>NC_133538.1:352455533-353081783 GCF_048544455.1 Silene latifolia
AAAGAATGTTCGACACAAAGGAAGACTTCTAAAACAGCTCGTGATGACTCAACCAGCTATCCCATGCGCATCAACTCATACCTGCTCAATAACTGCTCACCATCCCCGAATGGATCACCACAATTTTTATAACATTTAAACGGGGTCAGTATTGATTACACAAAATAAACAGCTGCAATAAAACAACATTACAATTCAATCCAATCAACCACACACCGTCGCATCACCACCCACATGATTACACACTAAAGTGTGTAGTTCTGCCAGAATACGCATCGCAACAAGTATTCCACACCGCCAATGGGGGACCACAACCATTCCCACCTAAGTCCCGCTCATCTCATCCGAGCGATAAACCCAAGTTCCTAAATGTGCACATCCCTTCTGTGGCGGGTTCCACAGAAGGCGAATCAAGGGCGTGAAGCCACTCCCGCAAGTGACTCCACTCAGCCAAGGACGCACCTCGCAAACCACAAACGATATACAATAATCACATTATACGACCAACCATCACCAATTCCAAGACCAATTCCAATATGATATACAACAACGCAATCAACAACAACAACAAAACCATGTAATTAATACTGAGTAGGGAAATCCTACCTGGAATAACAATCACACGAGACCGTCAAGCAGCTAATCAAAACTTTTCCTCTACGAATCCTCCTTCTATAACATGCATTCATACCATTACTACCAACAACACACTGAACACCCAAAATCCCCAACATTACCCAATTAGGGTTTTAATCAAACTCAACAAAACGCTATAAAAATTATACAAGGAACTTACACTTGACGCGACGATCACAACGGTATGACGAATAACACAATCTGGCGATCCTAGCCTTGGGGGATTTGCTAACAACGCGAGAGATGCGATCAACGTAACTGTTGTTCTTCTCTTGAAAGGTTTTTAGAATGATAAAAGTGTTTAAGAAATAATGACAGAAGCCTTTTTATTAATCTCGCGTTATTAACAAAACCCGGATAAACAATCCCGTAAGACACACTTACTTGATCGAGTAAGTGACTTACTCGATTGAGTGCCCCTTACTCGATCGAGTGTCACATTTACTCGATCGAGTATCCATCAGGTCAGCTACTGTTTTGCGTAAAAAGCGACTTACTCGACAGACTAATTCCACTCGATAGAGTATCCATAGACATAGAAAACCGTAGTATTACAGTCTTCCCTCCTTAAAAAGAACTTCGTCCCCGAAGTTCAACCCATAGACAAAAATAAGACACACTATCTCCACTCCGACACAACAACATAACCAGAACGCAAAACAAAACTCAAAACACAACTCCCAAACAACACTCAAACCGACTCAAGACAACTACTAACTATACTAAAACCAACATAAAACATACAAAAACCTTATGCGATCATCTCCTACCCCTCTTAAAGAAACATGGTTACGTCCCCGTAACCACACATACCTGATCAAAAAGGGACGGATACCGCTCTCTTAGAGCCTCCTCCGCCTCCCAAGTAGCCTCCTCAACCTCATGGTTAGACCAAAGAACCTTAAGCAACACTGTCTCCCCATGTCTAGTTTTCCTAACCTTGCTATCAAGAATCTGTTGTGGCACCTCAAGGTAGGACAAGGACTCATCCAGCTCTATGTTCTCGACCTCTAACACATGTGAAGGATCACTCACATACCTCTGTAACTGAGATACATGAAACACATTATGCACCCTATTCAAAGTAGCTGGCAACGCTAACCTCTAAGCAAACTCACCCACACGATCCAAAATCTCATATGGTCCGATAAACGTCTGGCTCAGCTTCCCTTTCTTACCAAATCTCATGACCCCGCGCATAAGAGACACTTTTAAAAGAACCTTGTCCCCAACCTAAAACTCTATGTCGCGACGATGTAAGTCTGCATAACTCTTTGGTCGATCCTGGGCTGCTTTCATCTTTTGTCTGATCAGCTTAACCTGTTCTACCATCTCCTATACCATCTGTGGTCCTAAAACCACTGCCTCATCTCTATAATCCCAGCAAATCGGACTTCTACACCTCCTCCCATACAAAGCCTAAAATGGTGCCATATCAATACTCGTGTGATAGCTGTTGTTATAAGAAAACTCAATCAGATCCAACCTCTCCTTCCAGCTACCACCAAAATCCATAACACAAGCTCGCAACATATCCTCTAAAGTCTTGATGGTCCTTTCGGTCTTGCCATCTGTCGCGGGATGAAATGCAGTACTCATCTTCAAAGTATTTCCCTTCATCTCCTGCAACTCTTTCCAAAACCGTGATATGAACCTCGCATCTCTATCTGACAGTATATCCTTAGGCACCCCATGCAAATGAACCACATGCTTCCTATAAGCCAAAGCTAACTGTATCTTGGTCCAAGTATCTTTCATCGGAACAAAGTAAGCTGACTTGGTCAGACGGTCAACTAACACCCGTATCATGTTAGCACCCTGCTGACTCCTCGGCAAACCCACTATAAAATCCATATAGATAGACTCCCATTTCCACTCAGGTACCTCAAGAGACTGAATCTTACCTTATGGTCATCGCTGCTCTCCCTTAACCCTCTGGCATGTCAAACATCGAGCCACGAACTCAGCTGTTTCCTTCTTCACCCCATGCCACCAGAAAGTCTTCTTCAAATCTTTATATAACTTGTCACCGCCTGGATGTACCAAATATGGTGTGCAATGAGCCTCTGTCATGATCACCTTTTTCAACTCCTCATTAATAGGAACACACCACCTGCCATCAAATCTCACACTACCATCTGTATGTATTGAGAATCGAGACACTGTCCCTTTCTCTACTCCAGCTCTCCACTCCTCAATCTTAGGATCCAAAACCTGCTTCCTGCGAATATCATCGTAAAGATCTGGCTCCACTGTCAAGTCTCCTCTAGCATCCCCTTTTTGGATCATATGGATCCCTATCTTTCCCACCTCATCTCTCAATCTCATCAAAGACATAGCTGTGCAAAGAGAATGCACACCCTTCCTGCTCAATGCATCTCCAACCACATTAACCTTCCCTTCATTATATATAACATCCATGTCATAATCCCCAATCAACTCCATACACCTCCTTTGTCTCATGTTCAACTCCTTTTGAGTGAAGATGTACTTGAGACTCTTGTGATCTGAAACCACCGCAAAAGGTCGCCCCATAAAGATAGTGCCTCCAAATCTTGAGAGCAAACACAACTGCACCCAACTCCAGATCATGAGTCGGATAGTTCTCCTGATAAGGTTTCAATTGCCTAGAAGCATAGGCAATCACTTTCTCGTTCTGCATCAACACACATCCCAAACCATTCTTTTAGGCATCTGTATATACCTCAAAGTTCTCACACCCTTCACGTAATGCTAAGATTGGAGCTGTGGTCAAACGCTCCTTTAATGTTTGGAACGCTGTCTAACCACTTTCATCCCAACGAAACCTTTTCTCTTTTCTCATCAACGCTGTCATAGGTCTGGCTATCTTGGAAAAGTCTTTCACAAACCGACGGTAGTACCCTGCCAAACCCAAGAAACTACTGATCTCTGCCACATTCTTCGGTGCTTCCCACTGAGTAACTGCCTCTATCTTGGCCGGATCCAGAGCTACCCCCTTCTTTGAAATCACATACCCCAGAAAAGCAACCTCCCTTAACCAGACTCACACTTAGACAACTTTGCATACAGCTGATTGTCTCGCAAAGTCTGCAACACAAACCTCAAATGCTCCTCATGCTCCTCCTTAGTCTTAGAATAGACTAAGATATCATCGATAAAGAACACAACAAACCGATCCAAAAACTGACTGAAGACCCGGTTCATCAAATCCATAAACACTGCAGGTGCATTAGATAACCCATGCGGCATCACAACATACTCATAGTGACCATACCTCGATGTAAAAGCTATCTTTGGTATGTCCTCATCCCGAATCATCACCTAATGGTAACCCGATCTCAAATCGATCTTAGAAAAGACCGTTGCCCTATTCAACTGATCAAACAAATCATCTATCCTTGGCAAAGGATACATGTTCTTCACGATAACCCTGTTCAGCTCTCTATAGTCGATACACAACCTCAAACTCCCATCTTTCTTTTTCACAAACAAGACTGGTGCTCCCCACGGTGATACATTAGGTCTAATGTATCCCCTCTCAATCAAATCATCTAGCTGTTTCTTCAGCTCCTTCAACTCTATAGGACCCATGCGGTACGGGGCCTTAGAGATTGGTCCCGTCCCTGGTTTCAACTCAACACTGAAATCTATCTCCCTCTTCGGTGGCAAACCCGATATCTCATCTGGAAAAACATCTGTAAACTCTCCCACCACTGGTATCTGCTCAACTGTTGGACTCCCCATGCTATGGTCTCTCACATGGCATAAGATCAACGGACACCCCTTCCTCAGATAAGACTTCAAGGTCACTGCTGCAATCAACTTAACTTTGGGTTTGACAACAAACTCACGATAAGACACACTAATTCCCTTAGGACCTCTTAAAGAGACTCTCTTTTGATGACAGTCTATTTTAGCCTTGTACTTACCCAACCAGTGCATGCCAACTATCATCTCAAAACCATCTAAGGGAAACTCTAACAAGTCCACTGGTAGGTCAACATGTCCAACTATCGTAGATACACCCTTATACAGCCTCCTATATGATACAGACTCACCTGATGGTATAAAAACTTCCTCTTTTACAGACTCATACTCTCTCAAATCCAAAACCTTAGCATGACTCGATGATACAAATAACTGTGACGCCACCGAATCAAACAAAACAAAGGTAAAGACTCCATTAACAAGAAAAGTACCCATGATAACGTGAGCATCATCCTCAACTACTTTCTTCTCCATCATGAACAGCTTACCACTGGTCTTCTGTCCACCTCCCTGGACAGTACTAGCAGAAGTAGACGGCTTAGCAGCCGACCCCTGGTTGTTGTTCGTCGCTGGTCTCTGATATGAATTACCGCCATTATGGTTAGCCCCACTATTGTTGTTACTCTGACCACCCTGATTATTCCACAACCCAGCTGGCCTATTACTAGCATAACTCTCAGATGGACCCTGAGAGAAACTCCCCTGTGACTGCCTCTGAAAACCCCGGCCCGCTGCACTGGTACACTCATATCTCTTATGGCCCCACACCACCACAATTAAAGTAAGACAAACCTCAACTGCTACTACCACCAGCACGGCCACGCCCGTAAGAAGCTACACCGCTAAACCCTGACCCTGAAGAGTAAGCTCTCGCCTGGTTATGGTCGCCCCTCTTGTAACAAGACTGGCCACCACCCTCACTCTCAGCCTTCCTCTTCTCAGAAGCTCTCTCCCGCTTCTCCTTAGCCATCTCAACTAACCTCTCAGCTCTCCCGGCACGCTCATACACCTCCTTAACATCAGTAAGGACTCCTACCGGCAACTTCTCCATAATCATAGGTGTCAAACCTTTCTCAAACCTCAACGCCAAATTCTCCTGGTTTAGTCCCATATCCTCTGCATACCTAGACTTCTCATTGAACTTGTGATAATACTCAGCCACCGTGATATCAGAAGTCATCTTGAAGTCGTCAAACTCCTCTCTCAGCTTACTACGCACATGCTCCGGCACGAACTCTCGCCTCATAGCTTTCTTAAACTCAACCCAAGGTATAGCAGATAACCCCTGTCTCACATATATATCAAGAGCACTCACCTTAACCTTATCCCACCACTCTCATGCCGCCTCCCTCAACTAGAACGCACCTTATTCCACTCGGAAGTCCTCTGGGCAATTAACCACATTAAGTATGTTTTCCATCTCCTTTTGCCAATTATCTAGCAGAATTGGCGCCCCCGTGCCCATGTACTCTTTCGGATTAAACCTCGCTATGTTAATACTAATCTTGGCTAAATAAACACCCACCTCTTTATGTTTTCCAAACTTCTTTAGAGCATCCGTAAGAGCATCTTGGTGCTCTAACATCTTAACTATCTCATCTATGCTCATGTTCTCAGCCCTGAGATACAACGCGTTTCTCTTAGGCGGCATCTTGAAACTATATAAAAAAAAAGTGATCATAAACACACATCCCATATCTCAAAACACGAAAGCGACCTGCACTGAACCAACTCGATCGAGCCTCACCACACACTCGATCGAGTTAAGGCCACTCGATCGAGTTGCCCACTTACTCGATCGAGTGCCTCGACTCCAGAACCTGACCACAAAGCATCGAAAAACGTACTCGATCGAGCCACTAACTTACTCGATCGAGCTGACCCTACTCGATCGAGTGCCACAACCTACTCGATCGAGTGCCCAACAACAGACTACTGCCCAGAAACGTAAAAGAACCCACTCGATCGAGTCATGCTGACTCGTATACTACCCACATGCTCAACTCAAGACCTCCAACCAACTTACTTACATACAAAACGATAATCATGCATACTATGTATATATACGATAAACAACAACTTACTTCACATGTTTCTAACAAGCCACGTTATAGATCAACTATCATGCAATTACGCTATTCAATCAATGACTTATATACTCATATCATCATCATCTTTCACCACGCATCTCCTATCCTCCACATCCATTCATCTACCCATTCACACAACACATTCCTATATTGATGTAAAACATACAAGATAAACACATAACGATCCCGACATACACCCCATAGTGACCGGTTCAAAGTTGTAGGGCGAGATCGCGACTTTAGGACGACTCCCAAGTCTTTGCATTAGCTCCTAACAACTCCTACCCTGGTTCATTTTATTTTGACTCCCTAAGTTCATTGGGTTCATTAGTTACAGGTTCCAAAATCTTCGCTCTGATACCACTTTGTAACACCCCCATACTCCAAGTGCCTTACCAGGACCACTTAAAGCATGAGAATGCTACCATCTCGGTTACCCGAGGCAATGTATATCAAATAGACCATAAAGAAACGTACTTTAATAATTATGTTTAAAGTGATACAAACCAATACCAAAACTGATAAAGTACAATTCAAATGTTCTCAAAATTGTCAAACCAACTAATCAAAATAAAATAATATTCGACACAGCGTAAGACTTGTAAAACAGCTCGTGATGACTCAACCCAGCTATCCTATGCGCTTCAACTCATACCTGCTCAATAACTGCTCACCATCCCCGAATAGATCACCACAGTTTTTAAAACATTTAAACGGGGTCAGTACTGATTACACAAAACAATCAGCTGCAATAAAACAACATTACAATCCAATCCAATCAACCAAAGTATTCCACACCACCAATGGGGGACCGCAGCCGTTTCTACCTAAGCCCCGCTCATCTCATCCGAGCGATAAACCCAAGTTCCTAAATGTGCACATCTCTTCTGTCGTGGGTTTAAGAGAAGGCGAATCAAGGGCGCGAAGCCACTCCCGCAAGTGACTCCACTCAGCCGAGGACGCACCTCGCAAACCACAGACGATATACAATAATCAAATTATACTACCAACCATCACTAATTCCAAAACCAATTAAAATATGATATACAATAACACAATCAACAACAATAACAAAACATGTAATTAATACTGAGTAGGGAAACCCTACCTGGAAAAGCAATCACACGAGACCGTCAAGCAGCTAATCAAAACTTCTCCTCTACGAATCCTCCTCCTATAACATGCATTCATACCATTACTACCAACACCACACAGAACACCCAAAATCCCCAACATTACCCAATTAGGGTTTTAATCAAACTTAACAAAACACTATAAAAATTATACAAGGAACTTATCCTTAACGCGACGATCACAATGGTATGACGAATAAGACAATCCGATGATCCTAGCCTTGGGATTTGCTAACAACGTGAGAGATGCGATCAACGTAACTCTTGATCTTCTCTTGAAAGGTTTAGAATGATAAAAGTGTCTAAGAAATAATGACGAAAGCCTTTTATATTAATCTCGCGTTATTAACAAAACCCGGCTAAACAATCACGTAAGACACACTTACTCGATCGAGTAATTGACTTACTCGATCGAGTAAGTGACTTACTCGATCGAGTGCCCCTTATTCGATCGAGTGTCACACTTACTCGATCGAGTACCCATCAGGTCAGCTACTGCTTTGCGTAAAAAGCTACTAACTCGACAGAGTAAGTCCCACTCGATAAAGTACCCAAAGACATAGAAAACCGTAGTATTACAATAATAGGATCAACAACGGTTAGATAATGTGATATACAGTTGTAATACAAAACACGGAACCGTTAATACATCGACCGTTTTTATTATGTGACCACGGTTGTTAAAAAAGGCGGAACCGTTATAAAATGTAAATAACGGGTTCAAATAACCGTAATACAATATTAAGAACGATTCAAAAACCGTTGTCTATAATATTGAAACCGTAGTAGTATTAGTTAGAATGCTCTACGGAAACCTCTGACAGCGGTTTTACTGAAACAAAACCGTTGTAAAATATTAAATATGACAACGGTTTATGCTTATTAAACCATTTTAAATGTCATGAATTCGACAGCGGTTTTATTTTATTATATTATATTTTTTTCCGTTGCATTATGTATCATCAGAATATTACACAGATTGATCTATTCAACCCAGCATCAAAATATTATAAACAGGGTGACCAAAACTAAATACACATAGCTTCATAGGATGGCTTGTGATACATGAACATTTGCTTACAAGGGATAGGTTGAAGAAAATGGGGATCATTTTGGATGTCATATGCGTTCTGTGTGGTGCTGCTCCTGAGTGTCACTCTCACCTTTTCTTCAACTGCATGTTCAGTCAGAGATGCCTTCAGTTGCTGTCCCAAAGTCTGGGTTGCCATCTCCCTAGACACATTTGGACTGCTTGGTGGCTTAGTATGAAGTTCCAGTCCCAGAGTTTGAGAAATTCGATAGCTGCACATCTCTTGGCCTTAATCTACTCTATTTGGTGGTGCAGGAATAAATGCAGACTTGAAGTTTATCTACTACGTCCTGAAATTGTGGTTGCATCACTGCTTCAAGGCAGGTTGCTTCCTTCAGTGTAGCTGTTTCGTCTTGTTGTATTTTTTGTTGTGGTCCTACTGTGTTTATTGCTTATGCTCTGCAAGTAGGTTAAAGAGTTGTAATGTTGAAGTGGGCTTTGTTAGCTTGTTCTGCTTGAACGATTGTATCTTTGGTTAACTTTATTAATATAAGTTTACCTTTTTACCAAAAAAAAAACTAAATACACATGGGTCTATAAACACACATACATAATGAGCGGACTATTGACCATCCGTTAATGAAAGAAAATAAGTGGCCACTTATTTCTCATGTCGGCGATGTCTTCCTTTAAATAGGTTGGGTCTTTGTTGTTAATTGAAAGTGGGAACCACAAATCAAAATATACTTAATCAAAATAGACAGAATAAGTGGAATATTACACATAATTAAACCCAAGTTATGTTTGAAATAGTTATTAAAACACACTAACCGGTGACTCTATGCTGGTATATTTTCGGGTGATAATCTCCCACATGGACCGACAACAGTAAAAGGCGCATTATTTGTTGTCTGGTTATGGAGGAGACTATTATATAAATCACATACAAATAAGCTAAATTAGATCAACTTCTCGCATAAACATAAATTAAATGATAAGAGTAATTATTAAGAATACACTTACTTTTATCCGGAGAATAGTTGGACTTAATGCTCAAATTGCTCGAAACACACTAATTCATAAATATATACAGGAAATTATAATTAACATTTGGCTCAGTAATATTGATGGGACATTAAAAGGAGCCTTGTCTTCAAAGGTCATACAATAACAAATGACATTATAATGTAAGGTTGTAAACTTACTCAGTTATAAACTTTACAAATTTCTCAGAGGGACTGTGTCTACAAGAGTCAATCCAGTACACTATGCTTTTTCTCACATTGATTGCCACTACCAGCCAATGCTTGCTATGAAATATTGAAAATTGAACTGTTAGTTCATATACATGCATGTAAGCGTGTTAATAAATGAATAGAATCGTGATTCATTATAATAAAGTACTATACATACCGATTCTCATTGTATGGGGCAAGCCATAGGCTTTTGGGCGTCGTTAACCATTGAGAAATTTTATCGATGTGATCTTCGTATGTATCTCCATGAACCTTTAGAGAGAACACATCAGGTTTCAAGAATCCGTAGTCATGAGAAACGTCATTCCACTCAGCGATGTGTGTAAACAGGTACCTATTACGTCAAAGGGAACGAAGAATGCTATTTTCATTGATGATTTAAATAAACATCACTATTCGTAAAATCAAATGACAAGTTTTATTAATGAACTTACTTCATTTAAATTAAAATGTGCATAGCATCTAACTCGTCAAGGTCGAGAAACTGACACAGTGATTCCCCATCCATCATAACAAATGTACCTTCGCCCACAACATCCTCTTTGATCTGAATAATGAGTACATCCCCGGTAGCTGCCTTCCTTTCAGCCAGCTGGTGCAAAGCTCTGAGCGTTGGAGAATTCAATTTTTGCTTATAGTCATCGCTCTGATATTTAGCTTTAAGAGGAGCAGCCGGCTTGGGTGCAGCAAAATTAGATGGTTTATAATATAATAAGTCGTCTGCTTTAAGTTCGGTCTAAAATTTAGAAAAAAAAAATATATACATTACACGAGACCTCATATATAATTTAAATAGCAAAAAAAAACTCACAATCTATTTTTCAAAATATTACTACCTCTTGAATTTTGGGTGGAGAGGCAGTCGTATCAGTGACTTTGGGTGTTGAAGTAGTAGTCCTAATTTCAGCCATAATGGCTTTGTGTAACTCCTACAAATGTAAAAATTAAAATACTTACTATATGTTAGATAAGGTTACCCTAATAAATTTAAAGGTGTTCATTATATAAAATGTGTTAGCTTAAGCATAACTACTCCGGAGATGTCAACATTAATGAATGCTTCAGGCCATTGCACAATAGAACCCACGACATCTTGCAAACACCAATCACTAAGTGGTACTGCTAGAGTACCATACTCCTCCAGATATAATAAATGGGTCACTTCCACTTTCCTCCAATTCTGACGGAGGGCAATGCCATGAACTTCACCTTCTTGATTCTGGTCGTAATAGAACGCGGCTCACCTAGCAACAACAATTTTGCCGGATGGTACTATAGGGGCACTGTAGTAAAGAACACAAGGCTTCTTGCAAACGACCTTCACATTTTTAATTAATTAGTATATATTCATGTACTACTTTAATTAATAAATTTAATTAATTAGTATATATACAGCAATTATATACTAGTCGTAGTAGCTAATACCTTTTCAAAAGCCGGATTTGGAGATGAGAAGAACGTGTCATCATTAACTAGCTCCACCTCCTCTCTCACGGCCTTCATGACTTCCTCATCAACTACCCGATCTTGATCCTTTGAAATGTCTTCGGCTCCCATCTCATTCTCCTTTGCCATGTCATCCTCATTTCGCATGCCCAATTTTTCCTTCTCCTCCCCTGCTTCCTTTATGACTTGTTGAACCATAACCAACTCTTCTTCAGCTGCCTTATCCCCCGTTTCCACCATTCTCAGTATCAACCTAGCAATTGTTTGTAACTGTGTAGTAAAAATGAATATGATTAAAGTAAGTAGTATAATTTCAGCATATATATTTATAAATTATGTTGAATCAAATACAGTATTTATATACCCTATCATCACCACTCATTGTCCTTCGAGTAGTTTTCCCAAAATACTTAGTGATACCAACATGCGTCGATACCCCTATCACACGACCTGGATGCTCTGCTTTGCCGATTGCCATAGCAAGAATGTCATCACGTCCTTGAGGCTTCCATTTTCCTTCCTCTACCTTCTTATCACAGATCATCTACATACACAAAAAACCATTATGCAATTAAATTTTATTTAAACTCACAATTATATAACCGACCACCAGTGGTAGGAGTGACATATTTATTCAAACTTACAATTTTCTCTTTGATAGCCTTATCATATGGAGATTCTAACTGTCCATGCTTAGGAATGTGACCGGCCACCCAAGCGTCGTGACGATTGACAGTTCCAAGCTTTGGCTTCTATCCATTCATCAAATTTATATCCTCTCAAAATATGTATGCTTACTTATATATATATATATATATATATATATATATATAGGGTCAGGATCCGGTGAGAACCACCAACATAATGAGAACCGTGAGAACCCTTACTAAATCATCATCAAATCTTGTTCCGAAAGTTTTGATGGATCATTTACCCTTAGTTTAGCTTATTCTAACACATTTTTAGTATAGCTAAACAAAAAATTTTGATTTTATTAACAAAATATAAACTTAATGTACAAAAATACAATTAGGTATACTAAAATGGATATAGATGCACGAAAACCAATACTAGGTGTATGAAAATTGTTACATGCATGAAAATGATTACTAGGTGCATGAAAATATTAGGCTATAAGTGCGCGAAAATAAGTTCTAGGTGCGTGAAAATTGTTAGATACACGAAAAATGAGTACTAAGAGCATCAAAATTAATAAAATATTTCTCGTCTCGATTCCGGTCAATAATTTATATTTTTTGGACCAAGAAATATGTTATCTAGACATAAATTCTATGTCGAATCCAAATATGTCGTTATTTTTTAGAAAAAAAATCATTAAGGCGGAGTTCTCAAGATTCTCACTATGTAGGTGGTTCTCACCGGATCCCAAATCTATATATATATATATATATATATATATATATATATATATATATATATATATATATATATATATATATATATATATATATATATATATATATATATATATATATATATATATATATATAGTATAAGGATCAAGCAAGTCCTTCTATCCATATTGAGTCCATAAATCCTCTTAGAGGCCCTTGGATCTTGAGAAATGAAGGGCTTAGATTGAAAGGCAAAATAATGATTATGGGGGGTGATTAAGACTCTCCTTCATCTACTCCCTAATTAAACACTAATCCTACTACATATACCCTCCCCTCTCTCTTTCTTACCTTATTCTTTTCAAGCTTACTTCTCTCTCATCCTAACAAAAAACTACTCTCCTCTCTTCTCTCATTTCTCTACCATCCTAACAAAAACCCCAATAAATAAAAAACCCAAAAAATAAAAAAACCCAAAAAATTCATCCACTTTTCTCTTCTTCATTCACCACCAACCACCACCACCACCACCACCCAAAAAAAACTAAAAAATCAAAAACCCAAATAATTCATCTACTCTTCTCTTGTTCATTCACCACCAACCACAACCACCACCCAAAAAAAAACCAAAAAATCAAAAACCCAAATAATTCATCTAATCTTCTCTTCTTCATACCAACCACCACCCACCCGACACCACCACCGCCGCCGGCAACTCAACCACCACAAAATTACCATGATCTCGTTATTTTTTTTTTTTTTGTGTTAACTTTGTTATTTAGTGTCGTTTTTTTTCTATTTGTTTATTTTTGTTGGTATTAGTTTATTTATATATGTACTATACTTTTTTTCCCTCAAATATCGTCTTGTTATTCATTTTTTTCTTTTTCAAATTTCTTGTTTTAAAATCTCACTATTGTTTTGTGAGATCCTTTTATTTTAATTTTAGATCTAATAAAATAGATCTCATATAATTTGTTGATTTTAATGTTAGATCTACTAGATAAAAAATAAATTTATGAACAAAATAATCGTATTACCTCCTTGGTGGCCGGTGGTAATTGGTAGTGGTAGTTGGTGGTGATTGTTGTCGGTGGTTAAGATTAAAGTTACACACGTTCTTGTTGGGGCTGGTGTCCTTTACAGTTAGTGCAAGGACTTATAAATCTCTAAAAGGATCAAAGGGTATACTTTTGTATTATAATCAGTTGGTCCACGTTTATCAATAACGGTTGGCTTGCTAGATAAGTTTGACGTTATTGTCATACAGATGGCGGTGATCAACTGGTCCCTAAAAGTCACACCTATAGGATACGTTTGAGAGATGTGACGGTATGAAAATACAGTCATGTTGATGCCAAAGTTGACTAAGCGGTTTAGTGAGTCATTGACTAATAATTAGTCAAACGCGATGTTGAGATAATTATTTAATCCATATTAAATAATAATGGCTAAAACAATTAAACAATTAATTCGTAAATTAAATATAAACGATTATATTTAAATTGATGTATATTGAATTAATTATACAATATTGTCTTTGTCGGACATGTATTAATATATCGGCTAATCTTTGTTACTAGACGATGTTTTAATAACCGATAACCGATGACGATTTATAATAAAACCGCGTCATATACATTTAGCGATTTCGAGTCGGACCTCGAGTTAAAATTAAGAGGAAATGAAAGCCCATTTCCCCTCTAGGCTCACGGTTTGGCCGAGTAGAGCAAACAAAAGGAGAGCCTCTCCTCATTTGTAACCTAATCATTTTTCATTTGCAAAAATATTAGGGTTTTGGAGGCATTTTTCCTCTGAAATTTCTAGATCTCACATCGTAAAACTTCACCACAATTCTCTCAATATTGCAAGGCAATTAGAGAATACATTTCTAGCACAAGGGCATAGTCTCAGACGGTCTTGGGTGTATCGATTAGGAGGAAATCTACTTTGATTTCTGTTCTTAGGCCGCATCTCAAAGGACCCGAGGTTATTTCTTATGCTTTATCGTTTCTTTGTTGTTTTTCGTTTATGACAATAAATCGCATATTAAATTTACGTTATAGTCCTATAATTTAAGGGTTTTATACGGATATTACCCCTCAAGTGGTATCAGAGCGAGGCCACGTAAATTTTTCTATGTGATTTTCATCAAACAATTTTGAAACGGTGATTTTTGCTTTGAAAAAAAACGTTTGGCCATACTGTTTTTACACGGCCTGTTTTGTTTTTTTTCATTGGAAACCGTGCCATGTATACACGGTTGTTGTTGTTTTTGTTGCATTGAAAACCGTGCGGCAGCAGCTATTTTTTTTGTCTCGGTATTATTTTTTTTTGCTGCTGCGTTTTTGTCTAGTAAACCGTGCTATACGGTTTATGTATGATCAGACGATCTTTTGTTTCAATCGTTCTTTGCATATTGTTATTTTAATCGATAATTATTGCAATATGTTAAAGTTGTATCAATTGTAAATTCATTTCTATACGGATTAGGTGAAATTGCAATTGGTTTTTATCAAATCGATTGGTTTTGTTTGTTGAGGCTCTCGTTTTTTTTAGAGCGGCTGTTTTTTTTTTTTTTTTGGCTCTCGGCATCAGCTGTAAAAAAAAAAAAAATTTTTTTTTGGTACTGTTCACGGTCCTGCCGTGAAGAAAAGAAAAAAAAAATTTGAGTTTTATTTTTTTCGGCCAATTTTTGCATAATACGGCTTTATGCATTCGCTTGTTAGTGAAACGGTTCACTCACGTACCATTTAGTTATTTTAAAGCGATTTAAAGTAACGGATTGTAATGAATTAAAATTAAGTTGATTAAAGCGGTTTTGTCACATAATTTTAATTATTAAAGGTGGTTTGGATAAATTTAACATAATTACGGAATTATGTCACGAATAAATTTTATTTTTAGTTGATGCATTTTATTTATCGTTATTTTGAATGCCTTGAATGTTTAAATTACGTATTTAATTTTTACAAACGGTTGTAACTTAGTGTGGCTTTAGTAGAACGTGTTACCGTAATGATGGAACACGGTCTTGGTTGTATTTTGAGATCTCGCATCTCCATTTTGTTTTTCTTTATTACAGTTTTTATTTAGAATGTAAATAGGTTTATATTTTGTAAATTTTAATTGTAATTTTGAGAAGACCAAAGATGGAGACCGGATGCTCGATCATTGCATGAAAGAGATGGAACATCAAGACAAGCTTCTCGGGTCCAACGGTGGATTCCAAAGTTGTATTATGTTCTTTTTACTAGGATAGGCCACACTAGGAATTTTTTTTTTACGTTTTGCATTCTTTTATTTATTTTATCGTAACGATAGATTGCATCATATTCCGCCTAAAACCAAACCACCTAATAATTGCATGAAAACTGACTCATATAGAGGTCACGCGTTAGTTTTTTTTGACATTCTTATGTCACACGATTAATTTAAGCCATCACCTAAGTTAATTCATTCACGTAATGCTAGTTATTCGTTCACTTAAAATGAATTAAAACTAAGTTGATGGGATCTTCCTCGTATAACCAAAAATTGAGAATAGTCTTTATAGGTCAAACTCCAATGAATCCCTTCTTCGTCGGTAGGCATAATATGACCCCTTCTACGTCGGGTAAGTTGGAACTGATTGACTTATTTTATCTCAACACTATGGTCACTCGTACGATCCTGTGATTATGGTGGACTATAGATAGGATTTACGGAAATCTATCGACCAAGAGTTCTTACGGAAGAACTAGCTAAACAGTTGGCTTATCAATTTACGGAAATTGAGTCTTGGGATCACTTGTATTATTCTTGAGGGAGATCAATTATGCAAGTGCAATGAGTCTACACGATTAAAATGAATTTTAAATAGACTTAAATCACCTCGATGAGTTGCTTATTTCGTTTTGTTTTTCCTTTCTTTTTCTGTGTAGATCACGATAATTTAAATCGCTAATAACATATTGGTGGCCGTCGACGACCCAATGCCAAGTGTCACATTGGACCGAGAGTCCTGGCTTCGGATCTTCATGAATCAGATGAATCGGTCTACTCGACTGAAGAATGATGGATCAAACTTCATGGACGGGAGGCAAAGATTACGGAATCTTTGCCGCTGCCGACGGGAAGCTCAAATATCCGATCGAGCCCATCCCGCCAAACCCAGGCCCCACGGCTGGAATTAACGAGATCGACAAGTATAACGATTTCGCCATAGAAGCAGGTGCGGTAAAGAACGTACTCATTTTTGCAATGGAACCCAATTTGCAGAAACGCTTCATAGCCCAAGGTGCGAACAAGATTTTCACCACGCTCACCAAGGAATTCTCGAAAGCACCGAGAATCGTGACCTATGAGCATACCACTCGCTTCTTTGATGCGAGACTCCGAAGGGCCAACGGTTAGCCCACACATTCTCAAAGCATGATTGAGAATGTCGAGAAACGGAGGCGCTTGATTGTAAAATCAGCGAGAACATCGTGATTGACCGCATGCTTCATTCACTCCACGATGGTTTTGCGCTATTTAGAGCGAATTACTATATGAATGATTTGAAGAAAAGTCCTCATGAACTACACTCCCTTCTCGCTGCACCGAGAAGGACATGAAGTTCAGTGGGAGCCTGAAACAAGATGTTCTCGTTGTGTCAAACAAGGGCAAGGGAAAGGGCAAAGTTTAGCCAGGCCTAGCAGTAGGTATACCGAAGTTTAAGAATTCGGGATCAGGTAAGAGTGGACCTGGTGAGTCGAGCAACTCATCAGGCGCGACAAAGAGCAAGACCGATAACATGGAATGCCATCATTGCCACAAGACTGGGCATTGGAGGCGTACATGTCCTTTTTACCATGAGGACATAAAAGCAGGTCGCGTTAAACCTGTTGGTATGTCTTCTTCCTCTTCTACTTTTATTCATATGATTGAGATTAACCACGCAAGTTACGGAACTTGGGTACTAGATCCTGGTTGTGGTTCTCATCTGTGTAATCATGTGGGGGCTCGAAACATCGAACCCCTCGTAAAGGGTGAGGTGGACTGCGTGTCGGGAATGGAGCACGAGTGGCTGCCGTCTCGAGGGGAACATACGTGATCCGCTTCCTAGCGGATTTGAGTTATTTTTAGATAACGCTATTATGTACCAGTCTTTCTAAAAACATTATTTCGGTTTACGCACTTGACAAACTTGGTTTTTCATTTGTAATAGAGAATAATTCTTGCATTTTCTCATTACACGATATGATTTATGGCAAGGCAGTCTCCATGAACGGAATTTATGTTTTAGATCAGACCACCGAAATATTACACGTAATGAATAAAAAGTTAAAGGTTGGTGACAAAGATCAAACGTATCTATGGCACTGCCGTATGGGACACATTAATGAGAAACGCGTGAAACAACTCATAAAGAATGGAGCTATCTCGGCCTTTGATTTTCAATCATTTGGCACGTGTGAATCATGTCTCATTGGTAAGATGACTCGAATTTCCTTCAAAGGTGTTGGAATGCGCGCTGCTGACCTATTAGGACTCATACATACGGATGTGTGTGGACCTATGTCAATTACCGCACGAGAAGACTATAGGTATTTCATCACTTTCACGGACGATTTAAGTAGATATGGCTATGTCTACTTAATGAAGCACAAAAGTGAATCCTTTGAGAAATTCAAGGAATACCAGAATCGGGTACAGAACCTACTGGGTAGAAAGATTAAAACACTACGATCAGACCGTGGTGGCGAGTATCTTTCTCACGAGTTTGATCAACACCTCAAAGACTGTGGGATTGCCTTACAGTTAACTCCACCTGGAACACCTCAGTTGAATGGTGTGTCCGAACGGATAAATCGAACACTACTTGATATGGTTCGATCCATGATGAGTCACACCGTGTTACCTGACTCATTGTGGGGTTATGCTCTTCTGTCAGCTGCTCTAATACTTAACCGAAGTCCGTCTAAAGCTGTTGACAAGACTCTATATGAACTATGGAAGGGAACGGTCCCTAACTTGTCCTTTATACGGGTTTGGGGCTGCGAGGCTTATGTCAAGTGGAGACACGAGGATAAGCTCGGCCCGCGATTGGTCAAGACATACTTTATAGGTTTTCCTAAAGGAACACTTGGTCATTACTTTTATTCGCCAACCGAACAACGTGTATTTGTTGCGGCTAGTGCGACATTCTTAGAGAAGGAATTTCTCGAGAATGCAAAGAGTGATAGAACCTTCGAGCTGTCGGAGGTTCCAGAACCAAATACCGAGTAACCATTGGAGGAACCAATTCCTTCAATCCCATTGCAGTGAACATTCCGAGGAACCTAGGAGGTCGGGAAGAGTCTCTATTCCTCCGGACAGATACATTGGTATGGTCGAGGAACATGACATAGATGAAATTCTACTCTTAACGAGTAGTGAACCCGCAACCTATAAAGGTGCCATGACTAGTTCTGACTCAAAGCTATGGCTTGAAGCCATGCAATCCGAGATGGACTCCATGTATGAGAACAACGTATGGGATCTTGTTGACTTACCTGCTAAGGTTCGTCCCCTTCAATGCAAATGGCTTTACAAGATAAAGCATTCTGTGGAAGGTCAACAAGATATCTATAAAGCACGACTAGTTGCTAAAGGTTTCACCCAAGTGCCAGGCTTGCACTACGATGAAATTTTTGCACCCGTAGTCATCTTTGCGTTCTATTCGGATTATCTTAGCGATTGCCGCTTTTCATGACTATGAAATTTGGCGGATGGATGTGAAAACCGCCTTCTTAAAGCGGTTTTGGAGGAAGAGTTGTACATGGTACAACCCGAAGGTTTCATCGATCCGAACATCCTAAGAAAGTGTGCAAGCTTAAGCGTTCCATTTATGGACTTAAGCAAGCTTCAAGGAGTTGGAATCATCGTTTCGACCAAGTGATAAAAGAAAATGGATTTACTCGATCGGTCGAGGAACCATGTCTATATATCAAGTCGAGTGGGAGCAAGATTGTCTTCCTAATATTGTATGTCGATGACATACTCCCGATTGGGAATGACATACCGCTCTTAACCGGTAAAAGTATGGTTGAAGAACCATTTCGGATGAAAGATCGGGTGAGGCACAAAAGAATTTTGGGCATCCGTATCTATCGAGATAGATCACGTCGGATGTTATCTCTCAGTCAGGAGTCTTACATAGACAAGATCCTAGAGAGATTCAGCATGACTAACTCCAAAAGAGGGTTTCTTCCTATGGCTCCAGGGGTGCATTTGAGCAAGTCTCGGGCACTAGAGACACCGGAAGAAAAAGAGCGCATGACACGGATTCCTTATGCCTCGGCTATAGGATCAATCATGTATGCCATGATATGCACACGTCCGGACGTGGCATATGCATTGAGTATGACAAGTCGATTCCAACAGCATCCAGGTGAATCACATTGGATGGCTGTCAAGAACAATCTTAAGTACCTACGGAGGACTAAAGATTGGGCATTGACTTATGGAGGCGATCAAAAACTATGCGCAACCGGTTACGCAGATGCTAGCTTCCAAACGGACCGAGATGACTCGAAATCTCGACCTGGATTCGTTTTTACTCTTAATGGCGCTGCATCAGCTGGAAGAGTTCCAAACAAAGTGTTACAAAGCAGATTCTACGATCGAGTCCGAGTACTATGCCGCGTCGAAGCTGCAAAGGAAGCGATATGGATGCGTCAATTCTTACAAGGACTATCTCAGAGTGCCTAGTTCGAATGACCGATCACCATCTATTGTGACAATAGAGGTGCCATATTCTAAGCTAAGGAGCCTAAGTCTAGCAACAAGTCTAGACATGTACAACGGAAAGCTCATCTAATCCGAGATTACGTGGAGCAAAAGGAAGTAGTGATAGAAAAGATTGCTACAGATGATAATATAGCAGATCCTCTCACTAAACCATTAAACAAGATAAGCATGAAGGGCATGTTAATTCCATGGGAATTAAACGTGTTCCTGAGTTGTAGTACTCTTTTATGGATTAGATTCATTCTCTTTTGTACTCTATACGACATCATCGTTTTGATATTTATATATTTTGTTTTTCATGTGGATTTGTACGACAATTTTGAACACCACAAAGTGAACTGAACAAACATTATATTTTTGGTCCTTAATTGCCCACGTGAGCTGATAACTCAAGGTAATTATTTTGTGACGTTGGTTGATGGTGGGTTCAACGAGCCATAAGTCAAAAGGTTGTGACCAATCACGAGGCGATTTATACGGATATTTCGTAGGACACAATTGTGACATCGACGTGGAGTCCTAAATGTTTTATAACATTCGGTGCCAGGTCGTGGATAGGACCTCCATGGTGATCCTAAGAGTCGATTCTTTTGACTATCGACTGTCTCTTGAGACTAAGGTAGATTTTAGGTGACTTTGGTTTCTTTCTCACGGTCATCCGTAACAGAGGGCCAAGTAGATTTTTTCTGGGTCATTTCATGCCGTGCTTAGATCAGAAGGAGTCGAGTTGAAGGAAATATTCAGCCTTTATTAGGTACTCGATACTTCTCAGGGCCACTCGAGGAGTCAGAATCGAAATGCATGGCCATGCTCGAATACGGTCGTTTTATCGGTTGAGTTACTCTCTAGTCGGGGAAACCACTCTTGATCTGGATCGATTATAAAATACGACCTTTGCGGATCCGGATCGCAAATTGTTTTACATTGAGTGGGAGAAATTTTAAATGAATATGAGAATCGGTTATCGCACATACACTTGTACGGACAAGTGGGAGTTTGTTGATTTGTGTCCTCCAGTTAGTGCGGATAACGTCATTGCACATACACTTGTACGGACAAGTGGGAGCTTGTTGGGGCTGGTGTCCTTTCGATTAGTGCAAGGACTTATAAATCTCTAAAAGGATCAAAGGGTATACTTTTGTATTATAATCAGTTGGTCCACGTTTATCAATAACGGTTGGCTTGCTAGATAAGTTTGACGTTATTGTCATACAGATGGCGGTGATCAACTGGTCCCTAAAAGTCACACCTATAGGATACGTTTGAGAGATGTGACGGTATGAAAATACAGTCATGTTGATGCCAAAGTTGACTAAGCAGTTAGTCGGAGTCATTGACTAATAATTAGTCAAACGCGATGTTGAGATAATTATTTAATCCAGATTAAATAATAATGGCTAAAACGAATTAAACGGTTAATTCGTAAATTAAATATAAACGATTATATTTAAATTGATGTATATTGAATTAATTATACAATATTGTCTTTGTCGGACATGTATTAATATATCGGCTAATCTTTGTTACTAGACGATGTTTTAATAACCGATAACCGATGACGATTTATAATAAAACCGCGTCATATACATTTAGCAATTTCGAGTCGGACCTCGAGTTAAAATTAAGAGGAAATGAAAGCTCATTTCCCCTCTAGGCTCACGGTTTGGCCGAGTAGAGCAAACAAAAGGAGAGCCTCTCCTCATTTGTAACCTAATCATTTTTCATTTGCAAAAATATTAGGGTTTTGGAGGCATTTTTCCTCTGAAATTTCTAGATCTCACATCGTAAAAATTCACAACAATTCTCTCAATATTGCAAGGCAATTAGAGAATACATTTCTAGCACAAGGGCATAGTCTCAGACGGTCTTGGGTGTATCGATTAGGAGGAAATCTACTTTGATTTCTGTTCTTAGGCCGCATCCCAAAGGACCCGAGGTTATTTCTTATGCTTTATCGTTTCTTTGTTGTTTTTCGTTTATGACAATAAATCGCATATTAAATTTACGTTATAGTCCTATAATTTAAGGGTTTTATACGGATATTACCCCTCAGTTCTCTATTAAAGTTACACACGTTCTCTATTAAAGTTACACACCGTCTATATTAAAGTTATACACACGATATATTATTATGGACTAAAGTTATATTAAATTGCCTTAAAATTAAATAAATTTCAATTAATTAATCAGAATAAATTAAAGTTACACTATTATTGACTAAAGTTACACATCGGTGAAGTAAAGTTACAATCGAAAAAGCTAGATTTACATAAAATCAAAATAATGTATAAAACAGACTATACAGTTGAAGGTATAGTATCAAGGACTAAAGTTACACCCTTAAAGAATTAAAGTTACATGATTTTGAATATATAAATTACACTATTATGAACTAAAGTTACACTGTCAGTGGCTAAAGTTACACTCAGAACAAACTAGAGTTACATAAACTCAATATAATATATAAAATGGACTATATGACTGAAATTATAGTATTATTGACTAAAGTTACACCCTTTAAATATTAAAGTTACATGAATTCAATTAATATATCCAATGACTAAATTGATTTTGAATATATAAATTTAAATTTATATGATTTTAAAACAATTTGATATAACTTTAGCATTTGACAACTGTAACTTTAGTCCAAATATGTGTAACTTTAGTATTTTATAGGTGAAATTTTAGTCCAAATTTGAGGAACTTTAGTCTTTTTTTATAAACTAATTGAAATTTATGTAACTTTAGTCTCAGTGTAACTTTAGTCATTTTTTGTATAACTTTAGTCCCAAATTGTGTAATTTTAGTCCAAAATCGGGTAACTTTAGTCAAAATTTAAATTTCAAACCAACACAATATAAATTCAAATTAATATATCCAATGACTAAAGTGATTTTGAATATATAAATTTGAATGTAACTCCAATATAGGAGATATGTAACTTCAATAAGGATGAATGTAACTTTAAACCCCATCTAACATACACCATACTATCACCACCATGATAACATGAAAGTTTATGTAACTTTAATCAAAAAACCAAAATAAAAACCAACTATACTAGAACTAAAATAATAATAATAAAAAAAAACGGAGATAAGGAGGAGAATAACCAGATTTAAAAAACCGAGATAGCAAAAAAGACGCCTTAAACCACGAACAAACGATTTATTTTATTGATTTATCGAAGAAACCAAAATAAACACCAATAATACTAAGATCTAAAATAAACTAAAAAAGTAGATCTTAAAAAATAAAATAACCAAAAAGAAATTAAGGAGATTTGAAAATATTAAATAAAATCACCACATCCACCCAAAAAAATCGACATACACCAAAACCAACAACAAACCACCACCAACAACGAACGAATGTCGAAAACTAGATAAAAACCAACAATAAAATAAAATAACCGAAATAAAAAAAATAAAAACCAATAATACAAGATCTGAAATTTAAAAACCGAAAAAAAAATCTAAAAAAAAAAACCCGAAATGAGAACAAATAGATCTGAATAATAAACACACCAAAATGAAGAACACCCAAAATATGGAAACCAGATGCAAAACCGAAACGCACATAATTGATGCGGTAGTGCGGTAGTGCGGTGGTGGTATTTGCTAAAACGACCCACCAAACTACCACCCGTCATCTTCTGACCACCACGACCCACCAAACTACCACCCAACAACTTTGTTAAAACGAAATCTAAAAAAAAAAATCACAATCGAAATTTGAAATTAAAAAAACAAAGATCCAGAAATAGAGGAGGAAGAAGAAAAGGTAGTGCGGCTTGGTGAGTGGCGAAAGACGAGAGACGAGGGTGGCAATGGTGGCCTTGTTGTTGACGTGAAGATGTTGTGGTGGCTTTGTTGCTGTTGTCGTGGCTAAATCTGGAAAAAGAGAGAGATGAGGGAGAAGAGGGTGGTAAGGTGGCGAGGAAGTGGTGGTTGGTGGTGAGGCAGGGGACGAGAGCAGGGGCTGTGGTGGTTGTGGAGGGCGGCGGTGGATCCGAGGAGGGGGTTTTGTCAGTGGGGGTGGTGGTGGTCGGGTGTTTGAGTGAGGAGATCATTAGATAAGAGGGGGTTTTGTTTGGGAATAAAAATGAGAGAAGTGTGGCAGAGAGAGAGGAGATGTTAGAATAAGAGGGGATGAATGATTAGTGAGGGAGTGATTGACTGATTGGGTTAAGAAGATCATTAGCTAAGATGAATTTGTGGCCATTCATTTTGATTGAATCTCATCCCTCCATCCCCTTCATCCAATGGCTCCCATAAAGACTTAGGGACTCAATATATTTGATGGACTCATTTGAACCTTGCTCTACATATATATATATATATATACATATGTATATATATATACATATGTATATATATATACATATGTATATATATATACATATGTATATATATACATATGTATATATATACATATGTATATATATACATATGTATATATATACATATATATATATATATAGGGTTGGGATCCGGTGAGAACCACTAGTATAATGAGAACTGTGAGAACCCACACACCTATTAGAACTCAAAGAAATAAAGGGCAAAGATTGACTAATCTAACTCACCCCCCCTCCCCCAAAACCCTCAAAGCCCGTCATTTTACTTGTTCTCACTTTTATTTCATTCTCTTTCTTCAAAGCTCGCAACAAAAAAAATCCCACTGTTCGAGCATCGATTTCACGGCTCCGTGTTATTACTCATCTTTCTTTTTCCCCCATTTCGATCTCATTCCAGGCATTATGAATTCAACCTCGTTATGCTTTCTTCCTTAGTGGACGTTGTGGATTCGATGAGGTAATTAAAGGTTTGAAATTGATTTTTATTTTTGTGAAATTAGGGTTTATATTTTTATGTATTCTCAATTTTTCGATTCATCAATTAAATATAGTCGAATTATTCAAAATTAGGGTTCATATTCATCAATTTAATCCATATTTCTTTTTCGTTGATGATGATTGGGGTTTATATTCATCAATTTAGGTGATGGTAGTTCGTTGTTTTCACTTATTGTTGGTTGATTTATGGTGTTATGACTGAAATATTTTAGTGTTTATAATTGAAGCTATACAATGGAATTGGAAGATTCGAATATTATAATTGTGACTTCTATTCAATTTTTGTTGTTATTTAAAGTGTTCAAGAGTAAATTTACTACATGGTAAATCTCTGCTTATACAATGATTCAATTTACGCAATTTTTTGTGACACCAAAATCTAGCTTGGAAATAGTATTTTACCGGTGTAACCTAGATACGGTAATTAACCTCACACAAGCACCAAAATATAGTTGAGGTACTCTGAGCTATGTTTTGGTGTATCTGCAAAGGTTAAGGAAATTGAGAAATTACCTCAAGTGGTTGAAATTATGAAATTGGGAAATCAATTTCGTGAATTAGGTTGGCTCTATTTGGAATAGAATTCTTTTGTTGATAACTTTATCATTCTATAGATTCAAAGTGTGCCATTTCGTTGTAGGATTTTAGCTTGTGCTCATACAAGCTCCATTTATCCCATTTGTTGGTTGAATTTGACGATGGTAAGCGTTGTCATCGTAAATGACTTTCAGGGACACCCAAAGAAGGCGGAAACCACAAGTAAGCTATAACAATAGTCTGGAAGGGTTTTTTCATACACAGGTAATATTCATTCACCCATATGATATTTTTATGATTATAGTTCTTTTGGATTGGCAAGTTTAAGCTATGGAGTATTAGACTGTAGCTTTTGATACACATATTGTTGGACTATATTTATATAAGTTTTGATAATGACAAGTATTATGATTTGTAATATGTTATACACTTATGCTTGTAATTGTTTGTTCAATGGTACACATTTTAGTTGACAATTTCCGTGAAGACTAATTATGGTTATAGCATATGATGGAATTCTCATGATGAAATCAAGCTTGGCATTCAAACTTGGTTATGGTTGTTTTGCTCATAACCTCAGAAGACTAACTCAAGCAAAACGATATATTATTTGATGGAAGCTCAAGATGAAAAGCCTCTAGATCAAGATAAAGAAAGAAACCTATATTTGAAGATCTCATGAAGATTAGGGATATAGGATTTCATTCTACTAATGGTATGAACAAAATGGTTTTTGAGAAAGTACGGTTATAGTTATTTTATCTCTAACCTTACCTATCAAAGTTCTTGGTTATAGCCATTTGACCTATAACCATGAACGACTTAAGAGAGCACAATCTTAGTTTTAAATTTACTTAGTGTTTCGAAAATCAAAATAATATTTTTACTATATCTTTTCTAAATTAAAATTTGTAATATGGATTATATTAATCCTACTGATTTATCATACAACTTATGGGTTGTTATGTAATCTAGGATTTCTAATCTATATTATCTTAGTTTTATAAATTAAAACTAATTATTGTTAGGATTTCGAGTGAAATGGATTATGGCCATATCACCTTCTAGTTGAAAATATCCTAGTAGTAGTTAGGGTTTTTGAATAAAAGGTATTTTGTAGATAAAAATAAAGGTTTTGACCTAGCCCACTTCAAGGTATTTCGAATCAAAGGGGCGGCTAGGGTTTCGAAGTTTTTAACCTAGTTTTAGGTTTTTCTACTCCTATAAATACCAAAGCACTTCATTATAAAAGGTGTGACACAAATTTGAGAAAAACCTTTGCAAAAGTATTGAGCATATTTTAAGTTTAATCTTTTCATATTTGCAAAATCATTTTCGAAACCCTAAGTGTGTCTTAAGATAAAACTGTGTTCCTCTTTAAGTCAATCATTCTCGTTTGTTTCATTAATAGGATAATAGTACTCATCGTATTCATACTCGTTCATTAACGTGAACACTAGTAGAATCTAGTAGTACTTACTTATTAACGTAAGTTAGAAATCGAGTATTTAACGATACTCAAATTGAGTTACAACTATAGTTAGTTGTACGAGTTAGATTGATAATTTTGTAATCCGTAGTAAGGTACTAAAGTTATTAATCGAGAATAGTGGACGTAGGTTTCGACTTGTGAAACTGGACCACTTCAAAACTTCGTGTGTCACTTTTATTTTATGCTTTTATTGTTTCATTTTCACACATACAATAAATTAATTAGTCAAGTTTAACTGATAAACTTCGAGTGATTAATAAATTATCAATAAGTCGAAAAAGTGGGCAAGAGTTTTACATACTTAATTCACCCCCCCCCCCCCTCTTGAGTATATCTCTATATAGACTCTTCAATTGGTATCAGAACCTCGTGCTCTTGATAGCCTAATAGCTAGAGGTTGATCTACTTTTTCGTTTCTTTATTTCCGCTGCCATATACGTGTGAAATGGATTCCAAATACCTAAAATGTTCTGCCTTTGATGAAAGAATTATGGTTTATGGAAAAACATGATGACACACTACATTAAAGGTATTGATTGGGAGTGTTGGAGAATTGTTCAGAACGGTCCTATCAAAATTTTGGTACGAACAACTGTAGGTCCTTCCTATGAGAAAAAGGAAGAAGACTATATCGAGGCCGACTACAAGAAGGCAGAAAAAAATTCAAAAGCGATAAGTCTACTACAAAATGGTATGACTTCAACAGAGTTTGACCGCTTTTTCTTCTTGTACGACTGCCAAGGAGATATGGGACGGATTGGAGTTGGCCTATGAAGGGACGTCCATTGTTAAGAAAAATCGTATTGATCTTTTGATACAAAAATACGAACTATTTTCTATGGAGCCTAATGAGACACTTGATAGCATGTCAACACGATTTTTAAGTATCATAAATGAACTAAAGAATCTAGGTCGCACATTTCCGACTGAAGACATAGCTAGAAAAGTACTTAGGAGCCTAACGAAAAAATGGCGTCCCAAGTGACCGTTATAGAAGAATGTCGTGACCTCACCAACCTCTCATATCAAGAACTCA
Organism: Silene latifolia; assembly: GCF_048544455.1. Lineage (NCBI taxonomy): Eukaryota > Viridiplantae > Streptophyta > Magnoliopsida > Caryophyllales > Caryophyllaceae > Silene > Silene latifolia. The sequence goes on from NC_133538.1 coordinate 352,483,911, forward strand.
TTGGAGCCCTAATGGCTCATGAACTCACTTTAAATGCTGATGAAGTTGAACCGAGCACTCGGAAGAGTATGGCGCTCGCAAGTGAAAACAATGAGTCCGATCTAGAAGATGAGACTGTGCTATTTGCCAAACGGTTTAGGAAGAAATTTTTTAATTTCAAACAAAATAAAACCTTCAACAACAATAAGTCTTCGAACAAGAAGTCGTCTGATTCAAAAAATTCTTTTGCAAATAGAGGTTTCTTCAAGTGCGGTGATTCTGATCACATGATCAAAAATTGCCCCACATGGAAGAAAATAAAAGACAAAACCCAGAGAGATAAAACTAAGAAAGAATTCAAGCAAGTCATGATGGCTTCATGCTGGGGAGATCTAGATACAGAGGACGATGAAGAATCCGAAGATCAAGAGGTTGCAAATCTATGCTTAAGCAATATAAGTTTAGATATTGATAATGATTCAAGTTCTGAATTCTGTCTCATGGGAGAATCCGATTCTGATGAAGACGAAGATGAGGTAAGTTATCTTGAACTTAAGAAACAAGTTAAGAAATTATCAAAAAGTGCTTTAGTTAAATATTTCGAACAATCGTTGGATCATTGTTATGAACAAAGTCTTGAGTTAAGAATTAAAAGAGCAAATTATGGACATTGCTGAAGAAAATCAATTGCTTAAGGCAAAAGCCAAAAAATTGAAATCTAAAGCTACAGTTGATGATACTGAAGCTTTGAATTCAATGGCAAACGAGAAGAAGGCTCTTGAATCTAAGGTTATAGCTAATGAAGCTATAACCAAAGAGCTAAAACTCAATATTAAGCAACTTCAAGACAAGGTTATAGCCAATGAAGCTATAACCATAGAATTGAAGAAACTTAATGAACTTCAAAAATCCGAGATTTCAGCCAAAAATGGCAAAATCTCAGATCATAAGAAGGAAATTGATTTTCTTAATAAGCAACTAAATGAAAATGAGATTAATCAAGCAAATATCTCAAAACAATATGAAGAGAAAATTGCTATATTAAAAAATCTCCGTGAAGGTAGCTCTTCGACGGAAATTAAGAGTGATCATACAAAATGCAATGAAGAAATTCAATCCTTAAGAGAACTACTTCTTCATGCTCGTAAGGTTCATGATAAATGGGAAAGAAGTACAAAGGTATTAAACTTCTTAACAGAATAATCCGATAACAATATGAAAATGGGATTAGGGCGTGAATGTTATGGTCGTAGGGATCATTCTAAATGCAAGGCTACTCCCTCAGATCGACATTTTAGAAAACGAAAGTACGCTGATTTACCCGAGTATTTAATTTGTACTTGCTTGGCGATAAAGGTCATATAAAGGTTAATTGTGTAAAACATGCATATGATATTCGCAAAAATGTCGAAACCCACAAAGCATGTGAGGTAATAGTTGAAGACGATTACTCCACTGTTGATGAACCAACGATAATGAAGAACGAAATAATGAGTTTCAATGGTTTTATGATAGGAGTTTTGATTTTCAAAGCAAAAAGAATGTCCCTAAACAAAACACAAATGAAACATCTAAAACTCAAACGAATGATGTTAAGAAGCCTAGATCTTATCATAGAATGCCTCAGAAGAAAAAAACCATTAGACAAGTTTGGGTTCGGAGAGACCTAGTTTTTAGAGAAACTAACATCAAAGGACCCAACTTAGCGTGGGTACCTAAAAACTGCCTTTAAATTATTTTGCAGGTTGTGGTGAAAGAAAACAATCAGTGGTATCTCGACAGCGGATGCTCAAGACATATGACTGGAGACAAAAATCTATTTCTTTCACTCAAGCCCTTTAATGGCGGCAAGGTTACCTTTGGAGATAATAAGAAAGGTAAAGTAGTAGGAATTGGCAAAATAAGTATTTCTCCTTCTCACACAATTAGTGAAGTCTACCTTGTAGAGAGTCTGAAACATAACTTACTAAGTATTTCAGAATTATGTGATAAAGGCAACAAAGTCGTATTTCATTCATATGGTTGTCGAATCATAATTGAGGGAACTAGTAATGTTATCCTTGAAGGACAAAGAAAGAGAAATGTATACAGGATTGATTTAAATGCTATTCCTACTAACTCTTTTACATGTATGAAAGTAACTTTAGATGATCCATGTTTATGGCACAAGAGTTTTGCACACATAAGTTCAACCATTTTAAACAAACTCAAAAAATGGGACTTGGTAGAGGGTTTACCCACAATCAAGTTTGATAAAGAGAGCATATGTGACTCGTGTGCTCGTTGTAAACATGTAAGATCATCTTTTATGCCTAAAAGGGTGATTAGCACAAGCAATCCTTTGGAATTGGTGCACATGGATCTATGTGGACCAATGAAAGTAAGAAGTAGAGGCGGATCTAGGTACATATTTATTCTGGTAGATGATTACTCGAGGTACGTTTGGCCTATCTTCTTAAGTTCTAAAGATGAGACTTTTGATGAATTTGTTGTACTAATGAAGCTTGCTCAAAACAAATATAAACACAATATGGGTTCTATTCGTACGGATCATGGCACTGAATTTGATAACCAAGCATTTATTGAATATTGTAGGGAGAATGGTGTAGAACATAATTTTTCTGCACCACGAACCCCACAACAAAATGGTGTTGTTGAACGTATGAATAGAACACTGGAAGATATGGCACGAACCATGTTATTATGTAGTCGTTTGCCTAGAAGCTTTTGGGCAGAAGCTGTTAGTACTGCATGTTATGTACACAACCGTGCTATGATTAGACTAATCATTAAGAAAACTCCTTATGAATTAATCAGAGGACGTAAGCCAAATATATCACATTTTCGTTGCTTTGGGAGCAAATGTTATGTCCATAATAATGGCAAAAATCGTTTAACTAAATTTGATCCTAGAAGCGATAAAGCGATATCTGTTGGTTACTCTAATCATAGCAAGACATACAAAGTTTTCAACAAAAGAACTCTATGTATAGAAGAAAGTGGACATGTCATTTTTGATGAAAATAATATGTTTGATAAGGCTGAACAGGATGAGGAAGAAGATATGAATGAACCTGACTTTCATCTTTCTAGAGATGATCCTCTAGAGCTAGAAGATGAAGAAAACGAAATCGAAGGTACTAATGATGAATTAGGGAACCCTTCAAATGAGAAAAATAAGAGAACTGAAACAATAGTTAATGATACTATTGATTCTTCTCAAAAAGAAAAATTGGAATCTACGGTTATAACTGATGAAGCTATAACCACAAATATAGATCCTCTGGTTACACCTGAATCTACTACAACCCAAGGGCTTGATTCAGGGGGAACTATTTCTAACTCGTTTGAAGAAGGAGAACGAAGTTCACATGATAATATACTTGAAAATTCCAAAAAGTGGAAATACAAAGGATCACATCCTATGGAAAGTATACTTGGAAGTTTGGACAAAGGAGTTCAAATTCGAAGAAAGTTGAACAACTTTTGTTCATTTTACTCTTTCCTATCCACCATTGAACCTTTCAATATTAAAGAAGCTCTTGAAGACTCTGATTGGGTTATAGCAATGCAAGAAGAGCTTCAACAATTTGAACGAAATAAAGTTTGGCACTTAGTACCAAGACCTAAAAATCGTTCAATCATTGGAACCAGATGGGTTTTTAGAAACAAATTGGATGATACAGGGATTATAGTTCAAAATAAAGCAAGATTAGTGGTACAAGGTTAAAACCAACAAGAAGGAATCGACTATGATGAGACATTTGCCCCAGTGGCAAGGCTAGAAGCAATTCGTCTCTTAATTGCCATTGCTGCACACAAGAAGATGAAGTTATTTCAAATGGACGTTAAGACTGTATTCCTTAATGGCTATCTGAATGAAGAGGTTTTTGTAGAGCAACCTCCTGGCTTTCTAGATCACAAGTTTCAAAATCATGTATACAAGCTTGACAAAGCTTTATATGGTTTGAAACAATCCCCAAGGGCTTGGTACGATAGACTATCCAAATTTTTACTTCAAAGTAACTTTAAAAGAGGGTTAATCGATAAAATCTTGTTTCTAAAGTCAGAAGGTTCTGATTTATTAGTTGTTCAAATTTATGTTGATGATATTATTTTTGGTTCAACTAATAACAAGCTTTGTAAGTATTTTTCAGAATTAATGACATCAGAATCTGAGATGAGCATAATGGGTGAATTAAAGTTCTTTTTAGGACTTCAAATTCAACAAACAAATGAAGGTATCATGATACATCAACAAAAATACATCAAAGAATTAATCAAGAAATTCGGAATGCAAGATGCCAATCCTATGGATACTCCAATGGTTACGGATAAGAAACTAACCTTGGATAAAGATGGTAAGTGTGTGGATGAAACTACTTACCGAGGTATGATTGGCTCACTTCTCTATTTAACTGCAAGTCGTCCGGATATAATGTTCAGCGTCTGTGTGTGCGCACGATTTTAGTCGTGTCCTAAGGAATCACACATGGTTGCGGTTAACCGAATTCTAAGATATATAATTGGTACACAAAATCTGTACTTATGGTATCCACTTGAGTGCAATTTCAATTTAATCGGATATTAAGACGTAGATTATGCAGGATGTTCTCTAGATAGGAAAAGTACGTCAGGATTTGCCACATTTGTTGGACCTTGCATCATAACATGGGGTTCAAAGAAACAAAATTCAGTTGTCTTGTCTACTGTTGAAGCTGAATATATTGCTGCTGGACTGGTATGTTCTCAATTATTATGGCTTAAGCATTAATTATGTATTATGGTTTAGATGTCGGTTGTATTCCCATATTATGCGATAATACGAGTGCTATTATCATATCTAAAAATCCCGCACAACATTCTCGTACCAAACATATTGATATTAGACATCATTTTCTACGCGACCATGTTGACAAAGGCAACATAAAACTAGAATTTTGTAGTACAGAAAATCAATGGGCAGATATTTTGACAAAGGCTTTGGCTAGAAAACGTTTTGAGATTCTACGATTGGAAATTGGTTTAATCGGTGGCAATTAAATTCATCATACCTATTTTATTATCTTAAGTGACTGACTAGAAATTGACAAGATTGTATGACTGTGTCCGTATATTTTGTTGCAAGAATATTTTTGCTAAATATCTTATTATATTACGTGAATTTTTATCTTTGTGCATAATATTTTTTTATCCATTAGTAAACCATAAGATATCGTCACAATATCTTTTTGTTCCATCTTGACCGGAAAAAAAAATATATTGCCTTATCTTGCATTTTATAGCTTGGTAAATCTCACAATATATTCACCAAATCTTCCTCAAAAGATTTACCCTAACTTGTTTTTACCTAAATCTAGACTATTCTACTCCTTTACTACTCTATACGGCACCTAGTCTTTGTAACCCACCAAAAGTCTTACTCATTAAATCGCATAAAAACCCTCACCTCCCTCATCTCACATCACCATCACTTTTCAAAAACCAAAACACTCAACCTTCATCCCTCTTATTTCGGTCACCATCATCATCATCCACCATGCGACCCACAACCCGATCAAACACTAAGACACACTCATCCAAATCCACATGCAATACTTCCAATGGCCCATCTCCTCACCCATCTCCCTCGGCCAACCCAAAACCGCTCAATCCCAACCAAAACCGGAGTCCGCCGGAAGTCGAGAGCAAGAAAAGACGTCTAAGCAAGGGTAAAAATAAGGCATATGTTGAGAAAGACGATGTGGAGGAAAATCAAGAAGTAATAACCTGTGACGGTGGTAAGAGGACACTGTTTCGGCATTCTATGCTGAAAGCTACTGTCATGGGTCTTGATCGTCTTCGCCTTACCAAGGAGGAACGGGAACCTTTTCATCATGTGTCCGGTTACGACATTCATGCCGGGCGTTCTTACTCCAAAAAGTGGTATGGTAAGTACGAAGCCTTAAAGTTCTTTGATACTTTGAATTTTTCACGGGTGGGTTATAATCAGTGATTTTTCGCGTCCTGTTTACCCTATTGAAGTTATTCAATTTTATGCAACTGTGTCAATTAAGGATGGTTGTCTGTGTGCGGTCGTAAGTGGGACCGAAGTCAAGATCTCCATTGATGATTTTTGTGCTCTATTTTCGGTTCCTGATGATGGGGCCGAAATCAATCCGAGTGCAGAATGGGGTACCTTGACCGAGGGTGAGAAGGAGGTGGTTAAAAGTTATTTTTAAGTTGATGCTAAGGGTGGTAGTCGGTTGTTGGTGGGTAACTTGTCACCGAAATTGAAATTCCTTCTTAATTTTTTATGGAATACCGTCGTGCCTCACCGTGGTGGTAGGGACAAATTGTCGATCTATGAGATGGTTGTGGTCTATCATTGGATGGAGGAAAAGAAAGTGAGTCTCCCCTTGTTACTCTTTCACCGTATAATACAAACCGCTATGCTTGTCACCGAGGATAAGGTTTATACAACTATTGACTTGCCTTACGGTATGTGGGTGTCTCGGCTTTTGGAGAAAAAGGGGGTGGTTAGTCCAACTAGCTATGGTGTGAGTGCTAGGGATGAGATGAGTGATACTCATTTCAAATTGATGAAAATTTCTGCTTGTGGTCCGGAATTGGTCTTTCTCGCAAAGGGTAACACGAATGAGAAATTGGAGGGTTTTGAGGCTATGGAGAAAAAGCTTGATGCTTTTATGATGTCGGTCAACGAAAAATTGGAAGCTCAATCAAAATTAGTTGAGAGCTTGGTCTCGGGTATTGGGACGGGAAAGGGTGTGGGATCGTCTCACTCGGGTATTAGCAATGATGATTTGGTTGCACGCCTAAAGACCTTTGAAGCAAAATTGGCCGCGATTCTGCAAGCTACGGATCATCAATCCAACACGGTTGCGGATTTTGCAACTCAAGGCGGAGCTTTATTGCAACTTGGTCAAGAGATGCATAAGGAATTGGGCCAACTTTATGAGGTTATTCAGGCCTTGACTCTGAAGATTACAAATTTCGATATTTTTTTGTGGCTCAAGCAAATAATGTGCACTCGTGCTTTGATCGTCTTGATTCTCTCGAGTTTCGGACTCGACCCGGTTATATTGACCCTACCCAAGTTCATCACCCCTAAGCCCATTTCCCTTTTCCTTTTCTCTTTCTAAGCTTAGCACTTTATTTTGAATATTTCACCATTCGGCCCATTTTGGCTTTTGTTCATTCGGCCCATACGGTTTATTTTGGATAATCTTATGCTGTGTGCTTAGACTACTTATTCTAGTTTTCTTAATTTGTGTTTGCATGACTATCTCTTTCCTCAACTTATATTATTCTAGTTGTTTTATGTCTTGTTCTTGTCTTTTCGATGATGTCAAGAGGGGGAAGAAATCGTATGATTTGAATTATTGCCTAAGCTTGCTCCTTGTCAAGATCTTTAATCTCTTAAGGGGTTCCATGCTATAACTTTAAATACGAATAGCTTGTTCCTGCGATCAACTTACTATAACTTTGGTAGTAGCATGTTGAGGGGGAACTTGACCATTAGTCACAAATTATAAGAGACTTGCCATCATCAAAAAGGGGGAATTTGTTGGACTATATTTATATAAGTTTTGATAATGACAAGTATTATGATTTGTAATATGTTATATACTTGTGCTTGTAATTGTTTGATCAATGGTGCACATTTTAGTTGACAATTTCCGTGAAGACTAATTATGGTTATAGCATATGATGGAATTCTCATGATGAAATCAAGCTTGGCATTCAAACTTGGTTATGGTTGTTTTGCTCATAACCTCAGAAGACTAACTCAAGCAAAACGATATATTATTTGATGGAAGCTCAAGATGAAGAGCCTCTAGATCAAGATAAAGAAAGAAACCTATATTTGAAGATCACATGAAGATTAGGGATATAGGATTTCATTCTACTAATGGTATGAACAAAATGGTTTTTGAGAAAGTACGGTTATAGCTATTTCATCTCTAACCTTACCTATCAAAGTTCTTGGTTATAGCCATTTGACCTATAACCATGAACGACTTAAGAGAGCACAATCTTAGTTTTAAATTTACTTAGTGTTTCGAAAATCAAAATAATATTTTTACTATATCTTTTCTAAATTAAAATTGGTAATATGGATTATATTAATCCTACTGATTTATCTTAAGACATGTTTGTTTTGTAAATATTGTTATCTGCTGATCATCGGAGTATGGGTGTTGTGGTAACGGTGTTGGTGTGGAAATGTTGTGACGGCTAGGGCAGAGTACGGATCGGGTATTTGATCCAAAGTGCTAGTTCGGATCGGATATCCATATTAAAAATCCTTAAATTAGATATCCAATATCCAAACCAAATGTTTCGGATATCCAATGTTCGGGTATCCAAAATAATCGGATCGGATGCGGATATCCATACATTTGAATTTACTTTAAAATTAAGTTTGAAACACGATTATATTCATAGTCTTACATGATGATTTTCTTTAGTATTCTTATTCCAATGTTCTCGACATAAAATTTAAGTACCACCTAGATATTTCTCTAATATTTTAAACATTAATTAAGTTGTTGTATCAAATAAAATTTTATTTTCTCGAAATTATACTAGAAAACTATAGTTTCGGATCGGATCGGATATCCAAATGTTTTAATTCTAATATCCATATCCAAACCAAAACCAAACATTTCGGATCAGATATCCAAACCAAACTTAACTTTCGGATCGGATATCCAAACATTCGGATCGGATACGGATCGTATATCGGATCAGTTTGGATAATCAGATTTTTTGCTCTGCCCTAGTGACGGCTGTGATGTTGTGTGATTGTGATTGTGGTGGGGTCACTAGCGGAAGTGGCTTCACACCCTAGTTCGCCCTCCGTGGAACCCGCCACGGGAGGAGATGTGCACATTAAGGGACAGAGATTGTTAGTCGCTCGTTGATCAGCTGGACTAGGTGGGGATGGGCTGCGGTCACCCATCTGCTTTGCGCGAGGATTACCTGTTGCGATGGGTAATGGCGGGGCTACACACTTCGGTGTGTAGTCGATTCTTGTGTGATATCGGGAGACTGGGGTTGGAGGATGATCAGCTGGTTACCTTGTTGTTTGTCTTATATTGATTGAGTAATACTGACCGCGTTGTTGTTTGTGGAATCTGCGGTGATCCATTCGGGGATGGTGAGCAGACTTGACAGGTTTTGCTTTGTGAGCTTGGGGCAGTCATGGGAGAGTTGTCATCACCAGTCGTAGCATCACTGTCCGGGTCTTAGTTTTGGTTTTCCTAGTTGTCAGACTTTGGTTTATTTTAATGTAACAGTTTGGGATTTGGTTGATGTAAACTTTTATACTTTATGGTACTTTAACAAATGTGCTCAGTTCAGACGCTTTTGATATGTACTAACCTTGGGCAACCGAGATGGTAACACACTTTCATGGTAGGGTGGTCCTGGTAAGGCACCTTGGTATGAGGGGGTGTTACAAAGTGGTATCAGAGCCGAAGATTCCGGCACCTAAACCAATGAATCTAATGAACTTAGGGAGTCTAAATAAAATGAACTCGGGGAGAGTTGTTTGGAGCTACCGCAAAGACTCGGGAGATGTCCCGTAGTCGCAATTTGGCCCTCATTAACTCGAGTCGGTCACATGGGGAAGTGTGAGGAGACTTGTGTCTTGTATGTGCATGTTTGTGAAGGTTCCTGTTGATGATAATTGATGGTTGGAAACATATATATGGATTTTGTAGTTTGGTGATTTGAGAAATAGTTGAGGGGACGGGTTTGTGAACTTTTGGTGCATCGGATTTAGCATGTACATGATTTGTATGATTATATGTTTATAACGTGGCAATCCGTTCCTGTTGATATATGTATGTTGGGGACATAGAAAGCATGATAGGGGACTTTTACTGTTTTAACCCGTCTATGGTATGGCTCGGCTGAGTGTTCCTTTGGCGGAAGTTTGTTACATTTTGAGCCGTAGGATTTTGTGCTTACGTTTCCTTGTTTCTTATCAGCTCAAAATGCCGCCCAAAAGAACCCCCGCACAGATCCAAGCTTCTGAGATGACTCTTGATGAGGTTGCTCGCATGATTGAGCAACAAGAGGCTCTCCTTGAAGCTCTCAAAAATGTGCGAAAGGGGAATGAGAAGTCGATGGATGCTACTCAGCTCAGCATCACTATTGCTCGCTTCAACCCTCCCACATATGAAGGGGTAGGTGAACCAAAGCTGCTCGAGAAGTGGCACCGTGAGATTGAAGCTCTCATGGAAATGTTTAAGTGCCACGAGGACATGATCGTTGAACAGGTAGTATACTACCTGAGAGGTGAAGCTGCAGTTTGGTGGCAAAATGTCAAGGAGGATGCTAGAGTTTATTACCGGGCTGAGAGTCTGGGAGCTATTCCTTGGTCCGGGTTGAAAGCGCTATGAGAGAGCAGTTTGTGCCGGAGCATATCCGACACAAGATGAGATCCAAGTTTGATTCCTTCACCATGACTGAGGAGATGACAGTCACTGACTACTATCATCAGTTTCTGGAGCTATCTCGTTATGTTGACGACATGCAGCTAGGACCGAGGGGTTTAGCTCTCCGTTTTGAGAGGGGTTTAACTGCCAAGATCGTGAGTCGTATGTCAGCTGGGGTTGCTACTGATCTCAAGGAAGTGTACCTGAGAGCGGGCCAAGCTGAGAGAATGGTGGATCTCTCAAGAGAGATTGATGAGAGGACTGCTGCTGAAAAGAGGAAGGCTGACAGTGGAAGCAACAGTCAGTCGGCCAACAACAAAGCGAACTTCAATCATGCAAAGGCTTTTTCTGGTGGAGCTGGTTTCTCGGGGGGGATCTCGTGGCTGGGGAAAGAATGGAGGTCGGAGTGTGAGTGACAACTCTAACCTTACATGCTTCAACTGTGATGGTGTAGGCCACAGGAGACGGGAATGCACGAGTTACAGGCCCGGCACTGGTTCAGGAGCTCGGCAAGGGAATTTCTCTCAAGGGCCAACTCAGAGTTTTGCTAGTAACCGACCGGGAGGTTCATGAGGCGACAGAAGTGGACAGGGCTACCAGGGCAGTTATAACCGCAGTGGTGGTTGGTCATATCAACGTCAGAACAATAGCACCACCCAGGATTCAGCAGCCAAGCCAAGTACCTCCAATGCTTCAGTTCAGGGTGGAGGATAGAAAACCAGTGGGAAGCTTTTCATGATGGACAAACAGGAAGCACAGGATGATGCTCATATAGTTACCGGTACCTTTCTTGTTCATAATGTACCATCCTTTGTTTTGTTTGATTCAGGGGCTACACACTCTTTTGTGTCTAAGAGTCATGCCATGTCTATGGGTTTGGGTAAGTTTGAGGTTATAAAAGATGATGTGTTCATACCTTCAGGGGAGTCTGTGTCGTGTCTCAAGTTGTATAAGGGTGTGTCCATGGTGGTTGGAGGGGTATATTTACCGATAGATCTGTTAGAGTTTCTTATGGATGGGTTTGAGGTGATTGTCGGGATGGATTGGCTGGGTAAGTATGATGTCAGGATAGATTGTCGGCAGAAGAGAGTGTCTTTAAAGGGTCCTAAGGGTGTTAGGGTGTCTTATAGAGGGTTTGTGGTAAAACCTAAGTGTAAGTTCATAGCTATGATGACTTTAAAGTCATGTTTGAGGAAGAAGTGCCCCTTGATTCTCTGTCATGTGAGAGATCACCGAGTAGAGTCGCCGACAGCTTTTGAGATATCTGTGGTGGGAGAGTTCAAAGATGTATTTTCTGAGGAGATACCGAGTTTGCCTCCCAAGAGGGATGTTGATTTCAGCGTGGAGCTTAAACCGGGAACATGTCCGATATCCAAAGCACCTTACCGTATGGCACCTAAAGAGTTAGCGGAGTTGAAAAAGCAGATACATGAGTTGTTAAGCAAGGGTTATATCAGGCCTAGCATGTCACCGTGGGGAGCCTCGGTTCTTTTTGTAAAGAAGAAAGATGGGAGTATGAGATTGTGCATTGATTACCGAGAGCTGAATCGTGTCACAATGAAGAACAAGTATCCTTTGCCTAGGATTGATGACCTGTTTGATCAGCTAAGTGGAGCAGGTGTGTTTTCCAAGATTGATCTGAGGTCAGGCTATCACCAGCTGAGGATTGCAGACGAGGATATTTCTAAGACGGTGTTCCGATCTCGATATGGTCATTACGAGTACGTGGTGATGCCTTTTGGGTTGACCAATGCACCAACAGCTTTCATGGATTTGATGAACGGAATCTTTACACCGTTCTTGGATAGGTTTGTGGTTGTTTTCATCGATGACATCTTAGTCTATTCTAAGACTAAGGAACAACATGAGGAGCACTTGAGGATAGTCTTGCAGACTCTGAGAGAGAATCAACTTTATGCCAAGCTGTCTAAGTACGAGTTCTGGCTGGAGGAGGTGGCTTTTCTGGGTCATGTGATATCTAAGAAGGGGGTATCTGTGGATCCTAGTAAGATTAAGGCTGTAACCAAGTGGGAATCACCGAAGAATGTTGCTGAGATTCGGAGTTTCTTAGGCCTTGCTGGCTACTACAAGAGATTTGTGAAAGATTTCTCTACCATAGCACGGCCTATGACATCTTTGATGAGGAAAGAGACAAGATTTGTTTGGGACGAGAGTTGTGAGACGGCGTTTCAGACCTTAAAGGAACGCTTGACCACAACTCATATCCTAGCTTTGCTAGAGGGATGTGAGAACTTTGAGGTTTATACCGATGCTTCAAAGAATGGTCTTGGTTGTGTTTTGATGCAGGCAGGGAAAGTCATCGCTTATGCTTCGAGGCAGCTGAAGCCATATGAGGAGAACTACCCTACTCATGATCCGGAGTCAGGTGCGATTGTTTCGCTCTTAAGATTTGGAGGCACTGCCTTTATGGAGCGACCTTTAAGGTGTTTTCTGATCATAAGAGCTTAAAATATATCTACACTCAGAAGAAGCTTAACATGCAACAGAGACGGTGGATGGAGCTTATCGGAGATTATGATGTGGAGATCATCTATCACGAGGGTAAGGCTAATGTTGTTGAAGATGCTCTGAGTAGGAAGAGCGTTCATTCGCTATGTACAACCATGTCCTTGCTAAAGCTAAGGGATGAGATGTCCAGGATGGGGATCTTTATGTTAAGGAAGGGAGATACCATCGGGGATTTGACGATCGAGCTAGAGTTGTACGAGAACATCAAGAGTAAGCAGGAGTTTGATCCTAAGATTCAGGAATGGAAGTCAAGAGTAGAGAGTGGGACGGTTTCCAGGTTTTCTATCCATACAGATGGGAGTGTTCGTTTTGATGGGAGATGGTGTGTCCCTGGGGATGCAGAGTTGAGGAGAGTGATCATGACGGAGGCTCATTGCACTCTTTATTTAGTTCACCCGGGTGGCGACAAGCTTTACAAAGATCTTAAGAAGATTTTTTGGTGGCCAAACATGAAGAAAGATGTAGCTGAGTTTGTGGCTAGATGTTTGACTTGTCAGAGGGTCAAGGGTGAACAAAGGAGACCACAAGGTAAGATACAGTCTTTGGAAGTACCTTAGTGGAAGTGGGAGTCAATCTCTATGGACTTCATTGTGGGGTTGCCTAGGTCACAACAAGGTAACAACATGATTTGGGTGATTGTTGATCGGTTAACCAAGTCATCTCACTTTTTTCCTATGAAAGATACTTGGTCTAAGATGCAGCTGGCACTGGGTTACAGGAGGCATGTGGTTCGGTTACATGGTATACCAAAAGATATCGTTTCTGATCGTGATGCGAGGTTTATATCCAAGTTTTGGCAAGAACTGTAGGAGTTGATGGGTACAACTTTGAAGATGAGTACAACCTTTCATCCGGCAACCGATGGTCAGACAAAACGAACCATCAAGACCTTAGAGGACATGTTGAGGGCATGTGCTATGGAGTTTGGGGGCATCTGAGAAGACAGGCTTGATCTGATCGAGTTTTCATACAACAACAGTTATCATATGAGCATTGGGATGGCACCTTTTGAGGATTTGTATGGCCGGAAGTGCCGAAGTCCAGTTTGTTGGGATGATAGTTCTGAGACGGTGGTTTTAGGGCCACAACTGGTACAAGATATGGTCGAGCAAGTCCAGTTAATTCGGTAAAAGATGAGAGCAGCTCAAGATCGTCAGAAGAGCTATACCGATTTACACCGCAGGGACATTGAGTTTGCAGTAGGTGACAAGGTCCTTTTGAAAGTGTCACCTATGCGAGGTGTGATGAGATTTGGGAAGAGAGGTAAGCTAAGCCAAAAGTTCATAGGTCCTTATGAGATTTTGGACCGTATTGGCGAGGTAGCCTACAGATTAGCTTTGCCACCAGCTTTGGATAGAGTCCACAATGTTTTCCATGTTTCTCCGCTTCGGAAGTATGTGGGTGATCCATCACATATTCTTGAGATGGAGAATATCGAGCTTGATGAATCCTTGTCCTACACCTTGATTCCTAAAGAGATTCTTGATCGCAAGGTTCGTATGACAAGGAATGGTGAGACGGTCTTACTCAAGGTCCTTTGGTCTCATCATAATGTGGAGGAAGCCACATGGGAATCCGAGGAAGCTATGCGAGAACGTTTTCCTAACCTTTTTTATCAGGTATGTTTGGTTACGGGGACGTAACCGTTGTCTTTTTAGGGGGGTAGGAGATGGTCGGAGTTGTGTTTTATCTTATTTTGAGTCGGGTTGATGAGTTTTGTGGTGTTTTGTGTGGTTCTTTGGCATTGATAGATGTTGTTAGTGTTGTCCTTTTGTGTTGTGTAAGTGTCTTGTTTAAGGGTGGAGTTTGAACTTCGGGACGAATTTCTTTTTAAGGGGGGAAGACTGTAATACTACGGATTTTCTTTGGTGACTACTCGACCGAGTAGAGCCTACTCGGCCGAGTAGTGCTGTTGTTGTAGTCTGTTTTGGTTCTGCCGAGGAATACTCGGCCGAGTATAGTGAATACTCGACCGAGTAGAGGATACTCGGCCAAGTATACATTTTACTCGACCGAGTATCCGGTCTAGCGAAGCATATTTTGACGGTTTGATTAGGGAATGTTTAGGGTTATTTTATATCCCGCGTCAGTTTCTAAAACCTTATTTTAAACTTCATCATTTTGACGATTACCCTAATCACTCCCTAATCACTTCCTAATCATTCCCTAGCATCGTGGTGTGTGCAATCTTCGTGGTTCTTGTGTATAATTCCTAATTCTATTGTTGGTAAGTTCTATTTCTATGTCGTTTGTATTCTTTGAGGTTACTGTATACATATATGGAATTGGGAATATGGGGGATTGTGCAATGTGTAATTGTGTTATGTGATCATTGTATAGGAGAAGACTTCGTAGATGAGCCTTTCTGATTGTCCGAGTTTCGTTCTACTATTGATTGCTAAGGTAGGGTTTCCCTACTCAGTTTACTGTTCAATGTTAAAACATGTTTATTTTGTAAATATTGTTATCTGCTGATCATCGGAGTATGGGTGTTGCGGTGACGGTGTTGGTGTGGAAATGTTATGACGGCTGTGATGTTGTGTGATTGCGATTGTGGTGGAGTCACTTGCGGGAGTGGCTTCACACCCTAGTTCGCCCTCCGTGGAACCCGCCACGGGAGGGGATGTGCACATTAAGGGACATGGATTGTTAGTCGCTCGTTGATGAGCTGGACTAGGTGGGGATGGGCTGCGGTCACCCACTGGCGGCGAGGATTACATGTTGCGATGGGTAATCTAGCAGGGCTACACACTTTGGTGTGTAGTCGGTTATTGTGTGAGATCGGGAGACTGGGGTTGGAGGATGATCAGCTAGTTACCTTGTTGTTTGTCTTATATTGATTGAGTAATACTGACCCCGTTGTTGTTTGTGGAATCTGCGGTGATCCATTCGGGGATGGTGAGCAGACTTGACAGGTTTTGCTTTGTGAGCTTGGGGCAGTCATGGGAGAGTTGTCATCACCAGTCGTAGCATCACTGTCCGGGTCTTAGTTTTGGTTTTCCTAGTTGTCAGACTTTGGTTTATTTTAATGTAACAGTTAGGGATTTGGTCGATGTAAACTTTTATAATTTATGGTACTTTAATAAATGTGCTCAGTTTAGACGCTTTTGATATGTACTAACCTCGGGCAACCGAGATGGTAACACACTTTTATGGTAGGGTGGTCCTGGTAAGGCACCTTGGTATGAGGAGGTGTTACAGCTAAGTTTTACAAAGTGTTAAAAGCAAAGCAAGTAGCACAGTTCATTCAAAATGACATCATTTGCCGGTACGGAGTACCGCATGAGTTCATCAGCATCCACGGAATCCATTTTCAAGCCGACACCACGGTTATACTTGAAAAGTATAAAATCAAACATCACAAGTCATCACCATACCAACAACAGATGAATGGTACGGTAGAGGCTGCTAATAAAACAGTTACAGTCATTATGAGGAAGATGTCTGACAACTATAGGGAGTGGCCAGAGAAGATACCCTTCGCATTATGGGGGTATAGAACTTCAATCAGAACAGCCACGGGAGCAACCCCATACTACTTAGTTATGGGATGGAAATAGTCCCACCTGTTGAATTAGAGGTGCCATCTCTAAGGATCCTACTGGAAAGCCAGGTTCCGGAAGCAGATTGGGTTCAAGATGTTAGAAATTATAAATCTCATTAATTTACATATTCATATATGAATCAATTTATTTAGTCATAAAATAAATTCTAGATCTTATGCATGCAAACATGAACAAAAGTAGAGAAGAAATCGTCTTTCTTACTATGTGATTTCGGTTTTATGGGCACCAACAAGATCTCCTTCTTGTTAGTTCTTGAGCTTTCTAACAATAGATGAACAAGATTCAAGTTTAGAATCTCTCCCAAAAGCATATACCTAAGGAAACCTCTTAATAACTAATATTATTATGATCTAGTAATAATAATAATCTAGCTTAAATATTTGACCCAAAATATTGATTTTGTTCTCCTCTATTTCGGTTTAGAGGAGAGGATTTTGTGTGTTTTTCTTTCTCTAAAATTTCACAAGTTGTAGAGAAAAATAAATTTTTTACTACACTAGAAAAATATGAGTTGAAATGTGTATGAATAAAAATGATAGAGGAAAAACTCTATCATTTCACTTGGCAAAACCGGTTGGAGGAGGGAAGGTAGCCAATGCATGAGGCCAACTTTCTTCCCAAGAACAACTAGGCATGCATGGCTACATATAGAGTGTAATAATTGTGTTTTTCCCTTATTAAAATAATCAACACAATTTATGCACTAATACCCTCTAAATTTCGGTACACTTGAGATAAAATGGGTAGTCCATTTTATTTTGTCATTTGTCAATTGTGACATATGTGACATGTTACTTGAGATGTGAATTTGTAATGTATTTTTAACATATTAAAAATCAACATACTCATAAAATATGTCATTTACAAAATCGACTAGTAATTTGTAATTACTTGTACCAAAACGGTTTATCAAATTATAAATTACAATGTCTTGTATTTATAATAAATTATTCATTCAATTTCAATTCCAAATGTTTTCATAAACAATAATTTTATCTAAGTAATAAAAAAATTCAATTACTTAGACCGTATCTAATATAATCGAATTACAATAAGACACGTTAATTTTACTCACAAAATCATCCGTCAATTTTAAGCAATTTAATTAACTCGTATCGGCATACGATTAATTAAATAATCAATTAAGAGTATTTACCTATAGGTATGACCTAAGGGGATCAACTGATCACCACCGTCGCACGACATTAATGTCAAACTCTAGTAAGCCAATCATTACCGATATGTGTGGACCAGTTGACTGTAAAATTATTACATCCCACATGTATTCTTAAAATGAGATTTAAACATGTGATCATCATGATCGACAGTTGTGATCGCATTATTGTTGGAGGACACATATTCCAACAATCTCCCACTTGTCCTCGACAAGTGTGCGTCACCAATTCTCTTGTCCTATTACTATCTCCCACTCAATACAAGGTGTCTTTCAGGTCGTACTTGCAAGTGATCATATCGAGAGTGGTTTCCTCGATCTGGAGAATAAAGTGATTGACCAGAATTATCTACCATAGATACCTTCCGAGCGTGGCCACGCATTTCCAGTTCATTACTCCTCGAGTGGCCCTGAGATATTGTTTTAACCCTAACAAGGGGGCGGACAATTCCTATCGCACTCATTCCCTTCGACTAGCCACAGCCATCATAACCCAAAATATGCCCATTTGACCCCATTTACGAAGGTCATAGTAACACAAATCAAAGTTAATCTGAAACTGTGCCACCTTAGGTGAACAGTCTTTAGTCAAAAGAATCGACTCATTAGAATACTATTGTAGCTCTCGCCATGACCAGGCTATATAAATTTGCCAGAACTCTATAAGCGGTCATAAGGCCCGACAAACTGTTCCTAACAGTCTGCCTATGTGATCGACTAGTCATCTCATATGACTCTATGGCATTTGAACTTGCCATCAATCGCATCACACTCTAGTCACTTCGAGACGTCACCTCATACAAGTGACTATGGGCGAATACCATGTTAATCCGGGTTCACTTTAACGGGATTCAATATTGTCTCTACAACCCGTTTGGATGTAACAAAGTATAAAAGGAGTTTTCAGATTTTAAAAACTCGAACGAAAAATGTGATTATCATATGAGTAGTCAATACTTGATTACTACTTCATATCCAATTTAGATCTTGTATGTAGTTGTTCATCTTAATTCAATTGAAATGACATGACTCATCATGTTAAGCCTATGAGAAGGCTTTGGTTAGTAGGTTTTATCATCTTCTTCTACCTTACTCAACCTTACTACATACTCGTTTTCCTTTGTAATGTATACATTTGCATTACAAAACTTTCTGAGTACGTGTCGAGATCCAATCAAGACATAGGCCCTCTAGCCTTAGAATAGCTCCCACTGTTTTCACAGTGTGCGGGACTCATCCTTCTTGCACATCCCATGATTGCAAGTGTACTCAATTTCCGTTGTAAGTATTTCTCATTGTTCTTTATTGCCTAGAACGATTCTAGAAAACCTATTTCTTAAATAACGTAGCCACAATGGTATCTTAACCATCCTAATGTGTTTTGATTATGGTTTTTTCGGAAACCATGCGCAATCTCAATTATCAATTGTCACTTGTGTAACACCCTTACACAAAATTGCATCAAAAAAATTTTGCATTACATCCTTAATGCTTCTGCAAGCACTTAAGGGTAATCTTTATGGCTTACTTGGTAACTATTACTTAAATTCGACTTGAAACAATTCATCATACTTAAAGTATATGAAGTGTTATACATTATTTCCTATTTAATTAATTCGGCAGCAGAAACAAATGGAATCAATCAAATATGTTCAACTCGATTGAACTAATCATGAATCTTATCAACATAAGACTTCTTATTTGATGCTAATATCATGTGGATTTATCTACATAAATCTGGATATTAAAGATGTATTATATTACTCCAAAAGTCTTAAATCATTCCCAATGATCAATATGTCATCCACATATTAGACTAATTAAAATTTCCGTAACTCCCACTAAACTCTATGTATAAACACAACTTCTCGACCTATCGAGAAAAGTTTTATAACATGATAAAAACATTGATTCCAACTCATTGATGTCCTACTTAAGACAATATCTTAAGTTGCGCATTATCTTAGGATTGTAAGAATCTATAAAACTCATGACATGTATTGAATACATTCCTTCTAATTGAAGAAGTGGGTTTTAGATTCACTCGTTATATGTATATCATCATAATGAAATACAATCCCTAAGAAGATCTGAATGGTGCAAAACACTTTGCTTGATATCTCTCTTTGATATCCAACAATTCCATTCGGAATTTTTTTCGGATTTTCATGGCTCTAAGCCTTGTATTGAGTTGTGACTTAAACACTCTTATGTAAGTCATATATTCATTACTTTCTAGAAGTAACTTGAATCAAACAATTTCTTTGTAAGTTGTAAGCTCTTTACTTTAAGGTCTTTACTTTCTTAAAAGTAACAATAATTCATCATCTTCAACAAGTGATGGCTTTAACCTCCTAGGTTTTGAAGAAACAACGTCTTACACAAAACGTACAACGTCTTACACAAAACGTCTCATGTAGCCAAGAAAGGTCAGTTTCTTGCGACATAACATTCTTTGTGGCTTTTGGTGGCTTTTGAATAATTTCCCCCACTCTGTCTTCTAGAAATAAACTTGTATTCTAGAAAGACAGCTCAACGAGCCACAAACCCGTTGTACTCGTGATTATATTAAGGAAAAATGAGCATTTGTTTCTTTTCAAAACTTACAAACATGGTACCCTACTATTTCATATCTCATATGATTCGTTTTAGATTTAGTGGAAAAATAATTTAGACAAAAAATGATAAATTCCCCTAAAGGATCAAGTAACTCAAAGTAACTTGATTGAAGTCCAAACCATATCTAATAACGTTTGAATTCTTTATCCAACCACACATTATCCCATAATGTATGCTAAGAGAGATTTACTTGTGATACTATATCACATTTCCTTTGGCTTATATCAAAGTCTTCACTTTGATAATCCCATCACGACTAAATCGTGATTTCTCTATTTACCTTATTAAGTGAACACATTAGTGTCAACTTAAATTGTTGGTCAAATAAAATGATTAACCTATTCTGGATCAATGATTTACAACCTCGATCTCCTTTTCAACCAAAAAGCACGAAACATCTTGCTTTGAATACAAGATACGCATATACCATTAGATATTAATCTAGCTTAAATATTTGACCCAAAATATTGATTTGTTCTCCGCTATTTCGGTTTAGAGGAGAGGATTTTGCGTGTTTTTCTTTCTCTAAAATTTCACAAGTTGTAGAGAAAAATACATTTTTTACTACACTAGAAAAATATGAGTTGAATTGTGTATGAATAAAAATGATAGAGGAAAAACTCTATCATTTCACTTGGCAAAACCGGTTGGAGGAGAGAAGGTAGCCAATGCATGAGGCCAACTTTCTTCCCAAGAACAACTAGGCATGCATGGCTACATATAGAGTGTAATAATTGTGTTTTTCCCTTATTAAAATAATCAACACAATTTATGCACTAATACCCTCTAAATTTCGGTACACTTGAGATAAAATGGGTAGTCCATTTTATTTTGTCATTTGTCAATTGTGACATATGTGACATGTTACTTGACATGTGAATTTGTAATGTATTTTTAACATATTAAAAATCAACATACTCATAAAATATGTCATTTACAAAATCGACTAGTAATTGTAATTACTTGTACCAAAACTGTTTATCAAATTATAAATTACAATGTCTTGTATTTATAATAAATTATTCATTCAATTTAAATTCCAAATTATTTCGTAAACAATAATTTTATCTAAGTAATAAAATAATTCAATTACTTAGACCGTATCTAATATAATCGAATTACAATAAGATACGTTAATTTTACTCACAAAATCATCCGTCAATTTTAAGCAATTTAATTAACTCGTATCGGCATACGATTAATTAAATAATCAATTAAAAGTATTTCCCTATAGGTATGACCTAAGGGGATCAACTGATCACCACCGTCGCACGACAGTAATGTCAAACTCTAGTCAGCCAATCATTACCGATATGTGTGGACCAGTTAGCTGTAAAATTATTACATCCCACATGTATTCTTAAAATGAGATTTAAACATGTGATCATCATGATCGATAGTTGTGATCGCATTATTGTCGGAGTACACATATTCCAACACAAGCAAGGTATGATTTACTAGTCATGCTCCACGAGCGGCGTTTGAACGCATTATACCACGTCCAACTCTACCATAAAAGGATAGAGAGAGCTTTCAACAAAAAGGTGAAACCAAAGGGAATTAGCGAAGGAGACTTAGTTCTCAAGTCGGTAAGAGCTTTGTTACCTATTGACCAGAGGGGTAAGTTTAAACCAAATTGGACATGCCCTTATTTGGTAAAGAAGATTTTGTTAGGAGGCGCTGTTCGGTTAACATATTTGGATGGGATTGACTTCACAAATCCTACGAATTTGGAGCAGCTGAAGAAAAACTATCCTTGATGACCTCATTCTCAAATGTTATGAAATAATTTCTGAATTGCAAATGTTTTTAGAATAAGTTGTGAGTTTGTTTGTCAACACTGCATGAAATATTTTATGTGAGAACTATAGACTCGGTTTGATTCTGTTGCAAAGCAGATACGTAGGCAACTGTTAGTTAAGAGTACAACCGAAACACGTAAAACAAAAATGAAAATTTTGATGCAGAAAACTGGGGATTTCTAATAAATAATAAGTTTTTATTTATTCTAAATTTCGGGCGAAGCCCGTTACAATATTTTATTCCGGGCGAAGCCCATCACACACAACTTGTGACACCCCCACATACCAAGGTGCCTTACCAGGACCACCCTAGCATGAGAGACCGTCACCATCTCGGTTTCCGAGGCTAGTATATCAAAGTTACCATTCCAAAACAAGAATTATAAAAATATAAAGCATTAATGTTTACATGTTCCAAAATCCAGAACAAAAATACTTTTTGCTAGAACTGAACAAACTGAAACTATGAAAGTAAATCTCATCACAGCGGAAGCTAGACTCGAGTGATGACTCCCCATCTCGTCCCCAAAGCTAATAATCATCATCACCTATCACAATCTGCTCACCATCCCCGAATGGATTAACACAGATTTTACAAAACAACAACGGGGTCAGTTTACTGCATAATCAAAATAAGACAAGTACGATAAGATACACAGCTTATCATCATCCACCTCCAACTCCTAATCACATCATGTAACTGACTACACAATAAAGTGTGCAGCCCTGCCAGTGGGGGACCGCAACCGTACTCACCAAATCCCTGCTCATCAAAGAGCGATAACCCTGTTCATTAATGTGCACATCCCCTTCTGTGGCGGGTTCCACAGAGGGCAAAACTGGGGCGTGAAGCCACTCCCGCCAGTGACTCCACTCAGCAGAGGACACGCCTCGCGAACATCACCAACAACCATCACAACACCAACACCAAACTCCAATCCAACAACAGCAGATAATCACAATATCAATCGTACAAATAATTACTACATAATCTTAAATCAATTAAACAGTAAACCGAGTAGGAAACCCTACCTTAGCACAACTGCAATGAGATAATCAAGCAAGCTAAAAAGGCTCCTCTACGAAGTCTTCACTTAACAACAATCAGATAACACCGATTACAACATGCCAAAATCCCCCTTTTTCCCCAAACCATAACCAGGGCAAAACCCTAAAAGACAATTCAATAAAACTTATGAAATCAGAGGATTACTGACACAATCGACGCAAGGAAAGATGAACTAGACTCACGAACGATACACGCACTTGAGAGAGAGAGATTTGGAGAGGATTAGAGTTACGTTACTTGCTTAGATTTTGTTAAAATGATTAGGAACTGTAAATCCACGATTATATAACTCTAATCCTTTCTAAATTAAACCGCGGAAATAAACCTCGTTAGACCAGATACTCGGTCAAGTATAGAATATACTCGGCCGAGTATCCTCTACTCGGTCGAGTATTCCCATACTCGGCCGAGTATTCTTGGGCAGTAATCTGTCCAGAACACACGACACACTTACTTGGCCGAGTAAGCCATATTCGACCGACTAACCAACTTAGAAAACCGTAGTATTACACAATTAAAAAAAGGAAAGCACACAAATAGTAATAGTAATAATAAATAGTAATGTCGAAGACTACTCTTAGCCACCCTCAGCCGGGCCTCACGCCCCACCACGACGAGACGAAGTCTCACCCATCATCACCCGGGCTCTTTTCTTCGGAGGAATCATCAATTCTTCACGAGGGCCCAATCTGTCTTTCACACTAGGTCGAAGACCAAGTCTTTCTGAAAGTGTCAAACCACTTTCATTCCTCGGACCTAACCTCTTCCACACATCTAAAACCAATGAGTCAGTCCTAGGAGTCGAGTCAGTCTCTGTTTCGAACCTAGGTGAAATCGGGGTCGTCAAAGTAAATAATTCTCGGTTCTTGAAAGAAGGCTCAATAGTCCATTGCAAATAAGAAGGTGACACCCAACTAGAGGCAAACGGCTCAGAAATATGCCAAATTGTCCTCCGAGTCCAAGACTCTAACCATGCGTTGCATCTCGCAAAAGTCACTTCATTGACTTGGCCGCAAACAGGCTCGATGGCGGGAATCTGTTGCTGACGACCGACTTGTTGAAGAACACGGTCCAGGTAGATATGGGTGGACCACTCCAAGCCCAAAAGAGTGAGATATCTGGTACTATCAGTTTCAGACAAACCAGTAACTGCTGTAAGACGGAGCCAAGGTAAGGCTCATCTAACATCTAACCTAGCATTTGCAGAAAGCCATTGTCGCTAGAAAGTCTCCTTCTTCCCAGTAGAAAACCGACGGTGACGAGAAGTAAATCTTCTCACCTTTTATGTATCCGGAGCCTTCAGTGGATCAACCAATTCGAGTCTCTCACATAGCCAGATCTGTCGAAAAGGGTCGGGAACATGAATTAGACTACAGGAAATGATGTCAAACCCACTGAAAAGAAAGGAGGTGGGCAAATAAAAAAAAGACGAGAAAAAAGAAGACGAAAAAGAAAAGAAAGAAAAAATAAAAACGAAAAACGAAAAGAAAAAAAAAACAAAAAAAATTAAAAAAAATGCTGCAAAAAAAAGAAGAAGACAACGAAAAGACATATTTGTAGAAGACGAGTTGATCCAGTGTAAGCAAGGTTTGGGTTGGTCTTTCGAGCATCTAACCCAGCAATAATTTCAGCAAGCATGAGCCAAGCTGGGCTCCTGCGTTGCTCCATCTGTTCGATAATTCGGATGAACTTCGCTTTACCGTAACAAGTTGGTACCTCAATATGCCCTTCAAAAGCATAAAGATGAAGCATAATCAATCCAAAAGCCATGCGACAGAACGCCGTAGGAATCAATGGGTCGTCAGCACGACCAAATTTCTGAGAATTGGCGAGTAAGTTTACTTGTTCCCCATCGACAAAGGCACGCGCCTCATCACGTGACAAACTAAGGAAGTCACGATACTTGTTAGCCCATCCCTTCAGAAAGTCGGGAATAACAGGAGTTAGCCCAATCTTCCAACCTCCTAGAACGACAATTTCTTCCGGAAAGGGACAAATCTCTCCTTCAGGAAAGGCAAAAACATGGTGAATAGGGTCCCATAATTTTAAGCACTCATCAAGAAAAACAATTTCAGGCAGGGCCTGTCTCTCCTTCAGGAAAGGCAAAAACATGGTGAATAGTTGTTTCAATCCCGTATCAAAAAGTATTTGAGATTCCAATCCTTTGAAATCAGAAGCCCAAGATGTCATGGATTTTCGAAGAGAATTCATGTTTAACAGGTAGTTTTGTGTGAAGAAAATAATAAGAAGTTATGATTTGCCTCCTATTATGATCTCCTTATATAAGAAAATAAGGAGAGAGTTTTAACAAGGGTTTTAGGAAACCCTTGCTTGCCGCCCAAGTAATACGGCCAAGGGCCTTGGGCCATGGGCCTACGGGCTTCCACATCACCCTTTATCACTTGTTGCACCAAATTTATTGTCGCGGTCTTTATTTGCGTTTCGCGGCCAAGAATGACCAATCTACATTTTTATCCCCAGCAATTCAATATTAGAACTAAAAACCCGTACACACTTTAGGATTTTTTAAGTTTTGCGGGCTATGTCTTGCCCATCTTTACTTATGGGTCGATCACCCGAGTCAAAATCTCGAAACATGTCTACCCGTCATATGCAAAGCTCATCCAAATTTCAAAGTCCATAGTTTTTTTCAAAAATGTTATGCCAGGGCGAAGCTCATTTTCAAATGTTAGTTCGAGGGCGAAGCTCATTTTCAAATGTTAGTTCCGGGTGAAGCCCATTTTCAAATGACGGTTTCGGGTGAGACCCATTTTCAAAATAAAATGTCAATCCCGGCCAAAGCCCGCCTTCATATGTCAAATCGGGTTAGAAACCCAATTCAATGTTTTAGTTCAGGCCCCGAACCCATCCATGTTCTAGCTATGATTTCCAAAAGTTCGGGATAGCATTATGCGATTTCTGTTATGATATATGTTCAAGTTTAAGCAGGTACGCTTCAGCTAGGCGCCCCAAAGTCAGAAACTTTAGACCCAATGCAACTGGGGGCTTAGTCGCTTTCAGCTCCAGAGACCACTATAATAATGAACGAAGAAGGCTCCACCAAGTAAAGTAATCCATGACGGGTTACTAAGATGAAAATATTCCCCAGCGCAATGCAACCGGTGATATTACAACAACATCGCTCAAACGATAGGCACCATTGATGATGAATCGCAGCTCAAGTGGACTAAGGCACATGCAACACGAAGAGTATAGACATCATGGGAGAAGTATCTCTAAAGTATGACGGCATCCTCCTTTCGGAAAGCTTCGTTTTGGACCGAGACTGCAGAATGCCAAGGCCAAGGTATGCCAAACTACGATGCAGGTTTTATTCCGTCACAATGGATACGTAGGCGCCTAAGGATAAGGCTCAACCCACCATATATGCAAGTTTATGGGTCGACGACCAATGATGATGATTTGACGCAACAGAAGCAATAGTCAATCCCCAGCAAAGTTTCAGGTATGATCTCTTCTTATGGCTGGCGAGCTTACATACCCAAGCTTAATGGACTCTAAACGACCCGTGGAATCCTCAGGTCGAGAGGGACCTGGGGTATACTTTGATTTTCGCCTTGTCCAAGCCTTAGTCTAAGTAGGGGCTCTGTAGATACCTGTATCCGTCGATGTTGGAATTTACATAAATCCCGACAAAACACCCTATGATGATAGGACACATGTTTACTTACATCACTCGTTAGAGGATTCCGTTTTGTGATGAGGGAGAAGCATTATTTGACGGTTTTGTAATCTAAATGAAATTTAAATTATTTCGAAATAAATGAAATTTATTTAATCGGTTTTCATATTTTCGAGTTTATTTAAAATTTATAACTTTTATAATTTATTTGAAAAATAATTTATTCTTAAAGTTTTTATTTTGAATTTATTTGAAATGAAATGTGTGACGGTCTCGTATTTTATCGCTTTATTTTAATTCAAAGAATTGATTTTTAAGCGGTTTTAAACGATGTTTTTGAGGCAGTTTAAGCTCGTTTTTTGAACGGTTTTGAGCACGAGTTTCGAGTTATAGCTTTGGCATGTCCCACCCCCATTGATCCTGAGTTTGAACCCCCATACCACCACCCTTTTCCTCTTCCTTTTCTTCCCCAAACCCGCGACATCACACCTCCAACCAAACCCCTTTCCCCTATTTTTCGAGCCCAACCCGACACCACAAACACCACACAACCTAACTCCTTGCTAGCCTAGACCACACCCATCACCTATCCCACCAAACCAACACCTATCCTAGCCCTGACCCATGCCCAAACCCGTACCAAAAACCACAACCACACCCGCACCCAAGTCCCTGTTTTTCGAGCCCCAAACAGGGAGCTTCCTATCTCCTTTTCGAGCCCCCATCCCAACCAACTCCTCCCCTCTTTTATTTTACTTATCCCCCATGTATGAGAAAGATTTTTTGTCTATCCAAACAGCTCACAATTCCCTCAAAACAGAAACACAATATCATGTGTTTATCTTTTCCAAAACCGACAGTATCTCCTCCACACTACATATTTCGACCAAATTCACTTTCCCTTCCCTCAAGCAAGCTATCTCACCACCAAACCTAACCCCTAAAAGCACCCCTATTCCCTTTTCCTATATAAACAAATAAACAAACACACACACACACACACACACACACACACACACACACACACACACACACACACACACACACACCGAGAAAGGGGACGAAAAAAAACACGAGACCATACACGGTTTTTGCACTTGAAACCCTAGCCTTTGCCTCTCAATTCTCACGTAAAAAGCAACCCTAAACTCCTCTAATACCCATAAATAAAGCACAAAGTTCACACAAGAGATTCGACGAACATTAGAGCATCGATTTGCTCTCTTTTTCGTGTTCTCTCGCGTTCTGGACAGCTTCTGTTCTCGTCAGTTTTGATTCATTTTACAATCATTTTTGGTCTGGTTTTTTGTTAAAAATAAAATCTTTGGAGTCTAACGATTCCAGAACATCTTTCAGATTTAAATTTGAGTAAGAAACGAAGTCACAATCTTCGTTTGAAAATCGCTGCACGAAGTGTTTTTTACACGAGAAAATTGTTTTTGTTTTCGAAATTGATTTTGTTAAATTGTTTCGAGATTTGTTTTACAATCGTCGAAGATGCGCCTTCTAAGCAACACTTGCATACGGGATCCCGAGTGGTGTCCAGGTCTACATGTAAGTTGAGGGTGCACAAAATCCTGACACTCAAATTCTCTCCTTTTGCTCGTGTGGTACACGGCCTAAGGCCTTTCTTTCGCTTTTAATCCCGTCTTTTAATTATCATTGCATTATAGTTAATGTCTCGTATTTATTATTTGTTGATGGTTAAATTGCTTTTTAGGATTAGTTAATCACATGCTTAGTATTTCAATTTATGACGATAACATGTTTATTAGAATAATTATCATGTTCAAATTATGAAACGAGATAGTGTGCAATTTTATGATGATAACATTTTTTAAATTGATTAAAATGAAATTTTAGTTGGTTTATTTCATTCTCACATGATTTGTATCTGTTTAATTTTAGTTACGAAGTAATTAGATTAATTCACATGTTTAATGACTTGTTTTAGTTTTAATTATGAAATAGTTAATAATATGTTATCTAATATGACAAAAAACATGCTAGAGATAGAGAGAGAGTGCGATTTTTTCTCTGAAAACTTAACCTAAAATTTTGTGCCGTCACCATGGCTGTAATGACATTTACTGAAAATTCCTTTTCACCTTTAGTATCTTCATCGAATAAACAAACATCGGAAAAACAAAAAACACCAAAAATACCAGCAAATAAAAAGCCTATTGATGTGGAGAAGGAGCATGGTACTGTATCTTCGTCTAAAGGGCCTCAATCTGGTGATGCTCGGAAAATAAAATCGATAAGTGAAGTTCAAGGCATACCAGTTCTGAAATTACCTGAGGATACACCGGAGAAGAAGGATGACGGTTGGATGACAAGATAAAATGGGAAAAATGTCTTGGTAATGAGAATTCATGAGGAGGATATAGCTGAGCTGATTCAATTCACGAAGGATGATATAAAATCTGAGATAGAATTCTGGTCTAACTCTATATATTGCTATATATTAGGGGCTAATCCTCCATCTGAGATTATAGAAGGGTTTGTTTATCGTGTTTGGGAGGAATTTGGGGTGGATAGGGTTTCCTTTCTGCCTAATCGGATCTTTTTAGTTCTCTTTAAACAATCTAAACAACGAGATGCTCTGTTGAATTCAGGCTACTATTTGTTTGACAATAAGCCAGTAGTGATTAAACCATGGGATGTGGAAGCAGAATTGATTAAAATAAGAGGTAGACATT
Source organism: Silene latifolia (assembly GCF_048544455.1). Lineage (NCBI taxonomy): Eukaryota > Viridiplantae > Streptophyta > Magnoliopsida > Caryophyllales > Caryophyllaceae > Silene > Silene latifolia. The sequence goes on from NC_133538.1 coordinate 352,513,442, forward strand.
GTCCCTGTATGGATCGGGTTGTATGACCTCCCTTTAAAGTTATGGGGGGAATGTTTATCCTCAATTGATGGTCTTGTTAGAAAATTTGTTCAAAAGGATGAGCTCACTATTGAGAGGACTAGGTTGAGTTATGCTATGGTTTTGGTGGAACTCAACATGGGATAGGATTTGCCTGAAAAGATTAAGTTTCTGGATGAAGCAGTCAGAGTGGTGGATGTTAGAGTTGAGTATGAATGGCGACTTGTTACCTGTAGTTTGTGTAAGGGTATGGGTGATGATGAACAACAGTGTCGGAAAAAGAAAGCTGCTACGAAAAGTTTTGATGTACAACATGGGGGACCAGTGGGGGTGAAGCAACCAAAGAAAGTATGGAGACATGTACAGAAGGCATAATCTGATCCTGTGCCTGCCGTTAATTCTCCACCTCTTTTTACTCCAGCTGCTTTCCCTACATTGGTAGCAGAAATCAAATCAACACCAGCTAGACAAATAATGAGGTTGAATAGACAAGGGAGTATGACTGGGGACAGAGAGTTAGAGAATGTTAAGGAGCTCCTACATTCCTTGACGCTCTAAATGGTATGACTACTCCTAGGGGGGTGTAGTTCAGAGTGGTAAGGACCCCCCCCCCCCCCTTCCCTTTTGTTGGAAAATGTGTCCTCAATAATAATGCGATCACATGATTCAATATCATAATTAAATCTCATAATAAGAATACGTAATGGATGATTCATTTATATAGTCAACTGATCAACATTAATCGGTAACGATTGGCTTGCTAGAGTTTGACGTTACTGTCGTGGGACGGTGGTGGTCAGTTGATCCCTTAAGGTCACACCTAAAGGATGATTCTCTTATCTGTAAAGTTGATTAATTGTATGACGATACAAGTTGATCAATTCCTTAAAATTGAACAATTCAATGGTGAGAGAGAATGTTTATATCTTATTGTAATGGGATTAAATAAGATTTATTTTAGTAATTGAAATACTTTATTACTAAAATTGATTATTGTTTGTGAAACAATTGAGATAAGAATGAATGGTTGATTATAATTACAAGATGTTGTGAATTATAATTGTATGACCCATTTTATTTATGTGATCAAGTATCACTAGTCAATTTGTTGTATGTAATTTAATTAATTTATAAAATGATATTTACGTGATAAATATGCATTAAATTAATTAATAACATGTAACACCCTACTATATGTGACATATTGGGTGACAAATGACAAATTGACAAAATAAAATGGTAGTCCATTTTACATGAATGGACCGAAATGTAGGAGGTATTAGTGGGTTGTGCTTATGGGTTGTGCTTATATTATTTTATGTGATAAGATTTAAATAATAAGCCTACACTACACTAGCCTTACATAACCTACACTTTGATAAGAGAACAAGAAAAAGGAAGATGCCTTCCTTGGCTATATGTGTGCCGACCACACTACTCATGGATGAGTAGTTTTTGGCTTTTTATCTTCACTCTTACACACTACCATTAATACAACATGCAAAACTTTCCTCTCTCACACATTCTTCTTCATCTTTCTCTAAAAATTTGAGAAATGATGATCCAAATTATTCAATTACATTACTTATATTATTAGTGTAATATATGAGTATTAGTAATCAATTTTAAGGTAGACTACTAAACAAATATCTAGCAAATATTATTTAGTAGAGATAAGGGATAATCTTGGGTGCAATCAAGAGGAGTGGCTTCTATACTTAGAGTCTTTGGAGGATCATCCTAATACTCATCAAAGCTCAAGAACAAGTGAAGGTATGAGACCTTACTTGTGCCCACAAAACCGAAATTAGCAATGTAAGGGACATTGTTTTCTTATAAATCTTTTATTTTGTTATGCATGCACTAGTTCTAAAGAACAGCAATTAAGAAATTAATTAGTTCACTATTAGAGGAGTCTAATAAGAGGTATATGAACCTAACAAGTGGTATCAGAGCATAAGGATGTTGCATGCATAATCGGTTATTGTTTTTGCGAGTTAAAATGTTAACATATAAAACTAAAAATTTGAGTTTGATGAAGATAAAGCCACGAAAATTTTTTCATGTTATATATTCTGGTCCTAAAATTTTTTTAGGTCATTTTTATGATTTATGAAAATTTATTGCTCATTTTAATGATTTTTAGTGATTTAATTACATTTTTATGATTAAAATGAACTTTTATTCACTAAAATAAGTTAACCTTCACTACTGGTCATGGTATTTTAGTATAACCTCACATGAATATTTTCTGTATTTCATGTAAAATATCATATTAATGTGATAAAAATTTCATGATTTATGAATTTTTAGTGTAAAAATGGCATAAATAGAGGTTAAAATGACTAAAAATGGTTAAACTTATTCTCTGACCTTGAAACATTTATATGACCTCACATGCAGATTTTAAAAGTTGTGTGTAAAAGTTCGTATTAATTTGATTAATATTGCATGATTTATGATTTTTATGAGATAAAAATGGATTAAAAGAGGTAAAGTGGTTAAAAATAGTTAAATTTCGAATTAGGCCATGAAACTTAACTATGTTGTCATATGCATAATTTAAATAGTGTATGAAAATTTCGAGATTAAATGATCTCATTTAGCATGATTTATGAATTTTTAGTGTAAAAATGGCATAAATAGTGACTATTTTAGCATAAATAGCTAAAACAAATTGCATGGCATGAGAAAATTATTCTAGGTTGCATAACTATACCACTTATCAGATATAAGGTTGTAAAATTGATTGGATTAATTTTTGGACACTTTAGATGTTTTATGAGATAAAACTGATAAAATGCAACTATATTTTCTCAAAATTAATTCGAAAATTTTAACTATGATTTTTGACATTATGAGTGTCATGAAAATATTCTAGAATGTTCAAAAATTTAAAATTCAAAATTTGAAATTATTGAAATTTAATTTGGATTTATTTCATATATATTATGATTTTAAGGTAAAAAATGAGCATAAAAATTAAATCAAGTTGAATTATCGTCAAAAATTGAGTAATAACTAATTTTTGAGTCCTAAGAGTGTTAGGATAATTAACTTGAGCTTAGATGTGATTTAAGTGTTAATTTGTGATTTTAAAAGGTTACGATCACGCATTTCCATAAAACCGGGTTATATATAAGATATAAGTTAAATAGGGCAATTTGGCACATAATTTGGCATGATAGATACATATTATAATACTGCATATTTCAATTTTTGAATGTCTTTTATTTATATAATTTTGAATTATGTAATTTTATCTTAGTATGGCCTTAGTTTTAATCGATATTACCCGTAATGAAAGGGAATATTGATTCGGTTGTAATTTAATGTGATCTTGTATCACTTTTATTTTTTCTAGTTTTTCCATTTTACAAATGTATAATAGGAATAGTTTGTATTTGTATTATTATTTTGAATTATGGAATTGTTTCAAGACGGTGCCATTCGGAAAGGTGATCCGACGAAAACGGTGTTCTTGGAAGGCGTGCCACTTGAAGATTCAAGGGACCAAAGGAGTTGGTTTCCGAATATGTAATAGATTATTTGATTTTCTATTTTAGGAAGGCCATACTAGGAATTTTATTATTGCTTTGCATTTCTTTTAATATGTTGCATCCATTGCCAAATCGCCATAACTACACATGCATATCATATCGAGTCTTCGACCGTGTCAATTATAATTATCGTAGTTCACGGCTTTAGTTCACTTAAAACGTGATAGATAATGAATTGACAAGACCTCTAACAAATTAATAATTGAGAATTAGCCATACCAAATAGTAGAAACCATGAATCCCAATTTCATAAGGAAGTAGATTCGGCTCACCGGGGTATTAAACTTGTTACGTTGGGTAAGTGGGTAATAAAATGTTATTACATGGAAATTTGGATTGAGCTCAACGAAAGTATTCGTGACCGTAGTCGTATGTGTTCCGGGCTAAAGATGAAAATTAGAGTAATTCTTATCGACCGAGAGTTCTAGAAGTAGAATCGATTAAGAGGTTAATCCATCGAGTTATATTAATAAGGGATGACTCGGCTCACCGTACCCATATTAATATGAACTTGGATCTCGGAATCATTTATGATAGTTGGGTAGAGGTCACTATATAAATGCAATACTTGTTTACAAGTATTATTAAAACGATAGATGTTAATTATTTCCTTCATTTCCGTTTTTGTAGTTAATTATACGCAATGAATTCATCTAATACTCCTACTCCAATCACCTTTGATTCATGGCTCCAATCATTCGATGAAAAGTGCTCCGAGTGTGACAATGATACGATTAGAGAATTACGCGTTGGCATTGGTCAGGATGAAAATTTTTGCTTCTTTACCACTTCCACACCACCCACTCCAATATTAATGCCCACCATCTTGGTAAGAAAATCTTGTGAATAAAATCTCGCTAAACCCAAGGCATCCTTGTTTGAAGAAATAAGGAGAAGTATTAAATTCAGTGGGAGTTCTAGCAAGAGTGTCCTTGCAAATGAAAGGAGTATTGGTATTATTAAAGGGAAGGAAAAGATGGGTGAGAAACCCAAACCTGATAATGAATTGGAAATGGATAGTGAGACTACCAAAACCATGACCAAGAAGGGTGCCCAATCATATGAGAAATGTCATTATTGTAATGTCATGGGCCATTGGAAGTGAAATTACCCCAAGTATTTGGGAGACATCAAAGTTGGACTTGTTACTCCAAGTCGGACTTGGAAATGTGGAAAAGCGAAACAAGAATGATATGAATCTCCGACAAGGAAATGGAGCTAGGGTAGCCGCCACTTCAAGAGGGGCTTGTGTACTTGTTTTAGCTAATAATATCTAAAACATTATTTCCATTTCTATGTTAGACATGAAAGGACTTGTATTTTGTTGAAAATAGACATGACTGTGAGCCATGTCACTTATCTTTATGATATACAAGTTTTAGACACTTCCAACTCAAGCAAAGATATCTTCATAATACAATCCAAAAGACTCAAACTATTAATCCAAATGATTTGTACATTTGGCTTTTTCAATTAGGTTACATAAATGAGAAACGTATTAAAAGGCTAGTGTCGACTAGATTTAATGAACCATTTTATTTTCAATCATATGGAATATGCGAATCTTGTCTCCTTTGCAAAATGATTTGTACTCTCTTTAGTGGTAAAGAGACATGAGGAAGTGATTTGTTGGGACTAATACATGCCGATGTATGTGTTCTAATAAGCATCACCGCAAGGGGAATTTATGACTACTTCGTAACTTTTAACGATGATTTAAGTAGATATTGGTATATTTACTTAATCAAATATAAAGTGAAGTATTTGAGAAATTTGAGAAATTTCTAATTGACGTAGAGAACCAATTGAACAAAGAACTAAAACATTACGATTCGATCATAGTGGCAAAGATCTAAGTAATGAATTTGATTTATTAAATATGGATTATGACCTAGTGTCACTACCCATAAGATCAAACTAATATGAGTCGGTTTGAGTTGTTGAACTCAATTTTGGGAGTTTGCAATCCAAAACGGACAAGTAATTCTAAGCGGATGGTCAACCAGGAAATACTTAAAATAGAGAGTCCATTTAACAAATGACGTGCATCAGACTCGCATATTACATGAATCAAACTGCCATGATAGGGATGGCCTTTTGAAAGCTAATGCATAGTCTAGATAAAATCCAAATACTCCACCATATATATGTTCGTAACTCACAAAGCTATCTCTCAAAAGATAGATGTATTTCTGAGAGATAGAGTGGGAGTAGATTGGATCGTTACAAACATATCTTATAGTGTTACTTTGTGTAAGTAATGAAACTATAGAGTGGGAGTATAGTTGAACTATAATCTATAAAGATAGAGTAGGAGTATAGTTCAGTGGGAGTTTATCGCACATGTCTTAATGGTTAAAATATTACTTTGTAAAAGTGATAGTATTATGACCTTGTTACATACGAGCCATTACACTATAATCCGAAAATTGTTACTCAAGAGTAGAATTACTTTAAAGCGAGGGTCTCTTTAAAGGTAAATAGAGCTTTAGAGTACTCAAATGCATAAGATTGACATGAAGATGTTAATCAAGATTAATTATGTTAGGAATTGCCGCATTTATTTTTAATGAAGAATGGCAAATAAAAATTCGCTTTTCTAAAATGGGAATTTAGAGAAGAAACTGTTTGGAACACAAAACCTTAGATAAAGATCTAAGAATCCTAACATCTTATGCGTAGCTTTCTTAAGTGATCCTACAATGGTCTTAAGCAAGCTTAAAGGATTATATTTTTCGTTCATGTGATAATAGTGAATGGGTTCATTCACATGATTGAAGAATCATGATTATACATGAAGATAAGTGGGAGCTAGAATTGTTTCTTCATGTCTTATATGTAGATAACAAATTACTTATTGAGAATAATGTACTAATGCTCTCTTCTGTGAAAGAGTGATTGGAGACTTGGAAAGGGATGCAAAGTATTCTATATTTTGAATCTATGAGAGAGAATATTAGCATAGAGTTGAGAGTCTAATGAGGATAAGATCTTTCGTATCTGTTGTACATCAACAAGGTTGAATAGGCTATTCATGTTGATGGAAGTGGAATTACTATGATGGAGTCATAGTCATTCACTGAACCTATTAAGCTGTTGATCACATGAAATCGATTAATAATGTTTCCGCCATTAGAACGATCATGTATGCCAACAGACACACGTGCTGTGATGAACCATATGCTAGGAGCATAATGAGTCAATAACAAGTTAATTTATAAGATGGTCTTGTGAAAGCCTTAAGGAACAATTGAAGACTTGTTCATATGTTTGGATGATAAACTGAGTTAGGTGTTGAAGGGTTGCACAAACTTTAGTTTCCAAACTCAAAAGGGATTTGTTGAAATCCTAGGATATCTTATAAACTTAGGAGTAAGATGTTGGAGTATGTGTCCTCGACAATAATGCGTTCACGCGTTTAAATCTCATGATGAGAATACATGAGGGAAAGTTATACTTTATTGTCAACTGATCCACATTTATCGGTAATGGTTGGCTGACTAGAGTTTAACATTACTGTCGTGTGATGGTGATGATCAGTTGATCCCTTAAGGTCATACCTTTAGGGTAACACTCTCAATCGATAAATTAATTAATTGTATGATCATACGAGTTAATTAATCCTTTTATTTAGATGATGTCTTTATTGTTTATGAAACAATTATTATTAGAATGAATAATGTATTATAATTACAAAATATTGTGAATTATAATTAAATGGTCCATTTAAAGTATATTAAGTCATATATTGTTATTTATGTCATTGCAAGTGATTTATTTTATGTAATGATTTAAATATGTTAAAAATGCATTACATGAACTTGTGTCTAATAACATGTCACATATGTCACATCTACAATTGACAAAATAACAAAGTTGAATGGAACACCATTTTATAAATGGAGAACCAGTTTCTCCATATAGTGGGAGACAATATTGCTTTTGTCTTAATTGTTTAAGACAACCTAATTATGATTAGGTTTAGGCATGCAAACCTATTTTTCCTTGTGAAGAACAATTTGTAGAAATTAGAAGCATGCATTGGCCTTGGGTAAACCAAGGTGCCGGCACCCCTCTCTCCCCCTTCACCTTATGAGAATTGTTTTCACAATTTTATTCATTCTAATCAAAAACATTTTATTTTGGTTCTCAAACAAGATTTTTGAGAGAGAAAGAAAAATAAAAACATCATTCTAAAATACTAATATTAAGATCTAATTACTAGTAGTAGTAATAACTTATATTAGTAAAATTTAAAGGAACATCTACTAATTTCTAGTAATAAAATTAGTAAATGTATTGAGAGGGATTACCTTGGTACAATCCTTGTGGAGAGATTCTAAAATTGAATCTTGTTCATCCATAAGGAAAGCTCAAGAACTAGGTAAGGTAGGTGACCTTACTAGTGCCCATATTGCCGAAGCATCAAATGTAAGGAACTATTTTTCTTTACTCTTGTAATTGTTTTGCATGCATAAGACCTTGAATTAATTTTATGGCTAAATTAATTATTCACATATTCAATATGTAAACAAATTAAATTAATGAATCCCTTCAAGTGGTATCAGAGCCAGAGTTGTTGCATGCAAAATCGGGTTTGTTTTTCCGAGTTAATTAGTTAACAAATAAAACTTGTTATTTAGGATTTATGAAGATAAATGCCACGAAAATTTTGAATGATAAACATTCTGGTCCTAAATTGATTTTAGGTCATTTTTGATGATTTATGGTATTTTATTGCTCTTTAATATGTTTTTCGTATTTTTATTATATTTTATTGATTAAAATGTCACTTAAATTACTAAAATTAGTTAAACTTCGATTCTGCCTATGAATTTTTTATATGATGTCACATGCTATATTTACACATTGTATGTAAATTTTCAAATGAAATAGTTTTATTATGCATGATTTATGATTTTTAGATGTAAAAATCACATAAATAGTGACTATTTTAGCCAAAAATAGCTAAAATAAGTTTTATGGCTTGAAATTTTTTCCTAATGTTCTATATATGATATGAACATAAGATCTAAAGTTGCATGTCAAATTTCGTTTAATTTGGATGGTTATTAATTTTTATGTGATATAAATTGATAAATAGCAACTTTAATAGTCAACATTGTAAATTCGAATTTTGAGCTTAAAAATTTGTCATTTCCAGGTTCTAGGAACTTTTTAAGAATTTTCAAAAATTTTAATTTTGATTTATAGCATATTTTTATAATTAATGGGTTAAAAGTTATGTTTTATATGATTTATTTGTGAAATAAATTGAAATAATCTAAATACAAATTTTTATTAAAATTTTGGGATGTTTGGAATTTTCCAGAATATAAAAAATTATGATTTTAATTTTTCGAATTTTTATGACTTTTTGGGAATTATTTCCTTATTATTATGAATAATAGTGATTAAAGAGAAATTATATAATATCAAGTTGGATTATTGTCAAATGTTTAGTGAAGACTAAATTTTGAGTCCTAAGAAGGTTGGGGTAATTAAATTGGACATAGATTTGATTTATGTAATATTGTGTGATTTTAAAAGGTTAAGTGTCACACTAATCCATAAAACCGGAACGAATGTATGATATTAGCTTAAATAAGGCGATTTGGCACATCGCATGGCATGACACACACACACACACACACACACACACACACACACACACACACACACACACACACACAGATATATATATATATATATATATATATATATATATATATATATTAATGCTGCATTTTTAGTATGATTGTCATATTTTATTTTATATAATTTTGAATTATGTAATTTGTACTTAGTATGACCATAGTTTTTAATTGGTATTTCTCGAAATGAATGGGGATATCAATTCAGTTGTAATTAATGTGATCTCGTATCACTTTTATTTTATTTTATTTTATTTAGTTTAGTTTTATTTTATATTGTATAAAGTAGAAAAGCTATGTAATTTATTTATTCCGGAGTTCCTTGAAGACGGTGCCATTTGAGAAGGTGGTCCGACAAAGACGGTGTTACCTTGAAGTGCGTGCCAAATGAAGTTCAAGGGACCAAAGGAGTTGGTTTCCGAATTTGTAAATAGTTTATTTGATTTACTATTTTAGGAAGGCCATACTAGGATTTTATCTTTATATGTTTGCATGCATAGCCAAATCACCATAACTTCACATGCATATCTTTTTATCGAGTCATCGACCGTGTCAATTATAATTATCGTAGTTCACCGCTTTAGTTCACTTAAAACGTGATAGATAATAAATTGAAAAAGACCTCTCACTAAATAATAATTGAGAATTAGCCTTACCAAATTGTAGAAACCATGAGTCCCAATTTCATAAGGAAGCAGGCTCGGCTCACCGGGGTGCTAAACTTGTTACGTTGGGTAAGTGGGTAGTAAAATGTTATTACATCGAAATTTGGATTGAGCTCAACGGAAGTATTCGTGACCGTAGTCGCATGTGTTCCGGGCTTAAGATAAATATTAGAGTAATTTTATCGACCGAGAGTTCTAGAAGTAGAATCGATTAAAGAGTTAATCCACCGAGTTATATTGATAAGGGATGAATCGGCTCACCGTGCCCGAGTTAATATGAATTTGGATCTCGGGATCATTTATAATAGTTGGGTGGAGGTCACTATATAAATGTTTAAAACTTGTTTAAAATGTTTGTAAGTATGATTAAAATGACAAATGTTAATACTTCCTTTACCTCCATGTTTGTATTTTATAAATCGCAATGGATCCTACCAAAGCAACAACACCTATTACTATTGAGTCTTGTTATAACTTATTTGACGATATTTGCTCCAACAACAATTTCGATACTACTAGAGAGCTTCATTTTGGGATCGGTTCCGATGGAAACCTTAATTTCGTTACTTCCTCCATTCCACCTACTATGACTAGATCTTTTGTGAATGTGTCTCGGGAAGACCATCTTACTAAATCTATGGGATCCTTATCTTTGGAAGAAAGGGATATCAAAACTAGTGGGAGTCCTAGCAAGCAAGCTCTTGCCACTAAAGGAAAATGGTTCAAAAGGAAGGGAAAGAAAGGTAGAAAATTCAACAATGGAAACAAGATGGCTAGTGGGACTACCAAAGGATCCAAAGTTGATGATGAATGCCATTATTGTCATGGCATGGGACATTGGATGAGGAATTGCCCCGTATATTTGGGAAATATTAGGGATGGACTTGTTATTCCACTTGGTAAAATTCCTTCTGAAATTTATGTTATTGATGTAAATTTTACTTCCACCACAACGTGGGTATTAGATACCGGTTGCGGTTCTGACCTTTGTAATCATTTACAGGGGCTAAGAAATGTGGAAAAGCTGAGCAAGGGCGATGTGGATCTCCGACTTGGGAATGGAGCTAGAGTAGCGGCCACCTCCAAGGGAACTTATGTACTTGTTTTGGCAAATGGATTTGAGTTGTATTTGCATAATTGCTTTTATGTACCTTCTCTTTCTAAGAACATTATTTCAATTTCTATGTTAGACATAGAGGGTTTTAATTTTGCCATTAAAAACAATTGTTGTATTATTACTAGAAATGACTTGGTTATAGGCCTAGGCTCTTCTATTAATGGCATTTATGTTCTAGAAACTTCAAATCCAAGTAAAGACATCTATAACATAGAATCCAAGAGACTCAAATCAAGTGATCCAAATGAATCGTACATTTGGCATTGTCGTTTAGGTCATATTAACGAGAATCGCATAAAAAGATTAGTCTCAACTAATGTCATCAAACCGTTTGATTTCCAATCATATGGTATATGCGAATCTTGCCTCCTAGGTAACATGACTCGTAATCCTTTTAGTGGTAAAAGGACTCGAGCTAGGGAACTATTGGGACTTATACATACCGATGTATGTGGACCAATGACTCTCCCCGCTAGGGGTAATTATGACTACTTCATTACCTTCACCGATGATTTAAGTAGATATGGGTATATCTACTTAATGAAGTACAAGAGTGAAGCTTTTGAGAAATTTAAAGAATTTCAAAATGAAGTAGAAAATCAATTGAACAAGAAGATAAAAGCACTACGATCCGATCATGGTGGAGAGTTTTTTAGTAATGAATTTGATTCACACTTGAAAAGTTGTGGAATTATGTCACAACTCACTCCACCCGGTAAACCACAACTTAATGGTGTTGCTGAAAGGAGAAATCGAACCCTACTAGATATGGTTCGATCTATGATGAGTCAAACCGAGTTACCCGATTCGTTTTGGGATTTGCAATCCAAATCGCAATCAAATCATTGAACAATAGTCCGACCAAAGCAACCGAAAAGACTCCATATGAGATATGGAAGGGAAGGGTTCCAAATATGCCTATATGAAGATTTGGGGATGTGAAGCTTACGTCAAAATAAAAACCGACAACAAGCTAACCCTACGATCCGAAAAATGCATCTTTGTAGGTTATCCCACAAACTCCCGAGGCTATTAATTCTACAAACGTCATGAAAACAAAGTGTCTGTGTCTAGTGAGGCTGTCTTCTTAGAAAGCGATTTTATTTCTAAGAGACAGAGTGAGAGAAATTTTGAACTTGATGAAGTTCAAGAGCCACAAACCGAAATAGAGACGCAAGAAGACGTTCCTTCGTCGTCTAATTTTGTTATCATTCCTCGACCGAGGAGGTCGGGTCGAGTTTCTCGACATCCTGATAGATATGTTGGACTTATCCAAGAGGATGGGAGTCTTGATGTGTTACTTTTTGAAAGTGACGAACCCGCCACCTACAAGCCGCAATCTCTAATCCAAATTCAGCTTTATGGCTTGAAGCCATGAGATCCGAAATGAGTTCTATGCATGAAAATCAAGTTTGGAACTTGGTGAATTTGCCTAAAGGGGCAAGAACTCTTCAATGCAAATGGATCTTTAAGGTGAAGAATGACATAGAAGGACATGATGATGTCTACAAGGCTAGGCTAGTGGCAAAAGGTTTTACTCCAGTTCATGGTCTTCACTATGACGAAACGTTTTCCCCTGTAGCCATGCTGAGATCCATTCGGATACTGCTAGCGATTGCCGCATTTTATGCCTATGAAATATGACAAATGGAAGTCAATACCGCTTTTCTAAATGGCCATTTAGAAGAGGAGATGTACATGATACAACCTGAAGGTTTTGTAGATCCTAAAAATCCTAACAAAGTATGCAAGCTTAAGAGATCCATCTATGGTCTTAAGCAAGCATCAAGAAGCTGGAATCATCGATTTAATAATGTAATAAAAGAAAATGGTTTTACTCGAAGTGTTGAGGAACCATCTTTATACATGAAGTTCAGTGGGAGCAATATTGTGTTCCTAATATTGTATGTGGATGACATACTATTTATTGGAAATGATGTTCCCATGTTGTCCTTGAAAGATCATAGATCCATATTAGACTCTCTAATAAAAATTAAATTATCTCATAATTTATCATTTTAGTGATCTATGTAACATGCATGCAAATATAAAAACATAAAAATGAAGGTTAAGGAAAAACAATTTCCTTACAAAAATTTTTAAGGTAATATGGGCACAAACTAGATCACCTATCTGGTTTGTTCTTGAGCTAAAAAGAAATGGATGATCCTCCTTGAAAAACCCTCAAAAAGAAAGTCTCCTTCAAGTTGCACCCAAGAACAACACCCAAAATAATCTTACAAGTATTAACTAGATACTTGTAAAATTAACTCTTGATAATATTTGTAATATTACTAACACTCTTAGTAATAATATTTTTGATTACTAACTTCTTAGTAAATGATGTATAATAATTTTAGAGAGATAAGCAATTTTTGTTCACATGCAAAATGAAGTAGTGTAGTAGTGTACAAAAATGAACAACAAAATTGGAGTATATAAGAGGAAGTGGCGGGTGGAGTAGTGAGTAGTGGAGTGTTGAAATTGTCATATATTTGTCAATCTTACATCACATGTAAAATATAATTATAAGATAACTTGTGGATGTATCACAAGTAAAGTGAAATGATTGTGTTTATAATCATCCACTATACTCCATTTACACGGTCCAATGTCCCATTTACGGGTCCATTTTGATTCTTATATTTGTCGTGCAAATACGTGCAAATTTTATTAAAACATCGTTTCATGTTTAAATGCTTCCAATTAATTTGTCCAAATCACTCCGTAAATATACGTGTACCGCTACACATATTATTTACGTACTAATATTAATCACATTAATCAATTAGTACAATTTTAGTGAATTAACAATTAATTAACTAAAACCCGTCTCCCATAATTTATTATTCAATTATCGCATAATTAAATAATAACTGTCGTGCCTCGAGTTCGCAACTCGAAATCTCTCTAAACTAATGGACTAACCTCTTAGTCTATAAATCAAGGGACTAAATAAATTGTATCTCATACAATTAATTAGTTATCAATTGGGGTTCGTTCCTATAGATGTGACCGAAAGGGGTCAGTTGATCACCGCCGTCTCACGACAATAACGTCAAACTCTAGTCAGCCAACCGTTATCGATTTACGTTAATCAACTGACGAGGATCAAATAATTAAATATCTGATGATATTCCATTAATGATATTTATTATGTAAATGCACTATTGTGGAGGACACTAACTCCAACAATCCCCCACTTGTCCGACACAAGGTGTGCGCTACCAATTCTCTTGTCCGTTTTAATCTCCCACTCAATGCAAGGTGTCTTTCAGGTCGCACTTGCACATGAACATATCGCAAGTGGTTTTCTCGATTGGGAGTGTGACCACCTGACCGGAAAAATCTCTCACAGATTACTTCCGAGCGTGGTCATGCATTTGTAGTCATTAACTCCTCGAGTGGCCTTGACATATAGTTACCCAACGTGGGTGGACAATTCCTGTATGCCCTATCTATCTTTGCCCAATACAACTCATCATGACTTAGAAGATGTCCTTTTGGCCTCCTTTCACAGCACGACCTAGGACAAAAACCAAAGTCACTCAGAAACTGCATTGACTTGGATAATAGTCTCTAGTCAAAAGAATCGACTCATAGGAACGTCTTAGAGATCTCTGCCACGACCAGGCGTCTATAATAAAACTTAGGGACTCTCTAAATGGTCACTGTCCGGCAAAGTGTCACACACTCTGCCCATGTAATCGACTAGTCATCACGTATGACCTTATGGGGTTGAACAACCATCAATCGACTTACCATCTAGTCACTCCGAGACCGCACCTCATTAACTGACTAGGGACAAAATACAATGTTCATCTTGTTCACTTGAATAGTGTTCAACATTGTCTCCACACCTTATTCAGATAAACAAGGTATTCATGTTTTCAATCAAACTGAATAATTGAGTTCTTAAGAGACTCAAACAATGAATGTGATCATCACTTATATAAATATCAATACTCTATCCAATATTTACATAACGATCTTCGGCAATTAAGGTATACTGCTCAATCACATTGAGATGACATCAATCACATTGAGATTAGATAAAAAATCATGTTTCCTTCATTACGAAAACATAATTTGACTAAGGTCACACTAAGTATTACAAAATACAACCGATTGCAAAATTAAATACGTAAATAAAATTCATTCATTCGATTCATTCAACAAAATTAAAAGCATCAACTAAAAATAAATTAAACATACATGACACAATCCCTTAATTATGTTGATTAATTTATCCAAACCACCTATTTAAATTAAATTAAGTGACAATTCCGCAATTTAATCACATTAATTTCATTCTTAATCCATATTAAACTTGTAATATGAATTCTATCCGTCAAAATTTTAAACTGCTTTAAAATAACTCGGTATCTTTAAATTGTGACACGATTCACAATAACTAATTGGCCAAAATAAAATAAAAAAAAAAACAAAATCCAATTTTTCTTCCTTTTGGGTCTCGGTAAAAAGGAAAACAATTTTTTTTTATTTGTAAACTCAGCTCACGGCTGACAAAAAAAAAACAGCCAATAAATTTTTATTTTTTTTCGGAAATAAGGCAAAAACAAGGAAAGAAAAAACTTTCCTTTTCTTTTTCTTTTAGATTCGGCAAAAAGAAAAAAAAACCCAAAAAAAACAGTTTTTTTTTTTATGAACACTGTTCACGGTGAACAGTACCGAACAGAAAAAAAAAACAACAACAACGGCAAAAAAAATAAAACAACCGTCACAAAAAAACTTGCGGCAAGAATTGCCCTAAAACAAAACCGATGAAGAAAATGTTTACAGTTGCCATATAGAACGTGATTTAGCAAGTGAATTAATGAACATGATTAATCTTATATGCTAAAACTATATAGCAAAAACAAGTTCTTGTCTCATCGACATGATTATTCAATTAACAATTTAATTTAATCCGAATTAAATCAAGGTATCTACAAATTCATTTTATTATCATCTTAACATATTAAAACAATAATTCATATGAATCAAATGGAAATAAATCATCAACAAAGGAAAAACAGGCCGAAAAAAAAAAATCTCTCGGCACAAAAATAATTCAGCCGAAAACCCTAAATTTTTTTTTTTTTCGAAATCCCCATTGTTTACATACATATTTTATGAAAATCATCAAAAATAAAATCGTGGCCTAATGCTCTGATACCACTTGTGGGAAATAATATGTATACTTCCCTTAAACTAGAAAGATTATAACGAGTTTAACAATGATGATCAATGGTCATAAACAAAATACATAAACAAAGTATAAAGGATTTAGAATTAACCTTCGGTCCTAGCAAAATTGGCCTAAGAACAATATCAAAATTGATATTCGCCTATTAGTTGCACCCAAGACGATATGAGATATGCCCTTTGATTAAGCTAGAAATCGATCTAAAATTTTCTGTAAAATTTAGTTGTTTTTGTGTTTTTCTGATGAGAGAGGAGGCAAGGTCAAACAAAAGAATTAGGGTAGAAGAATTCTCACCCTTCTTTCTTATAGTAGCCGAAATTAGGAGTCAATTAGGAAAGAATAAATCTCACCTAATTTTCGGCCTAACTTACCGAAATAAGGAGATTATTCTCCTTATTTTTGGTCTTTCCAAAAATATATAAAATATGTTGAATTGTCATCTAGTGAGGATCGAACCCATGACCTCTTGGTTTGTGTACCCTCACTATTACCACTATGATACATTCATCTTGTTGATATTAAACATAACTGATTATATTTAATTACGAATTAACAGATTAATTCGTCCAAACTAACATTAAATATATTTAATTAAATATAACTTATTATATTTAATTTACGAATTGACAGTTAATTCGTCTCAACTTAATATTATTTAATTTTATTAAATAATTATCTCATCAACACATTGACTAACTTTTTAGTCATTTTGGGCATCAATGTGATTATATTTCTATAACCACACTTCTCAAACACATCCTATAGGTGTGACCTTTAGGGACCAGTTGATCACCGCCATCTGTATGATAATAACGTCAAACTTTCTAGCAAGCCAACCGTTATTAGGTAAACGTTAATCAACTGATTAAATATACGAAGTATACCCTTGTGAACCTGTAAGAGATTTACAAATGTTATCACACTAATTTGTGGAGGACACAAGCTCCAACACCTCATTCCCCTACCCAAGGATGAACTCATTCACAAGGATGCTGAGTCCAAACTAAAATCAATGATCAAGTTGCATGATCAGGTCTGGGCAAGAATTGAGAAAATTAATGAAGTATACAAGCGCAAAGCAAACAAAAACCGCCGGCCAAGATCTTTCAGCAAAGGAGACCTCATATGGTTACACCTAAGGAAGGACCGTTTCCAAGCAAACGCAAAAACAAACTCATGCCGCGTGCGGAAGGTCCTTACAAGGTAATATCAAAGGTAGGCGACAATGCATACAAAATCGAGCTACCCGGAGAATATAGAGGGCACGCTACTTTCAACATCGGGGATCTATCTCCTTAAGTCGACGACGATGGAATCAAGGAATTGAGGGCAATTCCTTTTTAAGAAGGAGGAGATGACGCGGATATGGACCCAATAGAAGAAGTTGTGCTCGACTTAGAGCACCAAGCAAAACCAAACCCGAGTAATACATTTTTTATGCACGAAGATTGGATGGGCTCGCGTAAAAGAAAGGAAATATGTGCGATTGAAGCGCAAGACCCACACAAACCTTGATGCCGTGTGGGAACAAGGGAGAGGGCCGAAATATGGCGGCACCAAGGGGGAAGAATCCAATTTCATGTTTTTTGCATTTTCAACCTAGTTTGAATAAAAGTTGACAAAAGGGTCTAGGTTGTAAGTTCTATGTGTTCATTCATCCTAGAACTTAAAACTAGCATTAAATGCTTGCTTGGGGGCCAAGGTTTTTTTATCCTATATAAGGACCTAGCCTCCTCATTTGTAATCCATCAAAGAATTAAGAAAAACCTTTTAGAGAGAGAAACCTGAGTTTCAATCTTTTCCAAAGAGTCGATGTTTTCGAATCTTGCCTTGAACTAAGGACGTGCTCCGCGGTTTAAGTTGAATTGCTTGACGCGTTTCGAGTAATTCCCTATTGTTATCGCTATCACTACTACAAATACAGGATATAACAACGGTCAAAAACCGTTGTTATATAAAAAAAAGTGGACGTTGTTAAAGCGTCCGTTGTAAAAGGTTTTAACAACGGTTGGTTTTCTTAAGGAAACCGTTGTTAAAACTATTAACAACGGTTTTAAGTATCAAAACCCGTTGTAGAAAGTGTGACTCAATTTTGGGGGGAAAGTTATAACAACGGGTTTTAATATACAAAACCGTTGTTATAACTAAAGACAACGGGTTGTTGGTAAATAACCGTTGTTGTTTGTTCTTAAAAAAAAAAAAATTAAATTAAATATTACTAGATGCATGCATAATTACGGCTGTTAAAATTCGATGCATGCATTATTACGACATCACTTTGTGCATATGAACGGACAATATGGAATGAGAAGGGTTAGCGTAATAAGATTTGAAGCAGCATTGAGAGATATGATGATGATTATGGCACAACTTCCTAACATATATATTAATTAAAAAATAACTCAACCAACACATTGCTTAGTATAAATACATTGCATTATCTCAACTAACATTTCCATTATCTCAATATATACATCTCCAAACCCTAACTGCTAAAACAAACTCCAAATAAATAACTCTACTTAATCTTTCAAAACAAACTCCAAACTCCAACAAAATGAATGATTTCATCCTTAAGACTCTTACTATGATCGAGAACAACAACAGCTTCATCCGCCGGTTCCTCCATATTGAGGAAAGTTTCAGGAGCTACCTTGCGGATGCTCGATCCACACTGAAGCACGCCAAAGAAGATGGCTTGACGAGCGAGCGGCGATTGCGGCTATATGACGATATAGCAAGCTGCTGAACGGAACCTCAAATAGCCAAGGAGGAGAGGACGGATACGATAGAGCGAGAATAAGATCCTCTATGAAAATATAAGAATTGCATTTTTATATATGTAATTTTTTTTTTAATTTATGTATTTATATATATATATATATATATATATATATATATATATTAATCATGTTTATCTTGCTTCTTCATCTTGCTTCTTCATTGTTTTACTAACTAATTATGCGAACAATACTTAAACAAATAACATAATGGTCGATAAAAACACATACATGCAAAAGAAATAAATAGAAAAAGAAAATAATGACGATGAAACTAACAAAGACGGCGAGATTTACGATAAATACGAGAATGTAAGAGACGATGAAATCAACAGTGACGGCGAGAAGATAAAGCGACGATGAGAAAGAGAGAAAGAGAGAAAGAGAAAGTGTGTGTTTTGTGATTGTTTGTCTGCTGTGTTTGTGTTTGTGTTTGTGTTTGTGTTTGTGTTTGTGTATTAAGGGTTGTGTTTTGTGGCTGCAGCAGACTTGTGTTTGTGTGGTTTATAGTATGGAAGGTATTGACAACGGTTATTAAACAACAACCGTTGTCAAATAAGTTTTAACAACGGTTGTAAAAAACACCTGTTGTCAAATATGTTTTAACAACGGGTTACAAAAGTAACCGTTGTGATTACTTTTCACTAACTTTGCGCCAAATTATTAACAACGGTTGTGCATGTGTGACTCGTTGTTAAAACTAATAACAACGGTTTTTATAACCATACTCGTTGTAATTAAGTTTAGTAAAATTCGCGCCATACATTCTACAACGTCTATTGTGATTTTCGTGAATAATCATTGTTAAAGGGGCGTTGTAGTTGCCTGGATTTGTAGTAGTGTATAGGTCTAGTGATAACAAATATCCCATTGTTTTCGATCTCTTCACAAGAAATCGAAACAAATATCCTTTATCTTTTGCACAACATAAACCCAAAAACAAAACAATTAAGTCTTCCGCTCTGTATACGCATCATCCGGTCAGACAGTTATTCTCCAGATCGAGAAAACCACTCATGATATGATCAAATGAAAGTACGACCTGCAAGACACCTTGTATTGAGTGGGAGATAGTAATAGGACAAGAAAATTGGTGCATCAAGGATGGTAACTTAAGTATAAAATAGGTCTTTAATTCTATTATTAATAATAAAATTAATGATTCATTCTATTTTTTTTTTTTTTTTTGTTTTTTCCCATTAATTTATTTTTTATGTTAAAATTAATTTATGGTTTTAATTCATAGTGGAGGGATGGTGATTGTTGGTGGTTGCTTGGATTAAGGTTCCGAGTGGTGGACGTCGCCGGCAAGAGTGGTGGGCAACACCAGCGATAAGGGAAGGATTAAGGCTCCGACGACGGTGCGGGATACAAAGGGGAAGAGAGGAAAGGCGGTAGGGGGACAACCGGAAAGTGGTTCGGATGACAGGCAGCATGCGAGGGTAGTGGTCGACGGTGAGCCTTGTTTCCCGGCGTTGTTGGCCTGTGGTGGACAGGAAAGAGGGTGGTGGGTGATGTCAAATTTGATGGTGGTGAATGGCTGTTGAACGTGTTTTCTTGGTTTTTTTTCATTTTTCTTTATTTGGGTAGTACATAGTACGATTATTTGTAAATGCTATTTAGGGCACGTTTGGTTCGGGCGTGGGTATGGGTTTGGAATCAGGAATCATACCCGGGTGGTATGGGTTTGGAACTTGATTTCTCATACCCTGTGTTTGTTTCAATTTTGGGTGGAATGGAGTTGAATTTCATCAAAGTTAAAAAAATCTAGAATACAACATTAAAAATAATTATTTTTGATATTGAAAAATCATGAAAATTAAGATTTGATCAAATAAATGTAAAAAAAATTTCATTTAAAATGTTCCATATAAGTTTTTTTCATGATTTTTTGTTTTATTATTTGATACCCATGGGTATCAATCTCATACCCACCTCCCCCCTTGGGTATGAGAAACCCATACCTCATGGGTTTGAGGTATGGGTATGAAACCTTCAATTTTGCCAAACAAACGCCTAGTATGGGTTTGACTAATTCCAAATTCATACCTCATACCTTTGTGAGTTGAAACAAACACCCCCTTAGGGGGTATTTGGTTCAAATAGTGGTATGAGTTTGAAATCAGGAATCATTTCAGGGTGGTATGAGTTTGGAACTTGATTCCTGATACCATGTGTTTGGTTCAATACTGGAATCAAGTTCATTCCCATACCTTGTGTTGGGATTGAGAAATATTAGAATAAGGAATCAAATGAAATATTCTAATCATCTTATTAGAACAAATTAAATAACAATTAAAACTTAGAAGAAAAAACATAAATTTTACAAACAAGTAGAAGTATTGGGAAAAAATATTCACTATAGTAGGATTCAAATTTTCATACTTCAAAAAATGAAATCGACTACCAAAATAAACGACATAATTATGAAGTATTATTTAAACTATGACGAAAAATATTATTATAAGTTTAACTGCATAAAAAAAATAAGTCTTTATTTCTAATATAACAAAAATTACTCATTACGGCTTAATATGTCAAGCACCACTTCTTTCTTCCAATCATCATTGGGATTTGAGAAAAATACATCAATTTGACTTGTATTGGATGAAAATAAACCGGCAGCTCAGATTGCCTCGGCTTGACTAGTACCTGGAAAACTAGCAATCTCTGAAAGTAACTGCTTTTTCTATTCAACAACCTCTATTTCACGTTCTTGAGTTGTTCTCATGGCACCCGCAATAGTTGCCAAATGAGTACTCATGTCCTTCATAAATACAGTGAAACCTGTAGTCATGTGATCCAAGGAGGTTAGATCTACAAACTGTGAGGAATAACTTTTAAACCACAACCTGGAAATTTGGTGTTTAACATCGACTCCAGATGATTCAAGTACCCGTTTTTGAATCCTCCTTCTCCTTTCCATTGTTGGTCAGCACTCAACTCCAACAAACAATCAATTAAAGCTTCTTCCTCCTCTTTTTTCCAAAAACGCTTATTCTTTCCCCTTCCACCAACATACGTTTGGCTATTTGTATCCATCCTGATCAATGGTAAAAAAACAGTACATAATAACAAACAATGCTTGAAAAAGGAGTGCGTATAAACAAATCAACAACTCTTATTTTTTTCAACTGATCAAAACTAAACAATATTAAAATTTGAAAACAGAATCGTTCCATAACAATCGAGAGACTAAAAACACAAATAAAAAAACTAAACATTGAACACATAGTATTTTCCTAAGTAGCTCTCTCCCTCCCTCCCTCCCTCCCTCCCTCCCTCTCTCTCTCTCTCTCTCTCTCTCTCTCTCTCTCTCTCTATATATATATATATATATATATATATATATATATATATATATATATACATATATATATATATATATATACATATATATATATATATATATATATATATATATATATATATATATATATTAAACAACGTTTGAGATAAGTTATTCCTAAAATTAATCCAACCATTAGATGACAAAACCTGAGTAATGTATTCATCTTCATCTTCATCATCATCATCATCATCATCATTATCATCATCATCATCATCATCACTTTCATCACTTTCGCTGTCACTTTCATCTTAATTCTCGACAATCTCAAGATCCGTTGGCATGTATTTTCGAATTAAATTATGAATTAAAGCACATGTTGTAACTATACGACCTTGGGTGTAATACCCCGGCCCAAACCGGGTTGGGAACGGTTACATATGATAGCTCTCCAGGGTGTATATGGCCCACAGATCAACACGGGTCCTTTATAGCGCATTTTGTCCTTACTCATACTGTAACACCCCAGCATATAAAGGTGTTACCATCTCGGTTGCCTGAGGTAAGTAGATCAAATAAACAATGACAGAACATTTATTAAATATCCTTTAGAATATAAACCAACGTAATAAGGATTACAACATAAACAACTGAAGGAACTACTAAGCATGAGAGCCAACAGCAACTAGTTAGACAACGTGATGACTCGATTCCCTTCCATGTCCCGCCATCATCTTAACAAGCAACACCTGCTAAACCAACTGCTCACCATCTCCGAATGGATCACCACAGTTTTGAAAATATAACACGGGGTCAGTTAACTGAATAATCAAGATAAGAAAATCACAAAGACAACCAATACAACCTAATCCATATGTAGAACCATTCTCCAAGCTCCATTAGTAACCGACTACACACCTAAGTGTGTAGCCCTGCCAGATTACCCATCGCAACATGTAATCCTCACGGACAGTGGGGGACCGCAGCCTTGCCCACCTAAGCCCCGCTCATCGCAATGAGCAATAACCCATGTCCATTAATGTGCACATCCCCCTTATGACAGGAAGCATAAGGGGCGAATCAAGGGCGTGAAGCCATTCCCGAAGATGACTCCACTCAGCCGAGGACGCACCTTGCAAACATAGACAAACAACAACCAATCCAACATCCAAGATAGACAATTCCAATAACAATATTAATCATACCAATACATCAATTAACACCATCTTAAATCAATTAAACAGGCAACTGAGTAGGGAAACCCTACTACTTCGTTATTCTAGGAAAATGCGTTCACCATATAAGCTAAGCAAGACTCCATGACGAACCCTAAAAGTAACAACCACAACCTATCACTAAACTAATCAAGATCTACTGAAAGATAACCACTAGACACAAACTCACCTTGAGACGCAACCGATGCCAACGACGGGGACAACCCGACTCAATGACTTCATGCACAAACCATCTCCCTTCTTGGGTTAGGGTCCAATACCATGTAAGAAGTATAGGGTGATATGATAGGATTGGGAGAGAGAGATTAGGTTTAGGAACAGAAATAAATCGTCGAAAAGTGAATTACATTTTAGACTCCGCGTTTAATAATAACACGTTTACTGACGGGGTACTCGGTCGAGTATGGACATACTCGGCTGAGTACGCCCTACTCGGTCGAGTATCCTAACTACTCGGCCAAGTAACCTTAACTAGGTCAAGTAACAAGTTACGTTGATCAACTAATCTCTCCCGTATCCCTTGCTAGGCTCTCCTTTGGTCAATAGGTCGGTCAACGGGTCCCTAATCAGGGCGGGTATTACAGTCTTCCTCCCTTAAAAGGAATTTCGTCCCCAAAGTTTGTCGCACACTTTCTAAAGCAACGTAGCAAAGCAACTCAAGGGATCACGTAGTACTCATGCGACAAGGAAAGCCACATAACTTATGCAATACTGCATAACGCCAATATACGTCCGACAGAGTTATTATCATCACATGACATGATTTCGACGATCATGAAGTCATTATGTTATTACTATATGCAAACCGTCAAACTATTTAGAAAACAAAGCTGATGTCGGAAATTAGTTTTAAGTTATGAGACGATGGTTTAAAGACTTACAAACAACAATATTAAAGAAGTTTTGCTAACTTGCCATATCTTTTGCAGGATGTTATCTACCCCTCTAAAAAGGAACTTCGCCCCCGAAGTTCACTCCCAACCATAAAAATGAGGTATGCATATATGTAAAGACAACAATTATGAAAACATATAATTATTTTCTAATAATTAAAGCATGTATGGGACATAAGTAGGACAACCACGTTCATGAAATTTAGAAATAAATTAGCATGAGATCATCAAACTAGAAAAGGCATATTGATACCGTCGTTTTAGTACCAAAAATAAATACCTAAGACAACTAACAGAAGCTAGTGGAAGTAGGGTCGATCTCCACAGGGAGATGGGAAAATGTACGCTATACTAAGTCTGTTCGAGTAACTATTTCTTGGGGGTTTTAAAGATGTGTTCTAGTCTACGGAGTTTAAAAGAGAAATAAAGAAAAGAGAAATACAGTAGAGAAAAACAGCTAGGACAATCGGTTCACCATGATTCTCAAGGAGTCAAATATAGGGTCCTAGGTCAATGCAAATTCGGTCTGCAGGGTAGTGAAAAGGTCCTTCCGGTCCGCTATTCGCCCTAAAACATTAATAACTTAGCTTCCGCCCTCATTAAAATGCTCTAATGTTCAATGCAGGTCTTACCCCTTCCAATCTTTTGATCTAGGTCAAGGTGTACCAAAATTAATCATCTAATTGTGTCGACTCAAGCAGACAAGAACAGTTAAATGCAGTGACTAACAACACATATCTAATTCGCACTAAACCCTAATCACCTATTCATAACTTCCTTAAAATCATGGCTCCCCTATGTCCTAGCAAAGGAGTTTAGCTATGCATAATTATTGAATAAACAACAACAATACATAAACTGTAAGAATTAAACATAATTGATAAATCAAGAAGAGAACAAAAAGGGTAGAGAGATTAGAGGAACGAAAACAATAGAGCAAAAGTAATTAATTAATTAAGAGTAGAGAGTACCAATTACAAGGGAGGATCAATAGAGAATTAGGTTTTTCAAATGTAAAGTTCTAAGAGAGAGTAGGAGAGAGAAGTCGAAGAAGAGAAGAAGAGAGAGCTAATGACTACCGTCATTCTTATTTATTCCTAAATACAAAAGGAAATCTCGAAATTAACTCAAAACCCGCCTAAAAGACTAAACCTCTCGATCGAGTGAAATGAAACCACTCGATCAAAGACAAAACCCAGCAAACTTATCGATCGAGTAACATAAGTACTCGATCGAGGACTTCAATAAACGATCATCTCGATCGAGTAAAAGGCAGAACTCGATCGAGGAATTCCAAGAGAATAAAGCATTCGATCGACCATTTTAAGTAGCCAAATGGGTCGATCAAGCTATATCAGCATGGGTTAACTTCTTGAACACCTTTCGAAGCCATTCACGCATCTCCATGTGACAAATTTCAAGTTCCGATCCCTTCTTTTCCAAAATGCATGAGATTGGGACAAGTTCAGGCTTGATTTCGCTCCTTTCCGGTTCATACCTGCAATTAATACAAGACAAACCAAAGTAGACTATTCAGGGGCATTTGTAGCTGGATGCCACATAAATAACATAGAAATGCGTGTAAATATAGGGTAAAAACCTTATATAAAATACACGCATCAAATCTCCCCAAACCAAACCTTTGCTTGTCCCCAAGCGAACTATGAATGCAACTAAAGACAACTAACAGAACGGGACCAACTCATCAGCTACAAATTGTCCACCCAAGCCAATTTAATGCAGCAACTAACAGAGTGGCGGTAAGTAAGTTCAAACGAATTAAATCAATGCTTCAAACTATTGAACCATCGACCTTGCAAGACTCATATATATCGGACTTTCACGGGTCGCTCATCACACAAATTAAGCACAAGGTGAGTATATTGGCAAGAGATAGAAAGAAGTAGAGACACTTACCTAACTTGACCTATAAGAGCATGCATGCAGCTGACTTGAAATCGATTTCTACCAACCGTACATATGCATTCAAACCAATCAGGACCGAGACATACGCCGAGGTCTTACATATGATGTGAGGTGAGGTTATTGGGTAAAAAGGGGCAAAATGAATTTGGATAAGTGGAGATAAAGTCAATCCAGTACAACCATAACCAAATAAGAAGATCATCTCGCTTCACCACGCAATACAAAATGTAAGACTGTGCCATTGTGGCAAAACATCACTCACATCAACGAAGGACTCCCCATAAGAAGTAATGATAAGCATGGGAGTTCTATTCAACAATCTCATTCGCATATATATTTTTCTTTTTTCGTATTTCTTTTTCAATTTTTCTTTCTTTCAATTCATTTCTTCAGTTCATACCACCAACTTCAATTATTTCAAAGCGAGCCAAATAGACAAGGGTAACAGCATACCCGCAAAAACCACTGGAACTAGCTTGACAAGGCAAGCTAAGTTTGGATGTAGTTAAGGGGTTTATCAGGCATATTTGGCTATTGTGAAGTTTATGGGTAGTAATGAAAGAAGGGATTGTAAGTTACCTCTCCACGAGTGTCACCACCACAAACCGAATGCATATAGGTACCGAGAAAAGGGCGTCATGCACGTGCAAATTGATGTTACATGCCTTATAGAAGGTACTATTCACATGCTATATGAAACTGGTCATGAATGTCACCAGCTTATCAGGCTCTAAATCTTAGAATGCATATGTAGCTTGCCAATATAAGAGTCAAGTCTATGTGTTCAGATGAGTTTAAACCAAAAACTCTTCGATTATGCATATTACCACGCCAACAGAATGTTAAGAATATGCAAGGCAAGGGTAAAAGACTCAAAGTAGCATAAAAGTTTAACGTTCCGACTCAACCTAAAAGCAGAATTAAACGTGAATTTGTTTGAATTTTATGAGATTTTCGTAATTAAAGCAACAATGCATGCAGAAATAGATAGACGTACGTGCAAACTGAAATGCAACAAAACAATATGAAGACACAGATATGGATGCATATCTCCCCAAACCAAACCATACAATGCCCTCATTGCACCAAAAACAGGAAAAGGAATGCAAACTGAAGAGAAAAAGAGAGTAGGACTCGGAAAACTTACAATATAGCGTGAAGTAGGGACCTCCCCAAACCGACCATGAACATGGGAGGTCGCAAATAACCCATTAACATCGTAGCATGCGAGATATATCAACAGCACTCGATCGAAAGGGAAGAAGAACTCGATCGAGTAAGATAGGTGTCAGAAGTCCTCGATCGAAAAGGAGAAGTTGTCGATCGAGAAGGCTGATTTTTTTACAGGCCTTCGATCGAAGAGAGAAGGTTTTCGATCGAAGGGAAAAGCATCAGAAGCGTTCGATCGAGTTAACAAAGCTCTCGATCGAACTGTTCACGTGAGAAACCTACAAAACGTAGCAAAAATACTACGGAACTAACGAAATAACTTAAATGTTCAGCGATTGTTTGGAAAACTAGAATCTAAGCACACGAAAACAACTCAAAAAGTTTAAACAAAATTACAACAAAAACAGGCTGGGTTGCCTCCCGGATAGCGCAGGTTTAGGAGGTCCTGCACGACCTTCTGACTTCAATTTTCTAGTGCATTAGGATTGTCGAAGTAGAGAACTTCAACTTTGCCATCCAAATCATTTGCCTCATGGTAATGCTTCACATATTTCCCATTTTCTTTAAACCTGTTTCCCTCGGAACTTTATAATTCAACGGACCCAAATTTGGTGACACTAGTCACTGTATAAGGGTCACTCCACCTGGACTTCAGCTTACCAGGAAATAAGCGCAGTCGAGCATTATATAGCAACACCTTCTTCCCGACATGGAATTCTCGAGGTATTATTCGTTTGTCGTGCCATCTATTCGTTTTCTCTTTATAAATGCGCGAGCTGTCATAGGCATTTAGCCTAAATTCTTCCGGCTCATCTAACTGCAATAAACGATTCTGACCGCATAACTTAGGTTCAAAGTTTAATTCACGAATAGCCCACCAATCCTTACACTCTAACTCAACAGGTAAATGACAGGACTTCCCTTAAAGCAACCGATATGGTGATGCACCAATCGGTGTTTTAAAGGCATTCCGATAAGCCCATAATGTGTCATCAAACTTAAGACTCCAATCGTTCCGTGATTTAGAAACTACCTTAGCCAAAATCTCTTTTAGTTCCCTATTAGAGACCTCAACCTGCCCACTAGTTTGGGGATGATACCCCAAACCACGACGATGTTGGACACCGAATTTAGACAATATAGAAGTAAGTTTCTTTTCCTTTAAGTGCATTCCCCCCATCACTAATGACGACCCTAAGGACACTAAATCGGGGAAAAATAATCTTTTTAAACATCTTAATCACGGTCTTGGCATCACAATTAGGTGAAGCAATCGCTTCCACCCACTTATACACATAATCCACTGCTACCAAAATATACCTGTTACCTTTACTAGATAGGAATGGTCCTTGAAAATCAATGCCCCAGACATAAAAAACCTCGACCTCTAGGATGCCGTTTTGTGGCATCTCATGTCTTTTAGATATATTCCCAGAGCGTTGGCAAAAATCACAAGCTGAAACAAACACTTTAGCATCGGCAAATAAAGTAGGCCAGTAAAAACCAGATTGAAGTACCTTAGCCACGGTACGCGATAGACCGTGGTGACCACCATAAGAAGATGAATGACAGCCTTTTAAGATTGACTTGGTCTCCCACTGCGGAATACACCGTCTGTAGAGACCGTCTGCACACTTCTTAAATAAATAAGGATCATCTCAGAAGTACTGCTTAGCATTATAGAGAAAACGCTCCTTCTACTGATAATAAAGATCGGGTGGCAGCTCGCCACTGACAACATAGTTAGCCAAATTTGCATACCATGGATCATGGTTAGTGTTAGAAAAAATAGCAAATAAAGAATCGTCTGGAAAAGAATCATCAATAGGTAAAGAATCCTCTCCCTCCTGCTGCGATAATCGTGACAGATGATCAGCTACTACATTCTATGCACCCTTCTTATCTGTGATCTGTAAATCAAATTCCTGAAGAAGAAGTATCCATCTCAGCAATCGTGGTTTAGCTTCCTTCTTAGCAAGAAGGTGTCTCAGCGCTGCATGGTCAGTAAAAACAGTGACTTCTTACCCTATCAAATAAGAACGAAATTTCTCCAGCGCATAAACCACAACTAACAGCTCCTTCTCAGTAGTGGTGTACTTCACTTGAGCCTCATCCAGAGTTCGGCTCGCATAGTAAATTGCATTCAGGGCCTTGTCTTTCCGCCGGCCTAACACCGCTTCTAGTGCATAGTCACTAGCATCGCACATAATTTCAAACGGAAACTCCCAATTAGGAGGCTGAATAATCGGTGCTGAAATCAAGGCCTGCTTTAACCTGTTGAAAGCAGAAAGACACTCGTCAGTAAATACAAAGGGGGCATCCTTAAGCAACAGTTGTGTAAGCGGTTTAGCAATTTTTGAGAAATACAAAGGGGGCATATGCCCTGCCGATCTGTGGACGATGGCAGCGGTCTTTTGAAAGCCACGCTCGGCGGCGTAAAAATGCATTCGACCGGATCGTTTTAGATCGGTCGGTTTCGTCTCGTCAAGGGTCTCGAAACGATTAGAGATGTTCGGAGTCGCCACCAAGCATTTGTGAGATGCTTGGAACCCGTTCGAATCCACTTTATACCTCGATCAAACGAAGCACAAAGCAGTGTTTGACATAGGTACTAAAGATAAGGAATCGTCCCTCTTTAGCATCCTATCTCTAGAATGACTCTCGTATGCCATGGATAAGGTCGTCCACTATCCAAAGTTTCTGAGTAAGAGGTGAAGGTACGTATTAGGAAGCCCTTTAATCAGACACCCAATCCGCCCCATGTAGCGCTCTCTACTGATCGATCTTGGTTGGTTGAATGCAAAAGTTGATAAAACGGTTTAAATGCATGAATGCGCATCCAATAATTTAAACCTAACAAGTGAGAGCTTTCTAAGTCGGTTGATTTAATTCAAGTATCAAATATAAGATGTCGAGTTGGATTTATGATTGATTTGAATGCAAGACAGAAATTAAACATCCATTTACCGAGTTAGGTTTATGGTGCATAACGCGGTCCATTTGTCTTAGTAAGGCATTTTGCAAATATGATTTTTGAATGAGCATATTAGTCATCTGATCCGTCCTATATCCGGGTTAACCGGAGTCGGGGTCGTCCTAGACTAATCTTTGGAAGGGCAGACCTGCACTGTGCACCATATGAGGCGCGAGCCTGTTGGCGGTGTAAGGAGGTCTCCCCTGGTTTGAAAAAAAATGGCTTGTTTTTAGAAGAGATAGAGGTTAGCCATGGAGAGAATTATGTCTAATACGTTTTTAGACAGGGGTAGGCAATGGAAAGTTGAACACAAAATGTACTGAGATGAGTAAAATATGTATTGCAAAAATAAATTACGAATTTTAAAGTAGTAATGTAGAACCCGTTAGAACGATTTATTTGGACGAATTTTTTGAAAAGACCGATAAAATTAATGATTTTAGTGACAAATATTGGATATTCACGCTCAATAATTGAGCTGTTTTGAAAATCATTTCTCTCCTCACTCGTGCCCGCACTAGAATGGCAGATTGACCAGCTATCTTGGAGCTAAGGGTATGCACCAAAACAACCGTAACTTTTGTCTAACCAATCGAAGAAAACAGAGAGCCGTATTGGTGGTTGATAGAAGGATTTGCAAAACAAAATTACTTGACGCAATGCTCCATAATTAGCTGTTCCATTTGGAAATACATTTAGAACCAGGCAAATCGTCTAGAGGTAGTTACCGCAAGTTCAATTAGTACATTCACAATCTCACATCCAACGGCTTAAGTGTTCCAAAACTCCATGTACGCTCATATGATACAATCCAATCACTGTATAGAAGACCTAAGCATGCAGAAATAAGAGAAGGTTACACAGCACGCACAGGGCCAGGTATTGCCTCAGCTTTAGCCGGTTAATGCAAAACTCTTTTGCTCCCAATTTGGTGGATCCATCGCCGCACACATATCTGATTTTTCAAACTCTCCCACCTATACAAAATCTCATGTCAAAACTGAAAGTCTGAATAGCAAGGCGCATTTTGACACACTTAATCCAGGGCCTGAAGCCTTTGCTGTAGACTTAGCTTTATCCAACATTTTCAGAAGTCTGAAGTCAAATCTTGGATTTCTGAGACTCAATTTTAGACTTTTTGATTAGTGATAGTGTGATACTCCCGTATGAGGGTAAAAGGTGGATTCCGATATGTCTTATAGTTTTAATGTCTCTGATTGAGAACTAAAAGATACTGTCTTACTTGGTTCTTGGAAATAAATTAATATTCCGTACTGAACAATATTTTGCTGATGCTAAAACTCAAATGGGTCCAAGGGATAAAGATGACACAAGCAGAACACACCAAAAATATTACTCCGTAGGTAGTAATATGGATTGAAGTAAATACCTTTTCTCCACAGCTAGGACAGTAATGATACTTATGCCAGAGGCAATCCATTGAGGGGCACAGAAAGCAAAACCCTATCATCATTGGCATCATGCAACCAACAACTGCTGCAAGACTAGGCTTTGACCTGGTTCTTGTAAGGAAAAAAAAAATCATACGGTTACTATGCATCCCAAATCAGCATTCTGCAACATCAGGGGACAAGCCATACACCCTAATCCAAACCTATCCAAGCAGTTCATGTCATTCCCAACTGTTGGTTGGTTGAGAAAGCATGTAATGAATACGACAAATGTTTATTGGAGAGCAACAGGTTCAAAATGAAGACATCAAACAAACAACAACATTAACCCCATGCCCCATAAGCTTTCACACATGTTGCGGGTAAGGGGAGTGCAATATATGCAGCCTTGGCCCTATGGTACTAACCCAAAGAGCTTGTTTCCGATTCACCTGTAATGATAATTGCGGCAAGAATTGTACTCCCTCTTTCCCGGTCATTTGTTTACGATCTCCATTTTAAGGCGTCTCATTCATTTGTTTACCTTTCTATAACAGGCATGCCTCTAATACAGGGGCGGATCTAGGGCTAGGCACTCGGGCTAAAGCCCGAGTAGTTTTTAGAAAAAAAATATATACTATATCAAGTTTTAGAGAATTAGTACTATCTAGGTGGTCTGGTGGTCTGATACTTGGTTTTTACCCAAACCTCCCGTGTTCGAATCACATAGAGAACTAAACTTTTGATGTTAACGTTGAAGCCTTCTTTACTTTGCCTTTTTTATTTGTTTCTACCTGCCTCAATTCCTCCATGTAACAACAGATATTTTTTTAATTATTATTCTTTCTTGTACTCGATATATTTTTGTTGAAATTTCTTTGTTGTATTTGTTATAGGTGTTTCATGTTTGTCTTCTCATTTTCATAGTTTTTGACTTTCTTTCCTTTTTTATCCATCGACAATTATTTTACGGCTGACGAGTTAAATATATATGTACTTCATTACAATATGTTAGAACAAAAATATCTACTTTTTTTTTTTATAGGAATACAAGTACACCAATTTAAATAAATTTCGCTAAAAAAATTTAGGGGATCATTTCAAATAATTTATTGTTAAAATAGTTAGAACAATTATAAATTAGCTTCATTAAATATATAGTATAATATCACTACTAAACAAAAAATTCATGTGTACAATACTTTTTTTTTTCAATCAAAGATTACAAAAGTGACACGTTATTCCAATTTAATATCCATTACAACTTTTAGAAACTATCGACTTATCATATCTTATATTTTACTGTATATATACTCCCTCTTAGTCTCTATTTTCTTCCCTTTGTTTGTGGGCACAGGTATTAAGGCGAGGAATAAAATAAGAGTAAAAGGGTTGGGTGGGGTTTGGTGATAAGGAAGAGGTATGAATAATTAGGAGTTAAAAAGGAATTGTGGGGCCAAAACATTAAGGAAAGTAATAAAATATGGGTAAAGTGTTGGGTGGGTTTTGATGATATGAGAGATTGATGAATAAAATAAGAGTAAACGTTTCCAAAATAAGAAAGGGGAAGAAAACCTGAATAATCCGTTTAAGGAAATAGGGAAGAAAATAGTGAATAGGAGGGAGTAATATATTAGGGAAAAAAATTGTTATCAATTTATAAAATTTTGAAATTTAGCCCTAGGTGGATTAGATTCCTGGTTCCGCCCCTGCTCTAATAGGTTATTTGATCATCCAATTTCATTATTGTCCACTTGTCATCTAATAACACTACCCTCACATGGTCCCCTCCCCTTTCCTTAATTTTTGTGCCAAAAGCAATGGTAAGCAAATGACCGGGACGGAGAGAGTATTCATCATTTATACGACTGTTTGACAATTTTTTGAGCAAATAATCAGGAAGACAAGAGCCACAAAACGGAATAATGAAAGTTCCGAAGAGGCACCAACAATGCTGATAATGCTCCTACGACACGAAATTGGAAGACACTGAAGATTAAAAATGCAAGAATGGCAATATGCGCTGGCAGGAAAATACGATAGATCCCTCAAAAGGCGAGTGACTTGATTCTGTTAAATCATGTAAACGGGTCTGAACCGCACCAAAATGTATGAGGGAGAGTCCGCTTCATAAGCCCAATGAGGTTCTACTCTAAAACCAATTGGCTATAGAGGGAGTAGCCCCTTAGCTTATTAAGTAGCAAACTCTCTTTTTTTTTTATCAAATGTGGGACACTCACATGGGTTGATAGGGTTTCTTCACCGATTCCTTGTTTGAACCCGGAATTGGAAGTGAATTTCAGAATTGAGCTGATTTCAATGTTTGAGAAACCCCATGATTTGGCAATGGAATTGGCCAATTACTTAGAATTCCAAGTTAGTTCAAAAAGCGTTCATCTCTAATTATAACAAACCAGTGATTTTGTCCCAGCAATTCAATTTCATGAAACAGATTAAAAGTAACAAAAATCAATTCCTAGCTCCCAAACACTGACAGAGGATAATCTTATAGAATCAGATCATCACAAATAAACAGAACAGAAGGTGCACATTACAATTATTCATTTGCAAACAAGCGCTCTAACACTCATACAACTCATACAATTGGAGCGCAGTGGCGCCAGGATTTGAAATTGGGAGGGCTAAATATAGACTAAAAATTTTAGAAGCGAATTAGCAATTCAATAGGTTTTCAACCCCTCGCTCCACCACTGATCTACAATTCAGACTAATTTAAGCGAATCGGGACACAAACTAAGAAAGATTAAATTGTGGAGAGAAAGAGGGATAAAGATGAAAAGAAGGGAGACAAACATGAGGTGTGAGAGAGAAGAGTATCCATAGAAAACGCAAGAGAAAGGAGCAGGTGTGTCTCGGTAAATGGTCTGAGTAATAGGCACACCCTAAGGATCGTCAAAGATGGCGTTAGGTGGTACGGCGCCGTTTTGGTAGGGGTTTGGTGCAACGTAGTAGTACTGCTGTTGCGGCGGTGGTTGACTGGTTGTTGTTGGTGTTGATGGTAAGCCATGTTTGATTGGGGATTGTATGGGATGAAGAAATATGTTCTAACACATTTCCGGCAATTACTACTAAATACTCCCTCCTATTCGCTATAATATTCCCCTTTGTCTTTGGCACGATACTATTAAAAATGAATAAAGGATATTGGTGCGGTTGATGATAGGGGAGAGGAATGAATTATTAGGGTTTAAATAAAGAGTTGTGGGACCAAAACATAAAAGAAAGTAATAAAATATGAGTAAAAGAGTTGTATGGGGTTTGGTAATAAGAGAGATGGATAAAAAAAATAAGAGTAAAAGTTACCAAAAAAAAAGGAAAGGGAAACATTACTTGAATAGTCCGTTTTGGGAAAGAGAGAACATTATAGCGAATTGGAGGGAATATATTATAGGATATATTATGGAGATAAATATCATATTATTTTATTAAATCATAATTACTTGTTAGAGAATAAGTATGTTAATTAGTCCCAATTAAATTGGATTAATGACTAAAATAGTATAATCTTATAAGGTCACACATATAAGCACGAAATCCTATTGCTAAACTACTTATGCTTATATGTGTGACCTTCCTCACAAATAACAAAACCAAATTGCTATGGAGAAACCGTATTACTACACTTAAAAAAGATGACGGGGTTTGGACAGAAGATCCGGCTGAAGTAAAAAGGATGCTAGTTGACTATTTTAAAAATCTTTATACGGATGATACTCCAAATATGCCGGATGACAACCTTCCCTGGGATCGTTTCCAAGATTTTAGCACTCATGATTGGGAATGGTTGACTCGACCTTTCAATATTACCGAAATTGAACAGGTGGTAAATTATATGGGAGCCCTAAAATCTCCGGGTCCGGATGGATTTCAAGCGCTCTTTTACCAGAAAAATTGGAGTCTTATTAGTGAGTCTCTTTGTGATATGGTACTCCGTGCTCTCGAAGGAAAAGGTATACCTGAAGGTCTTAATGATACTCACTTGGTTCTTATTCCAAAGGTAAACTCTCCAGAAAACGTCTCTCAATTCCGTCCTATTAGCCTTTGTAATGTAGCATATAAAATTATAAGCAAGACTTTGGCAAATAGAATTAAAAAAGTGTTACCCCATGTTATTTCTGAGACGCAAAGTGGCTTTGTTCCGGAGAGACAAATCACTGATAATATTGTCGTCTTTCAAGAAGTTATTCATTCAATGAGGAAGAAGAAAGGAAAGCTGGGATTTATGGCTATAAAAATTGATCTTGAAAAGGCGTATGATCGTCTCAAATGGGACTTTATCAGGTACACTATGCAGGACATGTTATTTCCATCCCTTCTTATTGACGTGGTAATGGAGTGTGTCTCGTCGACGAGAATGCAAATTCTATGGAATGGCGAAGTTACAGAGCAATTTGTCCCAACAAGAGGAGTTCGACAAGGTGACCCATTATCGTCCTATCTTTTTGTTATGTGTCTCGAAAAATTACAGCAGGCTATTGACATGGAGGTGGTAAATAATAATTGGAGACCTATTGTTATTGGTAGAGATGGTCCATCTATTACTAACTTATTCTTTGCGGACGACATGGTTATTTTTGGTGAAGCAACTGAAGAGCAAGCTTTGGTGATTCGTCACGTTCTTGATAACTTCTGTCGAGCCTCGGGTGAAAAAATTAGTGAAGCTAAATCACGAGTATTTTACTCCACCAATACCGACATTAACGTTAGGAATGCGGTAAGTCAAGCTTTGGGTTTTGAAGAAACAGAAGATCTGGGTACGTATCTTGGCATGCCTTGTAACACCCCCTCATACCAAAGTGCCTTACCAAGACCACCCTACCATGAAAGTGTGTTACTGTCTCGGTTGCCCGAGGATAGTACATATCAAAAGCGTCTGAACTGAGCACATTTATTAAAGTACTGTAAAGTATAAAGTTTACAACATCCAAATCCAAATACTAATTCAACAAAATACAACTCCAATGTCTGACAATAAAGGAAATCAAACTAAGACTCAGATGGTTATGCTATGACTGGTGATGACAACACTCCCATGACTGTCCCCAAGCTCACACTAGCAATACCTGCCAAGTCTGCTCACCATCCTCGAATGGATCACTGCAGATTCCACAAACAACAACGGGGTCAGTATTACTCAATCAATATAAGACAACAAACGAAGTAATCAACTGATCATCGTCCAATCCCAATATTCCGTTCACATCAGAATCGACTACACACCAAAGTGTGTAGCCCTGCCAGATTACCCATCGTAACAGGTAATCCTCGCCGCCAGTGGGTGACCGCAGCCGATCCCACCTAGTCCAGCTCCTCAACGAGCGACAAACAATCCCTGTCCCTTAATGTGCACATCCCCTCCCGTGGCGGGTTCCACAGAGGGCGAACTAGGGTGTGAAGCCACTCCCGCAAGTGACTCCACCACAATCACAATCACATGACATCACAGCCGTCACAACACCCTCACACCAACATCGTCACGACAATATCCATACTCCGATGATCAACAGATAACAATAATCACACAACAAACATGTCTTAACAAAGAACAGTAACTGAGTAGGGAAACCCTACCTTAGTAATCAACAGTAGAATGAA
The DNA here is from genome assembly GCF_048544455.1 of Silene latifolia. Taxonomy (NCBI): domain Eukaryota; kingdom Viridiplantae; phylum Streptophyta; class Magnoliopsida; order Caryophyllales; family Caryophyllaceae; genus Silene; species Silene latifolia. The sequence goes on from NC_133538.1 coordinate 352,550,939, forward strand.
CTCGAACAATCAGAAAGGCTCTTCTACGAAGTCTTCTCCTATACCATAATCATATAACACAATTACACATTGCACAACCCCCATATTCCCAATTCCGCAAATGTACACAGTAACCCCAACGAATACGAATAACATAGAAATAGAACTTACCAACAGTAGAATGAGAAATTATACGCAAGAACTCCGAAGATTACACACACAACAATGCTATGGGATGATTAGAGAGTGATTAGGGAGAGATTAGGGTTAACGTAGAAATGATGAAGTTGAAATGATGTTTTAAAAAACTGACGCGGGATATAAAAATAATCTCAAACACTCCCTAATCAAACCGTCAAAATAACACTCGCCAGACCGAATACTCGGTCGAGTAAAGTTATACTCGGCCGAGTATCCTCTACTCGGTCGAGTATTCACTATACTCGGCCGAGTATTCACTATACTCGGCCGAGTATTCATCGGCAGAACCAAAACAACCCACAACAACAGTACTACTCGGCCAAGTAGGCTCTACTCGGTCGAGTAGTCACCAAAGAAAATTCGTAGTATTACAGTCTTCCCCCCTTAAAAAGAACTTCGTCCCGAAGTTCACACTCCACTCTAAAACACGGCACAACACAACGCAACAAGACTATACTAACCACATGTAACAACGCCAAAGAACTACACAAGTCACCATAAAATTCTCTACCCCGACTCAAAACAAAACAAAAAAACAAGACAACACACGACCGCGACCATCTCCTACCCCCCTAAAAAGACAACGGTTACGTCCCCGTAACTAAACATACCTGATAAAAAAGGGTAGGAAAACGTTCTCGCATAGCTTCCTCGGGTTCCCATGTGGCTTCCTCCACATTATGATTAGACCAAATGACCTTGAGTAAGACCGTCTCACCATTCCGGGTCTTACAAACCTTGCGATAAAGAACCTCCTTAGGAATCTCGGCGTAGGACAAGGATTCATCAAGCTCGATGTTCTCCATCTCAAGGATATGTGACGGATCACTCACATACTTCCGAAGTTGAGATACATGAAAAACATTGTGTACCCTATGTCGCCAACACGGTCCAAAATCTCATAAGGACCTATAAACTTTTGGCTTAGCTTACCCTTTTTTCCAAACCTCGTAACACCTCGCATAGGTGACACTTTCAAAAGGACCTTGTCACCTAATGCAAACTCAATGTCCCTGCGGTGTAAATCGGCATAGCTCTTCTGACGATCTTGAGTTGCTCTCATCTTTTGCCGAATTAACTGGACTTGCTCAACCATATCTTGTACCAGCTGTGGCCCTAAAACCATTGTCTCAGAACTATCATCCCAACAAACTGGACTTCGGCATTTCCGGCCATACAAAGCTTCAAAAGGTGCCATCCCGATGCTCGTATGATAATTGTTATTGTATGAATACTCGATCAGATCAAGCCTGTCTTCCCAACTGCCCCCAAACTCCATAACACATGCCCTCAACATGTCCTCTAAGGTCTTGATGGTCCGTTCCGTCTAACTATCAGTTGCCGGATGAAAGGATGTACTCATCTTCATAGTTGTACCTATCAACTCTTGCAGTTCTTGCAAAAACTTGGATATGAACCTCGCATCACGATCAGAAATGATATCTTTAGGTATACCATGTAACCGAACCACATGCCTCCTGTAACCCAATGCCAGCTGCATCTTAGACCAAGTATCTTTCATGGGAACGAAATGGGCTGACTTGGTTAACCGATCAACAATCACCCAAATCATGTTGTTACCTTGCTGTGACCTAGGCAACCCCACAATGAAGTCTATGGAGATCGACTCCCACTTCCACTCGGGTACTTCCAAAGACTGTATCTTACCTTGTGGTCTCCTTTGTTCACCCTTGACCCTTTGACAGGTCAAACATCTGGCTACAAACTCAGCTACATCTCTCTTCATGTTTGGCCACCAAAAAGTCTTCTTAAGGTATTTGTAAAGCTTGTCACCACCCGGGTGAACTGAATAGGGAGTGCAATGAGCCTCCGTCAAGATCACTCTTCGCAACTCTACATCCTTAGGAACACACCATCTCCCATCAAAACGAACACTCCCATCTGTATGGATAGAAAACCTGGAAACCGTTCCATTCTCTACCCTTGACTTCCACTCCTGAATCTTAGGATCAAGCTCTTGCTTACTCTTGATGTTCTCATACAACTCTGGCTCGATCGTCAAATCCCCGATGGTATCTCCCTTTCGTATCATAAAGATCCCTATCCTAGACATCTCATCCCTCAACTTCAGCAAAGATATGGTTGTACATAGCGAATGGACGCTCTTCCTACTCAGTGCATCTGCAACAACATTAGCCTTACCCTCGTGATAGATGATCTCCATATCATAATCTCCGATCAGCTCCATCCACCGTCTCTATCGCATGTTAAGCTCCTTCTGAGTGTAGATATATTTTAGACTCTTATGATCAGAGAACACCTTAAAAGTTGCTCCATAAAGGTAGTGCCTCCAAATCTTAAGAGCGAAAACAACTGCACCCAGCTCTAGGTCATGAGTAGGGTAGTTCTCCTCATATTGCTTCAGCTGCCTCGAAGCATAAGCTATGACTTTCTCTTCCTGCATCAAAACACAACCAAGACCATTCTTTGAAGCATCGGTATATACCTCAAAGTTCTCACATCCCTTTGGCAAGGCTAGGATAGGGGCTGTAGTCAAGCGTTCCTTTAAGGTCTGAAACGCCGTCTCACAACTCTCATCCCAAACAAATCTGACTTCCTTCCTCATCAAAGATGTCATAGGCCGCGCTATGGTAGAGAAATCTTTCACGAATCTCCTATAGTAGCCAGCAAGGCCTAAGAAACTCCGAATCTCAGCAACATTCTTCGGCGATTCCCACTTGGTTACGACCTCAATCTTACTAGGATCCACAGAGACCCCCTTCTTAGATATCACATGGCCTAGAAAAGCCACTTCCTCTAATTAGAACTCGCACTTAGATAGCTTGGCATATAGTTGATTCTCTCTCAAAGTCTGCAAGACTATCCTCAAGTGCTCCTCATGCTCTTCCTTAGTCTTAGAATAGACTAAGATGTCGTCGATGAAAAGAACCACAAACCTGTTCAAAAACGGTGTAAAGATCCGATTCATCAAATCCATGAAAGCTGCTGGTGCATTGGTCAACCCAAAAGGCATCACCACGTACTCGTAATGACCATATCAAGATTGGAACGCTGTCTTAGGAATATCCTCATCTGCTATCCTCAGTTGGTGATATCACGACCTCGATCAATCTTGGAAAACACACCTGCTCCACTTAGCTGATCAAACAAATCATCAATCCTAGGCAACGGATACTTGTTCTTCACTGTGACACGATTGAGCTCTCTGTAATCAATGCACAGTCTCATACTCCCATCTTTCTTCTTTACAAAAAGAACTGGAGCTCCCCACGGTGACACACTAGGCCTGATGTAACTCTTGCCAAGCAACTCATGTATCTGCTTTTTCAACTCTGCCAACTCTTTAGGTGCCATACGGTAAGGTGCTTTAGATATAGGACCCGTTCCTGGCTTAAGCTGCACGCTGAAATCAATATCCCTCTTGGGAGGCAAACTCGATATCTCCTCAGGAAAAACATCTTCAAACTCTCTCACCACAGATATCTCAGAAGCTGTCGGCGGCTCTACTCGGTGGTCTCTCACATGACAGAGAATCAAGGGACACTTCTTCCTCAAACATGACTTTAAAGTCATCACAGCTATAAACCTACACTTAGGCTTTACCACAAACCCTCTATAGGACACCCTAACACCCTTGGGACCCTTTAAGGACACCCTCTTTTGCCGACAATCTATCCTGGCATCATACTTACCCAGCCAATCCATCCCGACAATCACCTCGAACCCACCCATAGGAAACTCTAACAGGTCTAATGGTAAATCTACCCCTCCACCTACCATGGATACTCCCTTATACAACTTGAGACACGACACAGACTCCCCCGAAGGTATGAACACATCATCTTTTACAACCTCAAACCTTCCCAAACCCATAGACACAGCATGACTCTTAGACACAAAAGAGTGTGTAGCCCCTGAATCAAACAAAACAAAGGACGGTACGTTATGAACAAGAAAGGTACCGGTAACTACATGAGCATCATCTTGTGCTTCCTGCTTGTCCATCATGAAAAGCTTCCCACTTTTTTTTCTGTCCTCCACCCCGAATCAAGCATTGGAGGTACTTGGCTTGTCAGAATCCTGGGTGGTGTTGTTGCACCGATATGATCCACCACCATCTGCGATTGTAACCGCCCTGGTTGCCCTGTCCACCTCTGTTGCCCCATGAACCTCCCGGTCGGTTACTAGCAAAACTCGAGTCGGCCCCGAGAAAAATTTCGACCGATCTCCGAACAGTCCGGGCTTGTAGCTCGTGCATTCCCGTCTTTGTGGCCTATCCCACCACAGTTGAAGCATGTAAGGTTAGAGTTGTCACTCACACTCGACCTCCATTCCTTCCCACCCACGAGATCCTCCCGAGAAACCGGCTCCACAAGAAAAAGCTTTAGCATGGTTGAAGTTCCCCTTCTTGTTGGTCGATCGATCGTTGCTTCCACCATCGGCCTTCCTCTTTTCCGGCAGTCCTCTCATCGATCTCTCTTGAGAGATCTACCATTCTCTCGGCTTGACCCGCTCTCAGATACACTTCCTTGAGGTCGAGCAACCCCGGTGGCATACGACTCACGATCTTAGCAGAGATAAACCCCTCTCAAAACGGAGAGCCAAACCTCTCTGTCTTAGCTGCATGTCCTCAACATAACGAGATAGCTCCAGGAACCGATGATAGTAGTCGGTGTTGTCATCTCATCGATCATGGTGAAGGGATCAAAGTCGGATCTCATCTTATGTCGGATATGCTCCGCACAAATCGCTCCCTCATAGCACTCTTCAACCCGGACAAGGAATAGCTCCTTCGGCTGGTAAAAGCTCTAGCATCTTCCTTGACGTTTTGCCACCAAACTGCAGCTTCACCTCTTAGGTAGTACACTACCTGCTCGACGATCATGTCTTCGGGGCACTTAACCATTTCCATGAGAGCTTCGATCTCACGATGCCACTTCTCGAGTAGCTTTGGTTCACCTACCCCATCATATGTGGGAGGGTTGAAGCGAGCAATGATGATGCTGAGATGAGTAGCATCCATCGACTTCTCGTTCCCCTTTCCCACATATTTGAGAGCTTCAAGGAGAGCCTCTTGTTGCTCAATCATGCGAGCAACCTCATCAAGAGTCATCTCAGAAGCTTGGATCTGCGCGGGAGTTCTTTTGGGCGGCATTTTGAGCTGACAAGAAACAAGGAAACGTAAACACAAAAGCCTACGGCTAAAAATGTAACAATCTTCCGCCAAAGGAACACTCGGCCGAGTATACAACCATACTCGGTCGAGTAACGACTACTCGGTCGAGTATCCTAGATACTCGGTCGAGTATTCGACTCCAGAAGCAAACGTCAAAAACTCAGAAACAACACTCGGTCGAGTAAAACAACACTCGGCCGAGTAGTGACTACTCGGTCGAGTATACTTACTTACTCGGTCGAGTTATCACATAAATTAGCCACTGCTACTCACTGCCCAACAATACTCGGTCGAGTGCTTTGTTTCTCGGCCGAGTGCTCCCTACTCGGTCGAGTACCTGCCCTGCTCGGCCGAGTCACGCAATAGACGGGTATACGGTACAAAGTCCTCTATCATGCTCACTATTCCCGCAGCAAACACATAACATCAAGAACTTAAATGCCACGTTATAATTATACCAACATACAATTCATGCATATTCTAAATCCAACAGAACAAACATTCACAAACCCGTCACCTACACCATTTCTCCAATCACCACATTTACAAATTTCAACACATACCCTTTCAATTATCAACTATTACCAGCATGCATCTTCACATACATGTACATATAAAACCCAACTCTCATCACACTTCCCCCATGTTACCGGCTCGAGTTAATGAGGGCCAATTTGTGACTCCGGGACGTCTCCCGAGACTTTGCGGTAGCTCCAAACAACTCTCCCCAGGTTCATTTTATTTAGACTCCCTAGGTTCATTAAATTCATTTGTTTAGGTGCCGGAATCTTCGGCGCTGATACCACTTTGTAACACCCCCTCATACCAAGGTGCCTTACCAGGACCACCCTTCCATGAAAGTGTGTTACCGTCTCGGTTGCCCGAGGTTAGTACATATCAAAAGCGTCTGAACTGAGCACATTTATTAAAGTACTGTAAAGTATAAAGTTTACAACATCCAAATCCAAATACTGATTTAACAAAATACAACTCCAATGTCTGACAATAAAGGAAATCAAACTAAGACTCAGACGGTGATGCTATAACTGGTGATGACAACACTCCCATGACTGTCCCCAAGCTCACACTAGCAATACCTGCCAAGCCTGCTCACAATCCCCGAATGGATCACCGCAGATTCCACAAACAACAACGGGGTCAGTATTACTCAATCAATATAAGACAACAAACGAAGTAATCAACTGATCATCGTCCAATCCCAATCTTCCGTTCTCACACTATAACCGACTACACACCGAAGTGTGTAGCCCTGCCAGATTACCCATCGCAACAGGTAATCCTCGCCGCCAGTGGGTGACCGCAACCGATCCCACCTAGTCCAGCTCCTCAACGAGCGACAAACAATCCCTGTCCCTTAATGTGCACATCCCCTCCCGTGGCGGATTCCACGGAGGGCGAACTAGGGTGTGAAGCCACTCCCGCAAGTGACTCCACCACAATCACAATCACACGACATCAGAGCCGTCACAACACCCTCACACCAACATCGTCACGACAATCTCCATACTCCGATAATCAACAGATAACAATAATCACACAACAAACATGTCTTAACAAAGAACGAAGAATCGAGTAGGGAAACCCTACCTTAGCAATCAAAAAGTGGAATGAACTCGAACAATCGGAAAGGCTCTTCTACGAAGTCTTTCCTATACCATAATCATATAACACAATTACACATTGCACAACCCCCATATTCCCAATTCCGCAAATGTACACAGTAACCCCAACGAATACGAATAACATAGAAATAGGACTTACCAACGGTAGAATGAGGAATTATACGCAAGAACTCCGAAGATTACACACACAACAATGCTATGGGATGATTAGGGAGTGATTAGGGAGAGATTAGGGTTAACGTAGAAATGATGAAGTTGAAATGATGTTTTAAAAAACTGACGCGGGATATAAAAATAATCTTAAACACTCCCTAATCAAACCGTCAAAATAACACTCGCCAGACCGAATACTCGGCCGAGTAAAGTTATACTCGGCTGAGTATCCTCTACTCGGCCGAGTATTCACTATACTCGGCCGAGTATTCATCGGCAGAACCAAAACAACCCACAACAACAACACTAATCGGCCGAGTAGGCTATACTCGGTCGAGTAGTCACCAAAGAAAATCCGTAGTATTACATGCCTACAATTAATGGTAGAGTTACTCACCATACTTTTGCGCATTTGGAAGAGAAAATGAATAAACGACTAGTAGGATGGGCTACTAAAAGACTGTCTTTGGCGGGGAGATAAACTCTTGTTAAATCAACCTTAACGACTCTTGCCAATTACAGTATGCAATCAGCTAAGATTCCCAGGTCAGTATGTGATTCTATTGATAAGAAGTCTCGCCGTTTCTTATAGGGAGGGGATGAAAATAAAAAATTAGTCCATCTTATTAACTGGGAAACAATACAAAAGCCTAAATCATATGGTGGACTCGGTATAGTTTCCGCAAGACAAGAAAACGCAGCTTTTCTCACTAAATTGGGTTGGCGGGTGCTAGCGGAGCCAGCTAGTCTATGGTCACGAGTTCTTCGAGCCAAGTACTGTAACAATCGTTGTGATATTGACGTCTTTCAACCTAAGAGGACTATGTCAAATGTCTGGGCAGGAATATCATCTCAAGCAAAGACTATAGTAAGAGGAACAGCTACTGCAGTCGGTAATGGTCGACGAACTCTTTTTTGGGATAATGCTTGGGTGGATGGAGTTTGCCTCTCAGATAATTCTATCTCCCCAATTCCTGATGATATTATTGGAGCAACAGTGAGTGATATGTGGTGTGAACAGAATGGGTGGAAATGGGATTGTTTTGCAGATTTTTTACCGCAAGAACTACTTCAAAAAATTGCGTCAATCTCATTAGTTCAAGATCCAGACTTGGAGGATTCATTATATTGGCAAGGTACGTCTTCTGGTAAATTCACCATAAAATTTGCATTAGGGTATCTGAAAGGGGAAGACCCTACTTTGACCCCAGAGCCACCAATTTGGCGTATTATATGGCGGCTGCTGGTTCAGCAACGCGTTCGTATGTTCTTATAGCTCACAACTCACGACCGTCTAATGGTGAACGTTAACCGGGTAAAGAGGAACATGGGCGATAACCCTGTGTGTCCACGTTGTCTCGATGAAGAAGAGACGTCTGACCACCTTCTTCGCTCCTGTCCTATTTCGAAACAAATATGGGATATGATCGGAGTCTCACCTTCTAATCACTCTTTCTACAGTTCTCCTTTTTCTTTATGGTTATTGATACGGTCGTTTCTGTACCAAAAATAAATACCTAAGTACAACTAACAGAAGTCAACGGTAAGTAGGGTCGATCTCCACAGGGAGGCGGTCACTATCTACTTGTCTATTCGGTCTGTCTACGGTCAAAAGATGGGGGGTTTTAAATATTTGAACTAAACTAATAATATTTAGGAAAGAGAAAAATTAATAAGAGAATTTAACAGAAGAAAGAGGGAACTAGGATATCGGCTCATCAATGAATGTCAGTCAATTGCAGTCAAGGTCACAGATTAGTCGATGTGTCGGTCTAAGGGGCAATGAATATCTCCTTTCGGTCTCAATTCGCCCTAAAATGCTATTAGCTTAACTTTCGCCCTCACTAAATCATCCTATTGTTCACTGCGAGTCTCACCCATTCCAACCTTTCGGTCCAGGTCAAGGTTTACCAAAATTAAAAGGCTAATCGCATCGATTCAACTAACAGGATACAATTAAAGCGGTGATTAACAACGTAGACTAAAACAACAACGACAATCTATGAACCTAATTAGCAATTAACATTCATTCATTGAATCACCTAATCCTAGCAGAGATAATTAGCTAAACATAATAAAAGAAAGAACAGAAATAAAAGGGAGAGAAATAAACATTAAATAAAATGAGAGAAAGGGGAAAAGAGAAAGTTACAGTGGAAAGGATCCGGAAAATGGAGAGAAAGTAGTATTAAACAGTAACCAGAGGAAAAGTAACGTGTGATAGTGTGAAGTATGATAAGAGAGCCCCCTTAACCTAATTATGAAAGCTTAAATAGGAAAACAAAAGTCTATCCCGAAATTAAGCCCAACACGGGTTAATTAATCCCGTGTAACATCAAAACCACTCGATCGAGTAACTTTAAATCACTCAATCGAGTAAAATTAAGCTTAAACCACTCGATCGAGTAAAAAAATCTACTCGATCGAGTAAACCTTAAATTGAATCTACTCGATCGAGTAGAAAAAGGACTCAATCGAACATAAATCTACTCGATCGAGTACTTTCCAACACACAATTTCCTCATTTGCGCACTGAACTTCAAATGGCTGTCATTTCTTCGTTACTTGGGCAAACAGGGCGATTCTGGTGGCGTTGGAAAGCTAAGAGGACAAGCTTTCATCTCCAATTGGAATCTCCTGAATATCAGTTGTAGAACTCGAGATATGGCTCTTCAAATTAGGCACTAGCAATTTGAAGTTCTTCCCTTGCTCGCCTAGCTATCTTTCTTCTTTGCGCATCTCAAAATAGCTATATTCCCGCTCCAAATTCACTCTTCCTCCAAATGCATGCTAAATGGACGGTAAAAGGCTCGATTTCTCTACTTTATGGTTCATTCCTGCAAATAAGACAAAACAAACCAAAGTAGCATATTCGGGGCATTTCGTAGCATAAACTACGATAATAGCATAGAAATACGTGCATAAAAAGGCCTAAAAATACTATATAAAATGCACGTATCAAATCTCCCCATACCAAACCTTTACTCGTCCTCGAGTAAACTAAATGCAAACTAATGGAACGGAAAAGATAACTCAGAGCTAGCTATAACTTGTCTACTTAAACCAGTTTAATGCAAACTAAAATCAACAGTTACAGCTACAATGGTCATTACGCAAACGAATTATAAGATGTCCATAAATAAAGCTGACCTATCGACCTGCAAGACCAACAAAATCGGACTCTCACGTGGTCACTCTTCTCTCATGATGCAAAGGGTGAAAGTATATGTATAAGAGAGAAAGAGAAAACAGTCACTCACCTAGACTGCGACCTACATAACATGCATGCAACAAAAATGATAGACGATTCAAGTACTACACATACATTCCAACCAATAATATCCGTCACAGCTGAGGGCTTACAAATGATATGGGAATGTGAGGTTCAGGTGAGAAAAGGCAAAATAAGTTATGGAAATGTGGAGGTAAAAGCGTCAAGCTAGTTCCTAAACAGGACCATATAAGACCGTCCAAATCTCAACTGACTAAGAAATAAACACAAGTGCCCTTGTTTGGCACAAAACTCACTACCCAATACACAATCTCCTCAAAATGATGTAGATAAAACAGAGGAGTAAGACCGTCACAAGATAGGGATAAACACAGTCGGTCTCTTTTATTCATACAACTCAATTCAATTTTTTTCTTTTTTCTTTCTTTTCTTCTTTCTGTTTCACGTGAACTTCAACTTTTTTCAATTTTTGTTCTTTTTTTTTTCTTTTTTTTTCATTCACGTTTTTCTCATTTTTTTTTTCTTTTTCAATTTCTTTTTTTTCTTCCTTTCTTCAATTTCCACCAACTCCAATCATATACACACGGGCCAAACTGCAGACGGAATAATAAACCAAAAAAAGACATGCTAAACTAGCTTGACTAGGCAGGCTCAGTTTGGGATGTAGCTAGTGGGACAAAAAGGCAAGTTTTGGCTTAAATGGAGCTAAATGGGTGAAAAATATAAGAAAAAGAAAATTTGCAAGCACCTCCCTGCATGTGGCACCGACCACAAACCCGAATGTATGCAATTGACAAGAAATCGAATTTCATAAATGTGCAAAAGTAATAGACATGTTATGCAAGGAGTACTACTCTCAATTCCTATGTAAACCGGTCATGAATGACATCAGTTATAAGGCTCTAAAACTCAGAATTTATAGAGTAGGTTGCCAATTTATCAGGTCAAGTCTAAACAGTTAGCTAAATTTTTGACATTAACTCGTAGATATGCGCATGACTAAACTAATAACTGTCAATTAGATGCAAGGCTCAAGTAAAAATGACAAGTTAAAGTGCAATTTTATCAAGGAAATCTACCGTTCCGACTCAACCTATATGAAAAAATAAACGTGAATTTTTTTATTATTTTCGTTTATTTTTATTTTATTTTTTTTGGAAAAATAAAGAAAAATGCATACGAAAATTAAGCGTGACAACAGAAATGCAATAAAAACAAGATGCAGACACATATATGGATGCATAACCTCCCCAAACCGAACCGTACAATGCCCTCATTGTACCCAAAAATAGGGAAAGGAAATGCAAACTAAAAAAAAGGAGAGTGAAGATGCGGAAAACTTACAAGATAACGCGAAGAAGGGACCTCCCCAAACCAGCCATCAACATGGGAGGTCGCAAACAGCTTCATAGTGGCGTCATAGGAAGCGAATCAAAGCAAGAAAACTCGATCGAGAGAACCGATTATTAAACAAAATAAAAACTGAAATGTTTGAAAAAAAACAAAAAAAAAATCTCCGGGTTGCCTCCCGGGTAGCGCTAGTTTCAGACAGGTCCCAGCTCGACCTTCTTTCTTCATCCAGCTGCTCCAGTCAGTTACAATCAAAGCAGCTCAAAGCTCTTAGCATGAGATCATATATCTGCGCATGTGCTACACAAGAGCATAAGTAGCACCATGATAAAAAAGTAAAATAGGAAATTGAAATATGCGACCGTTTAAACCTGACAAATTTCCTATGACAGCTCCTAAATTTATCCACAAAATAAAGGACCTCGGGAGCAATTAATATTAATCTAGGGAAGCGTTTCAGATTAATAAAATTGAGATGACAAGAACGATGAAAAACTGTTAAATTAACTGACCAACTGGGAGGGGGTATAGCACTAAAAGAAAAAACACGAGTCATACGAGTTAGCGTACTATTAATATTAACAACAATACAATTATCGCTAACTACCTCAGGAGGGTTGCTCTCAATGTCGGAATCATTGACAAAACAATATAGTACCTCATCCGTGCTAGGAGCAATTACCGACTCAGCTGTCTTCTCGTCACCCTCCTCTGTGGATATCGTCCCGTAAATCGCAGCCTCAAGTGCATCCAGCTCGACCTTGAAAAGGGGGGATTCACCGTATCCATTATTATCATCAAAATCGTCATCTAGAACAAACCCACATGACGAATCAATGCTCTCACTGGCCAAATCAGTCTATCGAGTAGAATTGTTACTCGATCGAGAACTTTCCTCTTGATAATCACTCGATCGAGCATATGAAACAACTCGATCGAGTACTTCCTCTAAGCAGCTATTCGATCGAGTGGAATAAAGTGCTCGATCGAATGATTCTTCAGGTATTTCACTCGATCGACTAATATATGTCACTCGATCGAGTAATTCTTGTTGTACAGTGCTAAAATCCTCGTGTAAGTCATCATTATCTGATAGAACTTCGTAATCCGAGTCATCCCAGTCATCAGAAACAGCTCACTGAGCTATTTGAGACTCGAGCTTATCAAATCGCGCACAAGTGTGTCTATCACCTTCTTGGACTTGGAGTGCAAACGCCTTCATCAAAGATTTCAGCTCCGCAATCTCTTCTTTCTGTTTATCAGGAGGAGGAGTTTGTTGCTGCGGTGGCCAGACAAACGGAGGCTGTTGGTAGCCTCGTTGATAGGGTAGATGTGGCGGCACAATTACAGCAGAGTGGCTAGCTTGTCCACGCTGCTTGAACGCATAGACCTCGTCGCGCCAAATTTTGACACGGTCGTTTCCCGCTAAGCAAACAACTGCATCATGCCTAGCAGCACCACATCTCTCACACAAAACCACCTGCCGCGCCATAGAATGGGACATAGGTGGAAGGTCAAAGGTACTCAAGCCTTCCCTTTGACGATCTTTGACCTAGAATTGTCTAGGTAGGACCTGTAGGACCTATCAAAACAGCACTAGAGAAAAAGATGAGAACGGCCTCAAGGGAAAAAAATCCCTTGAGGCTAAAAACAGACAAAATAATACAAGTAAATAAATAGTTGCCTCCCCGACAACGGCGCCAAAATTTGATACGGTCGTTCTGTACCAAAAATAAATACCTAAGTACAACTAACAGAAGTCAGCGGTAAGTAGGGTCGATCTCCACAGGGAGGCGGTCACTATCTACTTGTCTATTCGGTCTGTCTACGGTCACAAGATGGGTGGGGGTTTAAATATTTGAACTAAACTAATAAGATTAAGGAAAGAGAAAAATTAATAAGAGAATTTAACAGAAGAAAGAGGGAACTAGGATATCGGCTCATCAATGAATGTCAGTCAATTGCAGTCAAGGTCACAGATTAGTCGATGTGTCGGTCTAAGGGGCAATGAATATCTCAATTCGCCCTAAAATGCTATTAGCTTAACTTTCGCCCTCACTAAAGCATCCTATTGTTCACTGCGAGTCTCACCCATTCCAACCTTTCGGTCCAGGTCAAGGTTTACCAAAATTAAAAGGCTAATCGCATCGATTCAACTAGCAGGATACAATTAAAGCGGTGATTAACAACGTAGACTAAAACAACAACGACAATCTATGAACCTTAATTAGCAATTAACATTCATTCATTGAATCACCTAATCCTAGTAGAGATAATTAGCTAAACATAATAAAAGAAAGAACAGAAATAAAGGGGAGAGAAATAAACATTAAATAAAATGAGAGAAAAGGGAAAAGAGTCACTGTTGGTAAGCTTGTAAACTGGATCCATTCCAAGGCTGATAGATTGTGGATCAAATGGGTCAATGCTATTTACATTAAAGATCAGAACAGGCAGGAATACACCCCTCCTACTGACAGTACTTGGGTTTGAAAGAGCATCTGCAAAGTGAAAGAGAAGTTTAAGGATGGGTTTGTGAATGGAAGCTGGGAACATCATCCTAATGGTTATACAATAAGGAGTGGCTATGATTGGTCGTGTTTCAACAAAGGCAGGTTGCAGCAGTCTGGTCACCTGTTGTTTGGAATAATTGGAATGTCCCTAAGCATTCCATAGTTACCTGGTTGATGATGCATAATGGGATGAATGTCAAGGAAAAGCTATTCAAAATTGCCTGCTGCACTGATGATTTATGTGTGATGTGTGAGACCCATACTGAGACTGTGAAACATGTGTTTTCTGACTGTGTGTATAGCTGCAGAGTTAAAGATCAGCTGTCTCAGTGGTTTGGAGGAAATGTCCCTCTGATACGATAAATCTAGCTACTGTGTATCAGAATTCAGTCCTTTGGAAAGCTAGAGCTGCCTGTCTTACTGCCTACCATTATCATGTGCGGTATCAAAGAAATAATGCAAGAATCAATAGTTGTTTATTGCGTCCAGAACTGGTAGCCAGGAAAATTGAGGAAGATGTTACTAGGAGGATTAAAGCTAAGCTTGGAGGAGCCAATGTGAGCATTGATTGGCTTAGCATTCAGTCGAGTTAAATAGGCTTACTTTTGTCGTAGTGGGGGTTTCTTGTTTTGTAACTATTGCATATTTCTTTGATATTTATATATATATATATATTCACATTTTCACCAAAAAAAAGAAAAGGGAAAAGAGAAAGTTACAGTGGAAAGGATCCGGAAAATGGAGAGAAAGTAGTATTAAACAGTAACCAGAGGAAAAGTAACGTGTGATAGTGTGAAGTATGATAAGAGAGCCCCCTTAACCTAATTATGAAAGCTTAAATAAGAAAACAAAAGTCTATCCCGAAATTAAGTCCAACACGGGTTAATTAATCCCGTGTAACATCAAAACCACTCGATCGAGTAACTTTAAATCACTCGATCGAGTAAAATTAAGCTTAAACCACTCGATCGAGTAAAAAAATCTACTTGATCGAGTAAACCTTAAATTGAATCTACTCGATCGAGTAGAAAAAGGACTCGATCGAACATAAATCTACTCGATCGAGTACTTTCCAACACACAATTTCCTAGCTTTGCGCACTGAATTTCAAACGGCTGCCATTTCTTTGTTACTTGGGCAAACAGGGCAATTTCGGTGGCGTTGGAAAGCTAAGAAGACAAGCTTTCATCTCCAATTGAAATCACCTGAATATCAGTTGTGGAACTCGAGATATGTGTCTTCAAAGTAGGCACTAGCAATTTGAAGTTCTTTCCTTGCTCGCCTAGCTATCTTTCTTCTTTGCGCATCTCAAAATAGCTATATTCCCGCTCCAAATTCACTGTTCCTCCAAATGCATGCTAAACGGACGGTAAAAGGCTCGATTTCACTACTTTCTGGTTCATTCCTGCAAATAAGACAAAACAAACCAAAGTAGCATATTCGGGGCATTTCGTAGCATAAACTACAATAATAGCATAGAAATACGTGCATAAAAAGGCCTAAAAAGACTATATAAAATGCACGTATCAGTTATCTAATTGCGCTAGTAATGATGTGATATCCTCGAAAGCCGATTGGCCAATTTATTTTGCTGTTACTTGTTGGTGGATATGGATGTGGAGAAATAACATAGTATTTGGTAGAGACAGTGAAAATCCGACGGAACCACAAGCCTTTCTTTATCAACAATTTGACAATACCAAGAAAGCTTTTGACAGATTTGATATTTTTATTCCTCAACCAAGACCCGCAAATGTGGAGATCTGTGTTCGATGGCTTCCACCCCCTAATGGTTGGGTACAGCTAAATACAGATGGTGCATTTAAAGGCAATCCAGGACCAGCAGGTGGCGGAGGTATATTCCGGGACGAGTCTGGTAATTTCATTAGTGCTTATTATTTTTCTTGTGGGATTTGCACATCTATGAAGGCTGAACTACTTGCTTTATTAGCTGGATTAGAGAGACAAAGTCACTCCGTCTGAGGAAATTAATAGTGCATCTGGATAACTCACCCTGCGTCAATCTTATTAATGAAGACCAATTGGTTAGCAACAATTTGAAATTCCTAGTCAAGAGATGCAAAGATTTGATCAAAGAAAGCCATTGGAAGGTCAAGCTAGAGCATACTTACAGAGAGGCGAACAGAGCAGCAGATTTACTAGCTAATAGAGGAGTTAATACTAGTACTATTCCTTTGCATTTAGATGTACCTTTAAATGAGCTGCGTCCCATCCTTCGGGAGGACATTTTTGGAGTAGCTATCCCCCGTGTAATAGCTAACAGTTAATTTTCGAGGTTTTGCCCCTCTTTCGCACCCAAAAAAAAAAAAATGCTAAACTACTGTTTATCAATTCCCTGACGTCTACTTTCTACTCTCCCTAACAAGTAAAATCAGGCCCCACCGGCCACCTAGAAGATCAAAGTAATCATCAAAGGCCGAAAATTACACCTCTTTCCTTGCAAAAACCAAAGGGGAGTTGCTGGAGGTCTCACTGGAGAATCAAGAACAGGCATCATTTTCCGTCGTCGGTTCCACTACATCCAACACAACCAGCGAGATGACGAAATCAAACGCTGGAGGTCCAGCCACATGATAGGCTCGTATTTCTACTATCTATTTATCATATTTTAAGTACAATAAAGCGACATTGGGATGCAGTTTTACATGATTTACGTCACTATTGCCGTTTTTCGAGTGTCGGGATAATAATGGAGTTTTGAGCAATAATCAGAAGCAAAGGCATGTCTTGAATTCTACCATGGTATAAAATATCTACAAGCAAGAAGGAAGACTAGCTAAGACATGAAGAAGTGAAATGATGAAGCAATTGAAGATTTGAAGCGTCGTTTGCATAAGGATCAAATTCAAATGGGTATATCTTGAGTTCTAGAGATCGTATCGATTCAAGGCTAAGTGGAGGTGAAAGCTTATGTTATTATCTTTCCAACGGTAGGTCACACGCCTCATTTGGCCAAGTAACGAGAGAGATATGACCTTCGGAAAAAATGTTGTCTAGCAGGGAACTCGCACCGTGCGACATTTCTGCCCAGAAATTCGCACCGTGCGAAAAATCTGGGTTTCCGCAACTTTTGTTAGGGTTTGCTTCTAACTTAAAGCCCATTAATCTTCCGCATCTTAGGGCTATAAATAGTTGAACACCATTAGGTTTTAAACATCTTATGCTACTTTAATTAATCAAGTTGTAATTTGGGGAATTACTCATCTTTGTTATTGGGTTTAGATCTAGCATGGAAAACTAATCTCCCTTTCTTAATCCGGTTCAAAGGTGTAATCTTTGGTTGTAAGACTCCTTAATCTTTCCTAAATTTTCATTATCATTGTTAATCCTTTTGTGTTTATTGTTTGAATTTTGGAATCCTTGTTTATATTGAGTAATTAAGTGTGATTTCCTTGTTGCTTAATTAATCAAGTTCCTTAATTTATTGTTGTTGGGATTATTAAGTGTGATTTCCTTGTAATCTCATCTTTGCAACACCTTGTTATTATGCTAATGAATGTGATTTCTTCTTGGATTAATTAGCAAGTAAAGGATTAACTTGTAATTAGGCATTAATTGTGATTTCATTGTGTCTAATTACCCCTATTGAATCTCTTGTGCTCATATCTTCTTGTTAATTTGACCAATGTATGTGATTTCTACTTGGTAGAATTGATAAGTTGGGTTATTTGATTAAGTGCGATTTCCTTGTCATTTGGCCATTACTAAGGAGATTTAGAAGATTTATCTTTACAATAGGGTGATAATATATAATTAAAGGATCGATTTTGTGGTTTTATTAACTAAAGTGTCTCACTTTATAGAGTCGGATTAAGTTTCTCTCAAATTTGATAAATTTCCATCTTAAAACTCACTTGTTTGATTCTTGTTCTTACTCTTCTTGTTTGAATCCCTTTTGTTGTCCTTGAAAACCAAACCAAATACCCCTTTTTACATATTTGTTGTTCTTTGTCACAATTGTTTAATTCTTTCTTTTAATTTCATTTATCGCAAAACCCCTTTCTCTTGGGTTCGATCTCTCCGCTTACTACTTTACTAGTTTAGAATTAGTGTTAATTAGTATGCTTTGTGGTATATAAATTGTTAATTTGGCCGTCTTAAATAGCGACATTTTAGGCGTGTCACCACACCCTTATCGGATGATTGACCACTCATGTGTAATAGATCGGACGACGGTAGGCAAGTGTGAGATTGTTGACATTGTGGTGTCAAGTTTGGTGGTTTCTTGGTTGTTACCGTGGGTGTCGTGCGTGATAAGCCGCGTCGGAATAATTTATCCCCGTGTGGTTAATGCTTGCGGAAACTAATGTCGCGTGGGTTAGGAAGGCGGCCTGCTCCGATTGATGATGATAGATGGAGGTGGGATTAGTGGTGGTTGTAAGGGTAGCTTTTATGTAATGGTTGTGGCGGCGGTAGTGTATTGGTATTTTTCGAGTTTAATCAGATTATTTTATGAGTTGTATGTGTAAAGATGTCCTGACGTTAAACTGTCAGGTTAATTTGATTAAATTATCGGATTATAGTGTACTCAGGTTAATTAGAATACATCTCCAAATTTCAATTATGAAAAGTGTGGCTTGACTTTTCTGTCAGGGAACGCCACGCATTCTATGTCTTAAGTCTTGGCGCAATATATTCCGAGCTGGAATGGGTAACGAGGCTGGGTATGTTCCAAAGACGAATACTGTTTTTCATGACATTGGAGACGATGAAAAGCCTTGTGTGGTTTGCAGTCATAGTGAGACACTAGCAATTGTTGTTGGACTTAGCAGCACTCCTTGTGGAACTAAACCAGTATGACAGGATTTCAATCTAGCGAGTCTAGTTCAAATCATAAATTGGTAAGAAACACACAACAATCAAGTAGGCGGTCTGCAAGTGTTGCGATTATAGCATGAATCTCCACAAACAATCAACTAAACTCTTATACTGAGATCGCAGATTTCTGTATACTGGTTGTCATGAAGTAGTGTCGTAGTGAGTGGTGGTGTTCGTAGGGATTTCGTTGATGTAGGAGCGGTGGTAGTTAATGGGTTGGTGCTGTCTTACAACTTGTGTACTGTGTTTGTGTAGTGTTAGTAGAGATGACAATGGACCGCATCTGGGTAGGGTCCGATAGGATCCAGATCAATATCCGCCACACCAACGTTAGATCCATATCCGACCCATATCCGACGGATTCAAATTTTCCAGATCCATATCTAGATCCATTTTCAAATAAGTGGATCCATATTCAACCCATATCCACGGGGTCCGAAAAATTAGGATCCATATCCTACCCATCAGGGTCCGGATCCGCGGATCTAGATAGAGTCCAGGATCCGTTGCCATCTCTAGTTGGTGGTGGTAGACAATGGTAGTTTATGATTCAGTGGCAGTCCTGGTTCATACATAAAATATGAGTCCAGATACACATTACTATTCTACATACATAAATCGATACTAGTTTTAAACCTGCACCAATTTGCGCCAAATTGTTTAAAAATTCCAATATTTATAAACGTGTTTGAATAATCTGATTGGGGTCGTATGTGCTTACAATTTAAAATTACTAATACTTATCATATATGCCAACTCTTTTTGGTATTCAACACTTTGTATGAATGAACTGATGTACACTTAATTACTTAAGGGAAAGCATGGCTTCTCCATTTCTTTAAGCGTTTAAAGTTTAGATTCAACTTAACCCAAATACAGATTTTGCTTTTAAAAAACCATAATTACTACTGAAAGACCACGTTTACATGTCAACGTTGATGTAGTTCACGTAAAGGTTAAAAAGGATCGAGTTATGGCATATCAGGATATCGTCTCAAAGTATGAGATTGTTACTTGTTAGGAAAGCTTGATAGATAGTACGGAGTATATTTTAGCTTGTCTAGATACACATACACTCCTTTGAATTACTAGATACGGAGTACTTAGCTAGTTAGATACACTCCTTTTAAGTTACTAGATACATACGTGTAGTTTGTTAGATACAATCGTTTACTTTGCTAGA
Organism: Silene latifolia; assembly: GCF_048544455.1. Classification (NCBI taxonomy): domain Eukaryota; kingdom Viridiplantae; phylum Streptophyta; class Magnoliopsida; order Caryophyllales; family Caryophyllaceae; genus Silene; species Silene latifolia. The sequence goes on from NC_133538.1 coordinate 352,571,190, forward strand.
TACACACTATTAGATATCTAGATACAAACTTTTACCTTACTACATACACTTCTTTAAATTTCTAGATACACTCCTTTACTCTTCTAGATACATGTTTTGGTAAAAATTTACCGAGTTACTAATTTAATTGGTGAGTGATAGTGATCGATCTACGACCGATTAATATTGGATTATGACGTATTTAAGGAGTAAATATGCAATGAAATAAAGAGGAAAAAGATAAACAAAAAGGATAACACAAGAGATTTTTGGTGACGCGGAAAACCCGGTGTAGGAACAACCGCGGGGGGATTCGAAATCCCGCCAACTTTGCACTATCTCGATGTAAAAAACGCCCAAGTAAGGAAATACAAATGTTATGTTGCTAGATAATCAACGCCAATTGCTAATGGATTTTTTAGAGTTCAGTCTTGCTCGATGAAATGGAGAATGCCCTTTTTATGCTGCTTCCCCTCTCCTTTTATAGTTACTGAACAAGGAATAGAGAGTCCAAAAACTTCTTTCCTCCTTTTGCTCCTGGACTTTGGGTCAACCCCTTTAGAATATGAGTTTGTTTTTGACTTGGCCCAACAATCTTTCTTTGTACGTGTGTTTTATACTTTCTCAACTTGTGTTTGTTCTTCTTTCAATCTAACGGTCCACAACTCGCCACCTCAGCGATCCTTTTTTCTTTTCTTCTACCAACCGCCTCATGCCACGTCGTCACCCTACTACCACTCTTTTTGCCAATAGAATAATGCCACGTCACGGATGATAAAATCAATTTTTATCCCTAACAATTGCCCCCAAATTTCCATCTCAAATGTTTTTAGGCGGGAATTTCTGTTGTGATGCGGAGAACCGACGAAGCTTTAGCAGTTACCTTGGTTTCTACAACTTCCCCCACTTATTGCTTCCCAACTGCCAATTAACTCCCCACTTGCCCTCAAACTCTTCCTCTCACTCCACTCCCTCGGTATCCTCCCCCTTTTTATATTCCCCAACTCCCTTCATTATTACCTCTCACTTCCTATCACCATCAATCACTTTTCATCCCTTCCGCCAGTTGCTTTTTTTCTCAGGTACTTCATCTTCATTCTTCACTTTCTTTTCATTTCTTTGCATACTATGTCACAAAAATCGGCTTCTTCGACTTCGGCCTCGGATCCGGTAACGCCGTCCGATGCTTTCCTCTCCGGCGGCGTTCTTTCCGCCAAACATTCTTGTGACTCCGACTTCACCTTCGAGGACTTTGATCACATCAAGAAAACCTTTGGTTTCTCTGATGATGTGGTGTTCCACATTCCGACTCCTGGCCAGAAGGCCGACTCAGTGAGGGAAGGGTGTATTTGCTTGTACGAATACGCCTTTCGTCTGGGTCTGCGATTTCCTTTCCCTCCTTTGGTTCAAGAGTATCTGAACTTGAATCAGTTGGCTATTTGCCAAGTGGCCCCATACACTTGGCGGACCTTGCTTGCGATTGATGCTATGAATAACCGTTTTGGTTATGAGATTGGTCTCCCGGACCTTGCACACTTGTTCTCGGTCAGGTCCCTTGCTCGGGGTCAAGTGACCATTCGGGTTCGAGACGGGGAAAAGAATTGCATCATCTTCCCCGTGAAGCCGGATGACAGCAAGTGGTTTTCCCGCTTTATTTTTGTGAAAATTGACACTCTTCCCGCTCCGATCGACTACATTGTCGTTGTGTCAGCGATCAAATGCACGGTACATTTACATGCCCTTATTCCTTTGTATTTTTCTTTGATGCTCATATTTCCTTACTTGGTTTTTTGTGCAGGTTTGTGCCCCTTGCCTTTGTCTCCCGTAACCGCATCTCTTTCCAAGCTATTGGTCCACCTCCGGAAAATAGGACCTTTTCCAACGGTTCAGATTTCTCACTTTGTGGTGAAGAAAGCATTCTTGAAGAAAAAGATTCAATGTCGACTAGTACGTTGTTCTTCCCTTTTTGACTTGGTTCTGTTTTCGGATTTTTCATATATCTGGTTCTGACTTAATATTTGCTGCTTCCAGGTTCTGCAAAATCTAGAATTTCCCTGCAAGATGTTTTGGCTCAGAGAGTGAAAGAGCAGGTTACGGCTGCCCCCAAGCCTGCCGAGAAAAGGAAGTCTACCCCGCCCCAGGTTCGGACCTCGTCCCAAAAGGAGGTCTCTTTGCTGCGAACGGGCTAAGGAGCGATCTCCTATTGAAGCCACACCTCTGTTGTGAGGCCTCCGCTACCGGGACATGGGTTATCCGCTTACGGAGATGCTCCGGTTTCAAAGTGCATTCTGGTTCTACCCCGACTATGCCTACGCCTGGTGCGATTCCAACGTCGAAACCATCCCCGCTTCTCGGAGCTACTTGGTTCTAGATCCGCCCGCTCCGGGCTATCAGTTCCAAATCGCTCAGGGGTTATTGTTTTTACACTTCCGGACAATTTTGGTAAGGCTAAGTCTACGAGTAGCTTGGACTTAATGAGCCAGATGCTTCTTCCTGCTCCTAGGTCTGCATTTGGATAGCAATCCTTTGCACGACTTGGTGGATCGTGCTCGAGCATTCTTTTGAGGTAAGCGATCATTGGCCGCTATATATACTTCTTTTTTTTTTTTTTTTTTTTTTTTTGACGCTTGGTTCGGGTCCACCGGTCCTTTCGAGATGGCCCTCGTATCTGCGGGAGAAGGTGCCTCTCCGGTGGCGAGAAAATGCGAAACTCCGGAAAGTCGGCGAAAGAAGCCAATGAGGATAGGTGAAGACTCAGCCGATCTAAACAAGTCCCGAGAATTTTCTTTGTTGGAGGAGGCCACTCGAGCGAGTTTGCGAACATTCTTTCTCTTCCGAGGGGCGGATTTACAGTCCGAGAAGAAAGTCGCGAGGCCGAGAAGGAGGTCTGCGATGCTAAAGAGAAGGTGCGATCTTTGAAAGGCGTGCTTCAGAAGCTGAGAGGCGTATCTCAGAGGTGGAGAAACGTGCTTCTGATGCAGAGGCTCGTGCTGCCCAGATTCAGGAGGAGAAGGTTTCTGATGTGCAGGAGTTGAAAAGAACTCTAGTGGATGCTCTGTCCTATGCTGCTCTGGAAATGAAGATCAGCTGTATAAAGACGTTCCAGAAGGGGGAGCATTCGGCACGGGATTTAGGAGCAAGAGGGAGGCTTCGCTACTTTTCCGGATGGTCCGAAACTGGATATACTTGGCCGGCTTGGTGGAGCCGGCATCGTTCTCGCCGATGATCCAGTCTTTGAGGAAGAGGTGAATTCTCCTGCTCCTGATGCTCAGGCAGCTACTTCTGAAGCTGTGGAGCATATTGACGTAGATTAGTTTTTTCCTGCATCTGAAAGACATATGCTATGCTTAGTTAGTTTTTGGCCCTACGGGGCATGACATCTTTATTTTGGACAGTTTATGTACCTTTGGTCTGGCTCTGGTGCCAGACATACTTTGCTTTTGAAACTTAAGTATTTCCTAATGGTTATCTCTTTGTGTCGTACCGTTTCTGGTGCTTTGATTTGTGCATGCACGTCGTTTGTTTGGCCATCGCTGTTAGATTCGCTGGCTAAGGGGTCTAGTATGCCCACTCGTCCAGAGGAGCCAGGCTTGCGTGGGTGCTAATGCATCGCGGGAGGCTGGTTGTCCCGGTTGTACGTGCTTAGCCACGGACACACGCCTTCTGTAATGAATACAGGCTCTGCCAGATTAGTTTGCATCTTATTTCCTTGGCCTATCTAAAAAATTTAAATTATTCAAGGTGGTTTTGCAACTTAGTATTTGTTAGAATTAAAATACGAGCAAGGCTTTTAGAACCAGAAATGTTGGATTCAAAAATAACGTTTTTAGAGCCAGAAAACATTCAGAATCAGGAGATATTCAGACCCAAAGAAATATTAAAAATAGAAAAGTATTTTAGAAACAGGAAAATATCTTTAGGGCCAGAAGAATTTTTGGAGACATAAAAGTATTCAGAGACAGAAAAATATTCAGAGCCAGAAAATATGTAAGGCAATATCTAGAACCTGGCTGGGCTGTATCTGGTAGGCTGAGTACCCGGTTGTTGACCCTGCTGGTGACTTAAATAAAATATTTTTTCAAGTGGGTGATATTCAAGGATCTGGGAACCATTTGCCCCTCCATAGTCATGAGTCGGTAGGCTCCGTTTCCGACTGTGCTTTCTACTTGGTATGGCCCCTCCCAGTTGTAGGCAAATTTCCCCTTCTTTGGTTCTTGGTATTACGGAAGACTTTCCTCGGGACCAGATCTCCCACCGCAGAGTTCTTACTTTTACGTTCTTGTTGTAGCTTTTAGCCACGATCGCTTCGGTAGGAAGCCATCCCGATCCGGGCGCCGGTTCGAGTTCATCTATCGTGTCCAGCCGCTTGCCATTTCCACCTGGTTCCGATCTTCTCGTGATGCATCCATATCTATGGGTTGGGACCCGGCTTCGGATGGGATGATGCCGCTCCGAACACCAGTCAAGGGGTTTGCCCGTTGCAACCTTTGGTGTGGTTCACACCCCGAGAACCAGAGGTAGCTCTTCCGCCCATTTGCCCCCAATCTCCTCTAGTTTCTTTTTCAAGTTTTCAATGATAATCTTATTCTTTGGATTCAGCTTGTCCGTTGGACTGGGGGTTCCTGGGAGTAGATTTCTGCAACGAGATATTCCACCTGGGTTTCTGTAACCTGGGAGAATGATTCTGCTTCTATCCATTTGGAAAAGTAATCCGTCATGGCGAGCATGTAGACTTTGTTTCCTGGTGCTCTGGGTAGTGGTCCCACGATATCCATCCCCCAGTTCATGAAAGGCCATGGTGAGATAACCTGGTGCAGAGGCTCTGCTGGCTGGTGGCTAACATGGGCGTGCCTCTGGCAAGCGTCGCATCTTTTTGCGAATTCCATGGCATCTTTGCGCATTGTGGGCCAGAAGTATCCCTGCCTCAGTGCCTTGTTGGACAGGCTCCTCGCCCCCGCATGGTTTCCACATTCTCCTTTGTGGAGAGCATGCAAAACAGCCTGAGACTCTTCCCGATCCAGGCACCTGAGGTAGGATCCAGCGAGGGATTTCCTGAAAAGGACATTATCGATTAGTAGGAATCTGGATGCTCTCATTTTAAAGCCCCTTACCTCCTTTTTATCTGCTGGTAGGACGTCATTCTGCAACCAGTCTAGATAGGGTTTCCTCCAATCTGGCGTATTTTCTTCATCGCCTTTGGTGCCGCACACTTTTTCTCGCTTCTTTTGAGATTTTAGTGTTGCTTTGGCTCGGCAAGTGGACAATTGGTATCGTGGAGATAGTTCCTGTCTTAAAGGTTGCCCCCAGGGTGGCTAGTGCGTCTGCTTCTGCATTCTGCTCCCTGGGGATTTGCTTGATGTTGAATGTGACAAACTTGACTTTCAGCTCCTTTGCTACATCTAGATATGCCATCATCCTGGGGTCCCTGGCTTCATAGCAGTCATTAACATGGTTAACTATAAGCTTAGAATCACTGGAAACCTGAAGGTGTCTGATTTTCAGATCCGAGCCGCCTTCGGACCCGGGATTAGTGCCTCATATTCTGCTTCGTTGTTTGTGGCTTTGAATTCACATCGTACGGCCTGGACTATGAGGTCTCCCTGGGGTGATTTGAGGACCAGCCCTACTCCTGCTCCTTTGGCGTTTGAGGCTCCGTCCACGTGTAACTCCCATAATTGTTCTCCTTTGTCTTCTTCCAGATTCAGGATGTCTTGTTCGGCCTGGGTCTGGAGTGCTGGGCAGAAGTCAGACACAAAGTCCGCCAGAGCCTGAGACTTTATGGCCGTACGGGGTTCAAACTTCAAATCATACCCGCTCAAATGCACGGACCATTTAGCCATTCGTCCTGACAATTCTGGTTTTCTCATGATAGTTTTAAGAGGATAATTAGTTATCACAGAAATAGTATGAGATTCGAAGTAGGGACGCAGTTTATAGGATGCAGTAACTAGTGCAAGGACAAGTTTTTCTAGTGATGTGTACCTGGTCTCGCGGAAGCGAGAGACTTGCGATGTAGTATACCGGATCTTTGTGATCCCTCCCTGCTCTCGTACTAGCACCGCACCGATCGCTTTTCGTGATCGATGAGATACGGGAAAAGTGGTTCTCCGGCTCTGGTTTCGACGGGAGAGGTGGGGCCGAGATAGCGCTTCACTCTGAAATGCTTTCTCGTGGTCGTCTGTCCATTCAAATCTTTGGCTTTTTTCGAGTATATCATAGAATAGCCTGCATCTGTCCGAGGATCTGGATATGAATCTGTTTAAGGCTGCCACTCTTCCAGTCAGGCGCTGGACGTCTTTTGGTTTCTGCGGTGATTCCAGCTGCAGAATTGCTCTTATTTGCTCGGTGCTGGCCTCTATTCCCCTCTGGGTCACCATGTACCCTAGGAACTTTCCACTGGATACTCCGAAGGTGCACTTCGTAGGATTCAGCTTCATTTGGTATTTCCTGAGGGTATTGAAAGTTTCTGCCAGGTGCTGGTGGTGCTGTGAAGCCTGCTTCGATTTGACGACCATATCGTCTATATATACTTCCATAGTTTGGCCTATTTGTTCTTTAAACATCATGTTCACCGGACCACCGATAGGTAGATCCTGCATTTTTCAGTCCAAAAGGCATGACGTTATAACAATAGATACCTCTCTCGGATCTGAACGCTGTCTTTTCCTGGTCACTGGGGTGCATCTTTATCTGGTTATATCCGCTCCAGGCATCCAGGAATGTCAGCATCTCGTGGCCCGCAGTAGCATCCACCATGGCGTCTATGTGTGGTAGAGGGAATGGATCCTTTGGGCAAGCTTTGTTTAAATCCGTGAAATCGACGCAGACCCTCCACTTGCCATTCTTCTTTGGGACCACTACCACATTAGACAACCACTCTGGGTATTTTACTTCACGAATCTTTCCTGCAGCAAGCAGGTTATCTACTTCTTGATTTATAACCTGGTTTCTTTCAGAAGCAAATTTTCTTCTTTTTCTGGCACACAGGTTTATAGCTTGGATCCACACTTAGCTTGTGAGTTATCACACTTGGGTCTATCCCTATCATATCATCATGTGACCAAGCAAAGCAATCTATGTTAGTTCTCAACAACCGAACGAGTTCTTCACGAATCTTACCTCTACACTCAGATCCAATGAGAACAGTTCGTTCTGGATGCAGCGAGTCCAGGATGACTTCGTCTAGTTCTGTCTCCGAGGTTCAATGTACTCCCCTGGATGCGCGGCTCAGTAATTGCTATGCGGGCGAACCCGTTGTCGGCTTCAGAGCCACCTTGTAGCAATCCTTAGCTTCCTCCTGGTCCCCACGTATTTCTTGCACCCCCCAAGGTGTTGGAAACTTCAGGCATTGGTGTTACGTTGAGGGAATTGCTTTTATCTCGTGGATCCAGGGCCTGCCAAGGATTACATTGTAAGTAGAGGGCCCATCAATAACCAGATATCTTACCTGTTTGTTTACACCTCCGGCGTAGGTTGGGATGATGATTTCTCCTAGGGAGTTCTTTGTTTCGCCGCTGAAACCAACCAAGGGAATCGCCTTCTTTGTTAGATCTTTCTCGGTGAATCCCATTCCTTTGAGTGTTTCCATCATGATCAAGTTGACGGAGCTTCCGGTATCCACCAGGATCTTTTTCACCTTGCAATTTCCTATAGGAAGCGTGATGATTAGAGCATCGTGGTGCAGTTCAGGAGTAGATCCTGCGTCTGTTTCGTCGAAGGTGACTGATGGCAGATTCTGGTGGTTAATCCTGCAGGAGCCTTCCGGTCTGTCTCCCTTAGTCCTGGTTGCATGCCTCTTAGCTGCTGAGTATGTCAGCCCACACAGCTCCGATCCACCTGTAATGACATTCATAGTTCTAGAGCAATGAGGAGGAGGAGAGGGCGGAACCTGATCCGCTGAATTTACTCTGGTTGTGTTTCTGGGTAGGAGATGATCCAGGTTTCCTTGGTCATAGTGAAATTTGACTTCCTTCCTGAGGGAGTGGCATTCATCGGTATTGTGAGTGTTGCTGCCGTGGAACTCACACTTTTTGCCTGTGTCTCTGCTGCTGGGGTTTCCTTCTGGAAGTTTTGGCCATCTGACACTGCGTCCCAGATCCTTCAAGGCTTTGAATAGTCCTGCAAGATTGGTAGTGAAACCATACTCACTTACTTTCGGAGGCAGATCTGCTTCGGACTTTCCTTCTGAATTTCCAGAAACTTTATTCACGCTTCTGCTGTAGGGTTTGGATCTTTCGCTCTTCTTCTCTACTGGAGCCTTTCTGGATACTGGGTCTGAATCATAAGTGCCTCTTACAGGTGCAGAGTCTTCTTCCAGCCTCATGACAGCAATCGCCTTCGATTGCACCTCCTCAAAGGTAGCGCATGGATGCATGGTTAGTTCCTTGTATATTTTGTGAATCCTGGTGCAGCCCTCGGCGGAAGGCTTGTATAGCGGTTGCTATATCACACCTCGGAATTGACACCTTCTCTTTGTTGAACCGGTTCAAGTAGTCACGGGTAGATTCCTCAAACCCTTGCACTAGCCGGTAGAGGTCGCTAGTCTGCTTCTCTGGCTTTCTGCTGCTGGCGAACTGCTGATTGAAGGCATTGACTAGGTCGGCGAAGCTGGATATGCTCTTGTTTGGTAAGCCGACGAACCACTGCAGGGCTGCTCCTGATAGTGTTGATCCGAAACCTTTGCACATGCAAGCTTCCTTTAGAGATCCAGTTGCGGTTATCACCATCATTTTCTGCTTGTAGTGGTTGATATGGTCAAGTGGATCTGTGGTCCCGTCATAGAGTGTCATAGCTGGCGGCACACATCCTTTAGGAACACCGATTAGAGCTATATCATCCACGAAAGGTGAGTCTGCGTAGCTATCTTTGGCTGCTTTCTCCAGCGGACGGGCTACGCCTGGTATCCTATACATTAGCTCCTCGGCTCCCGGTATTCTTTGCTCCGGTAATTACCTCGCTCTCCCGCAAGAGGGTTAGAAACGGGCGGAAAGGAACCAAAGCAGGTGTACCTCCTAGCCAGGGTGCTCCGAAAGCGCGGCTTGATCTTCGGGTGATTCGGTTGCGGTGTTGTGCGATTATGGATCCAGGCTGCCATCCTGGTGTCTGCTGTAATCCTCCGATCCAGGCTCCAATGGTGAACTGGTTGCAGGATGGAATTGTTGTATTGGAGACAGGTCCAGACTGCCATCCTGGTGTCTGGTGTGCGGGGGTACCTGGAAAGGGTGGAAGGTCAGATCCAGAAGGGGTGCTAAATAAAGCGTTACCTGTTGTCTGCTGCAGACTAGGTGGATTATCAAATGACAGACATCCCAATCCTCTTGGCTCGATTGATTCGCTGGGTGCTACCCCTGCAAGATCCAGCCTGGTAACTAGTTCTGACGGGATTGGTCGACCCAGTCCTCCACCGCTGGTTCTGGCTGGAGCCTCTGGTGCTGATGCTGGTTTGGACTGGACTGCCGTCACGATTTGAGCCATCATATTCTGGTTGTCTTTCCTCAGATCCTCAACAGCCCGACGCAGAATGTCCATCCCCTGAATCATCACCTGCATCGGATCGAGTGCTGGGGATCCTCTGCTTCGGAGAACTTCGCGCCCGAGCTTTCGGGTCGGGCTTAGCCGGATCCGCTTCGCCTCCTCTCTTTGGGGCTGCTTTCCCTTTGGATTTGGATCGATGGATGCACCTGATGCCTTGGGAATCTGCGGTGGTTTCTGAGGCTGGGGCATGGCTCTGGTCGACATGCTGGCAGGGATCATTTGGCTGGATGTCGGGGGATGCACCGATCAGTCTGCAGATGCGTAATTAATTCCCGCTGCAGAAGATAGAGGCCGACATACCGGTCGCCGGAAGGATTCTCGGCTGGTTCCGGACATTGTAATGGCTGGTTCGGTTTTGCGAGGCTTGGCTATAGAAAATGATCACTATGCCCCACGGTGGGCGCCAAACTGTTTTGATAAAAATTTACCGAGTTACTAATTTAATTGGTGAGTGATAGTGATCGATCTACGGCCGATTAATATTGGATTATGACGTATTTAAGGAGTAAATATGCAATGAAATAAAGAGGAAAAAGATAAACAAAAAGGATAACACAAGAGATTTTTGGTGACGCGGAAAACCCGGTGTGGGAACAACCGCGGGGGGAGTCGAAATCCCGCCAACTTTGCACTATCTCGATGTAAAAAACGCCCAAGTAAGGAAATACAAATGTTATGTTGCTAGATAATCAACGCCAATTGCTAATTGATTTTTTAGAGTTCAGTCTTGCTCGATGAAATGGAGAATGCCCTTTTTATGCTGCTTCCCCTCTCCTTTTATAGTTACTGAACAAGGAATAGAGAGTCCCAAAACTTCTTTCCTCCTTTTGCTCCTGGACTTTGGGTCAACCCCTTTAGAATAGGAGTTTGTTTTTGACTTGGCCCAACAATCTTTCTTTGTACGTGTGTTTTATACTTTCTCAACTTGTGTTTGTTCTTCTTTCAATCTAACGGTCCACAACTCGCCACCTCAGCGATCCTTTTTTCTTTTCTTCTACCAACCGCCTCATGCCACGTCGTCACCCTACTACCACTCTTTTTGCCAATAGAATAATGCCACGTCACGGATGATAAAATCAATTTTTATCCCTAACAATACACTCTTTTAAATTACTAGATACACTCTTTTACCATTCTAGATACACATATCTAGCATGCTAAATACACTCTTTTAAATTTATAGATATACTCTCTTACCTTGCTAGATACATATTTCTAGCATGCTAGATATCTCTAAATTTCTAGATACACCCTTTAAATTGTTAAATACATACCTTTATCTTACGAGAAACACTCCTTTATCAATTATGTATGTATATAATCCTAATTTAATAACACTTGCAAGTTTACTTCACAATAAATTTTGAAACCATGGATGATTATGGGTTAACAAATTGTTAATCAACAACCAGTAATCACTCCATGACTATGAATTTATGACTGAACAATTCAGGTAATCAACAACCAGAAATCACGTTGCAGCAAATACATTCCACATTTCCACACAATTGAGCATTAAATAGCTAACACACTAAAAACAAATTTTTATGATTTATGTATCTAAGTGATGTTATGTGTGTATCTCAAACAATATTTTACGTATCCACCCAGTACCACCCAATCATAACTACCACCGCCCAACCCACCACCAGCCTCACAACCACCACGTCAACGCCACATATCGCCGGCGAATACTCCGGTGACCCAAAGACGAAATGCTGGCCATTTCGTCACTTTCAGGTTGTTTACTCTCTGGCCATCACTTCTTTGACCAGCACCGACATACATGTGACACCAATCACTACTACATTTCAATTAACAATCATCCAAAATTCAAATGAGAAATACTAATTGTCGATTGGCGCCCATCAATCGATTTCATCAACATCGATGATGTCAAATCCTTAATCGAACGATGACAACCGAAGCTTCAAATCCTTAATCGAACGATGACAACCGAAATCACAATTAGATTGAATTAATGACTAAAATAGTATAATCTTATAAGGTCACACAGTAGATGCAAGTGCTGCAGCTCGAGTGACAGGACCCCGCCCCTATAGCTCGAGTTAAGCTATAGCTCGAGTGACAGAGGTGACTGACCATTCATTATGACTACATTCATTAAAGCTACAGATGTGTAGAGACGTCAAAGACTGACTCCATCTGAATTATTAACTAATAACTAGAGGACAGAGGTGAGTGACCATTCATTAAAGCATGGGACGGACGTAAGAATAATGAAAGCAGCTCAAGTATATAGGCGGCTAGGCGCCAGACTTCAGAATAGCCTAACATAATTTTTGTCCCAAAAAAAATGAATCCACAATTCATGGTAATCCAATACTAGGTATACAGCAAACTCCAATCATTCGAAAATGAATCCGCAATTATACGAATCCTCAATTAACACATAAACATAACTACATTCAGGAACATTAAATCAGAACGCAATAGCTCATAGTATCCGGCAAAACTCAAAACAATTCATAAAAATCGATCAGTAAACAACGACCAAGTTACCAATATTTTGAACTTTATTGTGACTGCATATGTAGTTGATACTGGCCACATTCATACCAAAGCTGCCAAGATCAGTTCATGATAGCCAATTTCGAGATCAAGTCTGCAAAAATACAATGTATGCAATCAGCTTCATGACCTCTAGAGTGCACCAAGAAATTGCCCTAGTAATGCTTGGCCTTGATTCATTCATTAGGTATTTCACCAGTTGAACTGAGCTGATTAAACCCTGAAGACCAAATGCATCTTTTAAAGTAAAAATCTCACCGCTTATACCTAGAAAATTTTCAGTAAACTACGGAAATGGGAAAGATTATGCTATCACCACCAAGACAGTCAGGCACCCACCAGTTCACAAGCGAGGCGTATATCAACTGGTAGATCGTTCAGTGTCTTCAGCCACTCCTGTAACACTACTTCTATAGATCTCTTGTCATATACCTGCAATAACATGTAAAATTTATAGCACACTTACATTTCAGTGCATAAACTATTGGAAATTATATATTCCCGAGGTTTACCCCAGTGGTCCTGCAAATTGCGAGGTTTTACTGATGCGTAACAAAATTAATGGTTACAGAGGTTTCAATTAGTTTCAAGTATACCTCTTCGATTGTGATCCTTCTCCGGAACCATACTTTCGGATACACAAAAACCCATCAAAATCCAGTTCTAAAAATCCAGATCTACAAAACCGAACTAAAACAACCATCGCAGTACCTGAGCAGGTGACATTTAAGACGGAGAAACTGGTGGAGTGTAATCGTCGTTGCAATAGCACCGGCGCCGGCGCCGGTGTTGATTAATGGTGGAGAGTCGTTAGAGGACGCCGATGTTGGTAAAACCACTAATATCGCCGTCGGAGGCGAATCAGAAAGGAGGTTGTGGTGGAGGAGGTTGGATGCGAAAGGAAGGCATCATGCGTGGTGATTTGTGGTCCGGCGTCGGCGAACGGAGGTCTATCTGTAAGGGTGAGAGGATAGTGGTTGGGAATAATTAATGTCAGGGAGTGTAATGTGTATACAGTATAGGTGAGTGGTAGAATGTCGCGTATGTTTGTTTGTGTTTTGGTTTTTAAGTTAGTTCGCACAGTTCGCACCGAACTTTAAGTTCGCACGAGATCCTATATATATATATATATATATATATATATATATATATATATATATATATATATATATATATATATATATATATATATATATATGTAGCAAAGTTCTCCTAAGTCCTTCATATCTTTTGAGTCCATAAGTCCCTCCCCATATCCCTTAGATCATGCTTGGTGGATGCTTGAGATTGAAAGTAAGAAACACACTTAACACTAATTAATTCACTTCTCTCTCTAGTTTTAATAATACATTTACTAATTCATTATCATACACAATTAACACCACCATTTATCTTATACTTCAAAGTTTATGAAAATTTTGTTAACACTTTTCCAGTTTCAGTTTGTTTTCGTTTTTTTTTAGACAAGTTTTCGACATTTTAGAATTTTACGAGTGTAATTCTAACAGCAAAAAGTGTAACTTTAATCTACGAAGCGGTTTTGACGGATATTATTTTGAAATTTGTAATTTTAAGGAATGTTTACAAGAATTTTGCGTCTTACGAGTTTAACTTCAGTCTTTTTTGACTGATTTTGACGAATAATATTTTAAATTTTTGTAATTTTATCACAACTTATTGTAATTTTAGCATTTTTCGAGTGTTATTTTAACGACAAAAAGTGTTATTTTAGTCAAGGAAAGTGTAATTTCAGTTCAATGAGAGTGTTATTTTAGTCCAGGAAAGTATTTTTTTTAGTCCAGGCAAATGTAATTTCAGTCCAATGAGAGTGTTATTTTAGTCCAGAAAAGTGTAATTTTAGTTCAGAAAAGTGTAATTTTAGTCCAGAAAAGTATAATTTCAGTCCAATGAGAATGTAATTTTAGTCCATTGAGAGTGTAACATTAGTCCAATGAGAATATGAGAATATGACCAAGTCCATTGAGAATGTAGCATTAGTCCAATAGTAGTAAGTGTAATTCTAACAGAAAAAGTGTAATTTTAGACGAAAAAAGTGTTATTCTAGCGGAAAAAAGTATAATTTTAACAGAAAAAAGTGTAATTTTAGCGGAGAAAAGTGTACTTTTAACAGAAAAAAGTGTAATTCTAACAACAACAAAAAGTGTCATTTTAGCAGAAAACGTGTAATTTTAGCCGAAAAAAGTATAATTTTAACAGGAAAAAAATGTAATTTTAACGAAGAAAAGTGTAATTTTAACAGGAAAAAGTGTAATTCTAACATTAACAAAAAGTGTAATTTTAGCCGAAAAAAGTGTTATTCTAGCAGAAAAAAGTATAATTTTAACAGAAAAAAGTGTAATTTTATTGGAAAAAGTGTAATTTTAATGGAGAAAAGTGTAAATTTAACAGAAAAAGTGTAATTCTAACAACAACAAAAAGTGTAATTTTAACAGAAAAAAGTGCAATTTTAATGAAGAAAAGTGTAATTTTAAAAGAAAAAGGTGTAATTTTAATGGAAAAAAGTGTAATTTTAACAGAACAAAGTGTAATTTTAACAGAAAAAAGTGAGTGATCTTAGATCTATTTATTAAATCTAAGACTAAAATAAAACGATCTATTATAACAACAATTGAAGAAAAATGAGGAGACGACATTTTAAATATATCTAAGATTAAAATTAACAAATTATATGAGAAGTACTTAGTAAATGCAAGACTAAAATATAAAAAATCACAAAATAAAAACAAGATCTAAAATATTTACTCGAGTAAACTTAAATAAGATCTAAAAATAAAAACAAGATCTAAAAAATCACAAAATAAAAACAAGATCTAACAAGATCTAAAAATCACAAAATAAAACTAAAATAAAAATAAAAATTTATTTTCAAAAACCTAGATCTAAAAAAAAAAACAAGATAAAAACGAGAAGAAGCCAGATCTGAAATTTCAAAAAAAAAAAGTCGCGGCATTGGAGAAAACGAGAAAGGAGCCACCGACATCCAACAACACCGCCAACATTACCGACAAAAAAAAAACGAGCCAAAACAAAAAAAAATGATGAAAAGTAGATCTGAAACGTGTGGGTTATTAGCCACACCAAAAAAAAAAAAAGGCAGATCTGGGAAGTGAGGGAATCTCCCTGTTTCGTTAGTTCAACTTTAAAAAAAAAATGATAAAAGAAAACAGATCGGGAAGAGAAAAATGAGGGAGTGGGTAGGTGGTGCGTGTCTGGGTCGACGGTGGTGAGGCTGTGATTGTGATGGTCGGTAGTGGGATTGTAGTGGGTGGTGCGTGTCAGGGGAGGAGAGGAGGTGGTGCGTTGATGGTGATTCCGGGAGTGATGGTGGTAGGGGTGAGGAACGGTGGCAGTGGTGGGGTTAGGTGGTGCGGAAGAGAAGGGTAGGTGGCAGCGGAGGGGGTAGGTGGTGCGTGTGGAAGTGGTGGTCGGTGGTGGGTGGGATGGTGGTTTGTTTTAGGGTTTAATTTGTTTGTTTTTTTGAAAGTGGGGATGAGTGGTTTTTGTTTTTTTAGGATTTTGATTTATTTGGGATTTTAGAGAGGGGGAGAGGATGATATTATGAGGGATGAGTGAGAAGTGTGTTTGAGAAAAAATGTTATATAGTGGATTAATAATTAATTAATGTGGATTATTAAGTAGAGAGGGGGAGTGTTTAATTAGGCATTAATCTCCTTATTTTTGCTTTCAATCTCAGCCCTTCAACTCCCTCATCTAAAGGCTCACAATGAGACTTATGGACTCACATGTAAGAGGAGGACTTACATGATCCTAATACTATATATATATATATAGTTAGAGGGTGATGTAAATATAACTTTTTTCATAAGAAATCACAAGGAAGAAAATCTATTGTTCTTTCCATATACCGCCTGCCTCAAGCACCCATAAAAGTAAGAGAGTGATATTGATCCTTCTCTTCCGTTCTAGCAGACGTGGGTTTCCAGGTTGTGCTTGTGGACCGAGTAGAGGGGCAACAAGTGGGGCTCTCAGATCTCTTTTATATAAGCTATTTGTGGAACTTACGCTTCAAGAGGTAAATATTCTTTTTGCCTTTTATTATGATTCATATTATTTTATGTATGTGATCCTAGTATAGATGTTAGGAAATTGTTTTCTGAAATTCCGCTTTTACATCTATATAATCCTTCAGTGGTATCAGAGCTATTTGCATAAGATTTTATGATCATAGTCATATGCTAGATTATTATTTTTAATCCACTTATGGGATAGACTTTAAACATGGAATAATTTGCATAATTAATATAGTGATATTAATTGATAGGTAAAATTTTGTTTAGATTATAAAATTTTCATAATTAATATGTTGATATTAATTGGTTGGTAATTGTTTTTTAAATTTGGATTAAATTAATCAACAATAAAAAAAAAAAAACTGTTCGCGTGAACAGTACCAGCGTTACTGTTCAGCGGGTACCCTTCACGCATTAGACGTAAATTTTTCTAAACAGGCCTTAGTGGAAAAGCAACAAATGGATGAGGCGACACAACATGATAACACCGTAAGGATTGTCGTGGGTGCGACCCACATCTGTAGATACCTCATTTCTATAACTCCTGCCAACCACCCAATGATGATTAGGCCGCATGTTTCATACGCGGAATGATTTTATGACAGTTCGTAAGTTCATCGAAAAGTGATAGCTCAAACACTCGAGTCAACCTCTGGCTCATCTTCTACGCGCCGATACGGTCATTTTGACTGTAATTAGAGTTCATTTGGAGTCCGGGTCAAAAACCGCTTCATCTTTCTAAAAGTCGTTTAAATGCCGAGTCGGAATATTCCGGAATGTTCTAGAATTCTCTGGATAGTTATTCCTAATTAATTTAAATATTTTAATGAAATATATTCCATATATTGTGTTTCACGGAATAAGGAAGTGTATATCTACCGAAATTCCATAAAAAACGCGGAAATCTTTCTTGCTGAGGAGGAAACCTCTGGGGAAAGGACGCATCAGGTGCTGCGCCTATTCCAAGGGTCGCAGTGGCTGCTGCACCTCTTCTCTAGCCCTCTTTTCACAGTTTTCAGAATATTTCCGTGATTTGTTTCCAAATCCGTGTCATTCCTAAACTCCTCCAAATGTTTAGTATAAATAAAGGTCTTCGGCCTCCATATTTTTCACACGAGTGTCCGCCCTTCTCTTCTCTCTTTGCATTCTAGACCACGCTATTGCTTTCGACGCCTACGTGCTTGATCAATCGACCACGTAAGCTCAGATCCTTCTGAGTCCCAGTCACGTTGCATAGACCGACCAATTTGACCAACTCCACATTTAATCAACCTAATCAATTTACCTAAATCCTCTAACGAGGGTACTTTCCACACATATTCGAGTCGAGCAATCACTAAAACGATAACTTTACTCAATCATGTTTCGTCAAACATGTAAGTCTGAGGGTGTAAATCCCATTTTATTATTGTACTTTTATTTTGTATCGATTAATGTAAACTCACATCAAGAGCACGTTCAAAAACTGACTTAAAATCAATCTTTTAAAACCGTTTTTACAAAACAGTAGAGATCAGATGTCGAGAAGAAACGCAGCAGCAGCTGCGCCTCTTCGAAGGGTCGCAGCACTTGCTCCGCCTCTTCCAGAGGCTGCCGCTGCCCCGGTTCTTCTTATTCTTCCTCGACGTTCTGCAATTTTCTTTTTTTCTTATTTCTTTCGTTTTTCTTTGTTTTCTTTGTTGTGACAGTATATAAATCAGGTTTTAACAATCCTTTTTAAATTGCAATTCTTAATTCGTCCTTAATCCCGAGTAATTTAATACTTGCGGGTTTTCACCGTTTTAATTCAAAATTGATTCTTCGGGATTCGACTTGTTCATGTCGAGGTTCTGGAATCCTAACTTGATACATAAGTTTTCTTTCGAGTTTTATTTGTCTAAATCCGTTCTTAACCTAAAGTTTGTTCTTTTGTATTTCCGACACGAGTTCATCATAATCATGTAAACCGCTGTAATTTCTCGTTTTTAATTCGTTTTATAACTTGCCCAGTTGCATATAACCGGTTAAATCACTTCAACTCGAGTATAATATCAATAATCATTCCTAAATCTACCAATTAACGATAACGATGTTGCAGTTCTGACTTCACAGACAGAGCCCAGCTCTAGAACATATGCAAGGATTGATGCGCCTCTTCCAAAGGACGCAACAGATGCTGCGCCTGTTATGGGTTGGTCTCTGTCCCTGAATTATTTCTCGCTTTGACGTAGCTCATAATTAAGTTTTTAATCAACTATTATCGTATTATCACCTCTAATCTGACGTATTTTAATTTTAATTTTATTTTTCCTTTTATTTTCTTCTTCTAAATCCCGTCTTTGAGCGTGCTTTTGACGTAGATCAAATAAGCCTTGTACTTTGTACTTTGTAATTTTGATTATTGTTAGTCATTTATCGTAATTATTTTTATGTATGATTTAATTGTATGGCATTCACATGAATTGAATCTAACTTCAAACTCCGACCCCCGATTGTTTGCTAAAACACATGTTAACCGACATAGTCTAATTTCACATGCTAGGACTAATATATGTTTGTTGCATTGCATGCATTACATCGACGACATATCAAATATGAACAATTTCCCTAATCATTAGTAGAGGCCGCTATCGAGGCGGGCGGGATTAGGTGTTCGAATTAAAGAGCTTCCTAATACGTACCCTCACCCCTTACTCCAGTTATCTCTAGACATCCGTATCCATTGACATCTCGAGAGTCATTCTAAACATAGAATGCTAAGGGTAACGAGTTCTTAGTGTTCATGTCATTACTTTGTGTCTTGATATGGCACGAGGTATTTGAACGGTTTCCAATTTTTCCACAATAAATTGGTGGCGACTCCACAAATGCAGGCTTATTCAACCTTTCACCGGTTTTAAAGCCTCACCAATCGGTAATGGCCCATGACGTGCTTTGGCAAACCAAGGTTCCGTGGGAGAAGTGCCGCCGCCTCGAACCAACGCGCGGGTGCGCGCGGCTCGGGTGGCCCATGTCCACAGTTTTGCGACTCCACTGGGGATGATACGCTTACGTGTTACCCAGGGTGAAACTTGAATAAGGTTAGGGAATAGTTTATACGAGGCATTTGTCGGTTTTCATTACTCGACCATCTTAGGTCGTTTCATTTGGTCTTCCTAGGCCCTAAACCAAACCATTCGACCAATCGTCCCGTCCGGATGGTCCAAATTCCTATCTGCGCCTAAAGATGGATAGCGATTGACGTCAACCATACTACGGTACATACTCATGTTTCTATCGAGAGCTTTCACTACTCGAGGAAATGAACTAGGAACTGACCTTACTCATGTTTGGCACGGACCTCTCTACAGACCAGGGTTTGATTGCTTGGTATGGCAACCCACCTTTTAAGCCAAAACCCTTTAAATGCACTCAGTATACCATTATAATGCCCATATGTATGTTTGTATCATATATGTGATCACCATTTGCAAACAAAACCATGACGAAATTTTGTAAAATTAAATCCATTTTAAAATGTAAATATTTTCGAAAATGGCCTAAAATAGCGCAGATTAAGATGAAACTCTGTCCAAATGTCGAGTCCAACTTCGGGCCTCAAACCCATTGCAAAACCCACTTCGAGTCAGCACTCCTGCAACTACACTACAGTTTTCTAGGACAAACATTTCAAAATTTGTCATTTTCAAATCCCACTTGACACAGTGGCATACGCCCACCTCACAAGTCAAGTCTTTCTTTGAGTAAGTGTGCAAAAATGGTCGATCGTGTTTTGATTCATCGTTGATCTCTTATTCTCAGTCCAAAATGGTGGGAACTAGTCAAGCAAGCGTTAATGGTGAACCTTAACAACCCGTAAATGGTAATGATCAAATCCTAGCTGCACTCCTTCGTCTCCAGGCAAGCCAAGACCAAACCTATGCTCGCCTGAACGCCATCGAGGGCCATATTGTCACTGTAGAAGCTAGACTTCCTTCTACATAGGATCCCATTCCTGACATGCTCGTACACGATAATCTTCCACCCTTTGTTGGACAACCAGAAGTCAATCTTCCACTAGGTCATACTGAAGCTGAAAAGCGACTCCAGTATTTCAAGGAGCAACTAATGTACCTCAAGGGAGATGACATCTATAAGGAAAACAGTCGCAAATATGAGCCAGTAAATGCTCAACTGCCAACTAACTTCAACATGACTGATATTCCGAAGTTTAAGGGGCACGAAAACCCTTTGAACCATATTCGTGCCTTCAAAGATTATATGTCTATCAAAGGCATTAAGCCAGAGATGTTCTTAAGGATCTTTCCTTCATCTCTCGATACTATTCCTTAGCAATGGTTCTACTCTTTTGATCACAGGAAAATTGCTACTTGGGACGATGCTGTAATTGAGTTCACCAAACAGTATGCAGATAATGCTGAAATTCAAGTCAATATGCGTACTCTAGAGGTTCTTACCTAAAATGATAAAGAAGGTTTCACCGACTTTCTAAGTAGGTGGAGAAAGACTAGCACACAACTCGTCGAGCGTCCAGATGAAGCTACGCTTGTTGAAAAGTTCGTAGACAATTTAAGGCCAATCTATGTGAACCATCTAAGGTACCAGAACATAAAGTATTTCAAAGACTTAAATGTGCTAGGAACAAGAATTGAAGACGACATCCTAAAGGACTCTTATCCAAAATGATGGGTCGCGGATATCAAGGCACAATGAGTCGTTCTTATGGCTCCACTAGCAAGACCGACAAGGTCAACCTTGTCGAATCATCTAAGAAGAATAACCCACAGAGAAAGTTCACCAACGTTGGTGACTCGTACTTCAATGCTCTAAAAAGACTGATGAAACAAGGCAAACTCCAGCCTATCGGTCCTACACCTGACCCAGAGAAGAAGTCTAGGTTTTAGGATGAGAATGCCTACTGCGAGTATTATAGAGGTAAAGGGCATGATATAGAAAATTGTTTCAAATTGAAACATGTCATTCAGGATATGATTGAAGATGGACGTTTGCCAATACCTCCCGCAAGCAAGCCTAACAATACTTAGAATCCTCTTGAAATTCTGATGATCACCGATGAGGAATCAGACTTGGATTGCTCATATATTATCTCTCCAATCAAGGAGGAGATCAATGGAGTTTGGGCAGATAACATTGAAGATGTCTACCTCAGGGATCATCCTTTGATAAAAAATGCAGAAAGTCTTACGGATGAGATCATTACCATGATACTTCAAGACAACCATTTCAACCCTACAGCACTGATCACTGACACCAGCTCAAATCAGGAGAAAGGATGGAGAAAGTCGATCAAGTGGACCAACAATCAAGGAAAGCTCTTCAAGGTCACTACTGGAGAAGGAGAGATGTTCAAAGGAGAACCCGAAGTCGATGAATTCGAGTCAGAGTCAGAGTCGGAACCTAAGTCTAGAGAAGTCGCTAGAGAGTCTCCTTCTGTTGTCACTCCTCACCCTTTTGTTTCTCCCAGCAACTGTCCCATTACCGCCAGTGACTACCCCGCAGATAGCTTCTTTGTTTCAGCTGTTTTCAAACTTTAATATGAATAAATCTGATTCTGTCTACTCCTTGTGTTATTCTGAATGTAATTCTATTTACTATAATAATGAGTATAATCCTGACCCAGACTCAATCGAATTACCTCTCTATATAATTAAGAAAATACTAGAAGAGGGGGAAGGGGTACCAGTTATACAAAACACCGAACCTATCAACGTAGGAACGGAACTAGAACCCCAAGAATTTAGGATAGGGACGACCCTAGACCCAACTGAAAGGGCCAATTTCATCGACATCCTACACGAGTTCAAAGACGTCTTCGCTTAGTCTTATAAGGACATGCCAGGGATCGACAGGGACATCGCAGAGCATCATATTCCAATTAAGCCAGGTTTCAAACCAGTGAAAAAGATGCTTCGTCGAATGAGGACATAGTGGGCTCTTAAGATTAAAGAATAAGTCGATAATCAATTCAAAGCCGGATTCATCAAAGTTTCCGAGTATTCAGACAGGGTGGCTAATATAGTCCCCGTACCCATAAAGGATGGGCGAATCCGGGTTTGTGTTGATTTCAGAGACTTGAACAAAGAGAGTCCTAAAGACGACTTCCCTCTACCACACATCGATATATTGGTAGATAATACAGCAGATCACGCGTTGTTATCCTTCATGGACGGGTATGCAGGGTATAACCAAATCAAAATGGCCATAGAAGATATGTATAAGACAGCCTTTGTCACTCAATGGGGCACATACTATTATACTGTTATGCCATTCGGGCTAATCAATGCTGGGGCTATGTACTAACGCACTGCGACTACTTTGATACATGACATGATACATAAAGAGGTGGAGGTGTGATACGTGTATTTTATATAGGTATTTTGTACTTTATTTGCACGCATTTCTATGCATTTTGTGTAGTGTTTAGCAACAAATGTCCCCCGAATTGTCTACTTTGGTTTGTCTTGTATTATTTGAAGGTATGAACCGGAAATGAGCATAATCAAGCCTAAAACATGTCCCTATGCATGCATTTAGGAGATGATTTGAGTCGGAGCTTAGAAACTACTATTTTGAGATGCGCAAAGAAGTAAGATAGCTAGGCGAGTAAAGGAGGAACTTCAAATTGTTAGTGCCTACTTTGAAGAGTCATATCTCGAGTTTTACAACATATTTTTAGGTAATTCTAATTGGAGATGATATCTTGTCCTCTTAGCTTTCCAACGCCACCTGAAACGCCCTGTTTGGCCAAGTAAAGAAGAAATGACAGCCGTTTGAAGTTCAGTGCGCGAAGCAGGAATTGTGCGCTGGAAAGTACTCGATCGAGTACAATTGTGTTCGATCGAATCCTTTTTCTACTCGATCGAGTAGTGCCTATTTAATAAGTGCTCGATCGAGTTCCTAAAGTACTCGATCAAGAGGTTTTAGGTTGGTTTTGCTCGATCGAGTGATATAAAAGTCATCGATCGAGTAAATCTCTATTGGGCTTGGGCTTTTTAGCTTTAATTTGTTTTTAGGTCAAATAAAATCGTCTTTCCTATAAATAGGAAGACGAGATACACATTATGGCTCTCTTTTTTTCTCTGTTACGGATCTTGGACACTGTTCCTAGACACTTCATAATTTCTTTCCTCTTTTCTACTGTTGACTGCTTTCCTCTGTTTTTCCGGATCTACTGTAATTCTCTCTTTTTCCCTTTTCTCTCTTTTTATTTAATGTTTATTTCTTTTCCCTTTATTTCTGTTCTTCCCTTTATCATGTCTAGCTAATTCTCTCTACTAGGATTAGGGGATTCGATGAATGAATGTTAATTGCTAATTAGTTTGCAGATTGTCGTTGTTGTTTTTGTCTATGTTGTTAATCGCTGCTTTAATTGTATCTTGTTTATTGAATCGATGCAATTAGCCTTTTTAACCTTGGTAAGCCTTGACTTGGACCGGAAGGTTGGAAGGGGTGAGACCTGCAGTGAACAATATAATGTTTTAGTGAGGGCGGAAGCTAAGCTAATAGTATTTTAGGGCGAATTGAGACCGGAAGGAGATATTCACTGCTCCATAGACCGACACATCGACTAATATGTGATCTTAGCTGCAATTCACTGACGTTCATTGATGACCCGACATCCTAATTTTCTCTCTTTCTTGCTAATTTCTCTTATCTTTATTTCTCTTGCCTTAATCTATTTAGGTTAGTCAAAACAACCAAAACCCCCGATTGTGACATTAGACAGACCGAGTAGACAAGTAGATAGTAACCACCTCCCTGTGGAGATCGACCCTACTTACTGCTAGCTTCTCTTAGTGTAAATATTTTGGCGGTTACTATCTACTTGTCTACGACGGTATCAAATTTTGGCGCCGTTGCCGGGGAGGCAACTATTTATTTATTTGTTTAATTTTGTCCGTTTTTAGCCTCAAGGGATTTTTCCCTTGAGGCCGTTCTAATCTTTTTCTTTAGTGCTGTTTTGATAGGCCCTACAGGTCCTACCTAGACAGTTCTAGGTAAAAGATCGTCAAAGGGAAGGCTTGAGTACCTTTGACCCGTCACCTATGTTCCATTATATGGCACAGCAGGTGATTTACTGCGGGAGATGTGGTGCTGCTGAGCACAATGCAGCTTTTTGCATGGCAGAAAATGACGAGGTCTACGCATTCAAGCACCGTAGAGGAGCTAGCCATTCCTATGTAGTTGTGCCGCCACATCTACCTTATAAACGAGGCTACCAACAGCCTCCGTTTGTCTGGCCACCGCAACAACAAGCTCCTCCTCCTGATATACGAAAAGAAGAGATTGCGGAGCTGAAATCTTTGATGAAGGCACTTGCATCCAAAAGGCAAGAGTATGATAGATGTACAGAAGCTCAACTCATTGAGCTGGAGTCTCAAATAGCTCAGCTAGTAGCTGAGTCGAATAGTAGGCAACCAGAAGAGGTATACTCTACCTACACCGAGAGTGGTCTTTCCCATAAAGGACCCGAGTTACCTAGCGCTATTAAAGATTTGGATGACTCGGATTACAAAGATCTATCCGAAAATGAAGCGAGTTATGAAGATTTCTGCGCTGCACTAGAGAAATCACTCGATCGAGCTAGTAATATTGTTCGATCGAGTAGAATATCAGAAGAAGTGTTCGATCGAACAGAATACACCACTCGATCGAACAGTTGCTTAGAGGAAGAACTCGATCGAGTTAATTTATGTGCTCGATCGAGTGAATATCACGAGGAAATCTTTCGATCGAGTAACAATTCTACTCGATCGACTGATTTGGCCAGTGAGAACATTGATTCGTCATGTGGGTTTGTTCTAGATGACGAGTTTGATGATGATAATGGATACGGTGAATCCTCCTTTTCAAGGCCAAGTTGGATGCGCTTGAGGCTGCGATTTACGGGACGATATCCACAGAGGAAGGTGACGAGAAGACAGCTGAGTCGGTAATTGCTCCTAGCATGGATGAGGTAATATATTCTTTTGTCAATGATTCCGACATTGAGAGCAACCCACCTTTTTATTGTTGTTAATATTAATAGTACGCTACCTCGTATGACTCGTATTTTTACTTTTAATGCTATACCCCCTCCCAGTTGGTCAGTTAATTTAACAGTTTTTCACCGTTCTTGTCATCTCAATTTTGTTAATCTGAAACGCTTCCCTAGATTAATATTAATTGCTCCAGAGCTCCTTTATTTTGTGGATAAATTTAGGAGCTGTCATAGGAAATTTGTCAGGCTTAAACGGTTAAATATTTCAATTTCCTATTTTATTTTTATATTATGGTGTTACTTATGCTCTTGTGTAGCACATGCGCAGATATATGATCTCATGCTAAGAGTTTTGAGCTGCTTTGATTGTAACTGACTGGAGCAGCTGGATGAAGAAAGAAAGTCGAGCTGGGACCTGTCTGAAACTAGCGCTACCCGGGAGGCAACCCAGAGATTTTATTTTTAGTTGTTTTTCAAACATTTCAATTTTTATTTTGTTTAATAATCGGTTCTCTCGATCGAGTTTTCTTGCTTTGATTCGCTTCCTATGACGCCACTATGAAGCTGTTTGTGACCTCCCATGTTCTTTGGTTTGGTTTGGGGAGGTCCCTTCTTCGCGTTATCTTGTAAGTTTTCTGCATCTTCACTCTCCTTTTTTAGTTTGCATTTCCTTTCCCTATTTTTGGGTACAATGAGGGCATTGTACGGTTTGGTTTAGGGAGGTTATGCATCCATATCTGTGTCTGCATGCAGCTTTTATTGCAGTCATGTTATCACGTTTAATTTTCATATTTCATATTCTTTGTTCTTTATTTGAAAAAAAAAAAAAAAACTTAAATTAATAAAAAATTCACGTTTATTTTTGCATATAGGTTGAGTCGGAACGGTAGATTTCCGTGATGAAACTGCACTTTAACTTGTCATTTTACTTGAGCCTTGCACTTTCATTGATAGTTATTAGTTGAGTCATGCGCATATCTACGAGTTAATGTCAAAAATTTAGCCGACTGTTTAGACTTGACTTGATAAATCGGCAACCTACTTTACAATTTCTGAGATTTAGAGCCTTATAACTGGTGACATTATGACCGGTTCACATAGGAATTGAGAGTAGTAATCCTTGCATAGCATGTTCATCATTTTTGCACTTTCATGACATTCGATTTCTTGTCAAATGCATACATTCGGGTTTGTGGTCGGTGTCACATGCAGGGAGGTGCTTGCAAATTTCCCTTTTCTTACATTTTTCACCCATTTAGCTCCACTTAAGCCAAACTTAGCCTTTTGACCCATTAGCTGTTGGAATAAGTGTCCTCCAACAATAATGCGATCACAACTGTCGATCATAATGATCACATGTTTAAATCTCATTTTAAGAATACATGTGGGATGTAATATTTTACAGTCAACTGGTCCACGCATATCGGTAATGATTGGCTGACTAGAGTTTGACATTACTGTCGTGCGACGGTGGTGATCAGTTGATCCCCTTAGGTCATACCTAAAGGGTAACACTCTTAATTGATTATTTAATTGATCGTATGTCGATACGGGTCAATTAAATTGCTTAAAATTGACGGACGATTTTGTGAGTATTATTGACGTGTCTTATTGTAATTCGATTAAATATAGATACGGTCTAAGTAATCAAATTGTTTTATTACTTGGATAAAATTATTGTGTACGAAACAATTGAAACTGAATGAATAATTTATTATGAATACAAGACGTGATTTATAATTGATAAACCATTTTTGGTACAAGTAATTATGAATTACTATGTCGATTTTTGTACATGACGTATTTTTATTAATACGTTGATTTTTAATATGTTAAAAATACATTACATTGTGACATGTCATGTAAAATATGACAAATTGACAAATGACAAAATATAAAATGGACCTCCCATTTTATAAGTGCCGAAAATTAGAGGGAATAAGGTTAATATTGTGTTTTGATTTTGTTGAGTGGAAAACATGATGATTAACCTAAGCGACTAGCCTTACATGCCTATTCTCACCTTGAGAAGAACAAGGCCATGCATTGGCTTCTCTTGTCCCTCCTCCACCGGTTTTCTAGAGCAACATAGAGGGTTTTTCATCAATCAATTATTCATTCACAACTTCACATAAAATTTCTAGTGTAATAAATTTAATTTCCTCTCTACATTTTAATGAGAAATTAGAGAGATAAAATCTCCAAAATTCCTTTCTCTATACCGAAATAATAGAGACCAAAATAAATATTTTGGGTCAATTTTTAGTAACATTTTTATTATTCTAGATCAAGTAATTTTAATCTTTTAAGGGGTTACTTTGGGTATTCACTTTTGGGAGAGATTCTATACTTGAATATTTGTTCATCCATTATTTGGAATGCTCAAGAACTAACAAGAAGGAGATCTTATTGGTGCCCATAAAGCAGAATCACATAGTAAGGAACATGATTTCTTCTTTACTTCTACTTATGTTTGCATGCATAAGATCTAATTAATTTTATGACTAAATTAAAGTGAAACATATATGAATATGTTGAGTATAATGAGATATAGATTTCTAACAAGCGATATCAAGAGCCTTAGGTTTTTTGCATGCAAATCGGTTATAATTTTTCCGAGTTATACGATTAACATATAAAACTTATAAATTTGTGTTTATTATGATATATCACGAAATCAATTATGCATGTTAAAGTTTCTGATCCTAAAATGTATTTAGGATATTTTGGTTAATTTATGGATTTTTATTGTTCATTTTATATAATAATGGCATTAAAAATGTGATTTTATGATAAAAATGTCATTTTCGGACTAAAATTAGCTAAACTTCGATTTTTCCAGTGGTTTTTGGATATGTTTTCAAATATATTATATTTAGATTACCTGTAAATGTTCATAATTTTATGAGTTCTTATGCTCGAAATATGGATTTTTCATGATAAAATCGAATTTAAATGATAAAATAGGTTAATATGAGAAATATTTCGAATCTGGTCATAAAAATTTAGTATGTTGTCACATGCAATTTTACAAGATGTGTGTAAAATAATAGGCTATAATGAAGTCTTTATGCATGATTTATGAATTTTTGATGAAAAATCGCATAAATAGTGACTTTAATTAGTGAATAATTGCTAAAACATACTTCATGACTAAGAAAAAACGTCACATGTTTCATTTTATCATATATTTCAGATCTAAAATTGAAAAGTTAATAAATATATTTTTTCTCATATTTTTATGGTTGTTATTGGTAAATCCGATAAACCGCAACATTGTTTTTCCTTGATAATTTTCGAAATTTTTTTAACCTAAGTTTTTGAAAATTATGAGTGTCATGGTATTTTTCCAGAATATTCATGAGTTTAAAATTTCAAATTTCAAATTTATTTGAAATTTTTGTGATTTATTTGGAGTGTATGGCATTTTATTGTAATTTTGAGTCCATTAATGAACAATTTTAAGAAATATAAGTTAATTATTGTCAATATGTTAGTGGAGACTAATTTTGAGTCCTAAGTTGGTTAGGGTAATTAACTTGTGCATAAATATGATTTTATGTAATTTTTTGTGATTTTAAAAGGTTGAATCACGCAAATCCGTAAAAACCGTTTAATATACGATATTGGCTCCTTAAAGGCCATTTAGCATAAAATTGGGCATGTTCATACATATTATAATGTTGCATTTTATTTATGATTGTCATAATTTTATTTTATGTAATTTTTGAATTATGTAATTTTGCTTAGTATGGCCTTAGTTTTTAATTGGTATTGCCCGAAATGTATGGGAATATCGATTCAGTTGTAATTTATTGTGATCTCGTATCACCATTTTGTAATTTAATAGATTTATTTTTATTTTAATTACAAATGTATAATAGGAAATTATGTAATTTGTTATGTAATTTATTTATTCCGGAGATCCTTGAAGACGGTGTCACTCGAGAAGGCGATACATTAAAGACGGTGTTACCTTGATATGCGTGCCAAGACCGAAGTTCAAGGGACCAAAGGAGTTGGTTTTCGAATTTGTAATATTTAAATTAGATTTACTATTTTAGGAAGGCCATACTAGGATTTTTATTATGCTTTGCATTTTATTTATATGTTACATGCATCGCTAAATCGCCCGACAACTAACAACAACTAGTTGAGAGAAGTAGCCATACACAATTAGTTGAGAGAAGTCAATTTGGAGAGAAGTCAATTTGGAGAAAATTACCGTTAAATTACCGAGAGTGTAATCTAAGTCAAGACAACTAACAACAACTAAACCCAACAAGAACTCTTATAGACATACACAACATACCGCCCAACTTCCCATGCCGAGTAGCCATCACAATCTACTTTCACGAATATGACCATCAAAGCACAACTCCATTCCGAGTCACCATCCACATGTTAACAATAGAAAAAGTATACGACCACAACAATCACTTCCATTTTACCAAACAAGCTTACACCATACAACGTCTTATACCATACACATTCGGGATAAACTATTTACCTACTCAACCAACAATTAAACCATTGAACATCCATCAAACATCCAATGCATAAGTTAACCGGCTACATTATTCAATAATCGTTTCAATCATTTAAACAACAATTACATTACTTAACAAATGCTTAAATTACTCAATAATTGGTTAACTTATTTGAACAACAATTTAAATTATGCAACAGAAATAACAAATATTGTTGGGAAATGTGTCCTCAACAATAGTGCGATCACATGATTTAAATATTATTATTAAATCTCATATAAAGAATACGTAAGGGATGATTCATTATATTGTCAACTGATCAACATAAATCGGTAACGATTGGCTTGCTAGAGTTTGACGTTACTGTCGTGGGACGGTGGTGGTCAGTTGATCCCTTAAGGTCACACCTAAAGGATGATGCCCTTATCCATAAAGCTGATTGATTGTATGACGATAGAAGTTAATCAATTCCTTAAAATTGAACAATTCAATTTGTGAGAGAGAATATTGATATCTTATTGTAATGGGATTAAATAAGATTTATTTTAGTAATAAAATGCTTTATTACTAAAATTGTTTATTGTTTGAGAAACAATAAAGATAAGAATGAATGGTTGATTATAATTACAAGATATTGTGAATTATAATTACATGACCCATTTTGTTTATGTGATCAACTATCACTAGTCAATTTATTGGATGTAATTTAATTAATTCATGAAATGATATTTATGTGATAAATATGCATTAAATTAATTAATAACATGTAATATATTACATGAGACATATTGTGTGACAAATGACAAATTGACAAAATAAAATGGTAGTCCATATTATGGAGGATGGACCGAATGGAGGGAGTTGTGATGGTGTAAGATTGATTTATTTTATGATAAATAATCATAGGCCTTGCTTTTGTAGCCTTACACCTATCCTACTTTGTCTTACACACCTACACATTGTGAAGACAAAAAGAAAGGAAAAGATGCTTTCCTTGTCTCCTTCCCACCGGTGGCATGCATTAGAAATGAGAACTTTTGTTCTCATTTTTTATTACTAATTCATTCTCTTCATGCATGAAAAAGCTACACATGCATTCTTCTCTCTATCTTCATCATCTTTCTCAAAAACTTGAGATGTTTGGATTCTAATTGTTCCAAAAGGATTACTAAAATTATTAATGTAATATATGAGTGTTAGTAATCAATTTTAAGGTAAACTACTAAACTAATATCTAGTTAATATTATTTAGTGGGGATAAGGGATAGTCTTGGGTGCAATCAAGAGGAGAATCTATACTTTGGGATTTTTGAATGTTCATCCTTATAAATGGATAGCTCAAGAACTAACAAGAAGGAGATCTTGTTGGTGCCCATTTGACCGAAATTTATTTGGTGAGAAATTGATTTTCTTATCTTTTTGTTTTAGTTTGCATGCATAAGATCTAGTTTTAATTTTATGACGAAATTAAAATGATACATATATGAATATGTTAAGTAATGAGATATAGATTTCTAACAAGCGGTATCAAGAGCACAAGGTTGTTTGCATGCAAATCGGTTATTGTTTTTCCGAGTTATATGATTAACAAACAAAACTTGTAAATTTGTGATATTATGATATATCACGAAAATAATTTATGCATGTTAAAGTTTCTGATCCTAAAATGTATTTAGGATATTTTGGTTAATTTATGGATTTTATTGTTCATTTTATATAATATTGGCATTAAAATGTGATTTTTATGATAAAAATGTCATTTTTGGACGAAAATTAGCTAAACTTCGAATTTTCCAGTGGTTTTTGGATATGTTTTCACATATATTATTTTTAGATGATCTGGAAATTTTCATAATTTTATGAGTTCTTATGCTCGAAAAATGGATTTTTCATGATAAAAATCGGATTTAGATGAAAAATAGGTTAATATGAGAAATATTTCGAATCTGGTCATAGAAATTTAGTATGTTGTCACATACAATTTTACAAGATGTGTGTAAAATAATGGGCTATATTGAAGTCTTCATGCATGATTTATGGATTTTTGATGAAAAATAGTATAAATAGTGACTTAATTAGTGAATAATTCCTAAAACATACTCCATGACTAAGGAAAAACGTCATATGTTGCATTTTATTATCCATTTCAGATCTAAAATTGAAAAGTTGATAAATATAATTTTTCTCATGTTTTTATGATTATATTTGTTAAAACCGATAAACCGCAACATTGTTTTTCCGGATAAATTTCGAAATTTTTAACCTAAGTTTTAGAATATTATGAGTGTCATGGTATTTTTCCAGAATGTTCATGAGTTTAAATTTTGAATTTTGAATTTATTTGAAATTTTTGTGATTTATTTGAAGTTTATAGCATTTTATTGTAATTTTAAGTCCATTAATGAACAAGTTTAAGAAATATGAGTTAATTATAGTCAAATAATTAGTGAAGACTAATTTTGAGTCCTAAGAGGTTAGGGTAATTAACTTGTGCATAAATATGAATTTATGTAATTTATTGTGATTTTAAAACGTTGAATCACGCAAATCCGTAAAAACCGTTTAATATACGATATTGGCTCCTTAAAGGCGATTTAGCATAAAATTGGGCATGTTCATACATATTATAATGCTGCATTTTATTTATGATTGTCATAATTTTATTTTATGTAATTTTTGAATTATGAAATTTTTACTTAGTATGGCCTTAGTTTTAATTGGTATTACCCGAAATGTATGGTAATATCGATTCGGTTGTAATTTATTGTGATCTCGTATCACCGTTTTGTAATTTTATTGATTTATTTTATTATAGTTACAAATGTATAATAGGAAATTATGTAATTTATTATGTAATTTTATTCATTTCGGAGTTCCCAAAGACGGATTTCTTCAAGATGGTGATACATAAAGACGGTGTTACCTCGAGATGCGTGCCACAATCGAAGTTCAAGGGACCAATGGAGTTGGTTTCCGAATATGTAATAGTTTTCTATTTTAGGAAGGCCATACTAGGATTTATTTTTATGCTCTACATTTTATTTATATGTCGCATGCATCGCTAAATCGCCATAACTAAAACATGCATCTTTATCTAATCGAGTTCATCGACCGTGTCAATTACAATTATCGTAGTTCACCGCTTTAGTTCACTTAAAACGTGATAGATAATAAATTGACATGACCTCTCGCAAAAACAATCAATTGAGACATAGCCTTACAAAATAGTAGAAACCATGAAAACCTATTTCGTGAGGGAGTGCACTCGGCCACACCGGGGTACAAACCTTGTTACGTAGGGGAAGTGGGTGATAAATGTCTATCCACCGAATTCATGTTGATAAGGGATGAATCGGCCACACCGTGCCCAAGTTAATGTGGGTTTGGATCATGGACACATTTATTCGAAATTTGGATTGAACTCAACAAAAGTTTTTCGATAAGGGTTTTATCGGCCACACCGTCCCCTTGTTGAATGTGTTTTGGGCTAAAGATAAATGTTAATGTAATATTATCGACCAAGAGTTCTAAAAGTAGAATCGATTAAACGTTAATCCACCGAGTTATATTGATAAAGGATGAATCGGCCCCACCGTGCCTAAGTCGATATGAATTTGGGTCTTGGAATCATTTATCATAGTTGGGTAGAGGTCACTATGTAAATGCTTTATTTGTTGCTTACAAGTATTAATAAAACGATAAATGTTAAGTTTTCTACTATTCCGTTATCATATTGTTCTATTTTTTTACCACAATTCATATACGATATCATTTCGATTTTTTCAAAATCTCCATTAAAACATCGTAACTAAAGACAAATATGAATTTGCTTCTAAGACCTCAAATGAACCATTGCTAAGGATCTCTTGTAAAGAGTATAGATTAAAGTTATTCATTATCAAACAGGTTTTTGATTCTTGACTAACACATCTACTTACAATGAATTGTTTCTAATTTTGGTAACTAGATTTGTTGGAAATCAAAATTGACCAAAATAACGCAACCACTTCAATGAAAGTTTTTAAAACTAAAACGAACAAATGAAGAGTAATCTTCATGAATTCAATTTTGCTTCTCAAAGCAAAGACTCATTGAAATGAGTGAGAGCATTCTCTTGAACCGTTAAGATGAGGACGAGGTTTAAGAAGTAAAGATAATAATGGAATTGATACAAGGTAATGTGAAAAGTAAAGTTATTGAGAAATGACGATACTAAACATATCAATCCCGACCAATAAAGTTTCCATTGTCTTAAATGTTGGACACAAGAAAGGAAACTACCCCAAATAATTGAAGAATCAACAAGTTAGTTGTGGGACATCTAATGGGACCTTCTTCTCTAAATGTTTATTTGATTAAACATAAATTTTGCTAGTACCACTTCGTTAATATTAGAAACCAGTGGAGGTTTTCATCATTGTATTCGACACATAAGATGATTAGAATATGACGACTAGCAACAATAATATCGAGAGATAGAGTAATTGTGTACTCAATCTAGTTTTTGGATTTAAAGTTGTACTTAATTATGACTATTAAGTACATAAACTCTAAATAAGAATATAAACTTGTTAAGATACAAAAGAGGTTTTCACTTTTGTGACCCTATACACCACGATTTGATGTATGGATAGCCCATTATCAAGGTGATTATATTCTAAACCAAACTAGAATGATATATCATGTAGATGATGTAAGATTCAAATTGGTAACCCAAGATTAAACCTTAAATTTTGGAATGATGAACGCAAAGAGTTATCGAGTACTCTTGAAACCATTAGATTGTTAATGGTATATGCGTATCTTGTATTCAAAGCAAGATGTCTCGTGCCTTTTGGTTGAAAAGGAGATCGAGGTTGTAAATCATCGATCCAAAATAGGTTGATCATTTTCTTTTACCAACGATTTAAATTGACGCTAATGTGTTCACTTAATAAGGTAAATAGAAAAATCTTTGAAGAAGTTTAAAGAGTTCAAGGAATCACGATTTAGTCGTGATGGGATTATCAAAGTGAAGACTTTGATATAAGCCAAAGGAAATGTGATATAGTATCACAAGTTAATCTCTCTTAGCACGCATTATGGAATAATGTGTGATTGAATAAGAATTCAAACGCTATTCGATATGGTTTGAACTTCAATCAAGTTACTTTGAGTTACTTGATCTTTTTGGGGATTTTATCATTTTTTGTCTAAATTATTTTTCCACTAAATCGAATCATATGAGATATGAAATGGTAAGGGTACCATGTTTGTAAGTTTTCACAAGAAACAAATGCTCATTTTTCCCTTTTCAATTATCACGAGTACGACGGGTTTGCGGCTTGTGAAGCTGTCTTTCTAAAATACAAGTTTATTTCTAGAAGACAGAGTGGGAGAAATTATTTAAGAGCCACAAAGAATGCCACAGAGAATGTTATGTCGCAAGAAACTGGTCTTTCTTGCCTACATGAGACATTTTGTGT
The DNA here is from genome assembly GCF_048544455.1 of Silene latifolia. Classification (NCBI taxonomy): domain Eukaryota; kingdom Viridiplantae; phylum Streptophyta; class Magnoliopsida; order Caryophyllales; family Caryophyllaceae; genus Silene; species Silene latifolia. The sequence continues at coordinate 352,606,222 of NC_133538.1, forward strand.
AAGACATTGTTTCTTCAAAACCTAGGAGGTTAAATTCGTCACTTGTTAAAAATGATGAATTCATGCTACTTTTAAGAAAGTAAAGAGCTTATAACTTACAAAAGAAATTGTTTGATTCAAGTTGATTACTTCTAGAAAGTAATGAACATATGACTTACATAAGAGTGTTTAAGTCACAACTCAATACAAGGCTTAGAGCCATGAAAATCCGAAACAAAAGGGCTTGATTAGTGACAAAGGGTTTTGCACTAATAAAGAGAGATTTCAAAGCAAGATTGGTTGCAAAGGGTTTTGCACAAATTGAAATGCTTAAGTCTATTTGGATCTTCTTAGGGATTGTGTTTCATTGTGAGGATACGCATACAGCATGTGAATCTAAAACCTACTTCTTCAAAAGAAGGAATATATTCAATACATGTCATGAGTTTTATAGATTCTTGCAATCCTAAGATAATGTGCAACTTAAGAGATGGTCTTAAGTAGGACATCAATGAGTTAGAATCAATGTTTTGATCATGTTATAAAACTTTTCTCGATAAGTCGAGAAGTTGTGTTTATATATGGAGTTTAGTGGGAGTTACGGAAATTTTTTATTAGTTTTATATGTGGATGACATATTGATCATTGCGAATGATTTAAGACTTTTGGAGTATTATAATACATCCTGAATATCCGGTTTTATGAAGATAAATCCACATGATATTAGCATCAATAAGAAGTCTTATGTTGATAAGATTCATGACTAGTTCAATTAAATTGAACATATTTGATTGATTTCATTTGCTTCCGCTGCCGGATCAATTAAATGAGTAATGATGTATAACACTTCATATACTTTGAGTATGATGAGTTGTTTTCAAAATCGAATTTAAGTCATCTTTACCAAGTAAGCCATAAAGATTACCCTTAAGTGCTTGCAGAAGCATTAAGGAAGTAAAGCAAAGTGTTTATGATGCAATTTTGTGTAAGGGTGTTACACAAGTGACAATTGACAATTGAGATTGCGCATGGTTTCCGACAAAACCATAATCAAAACACATTAGGATGGTTAAGATACCACTGTGGCTATGATATTTAAGAAATAGATTTTCTAGAATCGTTCTAGGCAATAAAGAACAATGAGAAATGTTTACAACGGAAATTGAGTACACTTGCAATCATGAGATGTGCAAGAAGGATGAGTCACGCACACTGTAAAAACAGTGGGAGCTATTCTTAGGCTAGAGGGCCTATGTCTTGATTGGATCTCGACACGTACTCAGAAAGTTTTGTAATGCAAATGTATACATTACAAAGGAAAACGAGTATGTAGTAAGGTTGAGTAAGGTACAAGAAATTGATAAAACCTACTAACCAAAGCCTTCTCAAAGGCTAAACATGATGAGTCATGTCATTTCAATTGAATTGAAATGAACAACTACGTACAAGATCAAATTAGATTATAGAATATGATATAGTAATCAGGCATTGACTATTCATATGTGATAATCGCATTTGTCGTTCGAGTTTTACTTTAAAACTCTTTTGTTATACTTTGTTACATCCAAACGGGTTGTAGAGACAACATTGAACCCCGTTAAAGTGAACACGGATTAACATTGTACTCGCCCATAGTCACTTGTATGAGGTGACGTCTCGAAGTGACTAGAGTGTGATGCGATTGATGGCAAGTTCAAGTGCCATAGAGTCATGTGAGATGACTAGTCGATCACATAGGCAGACTGTTAGGAACACTTTGTCGGGCAGTGACCGCTTATAGAGTTCTGACAAATTTATAAAGCCTGGTCGTGGCGAGAGCTACTATAGTATTCTAATGAGTCGATTCTTTTGACTAAAGACTGTTCACTTAAGATGGCACAGTTTCAGATTAACTTTGATTTGTGTTACTACGACCTTCGTAAATGGGGTCAAATGGGCATATTTTGGGTTATGATGGTTGTGGCTAGTCGAAGGGAATAAGTGCGATAGGAATTGTCCACCCCCTTGTCAGGGTTAAAACAATATCTCAGAGCCACTCGAGGAGTAATGAACTGGAAATGCGTGGCCACGCTTGGAAGGTATCTATGATAGATAAATCCGGTCAATCAGTTATTCTCCAGATCGAGGAAACCACTCTCGATATGATCACTTGCAAGTACGACCCGAAAGACACCTTGCATTGAGTGGGAGATAGTAATGGGACAAGAGAATTGGTGACGCACACTTGTCGAGGACAAGTGGGAGATTGTTGGGAAATGTGTCCTTAACAATAGTGCGATCACATGATTTAAATATTATTATTAAATCTCATATAAAGAATACGTAAGGGATGATTCATTATATTGTCAACTGATCAACATAAATCGGTAACGATTGGCTTGCTAGAGTTTGACGTTGCATCGTGGGACGGTGGTGGTCGGGATTGATCCCTTAAGGTCACACCTAAAGGATGATGCCCTTATCCGTAAAAAGCTGATTGATTGTATGACGATACAAGTTAATCAATTCCTTAAAATTGAACAATTCAATTTGTGAGAGAGAATATTGATATCTTATTGTAATGGGATTAAATAAGATTTATTTTAGTAATAAAATGCTTTATTACTAAAATTGTTTATTGTTTGAGAAATAATAAAGATAAGAATGAATGGTTGATTATAATTACAAGATATTGTGAATTATAATTACTTGACCCATTTTGTTTATGTGATCAACTATCACTAGTCAATTTATTGGATGTAATTTAATTAATTCATGAAATTATATTTATGTTATAAATATGCATTAAATTAATTTATAACATGTAATATATTACATGAGACATATTGTGTGACAAATGACAAATTGACAAAATAAAATGGTAGTCCATATTATGGAGGATGGACCGAATGGAGGGAGTTGTGATGGTGTAAGATTGATTTATTTTATGATAAATAATCATAGGCCTTGCTTTTGTAGCCTTACACCTATCCTACTTTGTCTTACACACCTACACATTGTGAAGACAAAAAGAAAGGAAAAGATGCTTTCCTTGTCTCCTTCCCACCAGTGGCATGCATTAGAAATGAGAACTTTTGTTCTCATTTTTGATTACTAATTCATTCTCTTCACGCATGAAAAAGCTACACATGCATTCTTCTCTCTATCTTCATCATCTTTCTCAAAAACTTGAGATTTTTGATTCTAATTGTTCCAAAAGGATTACTAAAATTATTAATGTAATATATGAGTGTTAGTAATCAATTTTAAGGTAAACTACTAAACTAATATCTAGTTAATATTATTTAGTGGGGATAAGGGATAGTCTTGGGTGCAATCAAGAGGAGAATCTCTACTTTGGGATTTTTGAATGTTCATCCTTATAAATGGATAGCTCAAGAACTAACAAGAAGGAGATCTTGTTGGTGCCCATTTGACCGAAATTTATTTGGTGAGAAATTGATTTTCTTATTTTTTTGTTTTAGTTTGCATGCATAAGATCTAGTTTTAATTTTATGACTAAATTAAAATGATACATATATGAATATGTTAAGTAATGAGATATAGATTTCTAACAAGATAACAGATAAATCACCGATAAATCACCTAAAAGACAACATTTTAGGCATTTTTCACGCGCGACATTACTCTTCCTCTCTTAAAAAGGAACTTCGTCCCCAAAGTTCAGCTCCAAGACGAGATATAAATATTAAAAGAAAATAAAAACCATTACTTAACCTTGACATTACGAGATGAACCAAAATATGATGAAACCAATAATTACAATCTAACCCTTTTTGACATTACGTGAATAACATGCATACATGTGGGTACATCAAATTAAAATAACAAACAAAATGATTAAATTATGCGCAGTAATACCAATCCAATATATGTGAAATTTTAAAGAAAGTTGTCCATGTGACATTATGAAAACATGATTACCCAGCATAACTATCTCAAAATTATTACCAACAATTATATAAACTTCACAACCGTTTAGAACGATACTTAAAGAAAATTAGTAACCACATAGAATGAAAACTATTGCATACCGTCTTGATACCACATGTATTTAAATATAAAGCATAAGAAAGTGCCTAACAGCCATGAGAATGATATCTAATATCAACAAGGTACTCCCATAATGCCAAGTAACACAAGAAAGCGGTTTATAAACACAAGCAGGGGCACTCGATCGAGTTAGGGTTACTCAATCGAGTCCAGGCAGGCTACTCGATCAAGTTAAGCATACTCGATGAGTATGTTTAGATCTGAATACTCCTTAAAACGTCATACACAGGTACTCGATCGAGTTGGGAGCACTCGATCGAGTAACTGCAGGTCAGAATGTTCCCAAATGCGATATTAAACAAGTAATATATACCAATGTCCGGGGTTATATCCCCGACATCATGTACCTACATAAAAAGTCAATTTGGAGTAACCATCATAATCCGCATTTAGCGATGCATGTAACAACTAACAACTAATTGTTAACAATAGACAATAGTCAATTTGGGTTTAGTTGTTGTTAGTTGTCTCGACAACTAACATTTAACGGTAATTTCATTGCCAAATCCGCATTTATACAATTAGTTGAGAGAAGTCAATTTGGAGGGATGCCTAGTGAAGACCCTCATTCTCATATGGAGATTTTTTGTGACTATTGTGATGCAATTTCTCAAACCGGAGTTACTCAAGACCAAATTCGATGGGTCTTATTTCCTTTTTCTTTGATTGGCTCCGCGAAAAAATGGTTGAAGAGCCTAGATAAGGCTACTCTTGGTATTGATTCTTGGAAGAAATTGGCACTTGCTTTCTACAAGAAATTCTATCCTCCGGAGAAGACTAACATGTTGAGAGCCCAAATCACCGGGTTCAAACAAAGGGTTGAGGAATCTTTGTATGAAGCATGGGAGAGATTCAAGGACACTTGTCAATCTTGTCCATACCATAGACTTAGCGAGTGGTTCCTTGTACAAGAATTTTGGAATGGTCTATATGAAGACTCTCGAAACATTCTCAATATAGGATCAAATGGTATGTTCACCGAAGTCGATGACAATCAAACATGGAACAAAATTAAAGAAATGGCGGTCCATAACTCACAATATAATAGACCTCAGAAGGCTACTAGAGGAGGAAAGCATGAGGTGGATTCCATTACTCAATTGGGTGCTCAACTTAGTGCTCATATTGATACCATTAATTTGAAATTTGAGAAGGCCATGGCTAAATTTGAAGAGGCCTCCAAATCACTCAAGCAAGATATTAATGCTATGGTAGCATCATCATCAATTCCAAGTGGAGTATGTGAGAGTTGTGGAACTTTGGGACATGACCAAAGTGAATGTAGGGGAACAAGTGAATGCTTTCCAAGCACACAAAAGTGGCACCCCTTATTCCAACTATTACAATAAGAATACCAAATTCCACCCTAGTCTTTCATACAAAAGTCAAAATGTTCAAAACCCTCAAACATACACCCTACCTCCAACGAGAAACCAAGCTCAAAGACCCTTTTACAATCAAAACCAAAGTTATCAAAATCAACCTCCATACAATCAAACAAATGACCAAGGTTTTGATGTTCAAAAAGCGGTCCTCCAAATGCAAAAGAACCAACAAGAGTTTTTCACTCAAATGCAAAAGGATAGCCAAGCAAAAGACATCACCATCAACAACATACTAGCTCACACAAAGATGTTGGAGACCCAAATGTCTCAATTAGCATCTTCTAGTTCTCAAAGACTAAAGGGGCAATTACCACCTCAAGGTAATCCCCCAAGACATGAATCGGTGAGTGCCTTCCATTTGAGGAGTGGTACAAGGTATGAAGGGCCGAAGAGGCCCATTGATGAAGATGTTGTGAATGCTACTATGCTAGTGATAAAGAAATAGTTGAAAACTCTAAGAAAGAAGAAGAACCCACCATTCAAGAAGTTTCAAAGAAGAATGAAGAGAAGGCTAAGGAGAAAGAGCCATTGTGATTAGACTTCCATTTCCAAGTCATCAAGCTAAGCCTAAGTTTGATGAACAACTTGGAAAGTTTATGGAGATTGTGAAGAACTTAGAAGTCTCAATTCCATTTACGGAATTAATCAATCATGTTCCGGCCTATGCGAAATACATGAAAGATATTCTTACAAAGAAGAAATCCATCCAGAAGCTAGAGACTATTGCATTCACTAAGGTGAGTAGCGCCATCCTACAAGGAAGTTCACCTACAAAACTCAAGGATCCGGGAAGTTTCTCTATTCCATGCACCATTGGCGACACTACAATCAACAAAGCTCTATGTGACCTTGGGGCAAGTGTGAGTGTCATGTCATACTCGGTGTGAAAAAGGCTAGGAATGGGAGAACTCAAATGCACTAATATCACACTTCAAATGGTGGATCGATCAACGAAGACACCTTTAGGGGTATGGGAGGATGTGTCGGTAAGAATTGGCAAGTTCTTTATCCCGGTGGACTTTGTTATTGTTGATATGGAGGAAGACTCTAACATTCCTATCATTTTAGGAAGACCATTTTTACACACCGCGGGACAGTGATTGATGTGAAACATGGAGAGCTCACACTTGAAGTGGGAGATAAAACAATCACTTTTAACCTTGACAAGACAATGAGAGCTCCCCGCTTACATGAGCCATGTTTCATGGTTGATCATTATAGCAGAGAAAGTGATAGGAAGAAGTCGTCATCTCAATACAAAGGACAAGCTATGGGTAAAGAATCACCACCCATATGGGAGAAGAAAATAGATAATCTCTAAGATGCTCCATCCAAAGAGCAAGAAAATGAGAGCTTGAATAGCTCACCACCACTCATGATAAAATAAGAAGAAGGCCTCATCGGCCATAATGACAAGAAGGAAAAGGAGTTGTTCTCATCAACTCATGACACTATTGGGGAACAAGTAGATGAATTATGAGGTCTATGGGATGATGAGTTTGAAGGGTTAGTCAACCATTATATTGGTAATGCTATGACCCAAGACCAAGGCTTTGGTGACCATTTCTACTCAAGTCACCACAATGAAGAACACAATGTGCAAAGGTCCATTGAAGATCTTTATAATGACAATGAACAAGCCTTCGAATACTTCTTCAAGGTGTTGAGCAACATCAACAACACCTTGGCTATGCCCCCTTGACATCTCATACATGAATGAGAGTTTGGTGGAGTCCTCCCTAAACCACCATTTGTAAATATCCTAACCCCTTAACTTGCATTTTACTTATTGTATTGCATTTTTGTCAATTTTGGATTTATATTTTTATGCTTTGATCAAGATTATCATTTTGAGAGAAAGTGAGGGAGGGACTTATATGTTTATTGATGTGTAGTGTTTTGACATAGTGTAGGGATAGCAATTGCCTAGGCCATCTAAGCCTTCATAGTACCCCCACAATAAAGATCAAAGGAACGAAGAGGAAATGACTTGGGTTACGGAATACCCACGGGTGGAACTGAATCCGTGAGGTACAGGGGAAATCTGAGCGTCTAAGAAAGAATCCGCTCATATTGGCTAAATATCCGAGCGTCCTGAGAGAAAGTCGCTCGTCCTGAAAAAGCTGGAAAGGAAATTTTTTTCTCTGACTGAAGATCTGAGCAACCCGTGGGGAAGACGCTCGTCTCTACCAAGACGCTCGTCTCAGTGAAGATTCGCTTGTCCTCCTTCTATTAAAATCTGGGATTTCTCCGTGACCAAGAATCCGAGCGTCCTCAATAGAATCCGCTCGTCTCCTTACAACAAGACGCTCGTCTCCTACTGAAGTCACTCGTCTCAGCACGGGTTGCATTTTCTGAAACTGGCTGACAAAGAATCCGAGCGTCCCGTGCTGCAGACGCTCATCTCCCCTGCTGCAATACAATAATACGTGATTAAAACCCCCTTTCCCATTTCATTTCATTCATTCAAAACATAAACACAACTCAAAACCCTCAATCCCTCCAACCATAAAAATCAATTTCCTCAACCAAATTCACCCAAATCAATTCCAAACTTCCTCAACACTCAAACAAATCACTCCTCTATCAACAAAAAGCCATTTAAACATCCAACTCCTCAAAAATTGAATCGATTTTCTAGGGTTAAAGGCAAAATTCAAAAATCCTGAATCGATTTGGGATTCATTGAAGCTTGAGGATACTAGAAGAATTTAAGCAAATCTTTGGTTGTTGATACATACAAGGAGAAGAACAATGGCTAGGACCAAAGGTGGAAGCAAGTCACCTACAAAACCAAACCTTTCCAAAAGGCAACAAGCACTTCAAGCCTCAAAGGCTTTGGTGGTTCAACAAGCAAGAATGGAAATTCAAGAAAATCCTATTCATATGGTGGAAGCTACTACTTCTATCCCGGTTATTGAGCAACTAAAATAATATCCGGAGGTAACTTTCACATCCGACTCTCATAGGAAAATTTTTGTGTCTTGCTAAGAAATCGATTTTACCCACCAAGTTTATTTGCCAAGATGCCTTGACTAAATTGGGTGTCCTTGAAAGGACCAAGAACTTCTTTGAGTCAATGGGGTTGCTTACATTGTTTAATATGCAAGAATTGACCTACCCCTCCCTGAACTTGGAATTTCTAAGTTCATTGAAAGTTACAAAGGTGAAGACTCGAACGAACATTGAATTCCACCTTGAGAATGTGGATAGGAAGATTCCTTTAATGAGTTTAGCAAAGTTTTCGGTCTTGATAATGACTCGACTTATGTGAAGAAACCTTCAACAAAATATGATCCCGCCCCTTTGTGGAAAGCTATTACCGGGAGGAAATTCGAATCATTCCATGAATGTCGTGCTCTCTATGTTCATCACCCGGGCATAAGGGTGTGGCATAAGGTAGTGGGAAATACTCTTATTGCTAGGAAGGGAACAAACCACTTCACCAAACTTGATTTTATCTATCTCGAGTCAACCTTGAATATTGATAGAAAGTTCACCACGAAGTACAATATTCTTCAACTTTTGATCGAAAGGTGGCTTAATATCGACCATGGTAAGGAAGGTGCGGCCTTTATAGTAAATGGGGGATTGGTAACTTGGTTGGCAAAACACTTCAACCGGAATTTCAACAAAGATGGTACTTATAAACCGGTTAAGGGAGGCCACCTCATTGATCTAGCCACTATGGTTCACAAATTCCATTGGGTCAAGAATGACAATCTTGACAACAAATTTGAGTGGCTTACAAAAGATGCCAAGTCCTTCATTCTACCGAACAAAATTTTCCGGCTCAATGTCCGTAGCCCACACTATCTTCTTCCACTCTCCGAGGAAGCCGAGTCCATAATGCAACACCATAGGGAGGCCATTGCCAAGCCCTCCTCCTCCTCTATTGTCACTCCACCCTACCCGTTCACCTACCATGAGTTTCGACCCGAAAATGTTACGGTGGGGAACGATTACTTGACTCTTTTGATGCAATAAATGCATAAGCAAGCCCATGAAGACCGAGTCAATGCATATAGAGCTCAATATCTGCCCCTCTTACACCTAGCTAGGCAAGGACTTCTTGACCCATTATGTCCTTTGCCTAGTTGGGCGGATAGGAAAGTTTTCTTTCCTAATGCTCCTAGGGATACTAGCATGGGTGATGAAGAGGTTGTTGTTGAGAGTGGTGATGAAGAAGAAGAAGAAGAGGGAAGTGAGGAAGAAGAAGAAAGCTCAAGTGATAGTGGTGAAGCCTCCGGGTCTATGGAGGTAGATGATGACAATGATGCTAGTGAGGACGATGATGATGATGATGGAGATGGTAGTGATGTCGCTATGGGCGACGATTGAGGATTATAAAGCTCTTTGGAGGATGTCACAACACATTGTGAGTCTCCTACACCTCCTTTAGCTTTGCTCATTTCTCTTGTTTTTTAAATTTGTATCTTGATCATGAGTTCGAGTCCTAGCAACACATAGAGGACTCCCACCTCGGTCCCATTGAGGTGTCTTTTATTGTTCCCACCATGTAAAATCCAAAATGACAACTTTAGTTTCATGCATATCATTCTTATGCATGAACTTTCCCAATTTTTAACATTAGAAATAGTGTCTATTTTGGTTTGGGGAAGTTCAAGCATATGCATTGGGAGTTAATTCAAATTATGCTCTCCAACCAAACAAAAATTCATGCATCATATAGCATAGCTTAGTTTGCATTCTGATGTGACCAATATTTGAGCATATTTAGTCCCCGAATTAGCCTCGTTCCTATGCTTTTTAGTGCATATTTGGGTCATTTACTATCTTTAGTCCTTTGTTTTGCATATTCTTTGAGGTTTTGCTTCCTTGGTAGGAGAGGAGTGCAAACCTTGCATTTTCATGGCAAAATAGAGCTAAATTGATCAAATCTAATGACTAAGCATCAAAGAGAAGACAAGACTAGAAGGCCTTTGTACATATTATAGTAGATTGGCAATGATGAAGAAGATCCTTGCATCCCCGACAAAATCCCGGAGGATTGTTGGGAGAATAGAAGAAGAAAAGAAGAAAAGGAAGGCAAGGACAAGATCCGCTCGTCCAACCAGGTAGGACACCTGTCCAAGACTGGAAGAATCCGAGCGTCTTTACCATAGGGACGCCCGTCCAACCACGCCAGAATCCGAGCGTCCAAGCCAGCAATCCGCTCGTCCAGCCACCTGAGAATCCGCTCGTCCCGACCCTTGGACGCTCGGATTTTGTTATAGACCCACACGTCCTCTTCTTGCTCCATGAAAGATGCGCATATTTTTGAAAGACCGGTAAAAAGGAGAACCGCATCTTTTCTGAGAGGAGCGATTCCTCAAGGACTTAATCGTCATTTAAGCCCTTAGTAAACCCTAATTTGTGTACCTAATCCCCACTATAAATACCCCATTAATCTAATTAGATGAATCATGTTCTTCTTATCAATCTTTAGTGTAGTTTATATCATTCTAATCTCTTCTTAATCTTGTAATCAACTTCTAATCAAATATTAATACAAATATCATTTCCTTAATTTCTCTTTTGTTCATCTTTTATTTTGGGTAATTGAAGATTATTTGGGTTATTATTGGGAGATTGACAACCTTCCAATCATTCATCAAGTACTTCTATTATTCTTTGCTTTATTTTGGAATCATTATTAGGTATAATTCTCTTAATCCCTTTTTAATTATTGTTAATTATCTTCATTTATTCATCATGTTTTGCTTTGTTAATATAATTGACAACCTTGTTAACATGTTAAACTTGATAATGAGTGAGTAGTTTCCTTAACTAGGGTTAATGGGTAATTAGGGGAAACCAACATGGAGGATGATTCATGCTTAATTTAATATGTTTTCATAATTTATTTGCTTGCTTGTTGTGATCTCAACTTATGCACATGTTATGTTTGATGAAATGCGAGCCTATGAATCCTTGCATTTTTTACCCATCACTTGCCTTTTCAATGAGACTTGTAAGACATAAACCAACTCGAGTCTCATTAGACCATGCATAAACTTGAGTAGGTAGGATTAAGTCGACTTGTAGGTGTTGTACAATCTAATCGATTCGGCTCCAGGACCCAAACCTTCCTAGGATTGTAAGATATAAACCAACTCGATCTATCACAACAATAATTGCTTGCTTATAATTTGAGAATATGTTTGTATGATCAATTCCCATGCATCCCCTATGACCCCATGACACCCTTGTGCTTTTAATCAATTGTTTACATCTCATTTTAATCATCTTGCTTGTTTACTCTTATTGTTATTTAGTTTAGTGATCTTCTTATCTCAACCCAAATCGTGACACCCCTAGACACCGCTACTTGCAATCGAAAATCCTACATCAATACCCGTCCCTTGGGATCCGACCTTTACTTACCTCTTTACTAATAGTATAGTTGTTTGTGAAGTTATAAATATTGTTTTGGTCTAGGTGCTCCTAACGACAAGTAACCGAAAATTAAGCTCCAAGTGAGTCCGACCAAAAATGGCGCCGCTGCCGAGGACGGTGTTAACTTGATATGATTTTCTTTGATTGTTATTAGTTGTGTCTTTCTTTGCCTTGGGGAAGTAAAACTCCTCAAGGTTTGTTCTAATTGTTTTCAAGTTGTTCGATATTTTGCAAGATGGATATTATAGATTGTTTTCTTGAGGACCACTTGAGTATACCTTTCTTCAAAGACCCCATGCAAGCATTGGAAGCCTTGGAAGCAAGTGAGGCCAAAAATATGCATTGGGAATTAGAGGTAGATCTTTTTGAGGCCGCTCTAGCTAACAAAGAACTTACTCATGAGCAATCCGAATTAGTACATAACATCCTTGTGGAAGCATATCAACCTATAGAACAAGAGCAATCAATCATAGAAGACATCTTACAAGCCGAAGAGCAAGAAGAATTTATCATGGAGTTTGAGTATGATGAGATTAGTGAGCTTGAAGAACAAGTTGAATATGCCATGAGAATGGAGTGTCTAATGGAAATGGAGCAAGTTCTCAATGAACCTTCAAAGGAGGAAAGTGAGGTACAAATCCCAACTTTAAAACCCCTTCCCCCAAATTTGAAATATGCTTACCTTGATGAATCTAAGACCAAACCCGTGATTGTTAATGACAAACTTGATGAAAACCAATTGGGAAAATTGCTTGATGTGTTGAAACAACATGAAAAGGCTATAGGTTATAGTCTAGATGACCTTAAGGGGATAAGTCCCAACTTTTGCATGCATAGAATTCATATAGAGGAGGACCATAGACCTACCATTCAATCTCAAAGGAGATTAAACCCCCACATGCAAGAAGTTGTCAAAGAAGAGGTTATGAAATTACTTGATGCGGGAATCATATATCCCATATCGGACTCTTTGTAGGTTAGCCCCATTCAAGTGGTACCTAAGAAAGGAGGTACCACGGTGGTGACAAATGAAAAGAATGAGCTAATACCCACAAGGAAGATCACCGGTTGGCGTATGTGTATTGACTATCGAAAATTGAATTCCGCAATAAGAAAGGATCATTTCCCCTACCATTCATTGACCAAATGCTTGAGAGGTTAGCCTCCAACAAGTTCTTTTGCTACCTTGACGGGTATTCAAGATTCTTTCAAATCCCTATACACCCGGATGACCAACACAAGACCACCTTCACATGCCCTTATGGTACTTCTGCATATAGAAGGATGCCTTTTGGCTTGTGCAATGCCCCTGCCACTTTTCAAAGATGCATGATGAGTGTCTTCTCCGATTACCTATAATGGAAGTTTTCATGGATGATTTTAGCGTTATGGAAAAGACTTTGACTCATGTTTGCATAATCTCTCTCTTGTATTGCAAAAATGTGAAGATGTTAGTCTTGTTTTAAATTGGGAAAGGTGTCACTTCTTGGTCAATGAAGGAATTGTTTTGGGTCATTTAATCTCGGAAAAGGGCATCGAGGTCGATAAAGCTAAGGTTGAGGTGATATAGAAACTCCCACCTCCCGTGAATGTTAGAGGGGTGAGAAGTTTTCTCGGTCACGCGGGTTTCTATCGCCGTTTCAGAAAAGATTTCTCAAAAATAGCCAAACCCCTCACTCAACTCTTACTTAAAGATGCCCAATTCTATTTCACTAATGAGTGTGTTAAAGCCTTTAATAAAATTAAAGAAGCACTAATCTCGGCACCGATCATTCAACCACCAAATTGGGAACTACCATTCGAGATTATGTGTGATGCTAGTAACTACGTCGTTGGAGCGGTTCTTGGCCAACGGGTAGGGAGAGCTCTACATGCTATCTACTATATAAGCAAGACTCTAGATTCTTCCCAAGTGAACTATGATACCAGCGAGAAAGAGCTTCCTGCCATTGTCTATGCTTTGGACAAATTCCGTTCCTACTTACTTGGATCCAAAGTGATTGTCTTTTCGGATCACCGTGCTCTCCGACATCTCTTAATAAAGAAAGAGGCAAAACCAAGGTTGTTGAGATGGATTTTGCTTCTTCAAGAATTCGACTTAGAAATAAGAGACAAGAAAGGGGCCGAGAACGTAGTAGCGGATCAATTGTCAAGGATCCGGTTTCATGATGAGGAAGGAGAAACGCCGATCAATGACTCATTTCCCGACAATATCTTGATAGCCATTCAAACACAACTTGAAAGGCACATCACCCCATGGTTTGTCGATTATGCCAACTATATTGTTGGAAGAGTACTCCCTCCAAACTTAAACTACAACCAAAGAAAGAGGTTCTTATTCGAAGTAAAAAGGTATTTTTGGGATGACCCAAATCTTTACAAAGAGTGTAGTGATGGGCTCTACCTGAGGTGCATCCCTCAATGGGAAATTCAAGGAGTCTTGGAAGGATGCCACTCATCACCTTACGGTGGACACCATGGAGCAAGGAGAACCATTGCAAAAATTCTTCAATCGGGCTTCTATTGGCCTACGATGTTCCAAGATACAAGGGAATTCATCTTTCATTGTGATGCTTGTCAAAGGATGGGGAATATCTCTTCGAGAAATGAAATTCCATAAAGGGGCATACTAGAGGTGGAGATCTTCGACGTTTGGGGGAACGGCTACCAAGGGTCGTTCGTGACATCCAAGGGAAATAAATATATCCTTGTGGTCGTAGACTACGTCTCAAAGTGGGTGGAGGCAATTGCCACCCCAACCGATGATGCAAAAACGGTCACTAAGCTCTTCAAGAAGATAATCTTCCCAAGATTCGGAGTCCCTAGAGCAATCATAAGTGATGGAGGAACGCATTTTCACGAAAAGAAGCTCGCATCCCTTTTGACCAAATATGGTGTTCAACATAGAACCGGCTTAGGATACCATCCTCAAACAAGCGGTCAAGTTGAAGTTTCAAATAGAGAGATCAAGCAAATTCTTGAGAAAGTTGTAAACAAGACTCGTAAAGATTGGAGCATGAAGCTTGATGACGCTCTTTGAGCTTATAGGACGGCCTATAAGACCCCCATAACAGCCTCTCCTTACAAACTTGTATATGGGAAGGCATGCCACTTGCCAATAGAGTTAGAGTACAAAGCTTTTTGGGTAATCAAAGCTCTCAACCTTGACCTCAAATTAAGTGGTCAAAGGAGGATGATACAAATTCAAGAGTTGGAAGAATTCCGACTACAATCTTATGAGAATGCCAAGATCTACAAGGAAAGGACAAAGTTGCTCCATGATAAGAGAATCAAGCAAAAAGCCTTGCACAAAGGAGATAAAGTGCTTCTATTCAATTCCCGATATCGACTCTTCCCCGAGAAGTGGAACTCTAGATGGATGGGTCCTTATGTGATCACCAAGGTAGGTAAGTATGCAGACTTTGAGATCAAAGCGGAAGATGGAAGCAAATTCAAGGTCAATGGCCAAAGATTTAAGCCATATTATGAGGGAGAATTTATTGGAGAGGTCGAGGTCACCTACCTCGGGCCTCCTCATCCTTGAAGAAATCATCAAAGGGAGAGTTTGGTGGGGTCCTCCCTAAACCACCACTTGTAAATATACTAACCCTCATAACTTGTATTTTTAACTTTATTTCATCCTTTTATCATAAACATGATTCTTTCCATGAGAGTATGTGAGAGAGGGTCACTAATCTTTTTGATGGATGAAGGAACTAGTTTTCAAGTAGGGGGAAGCTTTTTATCGAAGTAAAGGAAAAGCGAGGGAAATCCGCTCGTCCCGAGGTAAAGACGACCGTCCAAACAGGAATCCGAGCTGCCAACAGAGAATCCGCTCGTCCAAAAAGAGCTGACAAGCAGATATTTTATCCTGACCCAGAATCCGAGCATCTCTGGAGCCAAACCGCTCGTATTACTCCAGACGCCTGTCGCATCGAAGATCCGCTCGTCTTTTTGCTGCAAGATTTTGGGATTTTTCCCTGTAACGAAATCCGAGCGTCTCTTAGACAATACGCTCGTCCAACCTCAGCAAAGACGCTCGTCCCGACTTCGATTCGCTCGTCATTGCTGTTTCAAATTTTGGAAAAACTCGCTGTAAGAGAATCCGAGCGTCTTCCAAAGAATCCGCTCGTCCCAAAACGAAGAAATCCAAGCGTCCCAAGGTCGAATCCGCTCGTCTCCCTGCGACCTTTATTTCCGGTTTTCGCGATTTTATTTCTCCCCCATCACACAATTTGTGACACTTCATCCTTCCTTCCACTTATATTATAAACCCCCTCTCTTATGACTCCAAAACATATCCCAAGCACTCATTCATTCCACAAAAACAAAAACCCTCAATTTCTAGGGATTCAAAAGATTCAAAATCAAAGATCTAATCCACAAAGAGCATCTCCATATTTCAACAAATCAAACTCCAAATATACAATCAAAGAATGGGACCAAGAGGATCTTCATTTAGGGAAAGAAGAAGGCCAAGAGTGAGAGGAAGCTCATCTACTTCTCACATTAACACTCTAGGGAGGGAACATGAAGAGATTGTGGATCTCACCAAGCTTGACGATTTTTCCAACATTAAATTTGTGAACGATGTTCAAAGGCTTGTCTTTCACCGACTACTTGGTAAGAATATTCTTCCTACCAAATTTCTATGCCATAAAACATTAAGAAAGCTTGGAATATACCATCAAACGGAAGCCCTTTTTGAGTTGTTTGGTCTTTCTACCTTGTTCCACTTACATGAGCAAACCTACCGACCTCTTGTTCTTGAGTTCTTAAGTTTCTTAAAGATCACAACTTTGAACAAAACAATTTGCATATAGTTTAGATTGGAGAATGTGAGAAGGATGATGACTCTTGTTGAGTTTGCAAATGTACTCGGTTTGGATGTTTTGCCTACCCGAACATCAAGACCTAAGAAGTATAGTGTGGCACCATTATGGAGAGCCATGACCGATCGAGACTTTTTGTATATCAAGGAATGCTTGGCGTTTCACATCCAAAACCCTATTCTAAGGCTCACTTACCGGTTCTTATCCGGAACTATTCTTGCACGTCGAGACCCGGTAATTGTGAATGAGCTCGATCTTGTATTCATGGAGTCATATCTTAAAATCCAAGGACGAGGTGGATATCATTTTAATGCACCTCTTGTACTACTTGAGAAGTGGGCTAAGTTTAGAAATGGCGATGACGATGGGATGAAGCATATCGTCAATGGAGGGATCATTACAAGGCTCGCAAAGCACTTCAATCCAAGGTTCAATGAAAACAATGAGTACACTCCACTCTCCGGGAATACAAGGATCAATGAGGAACTACTTCTTATGCAACATCATTGGATAACACACAAAGGTGTTGAAAAGACGATCAAATGGATAACAAAGGGAAGTAACCCTATCTACTTGCCAATGACCGGTTTATCGAGAATTTCACCAAGGAGGGGTCCCCTATCCCCAATCTCGTCGTACCTCATCCCCGCAAACCTGAACCAAGCAAATCAAGCACCACCACCACCAAACCCCCAACAACAACAAGAGCCACAACAACAAAATGAAAAGATCAAGATACCTCCCTACCCTTTTCAATACCAACCATACAATCACCCTAACCCCTTCATTCTTCCCCGAGATGATTTTGTGACGAGGATTCTCCAAGACATGCATTTCCGTCAATATGAAGCCACCGTGGATAGCTACTATGCTCTATATCCACAATTCCACCATTTGGTTCAACAAGGGAAGGTTAGCGAGGAGGGAATGTTTCCCTCTTGGGCCCAAATGGACATTCTCTTCCCAAACTCAGAAAAAGCAAATGGAAGAGCAAATGGGCAAGCAGGCGAAGGGAGCGATAAATCTTGTGGTGGAGATACGGTGGAGCTCAATAGTGAGGAACATGAGTTCATGGACTTCAATGCGAGTGATGCATCCAAAGAAGTTTGGGATAGTGACTTACAGGGGGGGATAATGGCGATCTCTAGAGATCTCTTCATTGCTAGATGGAGCGGGCATGAGGCACCCATCAAAGCTTAAGTGAAGTTTCCTTATCCTCTCTCTTTTTAATTTTCATGAAAAGAATTTGATGTTTTGATAATTTGTACCATATTTGTCTTATGTTTGTGGAGTCCTAGAAACATGGAGGACTAACACCTTGGCTTCATTAAGATGTTCATTTTTATTGTTCCCACTTGTAAAATCCAAAATGACATTCTTTAGTTTCATGCATTGCATTCCATGTGCATGAACTACCCCGAAATTCAAGACGTTAGAAATAATGTCTATTTTGGTTTGGGGAAGTCCATGCATATGCATTGGGAGCTATTTTAAATTATGCTCTCCGCCATAACAAAAACACATGCATCATGTAGTATAGCTTAGTATAATTTGCATTTAGTATAGAAATCATACATCATATTTGCATAATTTCCTATCGTATTGGCCATTGAGGACAATGCCCATACTAGTGTGGGGGTGGGAAATTCTAACTTGACTTTTATTCAAAATCCAAAAAAAATCAAAAATTTTGAAAAATTGAAAAATCCAAAAACATGTTCATTTCCTTTGTAGTGTAGTCTTGTATATATTGTTTTGTATATATTGTGTTTGTTCATCATTGTTCACATTGATTGACTATGCCACATCCGAGGCATGAGGATATTGAAGACTGCATGGTATGATCTTTCCAATCTCCTTTTTCCTCTTTATGTTAATGACTATGTGGCTTTATTTTGATTAATGCGGTAAAAACAATATGAATTTAGGATTGCATTTAGATTATTTGGCATACTAATTGGTAGAAGCATATGCATTAGGATGTATAAATGTTAGTTGCATCATGGCATGTAGTTTGCATATTAGAAAAATTTTGTGAAACCGTCTACTTGGGAAGCTTGACAAGTGTATATAGGCCCTAGTAGATGCTTTTTCTTCTTAAGACTTTGCTTGTTAGAATACTTGTAAAACACCCTAGGATATGTCATGCTAGTATCCTTTGACCTATGGATTAAGGCTTAGTCAAGAGTACCTTGTGGTGTGATAACTCATTGGCTACCGTTTATTCCAAGGTGACCCTTGAAACCATGCAATCATCATTCATCCATGTTCTACCATATTTTTGTCATCAAAGGGAAATGGGCACAAAAAGATATTGTTCAACAATTTGAGTTCAAGAAAAGAAATGAAAAGTCAAAAAGTTTGCAAATGCATCAAAAGAAAAGAGGAGTAACAAAAATAAAAACTCCTATGCTTCAAATATAAGGCACCCTCGTTACTAATTGGGTGACTTTGAAAATGTTCAAAACAAAATGCAAAAAGTTGAAAAGTTGTCAAGTATTGAAATGCCAAAAATTAAAAGAAATGGCAAAAAGAAAGTGTTCTCAAATGTCAAATGCCACAAGAAATTGGGGGTAAAAACAAATAACAAAAGCAAACTCCCACATGAAACTCAAATACTATCGATCCCTTTATCCATCGTATCCACTTTTGTGCATGATAGAGAGGGGACGATGCTTCTTCTTGTCTAGGGAAGAGGGGGAATTCCGCGATCCTCCAGTGTTTCTAACACCATAGGGAGTCTATTATTGACAAAACCATTTAACGATTGAGGACAAAGGTACCCTAGCTTGACACAACTTGGAGGTGATTTATTGGTATCGTTCTAGGCTTAGTAGTTTGAAGAAATTGCATCTATGAAGGAGTGTGTACCCTTGAATTGCTTCCCCTTTAGATAATTTCCGCCACTTAGATGAGGAAAGTGGCTATTCTTTATGTAGATGTATCCATTACTTGATTTTATATGCTTTAATGATTGGATGTGTCGCCATTTTGGCAAGACCCACCTTGCCTTACAAGAAAGCATCCTACCTCATGGTTGTCTTGTTGTGAGTTGAAGGGGCGGAGTGAGACCCGCTAATTATCTCATATCGGCTATATTAGTAGGATAGTTTAAATAAGGGTCCTAGTTTTGTCACCTCTTTACTCGGGACGAGCAAAGGTTCGGTTTGGGGATATTTGATGTGACCAATATTTGAGCATATTTAGTCCCCGTATTAGCCTCATTCCTATGCTTTTTAGTGCATATTTGGGTCATTTACTATCTTTAGTCCTTTGTTTTGCATATTCTTTGAGGTTTTGCTTCCTTGGTAGGAGAGGAGTGTAAACCTTGCATTTTTATGGCAAAATAGAGCTAAATTGATCAAATCTAATGACTAAGCATCAAAGAGAAGACAAGACTAGAAGGCCTTTGTACATATTGTAGTAGATGGGAAATGATGAAGAAGATCCTTGCATCCCTGACAAAATCCCGGAGGATTGTTGGGAGAAGAGAAGAAGAAAAGGAAGGCTGGGACAAGATCCACTCGTCCAACCAGGCAGAACGCCCGTCCAAGACTGCAAGAATCCGAGCGTCTTCTATGATCCGAGCATATCCATACGGGACTAGAAAAACGGAGATGCTCATCTCCTTGGAGAGGAGCATTTTCTCAACTTTTCTTAAGGGTCTTAATAGTCATTTAAGCCCTTAGTAACCCTAATTTATGTACCTAATCTTTATTATAAATACCCCATTATACTACTTAGATAAGCATGCTTTCTTAATCAAGTTCAAATCAATTAGTAATCATTCCTTAATATTGTAATCAACTCTTAATCTAGTATTAATACAAATCTCATTCCTTAATCTTTTCTTAATTTCTTTATTGTTCATCATTTATCTTTGGTAATTATAAGATTATTTGGGTTTATTTGGTGGATTGACAACCTTCCATCTATCATCAAGTACTTCTATTATTCTTTGCTTTATTATTTGGAATCATCTTCATAGGTATAATTCTCTCTTAATCCTTTTTAATTATTGTTAATCATTTTCATTTGTTCATCATGTTTTGCCTTGCTAGTATGATTGACAATCTTGTTAGCATGTTAAACTTGATAATGAGTGAGTAGTTTCCTTAACTAAGGTTAATGGGGAATTAGGGGAAACCAACATGGGGATTTATTCATGCTTAATCTAATATGTTTTCATAATTAATTTGCTTGCTTGTTGTGATTCCAACTTATGCACGTGTTATGTTTGATGAAATGCGAGCCTATGAATCCTGGCATTTTTTACCCATCACCTATATTTTCAATGAGACTTGTAAGATATCAACCAACTCGAGTCTCATTAGACCATGCATAATGTTGAATAGGAAGGATTAAGTCGACTTGTAGGTATTGTACAATCTAATCGATTCGGCTCCGGGACCCAAACCTTCTTAGGGATTGTAAGATATACACTAACTCGATCCTATCACAATAATAATTGCTTGCTTATAATTTGAGAACATGTTTATATGATCAACTTCCATGAATCTCCTATAAACCATGACACCCTAGTGCTTTTAATCAATTGTTTACATCTCATTCTAATCATCTTGCTTGTTTTTATCATTTTACTTTTATATTGTTGATTAGTTTAGTTGATCTCCTATCTTAACCCAAATTGTGACACCCTTAGACACAACCATTTGTAATTTAAAATCCTACATCAATACCCGTCCCTTGGGTTCCGACCTTTGCTTGCCTCTTTACTAAGAGTAGTTAGTGGAGTTATAAATATTGTTTTGGTTGGGTAAACTTTTGACGACGAGTATTACGACACACCAGTACCACAGTTACTCGATCGAGTACGTCGGTTTTTACGGGTTTTTGGGCGGGTTTTGATAGCAACACGAGAATGGTATATAAAGTATTTTCACAAGTTTCTTTTTACTTTTTACTTCATTCTAAATATTTGACACAAGAGAACAAACTACGTTGAATCTTCTCTCGCATTGCTGTCAAATCCAAAGGGCTAAAGTCATCGAATTGCAGAGTTCTTTACACCTTTGAGACCGTCGTATTGTGGGTAAGATCCTAGTACAGTTTTTATGTTGATTCATTAACGTTGGTTTAAACCCTAGTTGGGCAATTTGGGGGCTTTTAGGAGTATTATTGGTATTAGATTGTGATTGTATGATTATATGTTGATAGGAGGTGGTTTCGTAGAGGAGCGTTTCTGATGTGCTGTTGTGTCGATTGTGGTGATTGCATTCCAGGTAGGGTTTCCTACTCAGTTATTGTTTACATGATTATGAGATGGCCGTTGGTTGTTGGTTAATGGCATTTGTTTATATCGTAATTGAATTGGTATTGTTGATATTGTAATTGGTTGTGGTTGTTGGTCTATGGTTTGCGAGGTGCGCCCTCGGCTGAGTGGAGTCACTTGCGGGAGTGGCTTCATGCCCTTGATTTGCCCCTTGTGGAACCCGCCACAAGAGGGGATGTGCACATTAAGGAGCATGGGTTTGCGTTCGGTAAAGATGAGCGGGGCTTAGGTGGGAATGGCTGCGGTCCACCACTGGCGGAGTGGATTACTAGTTGCGACTGGTAATCTGGCAGGGCTAGACCTTCAGGCTAGCCAGGTAATTGGTGATGTGACGGTGTTGGGAATTGTGTTTGTGTATTGTTGTTGTATTGTCTTATATTGTGTAAGCAGTAACTAACCTCGTTTAATTGTTTTAAAAACTGTGGTGATCCATTCGGGGATGGTGTGCAGTTGTTGAGCAGGTATGATTTGGATGCGTGAGGGATTAGCTGGGCATGAGTCACCATGAGTCATCTAAGAGTCTTCCGCTGTTATGTCAAACATTTTATTTACTTTAGTTGGTTTGGTTTTGGAGCAGTTGTATCGTACTTTGCAGTTTTGAGTTTTGGCATATAATCACTTTAAACTTATTTACTTAAAGTACCTTCTTTTATGGTCTATTTGATATTCATTGTCTCGGGGGTGTTACACTGGCTATCATGCCACTGAATTTAAATCACCAAACTTGTTATTTGTTTAAGTTGTTCTTTAATTGGAGTTTTCAAACACTGCCTCGGGAAACCGAGATGGTAACATCCTCCCATTACCTTGGCCGGGTAAGAAGGAGGTGTTACAGCGGGCACCAAACTGTTTTGGTATATTTTAACGGGTGGTTAATAGAGAACGGGTTAAAGTGGCCTTATTCGTTAATCGTGTAGTTTGTTCTTATATGTGATTGATTGTTTGCGTATTGGGACAATTATAAAGTAAATAACGTAAAAGGTAAGGAATTGACACAAGAGATTTGGTGACGTGGAAAACCCAATATGGAAAACGGTCACGGGGGTTGGGAGACGGAATTCCACCAATATGTTCACTAGCAATCAAATATCAAAGCCGCGAGTACAATGGAGGCCGAATGGCCGAATTGCTAGTGCTCTTAGGCTTAGGGTTCTTGCTTGAGTTATGAATGATCCCTTTTTTCTATTCTTCATCATAGGTAGGGTTTAGTTGGCTTGTTCTCCAAGGAAACGTGTGCCGCAACTTGCTTAGTGGGCTTCATTCAGCTCCCCACCAGCCTGCTACCCGTGACCTGTCAACTACCTTTCCTAGCTCAAGTTGACTCATATTCCGTAACCTGGCCCATGTACACGAAATTGGGCACAAACATTACTCGTATTAAAACTTATTATAAACAGGAATAATATAAAAACGAGAGTATAAAACCATCTAACCAACATACTGCCTTTTCGGTGTAATTTACAACAGTTATAAGCAAGATTACTTGTTGTTCCTTAGTTCCATCCTTAATCCTTCTTAACATTTTCTTACGGTCATCGTAAAGTTAGAAGGGTTGAACTATGTATATATGTGTAGAAATTTTGGTCCTAATATCGACTCTTTTTGTGCCATTCATTTGCTTCCTTTGTTTAAAATATCTTTCATAAAGAAAATAAAAGGTAAGCAAATGATTGTCGAAGAGATAAATTACGAAAGGTGCATTTCACATCTTTAAATTATTAAATATGATCGTAAATACGCTAATGAACTATCATTTGAAGAAATGAGGCATACTATGAAATTTAAATACAGAGTAAATCTCAAGTAAAATAGAATTTGGATTAAACTGGACACTAGTACTCAATCACGCCTGAATAATTTGTTTTTATACCTATATGTTATTTCGACACTTTACTTTTGTTGCGTGTTATTTGAGCACTTTACTAAGAAACACCTCACGTTAAAACAATGTCGACACACCATCCGTCAAATGCGTATTCCTCGACATCTTTTATTAAACTAGTATTGAGGCACGTGCTTCTGCACGAAGAAATATCTTAGTTGCGCAATCCGACAATTAGAAACTTGTAATTTTGTAAAATAAAATGATAAGTATTTTTTACTATATATTGTTTGTTGTCTCCTCATTGCAAGGTCTTAGTATTTAAAATTATTCAAGATCCAATCCCAAACTATTCTAATGACTCTAGCAAAAAAAAGATTGTACAAGCATATATGTTGGTGTCAACATAATTACAAAATAGTACTACGGGTCAGCATCTCCGAAATAAACGGAGGACTTCATTCCTTTTCGGGCGGCTGTAGGACGGACGGCCGGAAAGGTAGGCTCGCAGATTCCCCAGGGCCAACTGAAATAATTGACCTTATGTATACAAAATTCCGACACTAATCTTAAAACAAATTTCAAAATAATTGTCAAAATGCAAACGGAATAGTAGTAGTCCTGCAACTATATAAAGCTACTCAATCGACAAGGTAGACTAATAAGTGCAATACGGTGTTTGATATTCAGTGAGCAACTGAAAATGAAATCAGATAATAATGGCGTGATATAAATAATAATAAGGTGTTTGATAAAATTTATTTATACTTGATCACATGATATTAAAAAACCATAATGCCGACTGAACGTGCGAAAGTTCATCTCCATCTAGGGCATTAATCTACATGATAATGGCTCGTTCTTCTACATCAAATTCACCAAAAAAACTTAATAAAAGTATTAGTAGTAATGGATCTGTGAAAGGGAGTGATAGGAGGACTAGTGGTGAGAAGAAGCAGGGGCCAGAGGAAGAAGATGTTTTACGTACCAAACCCATGCATGAAGTCCACAGTCCATGGTCTGTCTTTTGAGGATGAGGAGAATCCTGATAACATCCAATGGGTGACACAGAGGGGTAAGAAGCAAGGTGCACGCAGCCAAGTAGTGGTGACAGAAGAGAGTATTGAGTCAAATGAGGCGGATCTGTTGCAATTCACCCCTGATGATGTCAGTGAAGAAATTAAGTATTGGAATCAGGTTGTTTACTGTTTTGTGTTAGGTGCAAATCCTCCTTGGGAGGTCTTGCAGGGATATGTGCATAGAATATGGAGTAAACATGGTATTGACAAGGTCTCCTTCTTACCAAATGGGATTTTTTTGGTAAGATTCAAGGAGATGAAGGATAAAGATGAAGTGCTAAATGCAGGGTATCATATGTTTGATAATAAACCATTGATAGTCAAGCCATGGCAAGAGGATATTGATCTACTGAGGGAAGAAGTGAAAGTTGTGCCAGCATGGATTCGAATCCATGGATTACCTCTCAAGTTTTGGGGTACATGTTTACCCTCCATTGCTGGTTTAGTTGGTCCCTATGTGAAGTCTGATGCTGCAACCACAAACAAAACAAGACTTGGATTTGCTAGAATAATGGTTGAGCTGAAGGTGGGGCAAGGGTTTCCTTCATCTGTCAAATTTCGTGATAAGAATGGTAAGATTGTGATATTAAATGTTGAATATGAATGGAAGCCTTTATTGTGTGAGAAGTGTAAGGGATTAGGGCATGAAGCCAAAAATTGCAGAAGGGACCAGAACAGGAATGCTCAATCTAAGACTACTGTTAAGAAAGTTTGGAGACCAATTCCTAAGAATGTGAGAAATCCTGCAGTATCTGACAAAGAGTTCCCTGCTTTGTCTACTGTGGCATCCCCTCGTCTGATTGAGAACACTACTTCGAGCCGGTGGGATACCGGGACCTCCTGTTTCGGTGCGGGACCTCTGTTTCAAGAACGGTGAACCTCGGACAATGCTAGGGATATCAACATTCAGGTGGAAGACATTACAGATGAGGAGAATGAAAATTTGGAGAATCAGGTAGTGGATATTGGTGACCCTCAAATAACTATTAATAATAATGAATAATATAGGGTTTTGGAATGTTCGTGGTATGAATAGTGTGAATAAACAAAAAATAGTCAAAAGTTTTATTCAAAATAATGAAGCCTGTTTATTTGGCCTATTAGAAGCAAAAATAAATGGTGTTAATGTTGGTAATATAGCTCATAATATGCTTGAGGGATGGAGTGTTACAACCAATTGTAGTTTGCACAAAGGAGGGAGGGTCTGGTTGTTATGGAGGTCTACTGTGTTTGATGTTCACATCATTCAATATGATCCTCAATTCATTCATTCTAAGATCTTAATTAAGGCCACTCGGCAAGTTTTCTTCCTCGCTATTGTATATGCTTTCAATGAGGGATCAAAGAGATTGGATTTATGGGATAAATTAAAGTCAGTTCCAGGTCAGTGTGATATGCCTTGGGCATTAGCAGGTGATTTCAATACTGTTATTTCTCCAGAAGAGAGGCTTGGGACAGCTACTAAGCAGGAGGATATGGATACTTTTAATGATTGCCTGTCTGCTTGTGGTATGATGGATATTGCAGCAGCTGGTGCCTTTTTCACATGGACAAATAAGCAAGAAGTTGGTCATAGGAAGTACAGTAGATTGGATAGATTTCTAGTCAATCAAGAGTGGGTAGATGTGTTCCCTGATATGCATGCACATTTTCATCCGGAAGGGCTCATGGACCACACTCCTTGCATTATCAGAAATGTTAAATTGGATGGCAGGAGATCCAATAGCTTTAAATACTTTAATATGTGGAGTGATGCTCCTAATTTTTTTGATACAGTAAAGAGCTATTGGAGTCAGCAGATTGATGGTACTAAGATGTTTGGGGTGGTTAAGAAACTGAAGGCTCTAAAAAGAGGCCTTAAGAATCTTAACAAAGAGTGTTTTTCAGATGTAGAACTCAAAGCAAGCAAAGCCAGTCATACACTTGCAGATATTCAATTGCAAATTCAGGATAATTATGATAACCCTGATCTTGTTGCTCTTAAGTTGCAGGCTCTTGATGAGGTAAGATTCTGGTCTAAAGCTAGGGACAGTTTTTTACAACAGAAAGCTAAGACTCAATGGATAGATGAGGGGGATAGCAATACAGCTTATTTTTACAATGTCATTAAGAGAAGATGCCTGAGAAACAAGATAGTGCAGATTGAAGATCAGAATGGTACACTTTGTACTGATACACTCAGTATTCAGGATGCTTTCCTGAAGTTTTATCAGGGTTTGTTGGGTAGCAAGAAGGTGACTGAACATGTGAGAATGGAGGTACTGCAGACTGGTTCCTTTTGTAGTGATCAACATTGTACTTCCCTATTATCTCCTGTCACTAAAGAAGAAGTTAAAGGTGCAGTGTTCTCTATTCCTAAGGATAAGGCTCCAGGGCCTGATGGATATACCAGTGGATTCTTCAGGGATTCATGGGACATTGTTGGGGATGAGGTTTGCAGTGCTGTGATGGACTTCTTTTCTACTGGTTGTCTGCTCACCCAGATAAATGCAACTAATATCACCCCAATCCCTAAGTGTGACAGACCAACTGCTGTTAGCCACTTCAGACCTATAGCTTGTTGTAACATGATTTACAAGGTGATATCTAAACTGCTGTGTAATAGGTTGGCTACAGTGTTTCCTGACATCATACATGAGAACCAAGGAGCCTTTATCAAAGGTAGGTCTATCATTGAAAATGTCCTTATCTGTCAGGACATCATTCATCTGTATTCCAGGAAAGCTGTCACTCCAAGATGTTTATTCAAAATTGATTTGCAAAAAGCTTATGATACAGTTGAGTGGGATTTTGTTGAGCAGATGCTACATGGTATCAAATTTCCCTCTCACTTTATCCAGCTAGTTATGCAATGTGTGAGGTCTACCTCTTTTACCTTGTCCTTGAATGGGAATAATTTTGGTTATTTTAAAGGACAAAGGGGTCTGAGGCAGGGAGACCCAATTTCTCCTCTTCTTTTTACCATATGCATGGAGTACTTAACAAGATTGATTAAATTTGCAACTGATAGATGGTCATTTCAATATCACCCCTTATGCAAGAACTTGAAGCTCACACACCTCATGTTTGCTGATGATTTACTTCTTTTCTACAAGGGTAAGCCACAGTCCATTTGGCTTCTCATGAGAGCCTTTTCTTCTTTTTCTAAGGCATCTGGTTTGGCCATGAACAATTCCAAGTCTGAAATATTCTTCAATGGAGTTTCTGAGGACATTAGAGAGGGTATTAAACAGGTGATAGGTTTCAGGGAAGGCACCATGCCCTTCAGGTACCTGGGAGTGCCTATTAAAGTAGGTAGGCTCACCAAGAAGGAATGCTCTGCCTTAACTGAAAAGATGGTGGCAAGGATCAGAGGCCTAGGAGCCAAGAAACTTTCCTATGCTGGCAGGGTGACTCTCATCAATGCAGTTCTCAACACGCTACAGAACTATTGGGCTCAAATGTTCATTATTCCTAAATGCATCATTAACCATATTATGGCCATTTGCAGGAATTTCCTGTGGGATGGCTCCCCTGACTACCACAGAGTTCCCCTTGTAGCTTGGGACAAAGTTACTTTGCCTAAGAAGGAGGGAGGATTGGGGATAAAGAAAGTTGATGTCTGGAATATTGCCACTGTGGGAAAACTGGTTAATTGGATCTATTGCAAAGCTGATAGGCTATGGATTAAGTGGGTCAGTGATGTGTATATTAAAAATCAAGACTGGCATACTTACTCTCCCCCTGCTGATGCAACCTGGGTTTGGAAAAATGTCTGTAAAGTAAAAGAGAAGCTCAAGGATGGTTATCATGATAACAAATGGATCATGAGTACTAAAGGTTACTCTATTAAAGAAGGGTATGCTTGGCTTACACCCGCTCACCCCTCTCTAAACTGGACTACTATTGTGTGGAATAGCTGGAATATCCCTAAACACTCTTTGACTACCTGGCTGAGAATGAATGAAGGAATGAATGTGAAGAGTAAATTGTTCAGGTTTGGCTGCTGCACAGATGACTGGTGTATACTGTGCCAGAGACAACCTGAAACAGTGGAGCATCTGTTTAAGAACTGTGTGTATGCTGTCAAAGTTCAGAACTGTCTGTTGCATTGGTTTGGAGGCACATTCCCAACAATAGACAGATTGAGTGCAGAAAACAGGAATACTTTGCAATGGAAGTTTAAGGTGGCCATGTTCAATGCTTACCACTACTTCATCTGGTTCCAAAGAAACAATACTAGGATCCATGACTGGCTATCTAGACCTGAAGCTGTTGCTGCTCGTATAGAGGATGACATTAAGAGGAGGGTTAAAATGAACAATTAGTCTTGCTGAAGACGGGTCGGAGCAAGTGACGGGTAATGTCACTCACAAAACGAATAGGGGGGACAAGGTGGGGGCACCTCCATGTGCTTCCCTCTCTACTCTATTTGGGTCATTTGTAAGAGAAAATGGTATCCGTCACTCTAAAGTGACGGATACGTGCCGTCACAAATGAGATTTTGTGTAAAATGAAATGTAGAGCTATTGTAGATCAGTCTGATCCTTTGGCTGCAAAATATGATGTTGGTTTGATATGCTTGTAGTAGGATTTGATCCTAGAGCCTCATGTAATTATTTTTTGATTTGATATATAATATACTCACATTACACCAAAAAAAAAAAAAAAATTATTTATACAGCCCCCTCTACGAGAGGAACCATGAAATTAGTTCTTTCACGTATGAATGGACTTACCCATGTTTAAGTATAAATACAATACCCACTAATTGTACTCCTTATCTCTGGTATATCCAATCTGAAAAACCAAAGAAAAACCTGCAAAAGTAAACCAACATAAAGACAATGAGATCTATAAATCTTTACCCTCAAATAAACAAAAGCATAAAATTGTAAACACCATGGTAAGATAAATTTGCTACCACCAACTCGTTTGTTGCCCTTCATAAGCTAATGGAGTATTAATTACTTCTAATAATAGTTGCATTAGATAACTAAATTTAGTAATTCATCCTTGTCGGTTAAACTTGAACGGTTTAATACGAGTAGAATTTTGCTCAAGTGTACAATTTCAGAAGGTTAGTTTTTTTTTGTGTTGATCAGGAATATCCCCTACCGACAGCTGGGACAATCTTCTTTGGGGTACTGAGGGCAATTTAATGGGTTGACCCCTTCCAAGTTTGGCTTTTTCATTCGCAGGAGTTTGGCTTTTTCATTCGCAGGAGTCAGGAATCGAATCCCTGACCACTTGTTTAAGAGATGAGAGCCCTTACCACTCACACCAGCCAACTTTGGTAATTGCAGAAGGTTAGTAAAGATTGGTATTAACATTTAATCAAACACCAACTATGCCTCGATCACCAAGTACTTACTTTCGCGGATATTTATTTCTCATGAAGAAGAGCATGATAATAAGCTTGGTGCGCATCATCCCAAACGCACATCAAGGAAAATTCTTACTAACCTTTGTAATATAGAAAAAACAATATATATGAGGGCTGATAATAATTTATTACAAAGGTACATCAAGGGAAATTCTTACTAACCTTCAATCAATCTTCATCCAACTGAGTAGTAACATTTTTTTTACGTCCGCTAACCTGAAATAAGCTAGCATAATCAACAAGTGAGCCGTGAAACTAAAATTGGACTAAAACTCTAAATATTAAGCATATCCTAATCAAATATGAGAAAGGAAAGAAAATATGCAATACTATTCCAATGTAGTTGATGGGAAAGAGCTTGAATAGGTAGAATAATGAAAGATCATAGATCCATATTAGACTCTCTAATAAAAATTAAATTATCTCATAATTTGTCATTTACGTGATCTATGTAATATGCATGCTAATATGAAAGCATAAAAATGAAAGTATAAGGAAAAATAATTTCCTTACAATGATTTTGTGGAAAAAAGGGCACAAACTAGTTCACCTTACTAGCTTTTTCTTGAGCTTATACCAAATGGATGATCCTCCTTACAAATCTTCAAAGAGAAGATCTCCTTCTTATTGCACCCAAAAACTTACCCAAAAATAATAACAAGTATTTAACTAGAACTTATTATTATTATACCCTTGATATTATTTATAATATTACTAACAAGTCTTAGTAATAAAATTTATTTTACTAACAAACTTAGTAAAGATGAATAATTATTTTTAGAGAGATGATGATTTTATGTTCACATGCAAAACATAGAAATGATGTAGTGTAGAAATGAACAAAGGATGGAGTATAAAGGAAGGGAAAGTGGCGGGTGGAATGGAGTGTTGGAGTGGACAAATTTTGTCTTATATTTTTCATCTTACATCACATGCAAAATCTTATATAAGATAAATTATGGTAGTATATAAAGTAAGGTGAAATGATTATGTGAGTAATCATCCACTACTCTATTTTACACGGCCCACTTGCCCATATACGAGTCCATGTTGGTTCTTATATTTGTCGCACAAATACGTGTAATTTTATTTTAAACATCGTTTCATGTTTAAATACTTCCATAATTAATTCGTCTAAATCACTCCGTAAATATACGTGTACCACTACACATATTATTTACGTACTAATATTAATCACATTAATCAATTAGTACAATTTTAGTAAATTAAAAGTTAATTAACTAAAACCCGTCTCCCAAAATTTATTATTCAATTATCACATAATTAAATAATAACTGCCGTTCCTCGAGTTCGCAACTCGAATTCTCTCTTAAAATAATTGACTAACCTTTTAGTCTACAAATCAAGGGACTAAATAAATTGTATCTCATACAATTAATTAGTTGTCTATTGGGGTTCGTTCCTATAGGTGTGATCGAAAGGGGTCAGTTGATCACCGCCGTCTCATGACAATAACGTCAAACTCTAGTCAGCCAACCGTTATCGATTTACGTTAATCAACTGACGAGGATCAAATAATTAAATATCTGATGTTATTCCATTAATGAGATTTATTATGTTAACATACTATTGTGGAGGACACTAACTCCAACAATCTCCCACTTGTCCGACACAAGGTGTGCGCTACCAATTCTATTGTCCGTTTTAATCTCTCACTCAATGCAAGGTGTCTTTCAGGTCGCACTTGCACACGAACATATCGCGAGTGGTTTTCTCGATCGGGAGTGTGACTACCTGACCGTAAAAATCTCTCACAGATTACTTCCAAGCGTGGCCACGCATTTGTAGTCATTAACTCCTCGAGTGGCCTTGAGATATAGTTACCCAACGTGGGTGGACAATTATTGTATGCCATATCTATCCTATTGCACAATACAGCTCACCATGACCTAGTAAATGCCCTTTTGGCCTCCTTTCACGGCACGACCTAGGACAAAAACCAAAGTCACTCAGAAACTGCACTTGCTCAGATAATAGTCTCCAGTCAAAATAATCGACTCATTAGAACATCTTAGAGATCCCCGCCACGACCAGGCGTCTATAATAGAACTTAGGGACTCTCTAAATGGTCACTGTCCGGCAAAGTGTCACACACTCAGCCTATGTAATCGACCATTCATCACATATGACCTTATGATGTTGAACAACCATCAATCGACTTACAATCTAGTCACTCCGAGACGTCACCTCATTAAGTGACTAGGGACAAAATACAATGTTTATCTTATTCACTTGAATAGTGTTCAACATTGTCGCCACAACTTATTCAGATAAACAATGTATTAATAATTTAGTCACACTAAATAAAAGATTCATAAAAGAAATGAATGCGAAAACAATGAATGTGATGATCATATATATAATAAGAGATACACTATCCAATTATTACATATCCATAATCTAAAGAATATCTGGTACTCGTCTCAATCCCATAGCGACGACATGACCGTCATGCTTAGCCTTTGATAAAGGCTTGGTTAAAGGATCAGCAATATTATCATCTGTTCCAACCTTACAAATGTCAATTTCCTTCCTTTCCACATAATCTCTAATTACATGGTATTTCCTTTCAATGTGTCTAGATTTGTTACTAGACTTAGACTCTTTGGCTTGAAAAATAGCTCCACTGTTATCACAATATAGAGTGATAGGATCTTTGGCGGAATGGATTACTCCTAGCCCCTCCATGAATTGCCTAATCCAAACAGCTTCCTTCGCAGCCTCAGACGTTGCAAGATACTCAGCCTCTGTTGTAGAATCCGTGGTAACGCATTGCTTGAAGCTCTTCCAGCAAACAGCTCCTCCATTTAGCATAAACACATAGCCGGATTGGGATTTCATGTCATCCCGATCGGTTTGGAAACTTGCTTCCGTGTAACCTCTTACACGCAACTCAGTTTCTCCTCCAAACACTAAGAACGAATCCTTAGTCCTTCTCAAGTACTTAAGGATGTTCTTTACGGCTATCCAGTGACTCTCACCAGGCTTGGCTTGATAACGACTTGTCATGCTCAAGGCATACGCAACGTCGAGGCGAGTGCAAATCATAGCATACATGATAGACCCAACGGCGGAAGCATAAAGGACGGTCTTCCTGTGTTCAATTTCCTTAGGGGTGGAGGGAGACTGTGACTTGCTCAAAGTAATCCCTTGGCCTATAGGTAGAAATACTCTCTTGGAGTCTTTCATATTGAACCGATCAAGAACTTTGTCAATATAAACTTCTTGACTCAATGCTAGTATCCTCTTGGACCTATCCCTATAGATCCGGATACCTAAGATTCGTTGTGCCTCTCCCAAGTCCTTCATTTGGAAGTGTTTTCCTAGCCACTCCTTAACGGAAGTGAGTGATGGAACATCATTCCCAATGAGCAATATGTCATCCACATATAGGATAAGGAATGAAACTTTACTCCCACTAAACTTCATGTATAAACACGGTTCTTCCACACTTCTAGTGAAACCATATTGTTTAATAACATGATTAAAGCGATGATTCCAACTCCTAGATGCTTGCTTAAGACCATAAATAGACTCTTAAGCTTACACACCTTCTTAGGGTTAGATGTATCCACAAAACCTTCAGGTTGTATCATGTACACCTCTTCTTCTAGAATCACATTCAAGAAGGCGGTTTTGACATCCATTTGCCAAATCTCATAATCATGAAATGCGGCAACCGCTAAGATTATCCTAATGGACCTAAGCATAGCGACTGGAGCGAAAGTTTCGTCATAGTGTAAACCATGAACTTGGGTGAAACCTTTTGCCACCAATCTAGCTTTGTAAACATCCACATGTTTATCCACGCTGAGCTTAATTTTATATATCCATTTACACTGAAGGGGTCGCACTCCCTCAGGTAAATCCACCAAGTCCCATACTTGGTTCTCGTACATGGAATCCATTTCGGATCGTTGGCTTCTAGCCAAAGCGAGGAGTCGGGACTAGACATGGCCGATTTGTAGGTAGTGGGTTCATCACTTTCCAAAAGTAACAAAACACCATCCTCTTCGATGTTACCAAGGTAGCGATCAGGTGGATTAGAAATCCTACTTGACTTTCTAGAAACAATTACCGTTTTAGAGGAAGAGGGAATGCTATCCTCCACGTTCTCCTCTACCTCATTCTCGGTTTGTGGCTTTCGAACTTCTTCAAGTTCAAATTTTCTCCCACTCTGTCTCCTAGAAATAAACTCCTTTTCTAGGAAGACAGCATCACAAGCCACAAACACTTTGTTCTCGTGTTTATTGTAGAAGTAATAGCCACGTGTTTCCCTTGGATATCCTACAAAAAGACATTTGTCAGACCTGGGTGCAAGCTTATTGTCAGACTTGATCTTGACGTACGCTTCGTAACCCCAAATACGCATGAATGACAAATGAGGGATTTTCCCTGTCCATATCTCATATGGAGTCTTATCGGCCGCTTTAGTCGGGCTTCGATTTAGTGAAAATACTGCAGACAAGAGGGCAAAACCCCAAAATGAACTAGCAAGCTCAGTTAGACTCATCATAGACCGAACCATATCAAGTAAAGTTCGGTTTCTCCTTTTGGCCACACCATTTAATTGCGGTGTGTCAAGAGGAGTCCATTGTGATACTATACCACAATCTTTTAGGTGTGAATCAAATTCAATATTTAAATAATCACCACCACGGTCGGACCGTGGGGTCTTTATCTTTTTATCCAATTGGTTCTCTACTTTATTTTGGAACTCTTTGAGCTTGTCAAAGGCTTCACTCTTGTTTTTCATTAAGTAGACATACCTATATCTACTTAAGTCATCATTAAAAGTAATGAAGTAGTGAAAATCTCCTCTAGCGGTGATGGTTAATGGTCCACACACATCCGTATGTATGAGAGCCAAAACCTCACTAGCTCGTGTCCCTTTTCCCGCAAAAGGTGCACGAGTCATCTTGCCTAGAAGGTAAGACTCGCATGTACCATAAGATTTGAAACCAAATGGTTTGAGCACTTTTGATGAAGCAAGTCTCTTAATGCGTCTTTCGTTTATATGGCCTAAACGACAATGCCAAAGGTAGGATTCGTTTGGATCACCCGTTTTGAGCTTTTTAGTTTCCACATGATAAACGTCATTAACATCATTTAAAACATAAATGCCTCCAATTGAAATGGCCTTGCCATAAACCACATCATTAAAAGAAATAGTACAACACTTGTCCTTCATCATAAAACAAAAGCCTTCCGCGTCTAACGCGAAAATGGAGATGATGTTCTTAGTTAAAGTTGGTACAAAATAACACTTATTTAAATACAACTCTAAACCACTAGCTAAAGTGAGCACATAGGTCCCCACGGAAACGGCAGCTACTCTAGCTCCATTGCCCATGCGGAATTCCACATCACCTTTTGCTAGTGCTTGCACGTCCCTTAAACCCTGCAAATGATTACAAAGGTGAGAGCCACATCCGGTATCAAGTACCCAAGTGGAAGTACAAGCATAATTAACGTCTATCACATAGAGAGAGGAAATCATACCAATAGGCGTCACACGCCCTTCCTTGAGATCCTCCAAGTATTTGGGACAACTCCTCCTATAATGCCCCTTCCCATTACAATGGAAACATTCGGCCTCGGAGAGCTTGACACTTTTTGCCTTGCTATTGCCATTCTCAACGGCTTTCCCCTTTCCCTTGTCATGTTTCTTTGACGATTTCTTGAATTGGGACTTTTCTTTCCCTTTTCCTTTCTTGACTCCAAGGGACATGTTCTTTAACTTCATGGTTAAAACATCTCCCTTTTTACTCCCACTAGCTTCCATATCCCTCTCCGCTTGGGTGAGGAGTGCATGAATTTCATAGTAACTCTTATCCATGTCATTCATGTTGTAATTTACCCTAAAGTGGGCAAACTTGGTGGGGAGTGAGTGGAGGATACGATCCACTACAAGAGTCTTAGGAACCTTTGTAATATAGAAAAAACAATACATATGAGGGCTGATAATAATTTATTACAAAGGTACATCAAGGGAAATTCTTACTAACCTTCAATCAATCTTCATACAACTGAGTAGTAACATTTTTTTTACGTTCGGTAACCTGAAATAAGCTAGCATAATCAACAAGTGAGCTGTGAAGCTAAAATTGGATTAAAACTCTAAATATTAAGCATATCCTAATCAAATATGAGAAAGGAAAGAAAATATGCAATACTATTCCAATGTAGTTGATGGAAAAGAGCTTGAATAGGCAGAGTAATAAAAAATCATAGATCCATATTAGATTCTCTAATAAAAATTAAATTATCTCATAATTTGTCATTTACGTGATCTATGTAACATGCATGCTAATATGAAAGCATAAAAATGAAAGTATAAGGAAAAACAATTTCCTTACATTGATTTTGTGGTAAAAAGGGCACAAACTAGTTCATCTTACTAGCTTGTTCTTGAGCTTATACCAAATGGATTATCCTCCTTACAAATCTTCAAAGAGAAGATCTCCTTGTTGCACCCAAGAACTTACCCAAAAATAATAACAAGTATTTAACTAGAACTTATTATTATTATACCCTTGATATTATTTGTAATATTTTTTTTTTTCGGAAAATGCACGCGGTGCCCTTGAACTTTGATGTTTTGCCCGAAATACCCAATTTTTTGATCCGGAAAACTTTAAGAGGCTATAACTCGTATTTTTAGGCTCAGAAAGTGACGATTTTTTTTCAAATTGATTATCTTTTCGAGAACTACGACTTGAAACAAAATTTGTCGAGTTTAGAATTCGTGACCAAGAGATATGGTCACTCAAAGTTTGTTCGGTTAAAAAAACTTTGACGTAAAAAACTCCTAGCCATGGGATCCAAATACGACAATTTCTTTTTCAAATCGTAGTGCTCGGAAAGATAATCGATTTGAAAAAAAAAATTATCACTTTTTGAACTCGTAGACACGAGTTATAGCTTCTTAAAGCTTTTCGGAACAAAAAATTGGGTATTTCGGGCAAAAATCGCAACTTCAAGCGCACCGCGTGCATTTTCCCTTTTTTTTTGGTGTAATGTGAGTATATTATATATCAAAAACTAAAGTAATAGTTACAAGAGGTGCAGGGATCGAATCCCATTACAAACAATCAAATCACTCCCATAGACTGCAACCAACCACAAACTGGTTGATCAGCTACATTTCCACACTTCAGCTTAATTCTCCTCCTTACATCTTCCTCTATACGTGCTGCAACAAACTCAGGCCTCATCAGACAATCATTAACTCTAGCATTACTCCTTTGATACCATATAGAGTATGTAAACGCATTATACATAGGTACCTTCACCTTCCACTGAATACTATCTCTCTGAGCTGCTATCAGATCATTCACCGTAGGGAAACAGCCAACATACCATTGTAGTAGACAGGATTGAACTTTGACAGCATACACACAGGTAGTAAACATATGCTCCTTTGTTTCAGTCGCAATCGACATAGCAGCAAAGATCATCGATCAAAGAACCAAACCTCGCTAGTTTGCTCTTCACATTCATGCCCTCTTGCATTCTAAGCCATGTAGTCATAGAATGCTTAGGAATATTCCAATTACTCCATACAATTGCAGGCCAGTCAAGGTGAATGTGATCAGGGGAGAGCCAATCATATCCACTCCTGATAGAATACCCTTTAGGACTCACAGTCCAGCTGCCATCAGCATAACCAGTCTTAAGTTTTTCCTTTACTTTGCAAATATTCTTCCACACCAGGTAGCATCAGTAGGAGGAGTATAGCAATGCCAGTCATGATCCTTGATATATACATCACTAACCCATTTGATCCATAGTCTATCTGCTTTACAATAAATCCAATCAACCAGCTTGCCCACAGTGTGTATATTCCAAGTATCAGCTCTTCTAATCCCCAGACCACCTTCCTTTTTAGGCAAAGTAACCCTATCCCAGGCTACCAGTGGAACTCTATGGTATTCAGAGGAGCCATCCCATAAGTAGTTCCTACAGATTGCCATGATGTTGTTTATAATGCTCTTGGGAATTATGAACATTTGGGCCCAATAATTCGAAGGGTATTGAATCGCATTGATAAGAGTCACCCACAAAGATAGGATAATTTTTTAGCTCCCAATCCCCGTATCCTAGCTACCATTTTTTCAGTAAGAGCACTGCATTCAGTCTTTGTAAGTCTTCCTGCCTTGATAGGCACTCCCAAATATCTGAATGGCATTGTACCTTCCCTGAAACCAGTCACCATTTTTATCCCTTCCTTAATACCTTCATCAACTCCATTAAAGAAGATTTCAGACTTAGCATTATTCATTGCTAGACCTGAAGCCTTAGAGAATGAGGATAAGGCCCTCATAAGCAACCAGATAGACTGAGGTTTTCCTTTACAAAAAAGCAATAAATCATCTGCAAACATGAGATGGGTTAGCTTCAAGTTCTTGCATAGAGGGTGATACTGAAATGGCCATTTGTCAGTGGCAAATTTAATCAGCCTGGTTAGGTACTCCATGCAGATAGTGAATAGAAGTGGGGATATTGGGTCCCCCTGCCTCAAACCCCTTTGTCCTTTAAAGTATCCAAAGTTACTCCCATTCAGGGATAGAGTGAAAGTGGTAGATCTTACACATTGCATCACCAACTGAGTAAAGTGAGCTGGAAAATTAAGCCCATGAAGCATTTGTTCTACAAAATCCCACTCAATTGTATCATATGCTTTCTGCAAATCTATCTTGAACAAGCATCTTAGAGTCACTGCTTTCCTTGCATACAGATGGACAATATCTTGGCATATGAGTACATTCTCAATGATAGACATGCCTTTAATAAAAGCTCCTTGGTTCTCATGGATGATATCAGGTAGAACCAGGGCTAATCTGTTGCACAATAGTTTGGAAATCACCTTATAAACCATATTACAAAAGGCTATAGGTCTAAAATGGCTCACAGTAGTAGGTCTATCACACTTAGGAATGAGGGTGATATTAGTAGCATTAATCTGAGTAAGCATTCTTCCAGAAATAAAGAACTCCATAATGGCACTACAAACATCATCCCCAACAATGTCCCAGGAATCTCTGAAGAAGTCACTAGTATACCCATCAGGCCCTGGTGCTTTATCTATAGGGATAACAAACACCACCCCTTTTATTTCTTCTTTAGTAACAGGAGCTAATAAAGAAGCTATGTGATTCTCATTGCAAAAAGGACCTGTCTGCAGGACCACACTTCTCACTTGATCAGTCCCCTTCGGCTTCCCAGCATGATCCCGATAAAAGTTCGGAAAGCTCTCTGAATACTCGATTGTATCATGACAGAGATTACCCTTCTCGGTCCTCAATTTGCACAATTTTGTTCCTCAGGCAACGTGACTTAATGGCAGAGTGAAAGTAAGGTGTGTTTTTGTCACCTTCATTGAGCCATCGAGCCTTTGCTTTCGCTGCAGAAAACTATCCCTTGCTTTAGACCAATATTTCACCTCATCCAAGGCCTGCAATTCAAGAGCTATGAGGTCAGTTCTATCATAATCATCCTCAATTTGCAATTGGATATTCTCCAGGTTGATAATAGCTTGACTGGCTCTGAGTTCAACATCAGAAAAACAGTTTCTATTCATTTTCCTAAGTTCTCCCTTTAGAGCTTTCAATTTCTTCACCACCCCAAACATTTTAGTACCTATGATTTGCTGACTCCAAGTGTGCTGGACAATCTCAAGGAATTCAGGTGCACTACCCCACATATTAAAATACTTGAATCTAGTATTCCTTCTACCATCCAGTCTAGTATTCCTGACAATACAAGGGGTATGATCCATAATTCCCTCAGGGTGGAAATGAGCATTCATATCAGGAAATTCATCTAACCAATCTTGATTGATCAGGAATCTATCAAGCCTACTATATTTCCTGTGATCAGGATCCTGTTTATTTGTCCATGTGAAATATGCTCCTGTAGCATGGATATCAGTCATTCCACAATCAGCTAGGCAATCAACAAAAGCTTCCATATCCTCCTGTTTAGTAGCAGCACCCAGTCTCTCATCAGGTGATAGAACAGTGTTAAAATCACCAGCAATTGCCCAAGGAGTACAGGGCCTAGCAAAAGTCCTAAGTTTATCCCACAAATCCAATCTCTCCGAGCCCCATTAAAAGCATAAACAAAAGTAAGGAGGAAACTTTTCTGAGTAGCTTTCACAATAACTTTGGAGTGAATAAATTGAGGATCATATTGAATAATTTGAACCTCAAAAATGTTTGGCCTCCATAATAACCATACCCTTCCTCCTTTATGCAAGCTACAATTGGTTGTGACACTGCACCCCTCAAGCATATTATGAGCTATATTACCTACATTAACACCATTTATTTTTGTTTCTAACAAACCAAATAAACAAGCTTCATTATTCTGAATAAAACTTCTAACAATTTTTTGCTTATTTACACTATTCATACCCCGCACGTTCCAAAACCCTATATTATTCGGTATGGGAAGAATTAATTTATGGGTCACCAATATCCTCTACTTGAATTTCCACATCATCTAACTCCCCATCAGTAATATCTGTAACCTCAACCACCTGATTATCATCACCAGAAACAGCAGGATCAGAAACTCCTGCAGCTGCTTCTGGTTTAGTTGGTGATTTAGGAGTACCTGTAGTAGCTGCTGATTCAGTTGCCGGCTCATTCACACGAGGGACTACCACAGTCAAGGCAGGAAACTCTTTATCAGATATAGCAGGGTTCCTCCCACTGGTTTTAGGGACTGGTCGCCAAACTTTCCTACCAACTAGCTTGGCCTGAACCCGCCTGTGTTGATCCCTTCTGCAATTCTTACCTTCATGCCCTAGTCCCTTACAACTTGCCCTATCTTCAACTCAACCATTGTCCTAGCATTCTCCACAGTTGCAGCATCAGACTTTACATATGGGCCAACCAGTCCAGCAATGGCAGGTAAACATGACCCCTAGAATGAGAGGCAAGCCATGAATACGAATCCATGCTGGAACCACTTTCACTTCTTCCTTTAAGAGATCAACATTCTCCTGCCAAGGCTTCACTATCAACGGTTTGTTATCAAACATATGATAACCAGCATTCAGCACTTCCTCTTTATCCTTCATTTCCTTAAATCTCACCAAGAATATACCATTAGGTAAGAAGGAAATCTTGTCAATACCATGACGACCCTATATTCTATGCACATATCCCTGCACCACCTCCCACGGTGGATTAGCGCCTAACACAAAACAATAGACAGCCTGATTCCAATAGACAATTTCTTCACTAACATCTTCATTTGTGAATTGTAACAACTCATCAATTTCAGTGTCATTATTCTCATCATTACTATCAACTGTCTCAACTACTACAGAATTCTTACCATTCTTTTTACCTCTCTTGGTCACCCATTGTATGCTTGCATCCGGATTCTCCTCATCCTCAAAGGATAGTCCAGGGACAGGATTAACTTCATGCATGGGTTTTGTACGTAACACGTCTTCCTCATCTGGTCCCTTCTTCTTCTCACTTCCTGTCCTTCCATCACTTCCTTTTACTACTTCATTACTACTAGTACTATTCATATGCTTTTTTGGAGATTTTGATGATGTAGAACGAGCCATAATCAATGAAAATTACTGCCCTAGATGATGAAGTTTGATCGCTAGTTTAGTCGGCATTATATTATTTAACACACTTTATAGTGGTAATAGTGGTAAATAGTGAGGGTACACAAGCCAAGAGGTCATGGGTTCGATCCTCACTAGATGACAATTTAACACACTTTATATATTTTGGTCATGGGTTCGATCCTCACTAGATGACAATTTAACACACTTTATATATAACAAGTTGAATGTGTCATAGTGGTAATAGTGAGGGTACACATACCAAGAGGTCATGGGTTCGATCCTCACTAGATGACAATTCAATACATATTATATTATTTGTAATATTACTAACAAGTCTTAGTAAT
The DNA here is from genome assembly GCF_048544455.1 of Silene latifolia. NCBI lineage: Eukaryota > Viridiplantae > Streptophyta > Magnoliopsida > Caryophyllales > Caryophyllaceae > Silene > Silene latifolia. The sequence continues at coordinate 352,648,393 of NC_133538.1, forward strand.
AAAATTTATTTTACTAACAAACTTAATAAAGATGAATAATTATTTTTGGAGAGATGATGATTTTATGTTCACATGCAAAACATACAAATGATGTAGTGTAGAAATGAACAAAGGATGGAGTATAAAGGAAGGGAAAGTAGCGGGTGGAATGGAGTGTTGGAGTGGACAAATTTTGTCTTATATTTTTCATCTTACATCACATGCAAAATCTTATATAAGATAAATTATGGTAGTATATAAAGTAAGGTGAAATAATTATGTGAGTAATCATCCACTACTCTATTTTACACGGTCCACTTGCTCATATACGGGTCCATGTTGGTTCTTATATTTGTCGCACAAATACGTGTAATTTTATTTTAAACATCGTTTCATGTTTAAATACTTCCATAATTAATTCGTCCAAATCACTCCGTAAATATACGTGTACCACTACACATATTATTTACGTACTAATATTAATCACATTAATCAATTAGTACAATTTTAGTAAATTAACAGTTAATTAACTAAAACCCGTCTCCCAAAATTTATTATTCAATTATCACATAATTAAATAATAACTGTCGTTCCTCGAGTTCGCAACTCGAATTCTCTCTTAAAATAATTGACTAACCTTTTAGTCTACAAATCATGGGACTAAATAAATTGTATCTCATACAATTAATTAGTTGTCTATTGGGGTTCGTTCCTATAGGTGTGACCGAAAGGGGTCAGTTGATCACCGCCGTCTCACGACAATAACGTCAAATTTTAGTCAGCCAACCGTTATCGATTTACGTTAATCAACTGACGAGGATCAATTAATTAAATATCTGATGATATTCCATTAATGAGATTTATTATGTTAACGCACTATTGTGGAGAACACTAATTCCAACAAGTAACAGATGATAAATGAGAGATAGGAAGGTAGATAATAGATTATGTCTTCATCATTGGCGGCCATGTGTCAATTTCTAGGACAAGTGTCCTTGTTCGTCTATCAATGAGTGGCAAACATCAGCTAGAATTTACAAGGGTAAATGTGGAATATGAAAGTTACGCAAAAATGGAATGGTTCTTTGAATGTCATAGCCTTTTTTTATATCAGCTAGTCTTGCTATAGACAGATATATTCGTCTATAGTTAAAGACGGGTCAAACAGCTTGAAAGTGGTGATATTTTTGGCCCCCACCACCACACTTGTTATTTGTCCTATTATGAATGTGGTATTGTATTTGACCCGTCTTTAGTTATAGATGGATATGTGCCGTCCATAATGAAATTTTGAGTTTTTATATAGGGTATATGATACAAAAATCCTCACATTACTCAATGCTCTATTCATTCTCAAACGAGTTGATTCCACATTATGAAAATAGCATCCAATACAATTCAACATTTTACAATCATCGTATGATAATATCAACTCCCAATTTAATACTCCCTCCCATTCATCATAATCTTCCCATTTTATTTTGGCACAATACTTTAGGAAAAGTATTAAAATAGGAGTAAAAGAGTTGTGTGGGGTTGGTGATAGGAAAGATGGATGAATTATTAGTAGTTAAATAAATAATTGTGTGGCCAAAACATAAAGAAAATTAATAAAATATGAGTAAAAGAGTTGTGTGGGGTTTGGTGATAGGAGAGAGGAATGAATAAAATAAGAGTAAAAGTTTCTAAAAATAGAAAGGGAAACATTAGTTGAATAATCCGTTTCGGAAAAGAGGGAACATTATAGTGACTGGGAGGGAGTATAAGACTGTGTCTCATATAGAAAGAGAGGCACCCTTTAAAGGATCCGTAAAAGAGAAAAATAGCCTCTCTTTTTGCCTTCTCTTTTCTCAAATGAGCATCCCCATTGTTCACCAACCTCTCCACTATTTGGGCTCCACTGTTTTTAGGGAATGTCCCAAAAAAAAAGTAAGACAATTTGTGTTAATTTTTGGGAGGTTTCCAAATGTTTGTGTGTTAATTGGGGAACCCCATTGTTGCATAAATGTAGTTATGAAGTAGAGAGGGTAAATGGAAAAGTTAGTGAAAAATGAGGTGGGCGAATAAGAGAAGGAAAGAGAAAATATGGGAAGCTCCACCTTTGCGGATGTTCATGGCAAGTAAGCAATAAGCATAGGTGATAAGGGCAACAGTCCGTCTTATTATAGAGGGACATTATCCTGTCAATAATAGAAGGGAGAGATATAACGGAATGAGGTGCCTTTATTAATGAAATAGTCACGGGTATTTATAATACAATGACTGAGTAATATTCTTAGCATATTCCGGAGATATTATGATACTCATAATATTCTCCATTCTATCTTTTCCTATATTATCTCTAACAATATAATCCTAACCTAATATATCTCTAATACACCTCCTCAGTCAAAACGGTAGTTGACGGACGCTTTGACTGGACTAAAAATAAATATATAGTTGATAATGTCGTTGTAGATGAGCCGAGTTATTATGGTCGACGCTTGAACCGAATATAGTGCCTTGCGCATGTCTTGATCTTGCCACTAAAAGAGAGCCACACATAATAACACTAATTAAACTAATTGAAACTAATTGTGTACGAGCGTCGAAACTACTTGTGAGACACAATACTAAAACGTCAAGGTGCACGAGGGCCGAAGCAAACTCGTGAAACACCGACAACATAAAAAAGGAAATAAATGGTGCACGAGGGCCGAAGCAAACTCGTGAAACACCGATACGGTGAGAGCCGAAGCAAACTAATCAACCGTACAAACAAAAATAAAAACACTACTACTAAACCAATGACAAAAGCACACATCCGAGATGCACTTCGATCCTGTGGCGGTGTAGTTGGCCGTGCGGGTCAAAACCGGCGGAGTCATACCACCCGGCCCGCTAGGCAGGGATGGTTGCTAGGGCGAACTTGTGGCGAACAAAGAGAAGGCGATAGCGGGATGCGGCAGAGGTTTAGAATGGTGGCGGTTGTCGAAACAATATGGCAGATGGTTGCCGTAGCATCAAGGACAGCGGGAAGTGTGATGGCGGCGGTCGCGCGGACGTAATTAACAGCGACATCAACCAAGGCATAAACTTGAAGAACAACCGAGGAGGGTATTATTAGAAATTATATTTCCCTAATATTATAATTTAGTGGGTGTTGGAGAGTAAAAGGGATTGCGAGGGTTTTGGTAGAAGAAAGTGTATGGAGGCAGGGGATGAAGACGGAAAAAGTGATGTGGGCTCCAACTTTATTCATTGAAAAGTCCTAAAGATAAGAGGGTTTCTATTTTCTACGGGAAGATTTTGTGCACCCGCCGGAGATGGTATAGAGGACCATCTCCGGCCGGCAATTTAAACACGGGGTTGTTGCAAAGCGGAAGAGTTTCTAGGGATCATTTTTAGGCTGGTACCATGTCAATAATAGAAGGGGGAGATATAACTAAATGAGGTGCCTTTATTAATGAAATAGTCACGGGTATTTATAATACAATGACTGAGTAATATTCTTAGCATATTCCGGAGATATTATGATACTCATAATATTCTCCATTCTATCTTTTCCTATATTATCTCTAACAATATAATCCTAACCTAATATATCTCTAATATATCCGTCTGTAGCTATAAACGGATAGTGTCCCTCTTACAAATTAGAGTGGGTAGTGCAAGTGGGGGTATCCATTTCCTACCCACTTGCACTACCCACTTTAATTTGTGAGAGAGACACTAATACTATCCGTCTATAATTCTAGACGAATAATGTCCGTCTATAATGAAAATTTGTGTAAGGGCAAACATATCGACAAGACCGTGGAAAGAAAACGGGGTGTACAACGGAAACCCGCAATTCCTCCAGCATTCGAGTGTGAACGTGTATACCCAGAATCAGTGGATGACAGTCATGACACACAAGGCAAACTCCATCCACGTGGAGCACCCATTTTTTACATTTTTACATGTACATACTTTTCAAGACCACCCCACTCACTGTCCTTGTTCTAGTACAGCTAGTGTTGCTATCCGTTTATAGCTAAAGTCTCGGTCATTTGTTATCTATTGTATTTAACATAAAGATCAAGGAATGCAAGTGGATGTCTAACAAAGTAATATAATAATACTGGTTTGTTGCCCGTGCGTTGCACGGATTCTAAAATAATTGGTCAAAGCCTCAGTATATAATGTAAGAATGTTTTAATCTTGATTGTGTAGAGGGGGTTGTAGGATAATTTTAATGCCAATATAATTTGATTAACAATCATTTTGCTTAAACATGTGATTTGAATAGCTAAACTAATTGACACCGACACATTTTTTTCCTTTAGATAGTAGTTTTGAGAGGTTTAATTGGTAAAACATAATAAAAATGACAATTCATTTTTATTTTAATTCACTTAAAATTTCATGTGTTACCTATAATATGTACACGTCTTCTATCTTTTCATGTTTGTATCTAAAGCATGATAGATGGCTAATATGCATGCATTTAATATGAAACTCCGGATATTCTTAATTTGTGATTCATGGTATGTGTTTGTTTTTAAATTTTATAAAACACTCCTCATTCAGTAAGTTCTTGACATTTGATAGATGTATGACTTTTTTTAGCAAGTGGTAGCTTATTAATAAAATGATCTCCTAATCACCCTCCTTAAAGTCACCTTAGTTCCACCTTACTAACCCTTATCACGTAACTAACCACCCTAACTAACGGAATCAGCCCCATTACTCCTTAAAACAACCACCTCTACCTCTGCTTCTACACATAGCTTACAAGAAACACCTGCTCTACCCCCAAAAGTGACCTTACCTGTTAGATTATAAACCTACTCAACAGAAAACTAGTTCTCACCATCGAATACCATTTTCGTATCCCGTAAAAAATTTATTGAACATGCCACACAAGAAATCTATATCTAATTACATATGAGGTAACATTCCTTATTAGTTATATAATATGCTCCTACCCCCGTTTCACACTTATGCTTTTGTTTTTATTCTTTTCATCCTTACCACTTAATTAACCATATCCCAACTAATAGAACCAACCTTATTATCCCTTCAAATACCCACCTCCAACCCACTGATACACTACTCCTTTCCCCCAGCTCACATGAAACAACCACTCTTACCACCCAAAAGCGAACCTACTCCTTAGAAAATAAACCTACTCACCAGAATACTAAGGCCTTGTTTGGATAAAAAAAATGGAGGGAAAGGGAGGGGATGGAAGGGAGAATGGATGAGGTAATTTCCCCTCCGAATCTTGCCTACGTTGGTGAGGAAATAATTTGCTTTGTAGGAGGGAAATGGAGGGATCCATTTTCCCTCCCCTCTAAATCCCTTTACCATTATTTTGCTAACCAAACGATAGATTTCCCATCCTTCCAATTCCCTCACCTCCTTTCCCTCCAAATCACTCAATCCAAATACACCCTAACTCCCTTCATCACATATGTATAACATATTATATGAACTAATCTCCTAAAACCATACTAATAATATAGCTATGACGATCAATACTCATACTAAATTTTTGATCTCTGAATAAGTAAATTAGGATTTAGAAGTTAATATTACTATGATTAGATAAAATAAATTTTTTGAAGAGAAATGATTAGATCTTGTGTGGTTATAATTTAATAGTGTATATTTCTCCTACATTTTTCCGGTTCATACTTAAGCATTTGTTTTTTTTCTTTTCGCATAAGTACAAGATATTGCATGAACTAATTTTGTTGAGTTTATGGATTCAAGTACCTAAGAGGGGGAGGGGGTGAATTAGGTACTATTTAAAAATTTATAACTTCAACTTTATTGAATTAAAGTGAGTTACGAGGACAAAAGAGATGAGAAGATACTTTGAATAATATTGAAAGACTAAACAAGTATCACGATGAATGTTTGCTGAAGTATGAAAGTAACAATCGTTCGATTTGTAGCTATTTGTCTCGGTTTGTGGAATACGGATGCGGACCAAATGTGACAAAGATATGATGAACTGTTACTTGAAGGTTTAAGCAAAGCACGACAAACAATAATAAAAGAGCAGCAGAAATAAAGTAAAACAATTGAACACGAGATTTTTGAATTGGTTCGGCAAGAAACTCAAGTGCCTACGTCCAATCTACCTTTTTATTGCTTTCTTTTAGTGATCTACTCCGACAACTAAAAGACCCTTACAATAAAAGACACCAACCTACTCCGGTTGTAAAGCTAGTACAAGAACTACTCCGTTCTTATGACAAGCTAACTCGCAACCTACTCCGGTTGCCAAGAGTTAAAGACTACTCCGTCCTAAACTCTACTAACACACTTAGAATGTTATAAGATCAAGTTTCCACTAACATATTCTTAGCAAAGAATAGAGATGGACAACTTTTACAAGATCAATAATTCTTAAGCAAGAGAGTTTAGTATTATAAAGTAACAGTAGCCACGACTGTAACAACTTGAAGACTTTTAAAGGATTTTGCAAAGACTCGCGATTTTTAAGCTTTAAAAACAATTTGCAAAGTTGGAAAATTATTTCAGAAAAGTCTTGGGATTTTATGAAGGAGAGGCACGTCTTATATAGAGAAGGTGAGTGAAGGGGTTGCTAGGGTTTTGAAGGGTCAAAGACCACACATGTGAAGGGCATTTGCAACCACCCAAAACTTGCACCAAAGAAGGCTCTTTTGCAAAGGCAAGAATAGAGAAAGAGTGTTTGAAAGATATCCTTAAAAGCTTATGCAAATTCAGAAAACAAAGAGAGAAAAGACAAGTCACATGATGACAAGTTTACACAAATATGGCAAAAATCATTTCTTGTTTTATGAAAGACCAAAGGGTCAAATTTGCACAAAGAGGAAACATTTTGAAAATGATAATTATTCAAACCACTTTTCTTAGAGAGCCAAATCCTTGTAAAAATCTGAAAGTTATCTTTCAAAATGTGAGACACGTAAATGGCTTTTGAAAGATAAAAAAGAATTCAAGTGTTACGAATTGTGACAACAGTCCAGGCAGCTGTTACTTGTGAAAGTAACAGTCGTCTTAACTGTTTCTATTACTCTAAGATACTTAACTTTCTCACTTGTACATTAGATGACACTTAAGACTAAATACAAAGGGATGATTAACAACTCAACACTTCTTAATCCAAGCTTGATTTGATCATTAATCCTGAAAAGGTAAACTAAGATAACACAAATCAAATAGGCATGTTATCATCAATTTAAGGAACCCAACAAATTCCCCCTTTGATGATGACAAGCCCCAAACGAATGTATAAGCAATGTAAACACCTTGATTCAAGATTTTAAACAAGCAAGATCAAATGAGAGAAGGGACAATATTACCTTACCTAAGGCAAGAGCTAAAATCAAACTAGCCAAGACAATTTTACATTGCCCCAAAACAAGATTCAAAACTAAGAAGGTTAGACAAGGCATTAGTTAATCAATATGCAAAGAGATTAAGAGCATGAGTTTACCTTTTCCCCCTCTTGACATCATCAAATGGATAGGGATGTCAAAAGCATTAGAGTGCAAATAATCATAAGAAAACGCAAGAAGACACATGTAAGCGTGACAAGGTAACAAAGTCAACATAAACATACGGTTTAAACATAAGTTCACCATAGTTCACCATGGCTAAATAGAGTTTAAAAACACACCACCAAGCATTAACATAACAAGTAAAGAAAATAATGTCTTAGAAGGGCACAATCGTGGTGGGACAAAATGAAAAAGGGCACGGGCAAAGTCAAGGGGGCCGAGAAGGAAGGGATAGGGTAAGGGGAGGAAGCTTGTTAACCATCCGAGCCACTACCCAAAGGATCATCATCCACATGAGCATCATCACCAATTTCCTTTGTTGACACGAGGGTGGAGATGATATCCACCTCACCACGGATGAGGTCCACTGTGGAAGCAAGGGCCGAGATAGCTAAATCTTTTTGATGAGCATCTTGCTTAATCCAAGCACTTAACTCAGCCACGGCTTGAAGAACTTCCCGCATACTACCCGTGTTCACTTGACTAGATGACCCACCCTCCGGATCCTTCTTAATTTTCACCGAGATTAATTCATCATTTTCAACTTTGATAAGCATTTTCCCCATTTGACCATCACTCATAATGTCACACATGTCTAATGACCCCAAGCTAGTACTCACTAGTACCCCATGTGCCTTGAGCACAACCGACAACCACATTCCATAGGGCAAGTGAAGCATGCTAGAAGAGGGTCTACGAAGTTTGGTCGAAATAAGGTGAAAGCGCTTAAACATTAACCCAATCAAGTTCACCTTTTTGTGAGTTGCAATATGGTAAATTAGGTATTGTTGGGCTATGGTGAGTTTTCCCTGATCACCCGAGGGATAAATTGATCGACACAACATATTAAAAATGATTCGAAGAGGAGGGGGTATTTGTGTATTACTCACTGGACCACAAGTGACGGCTTTGGGACACACGACTTGAGCAACATTAAGGGGTGAGGCATAAGGTAAAGCAACCCATGTTTCGGAGGGGAGTTTGTCATAACCTCCGGTTGGGATATCAAGGGCGGTAGCAAAATCAGATTGAGAAAGTTTTAGAGGCTTACCATTCACCTTAGCCGTGAGAAATTCACCCGATTTGTCAATACGAACGGTTGCAAAGAATTGAATCACCTCACTCACAAAGACCGGTTCACGTATTTCCAGTAATTTTTCCCAACCTTGAGCCAATATCATGTCACGGACAGTGTGAAAGGCGGGAGGCTCGAACCAAGTTTGGTTGTAAACCCGAGGAGAATGGATGGCCTTGGGATTCATCAGCCTCTCACAATTTTTGTAGATGGAGGTAGGGAGATCGATGCTTTCGAGGTGATCCCAAACAAGAGCCAAATCCCATTTAGAGGTTAGGAAATAGGATCCGAGGGAGAAAGGTACACAAGTTTCTTCTTTAAGGGTTTCGATTTTTTCAAGGGTGGTTCACTGGGTGTTTCAGCAGGAGGATCAACAGTAGGGTTTTCAATGTTGCTTTGCTCGACATTTTCAGAAATGGGGGGTAATTGGGACGAAGAGGCTTTTTCTTTCCGTTTGTTGTTTTTCTTCGCCGGAATCGGGTCAGACTCGGCGGACTTGGTTGGATTTTCATTCAAATCAAACACAGTTTCTTCAATATCCTCGACATTTACCATGACCGGTCCAGTGACAGTCTCGGATGAGGAGCCAGCGACAGAGGTACCCTTCTTTCGACCGCCTCGAGTACGACGCCCAACCATAGCTGAGATGGGGATGTCGTCGGATGGTGGTGGAGCAGTGGAAGGAGGATTTGGAAGAGAGTTAGGTCAGATCTTGGGTTTGGTTGAGGTGATGGAGATGGAATCGAGGTTGAGGTTTGTGGAGGAAAGGCGTGGGAGATTTTTTGTGAGGGCATGGTTTGAGTTGTTGTTGTCGGTGGGTTAGATGTGACAGGTGGGGATGTCATGTTTACTGGTTTGACGGGTATATGGGTATTGAAAGAGGTCTTGACCATGGTGGATTAAGAGGTAGGTGAGATTTGAGGGAGTTTGTGGATTTGGGAGATGAAAAGATAAGTGGACGGGGGGAGTTAGGTGGGTTGTTCGAAGAAAATGGCCCAAATAATAAATGTGGGAGGTGAGGTAGTTGGCCCAACTAAACACATTTAATCACTCGAAATAAAAACGCAAGGTAGCATACAATAAACGTAAATTTAGATATGAGGTTGAGTGATTACCGACTCACGAATACGGTGTCAATTTTTGGTCTAAAGATGATGTCAATGCACTTAGAATACTTAATAACATATATCCAATTTTAATTTAATCAATTAAGGAAATTTGTAAAACTCACACTAAAAATCACAAGCAATTAATTAACCCAATTTCTGGTCTAAATTTCTCAAAATGTTCTCTTGCAAGTGGCTTAGTGAAAATATCGGCAATTTGATTTTCGGTTTTGCAAAAGATAAGTTTAATATGTCCTTTTTCCACATGATCACGAATGAAGTGGTGACGAATATCAATATGTTTGGTTTTAGAGTGTTGAATAGGATTTTTGGAAATATTTATTGCACTCGTATTATCACACATTAAGGGAATGGAGTCAAAAATAATACCAAAATCCAAGAGTTGTTGTTTTACCCAAAGGAGTTGAGAACAACAATGTGCCGCACTAACGTACTCACTTTCGGCCGTAGAAAGAGCTACCGTGTTTTGTTTCTTTGAGCCCCAAGAAGTCAAGCAAGGACCCAAGAACGTTGCAATTCTGGAGGTACTCTTTCTATCCACCGTGCACCCCGCATAGTCCGCATCCGAAAATCCTATGAGATCAAAAGGACAATGTAAGGGGTACCATAAGTAAAGATTTTGTGTTCCAATCAAATACCAAAGAATTCGTTTAACGGCTTTGAAATGTGATTCTTTCGGATTTGCTTGGAACCTAACACATAAACAAACACTAAAGAGAATGTCTGGACGGCTTGCGGTCAAGTAGAGAAGTGAGTCTATCATACCTCTATACACCTTATCACTAACATTCTTACCGAGTTCATCTTTGTCCAATTTGGACCCGGCTACCATAGGTGTATCATGAAGCTTACATTAGTCATCCCAAATTTCTTAAGCATTTCCTTAATATACTTTTGTTGATGGATCATGATTCCATCCTTTGATTGCTTAATTTGGAGCACAAGGAAAAATCCTAGCTCACCCATCATGCTCATTTCAAACTCCGATTTCATTAGTTCCGAAAAATATAAGTAAAGGAGTTCATTTGTTGCACCAAATATAATGTCATCAACATATACTTGTACAACCAACAGTTCGTCTGACTGTGACTTTAAGAACAATGTTTTGTCAACGGAGCCTCTTTTAAAACCATTTTCAATAAGAAATTTAGACAATCTATCATACCAACACCTTGGTGCTTGTTTTAAACCGTAAAGAGCTTTGTCTAGTTTGAAAACATGGTTAGGCAAGTCATTGCTCTCAAAACCCGGTGGTTGCTCTACAAAGACATCTTCTTCCAAATATCCATTTAAGAAAGCGGTTTTGACATCCATTTGGAAGAGTTTAATGCCTTTGTGAGCCGCAAAAGCTATAAGCAATCGTATGGCCTCAAGTCTAGCTACCGGTGCATAGGTTTCATCGTAATCAATACCCTCTTGTTGGTTATAACCTTTCACCACTAGTCTAGCCTTGTTCCTTACAATTTCTCCCGAGTCATCAAGCTTGTTGCGAAAGACCCACCTAGTACCAATGACGGTACGATTAGGCGGTCTAGGGACTAAGTGCCATACCTCGTTTCTTTTGAATTGATTGATCTCTTCTTGCATAGCAAGCAACCAGTCTGCATCAGTCAAGGCGACTTTACATTTGAAGGTTCAATTTGAGATAGGAAGGCATTGTGGGCACAATACTCATTGAGATGAGCGAGATTGTTGAGGGATGATCTTGTTCGAATTCCCGAGTTGAGATCACTTGTGAGATTAGTGAGTGGATGAGAGCTTTGATGTTTCCACTTCTTTGGAACAATGGTTTCTTGTTCCCCCTCAACAAAGACATCGATCCACGTGATGGATTGTTTCTTTTGGCCTGGAAGGATCTTCATCCTCACTGTTTTGGATTGCCTCAGTTCTGGAGGTGGAGGCAACAGTCGTTGGGTCTGTTGCTTCCAGAGAAGAAACAGTAGCAGAGGTGCTACGTGTTCCCTCTTAGTTGCTGATCTCCTTTGAAGGTGACAGTCCCTGTGTCTGTTGCAATTCAGCGTTGGGAGTTTCTCCATCCTCGAACACGAAGTCCTTTCGAACAAGACCAATCTCAAACTCATCATCCTCATCATCATCATCCATGTTTTGTACCTGTCCAAGCACACTAGATTCATCAAAAATGACATGGATGCTTTCTTCAATTAACAAGGTTCGTTTATTGTAAACTTTATAGGCCTTGCTATGATCGGAGTACCCAATAAATACTCCTTCATCACTACGTGGATCGAACTTATCCAAGTTGTTTTTACCATTGTTATGAACAAAACATTTGCTTCCAAAACATCTAAAGTATGAAATGTTGGGTTTTCTTCCACGTAGCGACTCATAGGAAGTTTTATTCAATATACTCCTTATCATGACACGATTATGAATGTAGCAAGCGGTATTTACCGCTTCGGCCCAAAAGTTCTTAGGCAACTTACTAGATAATAACATTGTTCTATCCATTCCTTCAAGGGTTCTATTCATCCTTTCAACCACACCATTTTGTTGTGGTGTTCTAGGAGCCGAGAAGTTATGGTCTACACCATTGTCATCACAATAAGCACCAAATGATGAGTTTTCGAATTCGGTTCCATGATCGGTTCTCATTGAAACAAGTTTTAAACCAAGTTTATTTTGAATCTTTCTTAACCAAATTAGAAACTCATCAAATGTCTCATCCTTAGAGCTTAGGAAGAGTGCCCAAACGAACCTAGAGTAATCATCAACAATGACACACACATAACGACTACCACCTCTACTTCTAGTTCTCATTGGTCCACACAAGTCGATATGTAAAAGTTGCAAAGGTTGAGATGTACTCATAATTCTTTTGGATTTAAAGGAACTTCTAACATGTTTGCCTCTAGCACATTCATCACAAACTTTATCAAAATCAAACTTTATATTAGGAATGCCTTCAACTAGGTCAAGTCTTTTAAGGGTATTAAGAGTTTTTGTACTAACATGACCAAACCTTTTATGCCATAACCAAGGATCATTGTTCATTACACTCATGCAAGACATGGTGTGACCGGATAGAGAGTTCAAATTAGTTAAGTAAACATCTTTGACACATCTTCCTTCGAGTATTAGTTCATTAGTAGTGGCATCAAATATTCGACACATATTAGCACTAAATTCTACAAAATTACCCTTATCACAAAGTTGAGAGATGCTAAGGAGATTATGTTTCAAACCTTTGACAAGCCGCACATTGTCGACACAAAGTAAGGATGACTTACCAACTTTTCCAATGCCAATTACTTCACCTTTCTTGTTGTCACCAAACCTTACCGTGCCACCATCATATGCTTTAAGTGAGAGGAATTGGCTTCTATCACCCGTCATGTGACGAGAACATCCACTATCCAAGTACCAATTGCGGCCGCCTCTCACCAAGCCCTACACAAAATTAGTTTTTGAGTTTAGGAACCCAAATGAATTTGGGTCCCTTTTTGTGATCAACATAACTTGTGGTGTCTTTCTTAATGCTCATTTGCTTTAATGTTTTGGTATTCTTGTCAATGTCATCAAACCGTTTTGTACATCCATTGAAAACATGACCATTGTCACCATAATAATTGCAAATGATGTATTCGGGAAGACCCACGTATTTCCTTCCTCTAAAATCGGTTTTAGGCTTGGATCTGGATGCAACGATCGACATTTGTTCCATTTGAAGCCCAAACCAAAGCAACTTTATCACATTTTCGGTTTGATTCGTGAGGAAGTTTAACACGGTTTGACTTCCTTCCCATTTTTCAGTGATGTTCTTAGCATTAACAAGTTCATTGGTCAAGTCATTGACACGTGAGAGGAGATGCAAATTCTTTTCTTTTTCTCTCTTGAGTTCATCATTGTTAACACTTTCTATGGACAATCTTTTCTCAATAATGAAGTCATGGGTGTGGTTATTGAGTTTAGACATGAGATATATGATTCTTTCTTTGGACTCTTCATATTTAGATGTGATCTCGTCAAGTCTTTGGTTTAGATCAACGATTTCATCGGATCTATGATGAAGAGAAGGCCTAGAAATGCTACATTCGGGCATACCTTTTTGAAAGAAAGTAAGCCTATCATGGAGGACTTCTATTTCATTCTTGAGACAAACAACCTCACCCTTAAGACACGTGTTTTCATTTTCCAAACATTCAATCTTTTCTTTAGACTTGTCTAAATCCTTGTCAGAAGCAACAGTCTTAGACACTGTTTCTCTTAAGTCTACAACTTCAACTACAAGGTCATAGATCTCATTCTCAAGAGCATCTTTGTCCTTCAAAAGATCATCACGTTCCTTGGTTAGTGAGGAAACTTGCATCACCAAGGTAGTGTTGACATTTTCAAGGTCAGAGACGTCCGTGGGTGTCAACCTAAGACGCTCTAGTTCTTTAGTCAAATGTTTGTTTAACTTGTTGACTCTTTTAACTTCATCATATGCCTTAGAGGTGTGATGTGTTGTCTGTTGCTTTCAGTTCATTTTTCAGATTAAAGTTCTCTTGAGCAATTTCCTCAATCTCATTTTGCATTACCTCGAGCTTATCATTTTGAAACCGACACTTATCAAAAAGTTGGTCAAGAAGCTTACATACTTTCTCTTTGGAGTAAGTTCTAGCCTTGGCCTTTAGATGATTTACCTCGTTGTCGGAATCGGAGTCGGAATCGTCGGGGTTAGCCATGAGGCATCTTAAGTGTTCAAGTTTTGAGATTTTTGAGACTTTTTCTTTACCATGATTTGCAAGACACATTTTAGCCTCAAGTTCCTCATCTTCCTCGGAGTCGGACATTCCCCAAATAGCACTCATCACTCTATGTTTATAGACCTTTTTAACCTTTTCTCTTCTTTCCTTTGATTTGATTTCTTCCCACTTGGGACATTCTTTAATTTGGTGAGTTTTATCACCACATTTAAAGCATCCCACGGTGGAGTTAGGTCGTTTCTTAGGAAAGCGTTTTTTTGAGTAATTATTAGTGAACCTTTTGTTTCCTTGTCCATTGACCAACCCGGCTAGATTCCTTGTGAACATAGCAAACTCGTCTTCCTCCTCATCTTCTCCATCACTTGGAGAGGATGTGAGGGCGAGACTCTTTCCCTTTGATGACTCACTAGAATGCTTATCGAGGTTAAGCTCGTGAGCCATTAGTGATCCCATTAGTTCATGAAGAGATAGGGTTGACAAGTCTTTAGCTTCCTCTATGGCGGTGACTTTAGGTTGCCATTTAGGGGTTAGACTACGAAGGATTTTTCGAATGATGTCCTCGGACTCGAAATTCCTTCCTAGACTTTTAAGCTCATTAATAATACAAGAAAAACGTGAAGAGAAACTATTTAAGGACTCCTCTTTTGACATTCTAAACATCTCATATTGTTGCATGAGAAGATCAATACGGTGTTTTCTTACTTGGGACGTCCCTTCATAGGCAAGTACAAGGGAATCCCAAATAGATTTTGCCGTAGGACATCCGGAGATTCGACTAACTTCCCCCTCACCAACACAACGTTGAAGAATCGACATTGCTTTGGAATTCTTTTCGGCAAGCTTGAAGTCGTTTTCATTGTAATTTCTTTCCTCTTTTGTCTTGGTGAAACCGTTTAGAATATCGGTGTCCTCAATGGCAAGAGGTCCATTTTGGATGATGTTCCAACATTGATAATCAATACTTTTGATGTAATGTTCCATTTTGAGTTTCCACCATCCAAAATTGAAGGTAAAGACCGGGATCTTGGAGTGCTTCTCGGAATCCATTACCCACGAATCAAACACTAAGGCGATTAGCCTTGATCAAGAGCACGAGGCTCTGATACCAATTGTTGAGTTTATGGATTCAAGTACCTAAGAGGGGGAGGGGGTGAATTAGGTACTATTTAAAAATTTATAACTTCAACTTTATTGAATTAAAGTGAGTTACGAGGACAAAAGAGATGAGAAGATACTTTGAATAATATTGAAAGACTAAACAAGTATCACGATGAATGTTTCTTGAAGTATGAAAGTAACAATCGTTTCGATCGTAGCTATTTGTCTCGGTTTGTGGAAAACGGATCTGCAGACCAAATGTGACAATATGATGAATGTTACTTGAAGGTTTAAGCAAAGCACGACAAACAATAATAAAAGAGCGTGGAAATAAAGTAAAACAATTGAACACGAGATTTTTGAATTGGTTCGGCAAGAAACTCAAGTGCCTACGTCCAATCTACCTTTTTATTGCTTTCTTTTAGTGATCTACTCCGACAACTAAAAGACCCTTACAATAAAAGACACCAACCTACTCCGGTTGTAAAGCTAGTACAAGAACTACTCCGTTCTTATGACAAGCTAACTCGCAACCTACTCCGGTTGCCAAGAGTTAAAGACTACTCCGTCCTAAACTCTACTAACACACTTAGAATGTTATAAGATCAAGTTTCCACTAACATATTCTTAGCAAAGAATAGAGATGGACAACTTTTACAAGATCAACAATTCTTAAGCAAGAGAGTTTAGTATTCTAAAGTAACAGTAGCCACGACTGTAACAACTTGAAGACTTTTAAAGGATTTTGCAAAGACTCACGATTTTTAAGCTTTAAAAACAATTTGCAAAGTTGGAAAATTATTTCAGAAAAGTCTTGGGATTTTATGAAGGAGAGGCACGTCTTATAGCGCTACATCTCGACACTTCATCCTCGACGCTTTAGCAAGTGTCGAAGGGTAAATTATGCGGGATAAGTAGATTGACAGCTGTGAACCTCAAATATAATAAGAAATTAATAAAATAATATCGAATACCACTTTTCCTTTTTTTTTTCTCTCACACGTCTCCAAGTCTCGTTCACTTCCCACTGCAATTTTCCTCCATCAACAACCGCCTCTCTCTCTGTCTCCCTCTCTCTCACCCACAATACTCAAATCAACATCTCAATCCCAATTGCAATTTGTAAGGTATGTCCTCTCACCCTTCATATTCTTAATAAATCTTCTCCATTAGGGTTTAATTTGCTTTGTTACTTCTTATTCGATAATTTTGGTTCATTATTTGGACTTTTTTTTTTTTTGTCTCAACTGAACTTATATTTGTCCTATGTTTAATTGTTACTATGAACATGTGATTTTAATCCACAATCATGTAGTAGTTTACTTTATCATGTTTTTTTTGAAATGGAGAACTTTTCATTCGTAATATATTCTATCAGATCTGTTTTTTTTTTTTTTTTTTTTTTTTTTTTTTTTCGCGATTCGGAACCCTAATTGACTCTATCAGATCTCTTCATTTTTGTTTAATCTACCAATACTTTTTTTGAGAAAAGTTAACACTTTCTTGCAAGAATGTATTAGCCTATTGTTATAACTCCTGGTATTTATGAGGTTTTGTATTTTGTTTCAAGATAGATGTAAACATAAGGACTTGGTAATAGTGGCATGCCCTTTAAACTGTTATTACTCCCTTCATTCGAATCATTTGTTTGCCTTTGTTATTATTTGTGAGGGGTAATTTAATCAAAGGCAAACAAATAATTAGGATGGAGGGAGTATTAATAAACTATGAGGAATGAAAAAGAATTTTTCAGATGACTGTCTGTCCTACTAACAGTGGCAGGCCCAAGAATTTCAACTTGGTAATGCATAAACCTTTTCGTCAAAAAAAAAAATGAAATTTAAAACAAATACTAGCTTGTTGTGGTAGTAACATGTACTGCCACTAAATTAAATGACAATGTGATAAGTTATTATATACAATCGGATTTGATGTTGATCAAAGCAACATGAAATTGTTACCAAAGAGATGTGAGAAAAACGATTAGAAAAAGTTGTGGAACTAGTTAGAGAAAATTATTTTAATGTTATCTTTATCAAGCATATTTAAATTTCTACTCTTATTCTTAAATTTGTTAGACTTGAGTGTTGTATGGACTTGTTTACGTTCCCAGGTGTAACTTGTTCATCCAATCTTGATGAATGAGCATAAATGTGAGTAAGACATCTTAAATTTATACTCTCACCGTTTATTAAACACTAAGTGCTAATGTTTGATTCATTACTTGCCTCTCAACTGAATTTTCGTTGCGTCTTAGACTCTTAGTACCAAGTTCTGAATAATTCTATAAAATACGCCTCATCGACTTCTATTTTAAAAGCGTTCAATTTAATTTTCCTGTGTTTGATGATTTGTGAAAGTTTGAGATGTTGTATAACCCGTTTAACTTGTTAGTTTGTCGTGAATCTATATACTTCCATTTTAGCCATTATTAATGACTTGCCTTTCTATTTTCATGTTTGGAGCAGATTCTTTGTAAAGGTCGCATACATATAGTTTTGTAAGAATGTGGAAGTGAATGTAGCATCTTTAAATGAAAGGTACAGCCGTACAAGTGATGGTTTTATGTTCTATCATCAAAATTTGTATACACATATTATTAGACACACGAATGTTCTTCTATCATCATATTTTGTATACAATTGTTTTGAGGTGTTTATTTCCACAACATTTATGTCGATGCAATTATGAATACACTTTTGTTGTCAATAATATGTCTCAGCCCAGTCAATTGAGCTCGTTCTTATTCTTTTCTCTTCTTTTCTTTATTTATCAAAAATGGTGACTTCAGCTCTCGTTTGATTTCCTGCTTTTGAATTCAGTGCCTGAAACCTGTTATTGCAGGTTTGTTATTGCAGGTTAGGATATAGCTGGAAGTGCCAATAAATGTTCTAATTATTTGTTAGTTGGAATAACAAGTAGGTACAAATCAATATATCTGCCTCTTTTTTTGCCGTCTCCTTTGATAGCCATAAATATTGATTTCTTGACTGGTACATTGATTTATTATTTCATCAGTTTTGTTAACATTGTACTCCCTCCGTCGCGATCATTTGTTAAGAATGTACTCCCTATTGGAAGGTTTCAAGTGGAGAGATTTTTATACGGTTAGTACAGCTTCCTGCCAGCCCTTGCTCTTATTGTTTCTTGTTTAACGTGTTACAGGAAAACTAGTTGCACCTATGAATTCTTAGCAATAGAGAATAATATAAGTGAATGCATTACCAATGATTTATAAATCATCTTAGCACCATTTCTGTGACTATTAATTCAATTATGAAAAACTGTCTGAAGATCATAAATTTTAGCTATGGAAATGCTAATAGTTTATTAGACGTCATTCACTTGCTGTACTTTCGTGCATTTGGACTTAGTGAAGGAAAAGACCAGGCTTCGATGGATGGTGGTGTACTTGTGTTCAGATTTCAGATGTTATGCGATTGTTGGTAGTCATCATAACACATCTCTCTAAAGTGTGCTTGTAAAGAATGTGCCAAGGTTACCTTTAATGTCTAAGGTTTACACTTGTTTACAGGATATGTATTTGGTAAAAGTTAACCGGAGCCATGTTAGATGCTCATTGTCCAAATAGCCTTCTACCAATGAAGTAACTTTCAAGTTAGCATCTCATTGTCCTAATAGCATCCTACGAAAGATGTAAGTTCCCTATATTCAAATTAAATGAATAAATCCTCGGAAAAGATATGGGTCTCTTGTTCTTAATATTAAGATATCTTTTGTTTAAGATGGTGTTACATTAAAATCTTACCCGACAGACGAGTTTAAGTCTTTCAACTTATTTTTTTAATGCTTGATTGAGTTGGTGCCGACTAGTAAAATTTTGTTGGGCTCTCTTATATACTCGTCTACTTTGTTTAGCCTGCCAATCTGAAAAAGATGCACATGTCCGCCTCCTTGCCTCGCCTAGTCTAGGTACCCGAACCATTTTGCTTTGTTGAGTGACTATGGTATAATCCTAATGCCAGGATTATTTGATGATCTCGCAGGAACTCGAGATGCATTGGAGGCTTGATTAAAGTTGAAGAGAAAGGACATATATTCTAGATTTATCGACAACATGTATTTCCGTTGTAGTTGGAGTTATATTCCACTTCATGTTTTATGGAAATATTTCAATTCTTGATTTTAGTTCGTTTTTTAAGGAGTTTTTCCTCTAAATACTGTACAATGTATATATTGTATATACGAGATTTTCCCAGTTACTTTGTACAAAAATAAGAGATACTTGTAATCAGTTCTTTGATTTATTGGTAAAAATAAAAATTTGGTACATATGAGTAAAAATTGTGTAATTATGTAATATATTTACATATTTAAATGTGAATAAAATTTTCTTTAAAGTGTATTCCCCGCCTAAAATTATCAATGACAGTGTTCAGTGCTGCAAAATATGAATACGACATCAGAAAGCGTCGGAAAATATTGACGGATATTAGCGTCGAGGAGCAACCTTCGACACCAAACAGTGTCGAGAATACCGACACAAAAAAGCGTCAGGAATTCCTGACGGCCCAAAATACCACGCTTTTAGAAGCGTCGAGAATATATTTTCTGACACCAAAAAGCGTCGAAAATCGATCAAAAAAGCGTCGTAAACAGGCGGTATCTGTAGTAGTGTATATAGAGAAGGTGAGTGAAGGGGTTGCTAGGGTTTTGAAGGGTCAAAGACCACACATGTGAAGGGCATTTGCAACCACCCAAAACTTGCACCAAAGAAGGCTCTTTTGCAAAGGCAAGAATAGAGAAAGAGTGTTTGAAAGATATCCTTAAAAGCTTATGCAAATTCAGAAAAGACAAGTCACGTGATGACAAGTTTACACAAATATGGCAAAAATCATTTCTTGTTTTATGAAAGACCAAAGGGTCAAATTTGCACAAAGAGGAAACATTTTGAAAATGATAATTATTCAAACCACTTTTCTTAGAGAGCCAAATCCTTGTAAAAATCTGAAAGTTATCTTTCAAAATGTGAGACACGTAAATGGCTTTTGAAAGATAAAAAAGAATTCAAGTGTTACGAATTGTGGCAACAGTCCAGGCAGCTGTTACTTGTGAAAGTAACAGTCGTCTTAACTGTTTCTATTACTCTAAGATACTTAACTTTCTCACTTGTACATTAGATGACACTTAAGACTCAATACAAAGGGATGATCAACAACTCAACACTTCTTAATCCAAGCTTGATTTGATTATTAATCCTGAAAAGGTAAAGTAAGATAACACAAATCAAATGGGCATGTTATCATCAATTTAAGGAACCCAGCAAATTTTCTCTTGAAATTAATATTAAACCCTTACCACACAACTAACCTCACCCAACTATCATAATCAACCTTATTACCCCTTGAAACGATCTCTAAATAAGAACACTAAGACTTAAGAGTTACTATAACTATATATGATTAAATAAAACATTATTTTTAAGAGAAATTAGTGAAAGATCATAGATCCATATTAGACTCTCTAATAAAAATTAAATTATCTCATAATTTATCATTTTGGTGATCTATGTAACATGCATGCAAATATAAAAGCATAAAAATGAAAGTTAAGGAAAAACAATTTCCTTACATAGATTTTTATGGTAGCATGGACACAATCAAGATCTCCTACCTTGATTGTTCTTGAGCTTATAACAAGAGGATGATCCTCCTAAAAAATTTTCAAAGAGAAGATCTCCTAACAATGTGCACCCAAGAACTCAACCCAATTAATCTAACAAATATTTACTAGTAACTAGTTAGAATTATTCTCTTGATAATATGTAAATATTACTAACACTCTTAGTAATTATTCATTTTAGTTTACTAACAACTTAGTAAAGGATGTTTATTATTTTAGAGAGAAGATAGACAAATTGTTGTTCACATGCAAAATGTACAAGTGAAGTGTGTAAAAATGAACAACAATTTGGAGTGTATAAGGGGAAAGTGGCGGGTGGAGTGAGGTGGAGTGAGGGAGTCAACTTGTTATAATATTTGTCCAATCTTTATCGCATGCACATGATCATATGACAATATTATGGAAGAATAACAAGTAATGTGTAATGATTATAATTATAATCATCCACTACACTCCATTTACACGGTCCAATGTCCCATTTACGGGTCCATTTTGGTTCTTATATTTGTCGCACAAATATGTGTAAATTTTATTTAAACATCGTTTCATGTTTAAATGCTTCCAATTAATTTCGTCCAAATCACTCCGTAAATATACGTGTACCGCTACACATATTATTTACGTACTAATATTAATCACATTAATCAATTAGTACAATTTTAGTGAATTAACAATTAATTAACTAAAACCCGTCTCCCAAAATTTATTATTCAATTATCGCATAATCAAATAATAACTGCCGTGCCTCGAGTTCGCAACTCAAAATCTCTCTAAAATAATCGACTAACCTTTTAGTCTATAAATCAAGGGACTAAACAAATTGTATCTCATACAATTAATTAGTTGTCTATTGGGGTTCGTTCCTATAGGTGTGACCGAAATGGGTCAGTTGATCACCGCCGTCTCACGACAATAACATCAAACTCTAGTCAGCCAACCGTTATCGATTTACGTTAATCAACTGACGAGGATCAAATAATTAAATATCTGATGATATTCCTTTAATGAGATTTATTATGTTAACGAAATATTGTGGAGGACACTAACTCCAACAATCTCCCACTTGTCCGACACAAGGTGTGCGCTACCAATTCTCTTGTCCGTTTTAATCTCCCACTCAATGCAAGGTGTCTTTCAGGTCGCACTTTCAAATGAACATATCGCGAGTGGTTTTCTCGATCGAGAGTGTGACTACCTGACCAGAAAAATCTCTCACAGATTACATCCGAGCGTGGCCACGCATTTGTAGTCATTAACTCCTCGAGTGGCCTTGAGATATAGTTTACCCAACGTGGGTGGACAATTCCTGTATGCCCTATCTATCTTTGCCCAATACAGCTCATCATAACTCATAAGATGTCCTTTTGGCCTCCTTTTACGGCACGACCTAGGACAAAAACCAAAGTCACTCAGAAACTACATTGACTTGGATAATAGTCTCCAGTCAAAAGAATCGACTCATAGGAACATCTTAGAGATCCCTGCCACGATCAGGCGTCTATAATAGAACTTAGGGACTCTCTAAATGGTCACTGTCCGGCAAAGTATCACACACTCTGCCTATGTAATCGACTAGTCATCACGTATGACCTTATGGTGTTGAACAACCATCAATCGACTTACAATCTAGTCACTCCGAGACGTCACCTCATTAAGTGACTAGGGACAAAATACAATATTCATCTTATTCACTTGAATATTGTTCAACATTGTCTCCACAACTTATTCAGATAAACAAGGTATTTAAAAATTTAGTCATACTAAATAAAAGATTCATAAAAGAATGAATACGAAAACAATGATTGTGATTATCATATATATAATAAGAGATACACTATCCAATTATTACATATCCATAATCTAAAGAAAATCTGGTACTCGTCTCAATCCCATTGCGACGACATGACCATCATGCTTAGCCTTTGATAAAGGCTTGGTTAAAGGATCAGCAATATTATCATCTGTCCCAACCTTACAAATGTCAATTTCCTTCCTTTCTACATAATCTCTAACTACATGGTATTTCCTTTCAATGTGTCTAGATTTGTTACTAGACTTCGGCTCTTTGGCTTGAAAAATAGCTCCACGTTATCACAATATAGAGTGATAGGATCTTCGGCGGAATGGACTACTCCTAGTCCCTCCATGAATTTCCTAATCCAAACAGCTTCCTTCGCAGCCTCAGACGCTGCAAGGTACTCAGCCTATGTTGTAGAATCCGCGGTAACGCTTTGCTTGAAGCTCTTCCAGCAAACAGCTCCTTCGTTTAACATAAACACATAGCCGGATTGGGATTTCATCTCATCCCGATCGGTTTGGAAACTTGCGTCTGTGTAACCTCTTATACGCAACTCAGTTTCTCCTCCAAACACTAAGAACGAATCCTTAGCCCTTCTCAAGTACTTAAGGATGTTCTTTACGGCTATCCAGTGACTCTCACCAGGCTTGTCTTGATAACGACTTGTCATGCTCAAAGCACACACAACGTCGGGACGAGTGCAAATCATAGCATACATGATAGACCCAACAGCGGAAGCATAAGGGACGGTCTTCATGTGTTCAATCTCCTTAGGAGTGGAGGGAGACTGTGACTTGCTCAAAGTAATCCTTTGGCCCATAGGTAGAAATCCTCTCTTGGAGTCTTTCATATTGAACCGGTCAAGAACTTTGTCAATATAAGCTTCTTGACTCAATGCTAGTATCCTCTTGGACCTATCCCTATAGATCCGGATACCCAGGATTCGTTGTGCCTCTCCCAAGTCCTTCATCTGGAAGTGTTTCCCTAGCCACTCCTTTACGGAAGTGAGCGATGGAACATCATTTCCGATGAGCAATATGTCATCCACATATAGGACAAGGAATACAACCTTACTCCCACTAAACTTCATGTATAAACACAGTTCTTCCACACTTCTAGTGAAATCGTATTGTTTAATAACATGATCAAAACGATGATTCCAACTCCGAGATGCTTGCTTTAGACCATAGATGGACTTCTTGAGCTTACACACCTTCTTAGGGTTAGATGTATCCACAAAACCTTCAGGTTGTATCATGTACACCTCTTCTTCTAGAATCCCATTCAAGAAGGTGGTTTTGACATCCATTTGCCAAATCTCACAATCATGAAATGCGGCAACCGCTAATATTATCCTAATGGACCAAAGCATAGCGACTGGAGCGAAGGTTTCGTCATAGTGTAGACCATCAACTTGGGTGAAACCTTTTGCCACCAATCTAGCTTTGTAAACATCTACATGTTTATCCACGCCGAGCTTAATTTTATATATCCATTTACACTGAAGGGGTCTCACTCCCTCAGGTAAATCCACCAAGTCCCATACTTGGTTCTCGTACATGGAATCCATTTTGGACTGCATGGCTTCTAGCCAAAGCGAGGAGTCGGGACTAGACATGGCCGATTTGTAGGTAGTGGGTTCATCACTTTCCAAAAGTAACAAAACATCATCCTCTTCGATGTTACCAAGGTAGTGATCAGGTGGATTAGAAATCCTACTTGACTTTCTAGGAACAGTTACCGTTTCAGAGGAAGAGGGAAAGCTATCCTCCACGTTCTCTCTCCTCTACCTCATTCTCGGTTTGTGGCTCTCGAATTCTTCAAGTTCAAATTTTCTCCCACTCTGTCTCCTAGAAATAAACTCCTTTTCTAGGAAGACAGCATCACGAGCCACAAACACTTTGTTCTCGTGTTTATTGTAGAAGTAATAGCCACGTGTTCCCTTGGATATCCTACAAAAAGACATTTGTCAGATCTGGGTGCAAGCTTATTATCAGACTTGATCTTGATGTACGCTTCGCAACCCCAAATACGCATGAATGACAAATGAGGGACTTTCCCTGTCCATATCTCATATGGAGTCTTATCGGCCGCTTTAGTCGGGCTTCGATTTAGTGAAAATATTGCAGATAAGAGGGCAAAACCCCAAAATGAACTAGGAAGCTCAGTTAGACTCATCATAGACCGAACCATATCTAGTAAAGTTCGGTTTCTCCTTTCGGCCACACCATTTAATTGTGGTGTACCACAATCTTTTAGGTGTGAATCAAATTCATAATTTAGATATTCAGCACCACGATCGGATCGTAGGGTCTTAATCTTTTTATCCAATTGGTTCTCTACTTCATTTTGAAACTCTTTGAACTTGTCAAAAGCTTCACTCTTGTTCTTCATTAAGTAGACATACCTGTATCTACTTAAGTCATCAGTGAAAGTAATGAAGTAGTGAAAGCCTCCTCTAACGGTGATGGTTAATGGTCCACACACATTCGTATGTATGAGAGCCAAAACCTCACTAGCTCGTGTCCTTTTTCCCGCAAAAGGTGTAGGAGTCATCTTGCCTAAAAGGCAAGGCTCGCATGTACCATAAGATTCGAAACCAAATGGTTTGAGCACTTTTGATGAAGCAAGTCTCTTAATACGTCTTTCGTTTATGTGGCCTAAACGACAATGCCAAAGGTAGGATTCGTTTGGATCACCCTTTTTGAGCTTTTTAGTTTCTACATGATAAACGTCATTTAAAACATAAATGCCTCCAATTGAAATGACCTTGCCATAAACCACATCATTTAATGAAAAAGTACAACTATTGTCCTTAATCATAAAATAAAAGCCTTCCGCGTCTAACGCGGAAAT
Source organism: Silene latifolia (assembly GCF_048544455.1). Taxonomy (NCBI): domain Eukaryota; kingdom Viridiplantae; phylum Streptophyta; class Magnoliopsida; order Caryophyllales; family Caryophyllaceae; genus Silene; species Silene latifolia. The sequence goes on from NC_133538.1 coordinate 352,674,195, forward strand.
GGAGATGATATTCTTAGTTAAAGTTGGTACAAAATAACACTTATTTAAATACAAATCTAGACCACTAGCTAAAGTGAGCACATAGGTCCCCATGGAAACGGCCGCTACTCTAGCTCCATTGCCCATGCGGAGATCCACATCACCTTTTGTTAGTGCTCGCACGTCCCTTAAACCCTGCAAATGATTACAAAGGTGAGAGCCACATCTGGTATCAAGTACCCAAGTGAAAGTGCAAGCATAATTAACGTCTATCACATAGAGAGAGGAAATCATACCAATAGGCGTCACACGCTCTTCGTTAAGATCCTCCAAGTATTTGGGACAACTCCTCCTATAATGCCCCTTCCCATTACAATGGAAACATTCGGCCTCGGAGAGTTTGACACTTTTTGCCTTGGGATTGCCATTCTCAACGGCCTTCCCCTTTCCCTTGTCATGTATCTTTGACGATTTCTTGAATTGAGACTTTTCCTTTCCTTTTCCTTTCTTAACTCCAAGGGACATGTTCTTTAACTTCATGGTTAAAACATCCTCTTTGTCACTCCCACTAGCTTCTATATCCCTCTCCGCTTGGGTGAGGAGTGCATGAATTTCATGATAACTCTTATCCATGCCATTCATATTGTAGTTTACCCTAAAGTGGGCAAACTTGGTGGGAAGTGAGTGGAGGATTCGATCCACCACAAGAGTCTTAGGAATGTTACACCCTAGACGCTCTAGGATGTCGACATATTCGACCATTTTGAGTACATGGGGACCAACCTTTTGGCCCCTCTCAAGCTTAGCTTCAAAGAATCGTGCCGCCGCATCGTATTGACGGACTTTAGGTGTTTGTGAAAACATAGTAATCATACGAGTGAATATCTCGTACGCATTTAAAGAAATGCATGATAACTTGAGCTTTGGGGACATCGACCATATCAACACATTCTTGATATCATTCGACATCCTCACATGGTCATCATAGGCGGTCCGCACCGCTGATGAAGCCCTTGGACCGGGCTCGATGGGAGGAGTTTCGGTCAAGTAAGTGAGCACATTGTCGGACAACACGGTACTTTTGATGTTGGATTCCCATTCAAGAAAGTTACTACTGTCATCTTTTAAGATATATTTGTCCATTACGGACCTTAGCCATGAATCTTTGCCTAGTGAAGTAGTCGATAGAGTTGATGAAGTTGCCATTGCGAAATAAAATGCTACAACAAATAAGGAAATATTAACATCCATTGTTTTTAAAAATACTTGTGAAAACATGTTTAACAAGTTTTAGCATTTATATAATGATCTCCCACTAAATTATATAAATGATTCCAAGACCCAAATATTAAAAAAAAAAAGAGCATCGCTTGGGCGAAACATCCCATAATTGTGTAAATTCGGTAAGTCACGTTGACTAATTCTACCTCTAGAACTCTTGGTCGACGAATTTCCTTAAATCCATCTACTAGCCCCGGAACATAAGACCGTCTTATATCCCGTTGAGTCCAACCAATTTTGGCTTGTGATAACCGTTTGCCACCCTACTTACCCAAGGTAAAAAGAGAACACCCCGCTTGGGCGAGCGTGGCTCTAATGAACAAGAGATTCATAGGTGTTACTAATTGGTAAGGCTAATCTCAATTTTAGTTATGTGAGAGATCTTGTCAATTTAGTCATAAATTCCCTATAAGTGAACTAATTCGGTGAATGTAAATGACGTGAATTGACAACCGCGAAAATAAAATGCATGTGATTGGCGATTTTGGCATGCGCGAAAAATAAAAACAAGCAAACAAGTAAGCATATGAATAAATCCTAGTATGGCCACCTAGTTAATAAAAACTAGTCTATTACATATCGGAAACCAATTCCTTGGTCCCTTGACTCTTCATTCCAAAAGTGGTTCTCCTTGTGGGATTTGGAACACCTTCCAAAAATAGACTCCGTCTCGATGTAATCCGTCTTTTGGAAACGACGGTAAGAATAACTATTACAATTGAATTACATAGCTATTCCTATTATACATTAATTAATAAAATAAATAAAACTATTAATTAATTACAAACCGACAATACGAGATCGTATTTAATTACAAACATATCGCGATTCCCATTCATTTCGGGTAATAACGATTAAAATTAAACTAGGCCATACTAGGTACAACAAGATAAATACTTTAAATAAATGATAATCATTCATTCAACTTAAATAAATATGCTTAAAATGCTGTAAAATGATGCCAAAATCGCCATATCTATCAATCGTTGGTATCCATCTCGGTGTTTGTGGATTTAATCGATTTTTAACATGTAAAAATCAATAATCAACTCTTAAATCTCATTTAAGTCCAAACTAATTATCCAAACTGTTTTGGACCTCAAAATTAGTCCTCACTAATTTTATGATGAATAATTAGTTTGATTTGATGATATTTTGCTAATTTAATCGGTAAAATCATAATTTTTAAGTAAAAATTCAAAATAATTGAAAAATTACCCAAAAATTGAAACAAAAATTTTGAGTATTCTGGAACACTTCCAAGAACACCAAAATATCAGAAAAATTGCCCCAAAAATCCGGATAAAATTTATGAAGAAAAAAATCGATATTTATCGGTTTTTAACCACTAAACCAATAAACATAAAAAAAGGTGAAATCAAATTTTAATTTTGACTTTTATCTTTTAAATAACATTTTCAAATGTACATAAATTTATCAAGGGCAGAATCAATTATTTCGAAATTATGATTAATTTATTTCACTTTTATCGACTTTTATCTCATAAAATCAATAAACATGCAAAAAATTCAAACCAATCTTCAAACTTTTGCATACAATCAGTAGAAAACATACATGAAACACCATAAAAATTCCATGGCCCGAATCATCCTTTAACTATTTTTAGTCAATTTATAACTAAAATACGGCATTTTGACTCGGTTTTCTACCAAAAATCATTAAAAATTGCAAAATAACTTCATAAATCACCAAACTTTACCACAATTCTTTTGAGTTTTTATAAATTATCTCATAATTTATTAATATGCTTAAAATCAACATGCAAATTACAAACCTAAGCTCTGATACCACTTGAAAGTTCATAGATCCATATTAGACTCTCTAATAAAAATTAAATTATCTCATAATTTATCATTTTGGTGATCTATGTAACATGCATGCAAATATAAAAGCATAAAAATGAAAGTTAAGGAAAAATAATTTTCTTACATAGATTTTTATGGTTGTATGGGCACAATCAAGATCTCCTACCTTGATTGTTCTTGAGCTTATAACAAAAGGATGATCCTCCTAACAAATATTCAAAGAGAAGATCTCCTAACAATGTGCACCCAAGAACTCAACCCAATTAATCTGACAAGTATTTACTAGTAACTAGTTAGAATTATTCCCTTGATAATATGTAAATATTACTAACACTCTTAGTAATTATTCATTTTAGTTTACTAACAACTTAGTAAAGGATGTTTATTATTTTAGAGAGAAGATAGACAAATTGTTGTTCACATGCAAAATGTACAAGTGAAGTGTGTAAAAATGAACAACAATTTGGAGTGTATAAGGGGAAAGTGACGGGTGGAGTGAGGTGGAGTGAGGGAGTCAACTTGTTATAATATTTGTCCAATCTTTATCACATGCACATGATCATATGACAATATTATGGAAGAATAACAAGTAATGTGTAATGATTATAATTATAATCATCTACTATACTCCATTTACACGGTCCAATGTCCCATTTACGGGTCCATTTTGGTTCTTATATTTGTCGCACAAATACGTGTAAATTTTATTTAAACATCGTTTCATGTTTAAATGCTTCCAATTAATTTCGTCCAAATCACTACGTAAATATACGTGTACCGCTACACATATTATTTACATACTAATATTAATCACATTAATCAATTAGTACAATTTTAGTGAATTAACAATTAATTAACTAAAACCTGTCTCCCAAAATTTATTATTCAATTATCGCATAATTAAATAATAATTGTCGTGCCTCGAGTTCGCAACTCGAAATCTCTCTAAAATAATCGACTAACCTTTTAGTCTATAAATCAAGGGACTAAACAAATTATATCTCATACAATTAATTAGTTGTCTATTGGGGTTCGTTCCTATAGGTGTGACCGAAAGGGGTCAGTTGATCACCGCCGTCTCACGACAATAACGTCAAACTCTAGTCAGCCAACCGTTATCGATTTACGTTAATCAACTGACGAGGATCAAATAATTAAATTCTGGTGATATTCCTTTAATGAGATTTATTATGTAAACGCACTATTGTGGAGGACACTAACTCCAACAATTAGATAGATCATGTGATTATAATTTAGTAGTGTATATTTCTCCTTCATTTCCCCGGTTCACACTTAAGCTTTTGTTTTTGTTCTTTTTGCATAAGTAGAAGATATTGCATGAACTAATTTTCTCTTGAAATAATACCCTTACCACACAACTAACCTCACCCTTACTATCATAATCAACCTTATTACCCCTCGAAACAACAGCCCAACCCACTGATACTCTGTTCCTACCCCCGGCTCACATGAAACACCCACTTTTAACCCCGAAAGCGAACCCACCCCTTAGAACTTAGAAAATCAACCTACTCACCGGAAAACAATCGCCTTCCCTTGAAACCCCCCCTTTTGTATCCTTTAAAAAATCACTTAAACATAGTAAGAAAGAAATATATAGATCTAGTTACTTATGAGGGAGCATTCCTTTCTTGTAATACACTATGCTCCTACTGTCGGCTCACACTTAAAATGTTAAATATTTTTATTCTTTTCGTCACATAATATGTATAATATATTGTATGAACAGTTTTCCCAATTGAATTTGAACTTTTAAGCAAATTACAAATAGATCTCAGATTTCATGTGGATAAATTATGGAAAAATTAGATATTTGTAGTCCGTAAACAACTTTATAGCTAAAATTTATAATTATAATAATGTAGGTTTCGTAAAAACTTGAATTCTACTTAAGGCTTTAGGTTGAGTTGTAGAAATTCCCTCTCGTTTGCCTTTAATACAATACCCATCACAAAGAATAAAAAAGTCAAATAAATGATTGGGACGACAAAAGGAATATGAGGATAAACGGTGGATTCAATAAATTCTTTAGGTCGTCTCTAAATATCTAAACATTCTTACCGGTCATCTTTAATTTTGTGCATTCTATGGGCCAATGATTGCTTTAGGGAAAAAAGTAGACAATAATAGATAAATAGAAGAACAAAGAGAGAATACTTTCATCGATCAACTTCATAAGTCATATTTTGTCAATTTAACCATTTGCGTCGAGGTCGAACTTGTACTCTGTGTAATGACTCTAGGTTTTTTTTTTTTTTTTTCATTATTCATGCTCTACAAACGACTAATGGAGCACATTGTAATTAACCAAATGCTAATTGTAAAATGAAAAGAGAATCTTGTTCAACAAACATAATGATGGAGATTTTTGTAAGTACTCCGTAACTAAAAGTTACTCGTATTTGTGATTAACTAAAAGATCTTAACTAAAAGATTCTAATGTTCTTCATTTTTTAGTCATATTTCTCTTTTGAATTTTCTAAATGATTTAGATTCGTAGTCATGTGAGTTGGCCTCGTATTATGAGATGAGTCATTTTATTAGAGTATATCGAAGTTTTCATATACTATATATAAATACAAATATTAAGATATAATCTTCTAATTCTAATAGAAAAGTTGAAAAAAGTTAATAATTATAAAATAATAAGTCTAAAAATATTAAAAAAATAATTTTCTAATTTTAATTGAAAAATTGGAAATAATTAATTATTTCCTAATACTAATATGAAAAATGTAAATAATTAATTTTAAAATTTTTTTTCATTGTTTTAACAAATTTGGAGACTATCACGTCGCTCGAAAAAAGTCAAATATATATTTATACTAGATTTAATGCCCGTGCGATGCATGGGCCTATATTAATGTCGTCTTGTTCTATCTTTTTTCAAGATCGAGCTAGCTCACAATGTATATAGTGCGGGAAAAAAGATAAGCAATATTAACGTTAAGACTCTTAAGACTGATTATTGTAGCTGACCTTTAAAAATAAATATTCCTCAGTTCTTCATAAAATGCATCGCCGTAGGTAGTTAAGCGAATTTATATATGTATTTATCCACATTAAGGCATTTACACTTTTTTTATTTATTGTAGCTGACGAATGTTTGAAATTCCTCCTAGACTATCTTAGCTAGCGTTTACACTTTTTTTATTGTATAAGGATATCTCAAAAGTACTAGCAATAATGGAATTAGTAGGATAAAATATTCAAAAGAAAGAGTAGCTTTTGTATCTAAGACCATGCAAAAGTAAATATAGCAACCGAAGTCAGGGAGTAGTGCAATGCAGTCGTAAGTGTACAATAGGACTCTACAAATCATAGGGTGATAATCTCTATTTGAATTAATCAATATATATATCTATCTATATTATTAAAGGAAGCTTTTTTCGAGCGATTATAGAGAGTCCAACTATTACGAAACTCCAACTTATAAAAAACTACTACTCCCTCCGTACCACACCAAAGGTAACGTAGGGAAAAATGGAGTATTTAAGAAAAACTGAAAAAAGTAAGGGTAAAGAGTGAATAAATAGGTAGGGTATGTAATTGAGTGTTTAATTGTGGGTTGTTAGGTGGGGTATGTAGTGGCATTTTGTGTAAATATCAAATGGTTATAAGGATAACTTGGTAATATTGTGGGCCAAATAAGGAATGTTACCTTTGGTATGGTACGTCCGTTTATAGTAAGTGTTACCTTTGGTGTGGTACGGAGGGAGTAATCAATACATATATATAAAGCAGCAACTTTTCAAGCGATATTAGAGAGTCCAACTTTTTTAGAATTTCTAACAAGCGTAGATTTCGAAACAAAGTAGATTTCTTAATATTGAAAACAAATTTTAATAAAATTCAAAAAATCTGCATGATAATACAATCCGAGCTAATAAGAATAATCAACTAATTCTATTGAAACACTAATTCTTATGCTACTCTGATCCTCATTCAACTAAACTATTGTAAGTCTCTGACTATAGGTGGAACAGTTCCTATATATATAAGAAGAAGAACTACGTTATACAGGGGCCAAATAACGTTATCCCAGCTACCGATTCACCCGACAGAAGATAAACAGTAATGGATGGGGATCAGGAAATCATGGAGGTAAAGATGCAGCAAGGTCACCGACGTGTAGGAACAAAACCGCTCAGCAGTGTATTATCCCAAGGACCACCTAGAACAATGAGTCTCGCATTTAAACCAAATCCGGGTTTGTTTCCTTGATTTTTCATCAAGGCAATAACACTTTCCAAATGTAACGACCGAATTGCAGTTTTGCACCAACCTTACCAAGGACTAATGACAGCCATCAATATGAGAACTAGAAAGAACACAGCTACCGCCTACGAGTTTGTAATCAGATTTATTACCCGAATCAACATGTTGCAAAAAAAAAAAAACGCCAATCCAGGTTTGTTACTTGATTTCTACACATGAATGCAGTTATAGAATTTTATTAAGACAATTACTTCATGGGAATATAGAGATGGATTTTTAGCGTGCGTTTCTCCACATGACTAACCTAATAAGCAATACCAGGCAACGGAAGAGAAACCAGCAGTCGGCCGACACTTTGGCAACAGAATTAGGTTCCGAATCAACAAGTAAGCCAGGTAGCACAGATCCTTGATCCTGGTGCGTCAATTACATACCATAGATAGTATTAGATACCAGATGTTACCTAATCTTATTAGAAGATTGTAACATATTAGACAAATATAAATAATAACTATTCACCACGGATTTTAATACGAATTAAATATAAACAGAAGTAAAGGAAAACGAAGGAAACAGGTACAACAAACAAGTTCTTCGTTGCTAACATTACCCGAGCTAATAGGCGCGGAAAACCTAGATTCTGGTATGTCCCCGCGATCATTTAAGTACACAAGGGCCTGTACTTTTCATAAGACCTTTAGAATTGACAGAGAGAGATCCTAATATTTGTAAATCAAAATTTCACCTGGGATGAGCACAGTCAGCTTCATGAAACAACGGAGAAAGATAAGGCAGCTGCAGAACAGAACAATAATATACCGATTACCGTCTGTTATCTTCCCACGATTCAGAGCTTATAGTCTCACTGCTGGTCTTGGTATGTTGAAAGCACGTACCACTGTAAGCAAACCTACGCCTTTATCAGACTGATTAACCTTGATACCTTTCTAATCTGATGTTTATTTCTCTAATCCAGTGTTTCTAATTCATGACCACAGTTAATAACTTTTCACCAGGTATCTCAATTTAGCTCCGCCAGAATGTAGTTGCACAACATGCAATATGATCATGTGGTATGAGGAAAGGGTGAAAAAGACAAGCAATCGAGGGCAGATATATTTCAATATGTGTTGTAAGGAGGGCAATATAAGATTGCCACAACTAAGAGATCCTACTATATTTTAAAAAAAAAAACTTAATGGATGACGACAATCAAGGCGCCAGAGCTCGAAAGTTTAGGCATAATATCTGAATGTAAAATTCCTCCAATGCATTCACATAAATGGGTGCGAAAGTCGATACAACTGTGAATAATTCACCCGGACCATACACTTTCCGAATTGGTGGACAGAACAACCATTGTTAAGAGTTTTTGCTTCCTACCGGCAAACGAACGCCCTCATTTATATAGCTTTATGTTTATGACACCCCAAGTAAAATAGATATGAGGCCCAAGGTATTTGTGAAGAAAGACAACAAAGCCAATTTTAGAAGCAGATATACTTTCAATACGTACTGTATTGAAGCAAATGTTAGAGGATGTCAATCCACTAGCACAATTTTTCATGGCCCAACAACGCCTGAGTGAAAAACAACATCAGAAATTGTTGCGCTTGTTATTGTAGGAGATGTTGGAGGAGCAAGTGAAGGAAGAGAGTTAGAAATCGAACACAACGAATCACTAAGTTGTACCCCTCTCTCATGGTCTTATAGTACCCGCTTTTTTCCCCCTATGATTCTACACAGAAATACCATATATATTATTGATGAGAATAGCCAAGGCAAGCAGCCTGGTAAGAGAGTACGGTATGATGAGGGAGTTAATGCGTAGAGACTACAACAAAATTAAATGCTATTCAACTGATATGCTTAACTTCGCAGGGGGGAAACTCATGGACTGTTGTTGCGCAATAGAATCACAAAGACCACATCAAGAATATTGTGTTTAAAGAGGACTTATTAAATCCACTCGCCATTACATAGACCACCCGGAGTCGACCTCACTCTCAACTAAAGCTTTCCACTCAGTATAGAGTTTATAGTTGATATTTATGCTATGTAATAACATTAATTTGGATTAATATTTTAAGCCAATGGAAAAAGTATAGAATTATACCGTGAATAACTCGACTAACCGACATTCTTAATAGTTGATATGAGGAGCAGGTACATCAAATACAGGTCCGCGAAGGAATAGAAGGGATGAGAGATATGCCCGAGTCCCGACGTCGATGAACCGAGCCGGAGAAATTTGTGGATTGACGGATAACAGGTGTGTGCTGATAAGGAGTCATATTACTGGTGTTGTCGACTGGATAAAGAGGTGATTGCTGTAGCTTCATTGAGATGATGAGATGATAGCAGGAGATATAATTTGATTTGGAATTGGGAGATTAGCTAGATTGTTTGTTTGGGACTTCAACAAGGTACGATTATTTTTTAGACAACAGTTTAGAAAGATACCTCTCCTATATCAAAGTAAATAAGTGACAAGGAAGTATAAAAAGTGATTTGGGCAATTGCTCATATTTTCTAATTAAGAAAATATTAAAATAGTTATAATTTGTTGCGAATCATTTTAAATAAGATAAATTTTAAAATGTTCAGTTTTATAATAGGTCAATATAAAACTCAATCAAAATCGAGTAAATTATGTATCAATTCAGGCTTTGTATTTCAAATCAACAACTATCACGATACAAATTATTATACCGCTATTGTGATAGGACTGGTATATTTTACCAAACACATCTTTTCTTTTATTAATCGATGTCCTTATGTATGTGAATTTATCTAATATTTGAAAGATATTGTAATATTAAAGTTAAGGCATAATATATTTTACGAAACTAATTGCATAAAACAGTTAATCAACATATAATGTAGAAAATTATGATGGCATTCACATTCTTAGATCAACTTCATGGTCATGCAATGTCAAACGCATAATTCAAGTCTTTCTTCTTTATAAGGCCATACATTAATTAATTAAGAAACAAGTAGCAAAAGTGGTATTATGTACTACATACTACACAAAGTTTAGGAGAATAGTGTTTTATTATAATTTAAAACCCGTGGTTTGTTTAACAATGAATGCTACCTATATATTACAAGTATCCTTTTTTGGTTACAAGAAGCAGGATTACCCCCTAAATGGACTACATATATATTATAATTATGTTACTTGATGTTATACAACAGATATAATTAACACAAATTTTCATTGAAGACGGGCATATCTGCCACAAGCTGAAGATGTGTCAAGTAATATCTAAGTGGATAGATAAAACAAAAGCAGAATGCTACTCCCTAATCATTTTGCTTTTGTCTTATTATCTATCCACTTGACTATTACTTAACCCTTCTTCAACTTGTGACGGATATGTCCGTCATCAATTAGACTTGTTGTATAATTAATACCCAATGACACAAGTTTTATGCTGAAAATTACACATAATTCATTAGTCATCAACTTTATCAACCCATTTTGCTTCATCTCAAGTTCAAATATTTGGATTTCTTTTATCAACTTAGGTATAGATTGTTACAGATGATATTATAGGGAGCCCCGTGCATCGCACGGGCTTTTCAACTAGTATTTATTAATTTAAAAATTAAAATACCATGAAACCGTAACAACTTTTCCTACGTAGTAACGTATCGAATGAGATTTTATCTTAAAAAAAAATAAACATAGATAAGATTATGGGTGTTAGAGTTTGGCTAGGATGAAAACATAGCAATGTCTTGGAGTATATATAAGACGTCTCTTACCTTTCTTTTCTTTTCCCGTTTATTATGCACTTGCATCATCTGCATGTTTTACTTTATTTGAGAACTTTTTTTCTTTGTTCTTTGATTGTTTTACAACTAATGTCATCAATATTAGATGAATACTTTATTAATTTTGACTTAACTTGCATGTTTAGGTTGATCGAAGTTTGTAAGATGGTAAATTTTGATGATTTTGTACAACATGATAACGAGGGCGTCGTTACTTAAGGTGATTTTCAACATCTTATTTGCATTTTTGCTTTTGAACATCGATATTGTTTACTTATAGTTTATCAATAAGAAATTAACTATGAAATCATTGAACTTGATCAACGCAGATGAAGAGCACAAGCCATTAGCGAAAAAAGATATGCTGACACCAACGTATGGTACGTCTCCGTTGAACATGCGGAGTACAAAAATAGTGTTAATCAGTATATGTTTTAAGAGATTGTATACGTCTTTTTATTGATACTACATACAAAGTGTTATCACTGCAAGGATTATTGATTTTAGATAGTTTGGTTCATGTCATAAGTTATACTCCTACCACCCCTTACAAACGATAAAAATCAAATTAGGTTTGACAAAATTATAGTGAGATTCATATTTGACCCGCTGAATTTAGTTTCCCTGATCGAGATTGAATTTGGGATCTATTCATCAGTTCATCTATGTTAGGAAATTGTACACGAACTGAAAAGACAATAATGAAAACCGCACCGAATCGCTATGCTTTCCTAATAGAACAATTCGACCCTTACTTTAGTGCCTGGGTTGTATCGAACTTTCTATTGAGATAAGACGGTTGCCCTCTGTATTCGACACAGAATACAGAGATATAATTAAGAAGTATTTTTGAGTAGTTTGTTAGATTGTTCAATGATGCAGAAGATGAGATTATCTGTATACCAAACATCTTCAACCCCATTCTATTTATATAGATATGAAAAGGTGTAGAGGGATGTATTTGTGAAGAGTAATAACTTTTCACAAATTCCGACACATTAAATGTCTATTGTGGGAATTAAAACCCATCAAAGTTTCCCGGGCATTGCCCCGAAGCCCCCCTGTCATAGTTGTTCAAATGAAAACTATTCCGTAAATTCATAAATAATTATGCAAGTGTACACTCCGTACTACCCGAACTTACATTATATTATAACGAACTTACCCATCTACGAACCAAACCCGAGTACGCTAAAATGAACCGGTAATTATACTTAAATTACCAACATTCCTCCCCCATTTAAGCGTAATTCAAGATTTTAAATAAGTTAACAAACATACCAATTTATGCATAAATGAAAATGTCACGAAGATTGAATTTCCACTTAGTGAAATTACACATTCCAAATATTCGAGTATCGGGGTGTGACTTATCATTGAACCCTTTCTACTCATTTTGAATACATGAAGATAACTCACACATAAATTAATTTACTTCTAAAATTACGTAACCGACACTTATTTTAAAGCCTAGTGTCCCATATCTATTCATGAACATATCAGGAGTTAAACCCATACTCCCTTGAAGCGGTTGTACTTCATGTCCATATAGGTTGATTCTTTTCATCGTGTCCTTGCATACACACTTTTTCAAAAGATCAACCTTACAACGTGCAAGTCTAAACACACACCTCGGGATATAAATTATCGTGTGCTTCAATCTCTTAACAATAGGCCTTCCACATTGAATTCAGCCTCTAACATTGTATTAGAGGGGAATTGGGTATCCTATCGCCAAAGATCTTATACGAGTTTTAGTCTCATCCCGTCAACCGACTTTATAACCGGTCAAGTCCTTAGTTGACCCTTTATGCAAAGTGATCAACTAAAACTGAGATCTCACAAAAGACAACCAATATCAATTCCCATTTATAATAGTCTATAAATCGTGTTATAACAAACACCCCGGTGCGCACCGTTATTCACTATCAAAATTATATGAATGAAATTGGTCAAATACTTTAAGGAAAATCGTAGATTATTTTCTTCAGCTACTTAACCTTTTAATCGGCTATGCTAACACTACGCATACCAATTCCAATGTCAAACTCATAATGCAAATTCGATCTTGGAAATCCATATACTCATGGTACTTTCCCAAGTAAAATACACTACCACTAGTAGAAAATCACCTTCTACATTTGGTACTTCAATTTGCAAAATACTATCCCTCTAAGACCGGAGAAAAATGACATAGGACAAACCATAATTCATGGTTTACTTTATACATTGTCACACTTGCTTAATCCCTTGCCAAAGATGAGTACTAGCTATACTAGTTTACTTACTCAACTTGTCAAACCGCAATAATTAAGCCCTTGTGAAAACCCGAGTAATAGCTCCACTTTCATTATTTGAATAAAAGCGTCATACTCGACCATTGAAAGTATTAACCGTAGAATAACAATCATACTCTCACACTTATCCTAATACCGAATATCATATTACCTCCCCCATGTCTTTCATAGAAGAACACAATGACAAAACCACCTTTTACAAGGTAAATAATCTTTGTTTTGTGTCAAAGACCAACTTGTCAAAAATCCTACAACAAATGACTACTCCATTCAGGACTCGTCAAAACTGTACATTCAATATTACTGATGTACCTCTTACATGGTTAAACCACATAACTCCATAATCTCACCATGGTTATATCAAACCATCATTCTCGAGATTATATGGTAAAATCAATTACATCAGCAAACTTAAAATGCTTTACATATGACATTGACAGGTTAAACAATCATACAAAACAGTTAGCACACTAACAACATTATTAAATAACCAATCAAATATCCATTGATCAAAACACTAATTTCCATAAACATTCTTCTGGACAATGTTCATCTCACATAATATTCAATGTAAGAGATAACACAATTTGAATATTTATAGCTATACATGGGTGACTTTGAAATTCCTCCTTGAATAAACTAGCCTATCTACCCAAGATACCATATATTGGCTCTTAGTACCGCCCTACCTCAATACACCATGTTTTTAATCTATATATATGAATCCATATATAATTGCTTACTCATATTCCGTGTATTAAATTCAAGAGAGCATTATACTCATTCTCACTTCATAAGGCTCATCTTATATCATTATACTTCAAACATTAAAATAACGATAGTATTTGTAGAAATACACAAATTAAACAGAGAATAAACAAACTACAAACATTCATGTCATAAACTAGCTATTGTATTATCATGAATGTACCAATGCAATACCAACCATCAAAGATACAATGATGCCACTCATCTAAATATAATCATGTCATGAAACAATGCACAATAACCGCATCACAAAGGCATGACCATCATTAAAACAATTGATCAATTAACACATATGTTAACAAACGTATTCAAAAAGGAATACACTAGAAAATATCAACAAACAACTTTTTATCAAATTTTTATATTTATTTTTACCCATCTCATTAACTTGCCCCAGATATAACACAAGTTCAAATAACAATGAGAACAAAAATAGACATAAAATAATGTTCCTTTACATGGATGAGTCTTGATCTCCACCTTAAACCAAACAAGAGTGTCTCAGGCCACCATAGAACCGGAACTTGACACTATCCAAAATCATTACACTATGTTATTGAGTCATACAAACACTCGTATGATAACCGCTCAATCCCACATTCTCGTGTATCATACAAAGGAGGGGTCACTAATGACATACTGACCCACTTCATAAAATATATGGATATTAAAATCCAAACCCACAAAGTACATGTATAGCAGCATGATCGATAACTTCCATGCTAATACAAAGTACTTGTCATCTCACGATATGTGTATCATAAGCATCATGTGAGTGAATAGAACCCAAGCCCTTATGAAGGTCCATAAGTCATACAAGACATAACAGAGTTATTATGCATACAAAATTTATGCCGCAATATCCCATTGATGCGTATAAAGATAATGGCAGAGTCAATCAACGGGTCATCCCTAGACCCCATCATTATATATGTACAAACACTTAAAACTCACATATTAAGATTTTACTCCATCGTTAAGCATGCCCCAATCATTAGAAATAAAACATCAAATATCAAGATATAGATTTATTTCATACATTTGGTAAATTCAATCAAAATAATTAATTACCAAATTATTGTGGATCATCGGTCATAAACAAGCCCATTGTAGGTTAATATCCGTATACTACCCTTTAATTGCAGGACTATAACGTAAAATTTACATGCAATTTATAGTCATAAAACGATAAACACAATGAAATGATTAATGTATAGAAATAACCTCGGGTCCTTTAAATTGCGGCGTAAAGAACAGAAATCAAAGCAGATTTCCTCCTAATCGTTACACCCAAGACTTTGTCCGAGATATGCCCTTGTGCTAGAACGGTGTTCTCCGATTGCCTTGCAATATAGGGAGAACTGATGTGAGTTTTGTCGAGATGAGAGATCTCAGGTTTTTCAGAGGAGAATGCTCTTCAAAATCCTAGTTTTTCTGCAAATGAAATTGTCTAGGTCAAAAGGAGAGGGAGTCTCTCCTTTTGTTTGGTTCGGCCGGACCGAGTGCATGCATGGGGAAGTGGGCTTCCACTTCCTCTTAATTTTAGCTCGAGGTCCAGTTCGCCAAATGCTAAAATGTATATGACGGGTTTATATTATAAATTGTTATCGGTTATCGGAAATTTAGGCATCACTAATAATACGGGTTATTTGAATTATTAATACGTGTCCGACAAAAAAAGTATTGTATAATTATTTTTAATATACATTTAATTAAATATAAATCACGTATATTTAATTTTACGAATTAACCGGTTAATTCGCCTTAGCCCATGATATTTAATCCGTATTAAATATAATATCTCAACATCACATATTTGACTAATTACTAGTCAAATAACTCGGACTAACGGGTTAGTCAATTTTGGCATCTACATGACAGTATTTTCATACCGTCACATCTCTCGAACGTATCCTATAGGTGTGACTTTTAGGGACCAGTTGATCACCGCCATCTGTATGACAATAACGTCAAACTTATCTAGCAAGCCAACCGTTATTGATAAACGTGGATCAACCGATAATAATACCAAAAGTATGCCCTTTGATCCTTTTAGAGGTTTATAAGTCCTTGCACTAATTGTTAAGGACACCAACCCCAACAAGCTCCCACTTGTCCGTACAAGTGCATGTGCAATGACGTTATCCGCACTAACTGGAGGACACAAGCTCCAACAAACTCCCACTTGTCCGTACAAGTGTATGCGCGATAACCGATTCTCATATTCATTTAAAAATTTCTCCCACTCAATGTAAAACAATTTGCAGATCCGGATCCGCAAAGGTCGTATTTTACAATCGACCGTATCTAGAGTGGTTTCCCGACTAGAGAGTAACTTAAGCGATAAAACGAATCCGTATCCGAGCATGGCCATGCATTTCGATTCTGACTCCTCGAGTGGCCCCGAGAAATATCGAGTACTGATAAAGGCTGAATATTTCCTTCAACTCGACTCCTTCCGATCTAAGCACGGCATGAAATGACCCAGAAAAAATCTACTTGGCCCCTGTTACGGATGACCGTGAGAAAGAAACCAAAGTCACCCAAAATCTGCCGTAGTCTCAAGAGACAGTCGATAGTCAAGAGATTCGACTCTAAGGATCACCATGGAAGTCCTATCCACGACCGGGCAACGAATGTTATAAAACATTTAGGACTCCACGTCGTTGTCACAATGGTGTCCTACGAAATATCCGTATAAATCGCCTCTGTGATTGGTCAGTCAACCGGTTGACTTATGGCTCGTTGAACCCACCATCAACCAACGTCACAAAATAATTGCCAGAGTTATCAGCTCATGTGGGCAATTAAGGACTAACAATATATGATGTTTGTTCAGTTCACTTTGTGGTGTTCAAAATCGTCGTACAATTCCACATGAAAAACAAAATATATATATAAAATATCAAAACGATGATGTCGTATAGAGTACAAAGGAGAATGAATCTGATCCATAAAAGAGTACTACAACTTAGGAACACGTTTAATTCCCATGGAATTAACGTGCCCTTCATGCTTATCTTGTCGTAATGCTTTAGTGAGAGGATCTGCTATGTTGTCATCTGTAGCAATCTTTTCTATCACTACTGTCTTTTGCTCCACGTAATCCCGGATTAGATGAGCTTTCCGTTGTACATGTCTAGACTTGTTGCTAGACTTAGGCTCCTTAGCTTGGAAGATGGCACCACTATTGTCGCAATAGATGGTGATCGGGTCATTCGAACTAGGCACTACAGATAGCCCATGTAAGAATTGACGCATCCATATCGCTTCCTTTGTAGCTTCAGACGCGGCATAGTACTCGGACTCGGTCGTAGAATCTCTTTAGAATGTTTGTTTCGAACTCTTCCAGTGATCTGCAGCGCCATTAAGAGTAAAAACGAATCCAGACCGAGATTTCGAGTCATCTCGATCCGTTTGGAAGCTAGCATCTGCGCAGAATAGGTTGCGCATAGCTTTTGAGAGCCTCCATAAGTCAATGCCCAATCTTTAGTCCTCCGGAGGTACTTAAGAATGTTCTTGACAGCCAACCAATGTGGTTCACCTGGTTCTTTGTTGGAATCGACTTGTCATACTCAATGCATATGCCACGTCCGGACGTGTGCATATCATGGCATACATGATTGATCCTATAGCCGAAGCATAAGGAATCCGTGTCATGCGCTCTTTCTCTTCCGGTGTCTCTGGTGCCTGAGACTTGCTCAAATGCACCCCTGGAGCCATGGGAAGGAACCCCTTCTTGGAGTTAGTCATCTTTGAATCTCTCTAGGACTTTGTCTATGTAAGACTCTGATCGAGAGATAACATCCGTCGTGATCTATCTCGATAGATGCGGATGCCTAGAATTCTTTGTGCCTCTCCCAGATCTTTCATCCGGAAATGGTTTTTCAACCATACTTTCACCGAAGTTAAGAGAGGTATGTCATTCCCAATCGGGAGTATGTCGTCAACATACAATATTAGGAAGACAATCTTGCTCCCACTCGACTTGATATATAGACATGGTTCCTCGACCGATCGAGTGAATCCATTTTCTTTTATCACTTGGTCGAAGCGATGATTCCAACTCCTTGATGCTTGCTTAAGTCCATAAATGGAACGCTTAAGCTTGCACACTTTCTTAGGATGTCTTTGGATCGATGAACCCTTCGGGTTGTACCATGTACAACTCTTCCTCCAAAAAGCCGTTTAAGAAGGCGGTTTTCACATCCATTTGCCAAATTTCATAGTCATGAAAAGCAACAATCGCTAAGATAATCCGAATGGAACGCAACATGACTACGGGTGCAAAAATCTCATCGTAGTGCAAACCTGGCACTTGGGTGAAACCTTTAGCAACCAGTCGTGCTTTGTAGATATCTTGTTGACCTTCCGAGAATGCTTTATTTTGTAAAGCCATTTGCATTGAAGGGGACGAACTTATAGAGTAAGTCAACAAGATCCCACACGTTGTTCTCATACATGGAGTCCATCTCGGATTTCATGGCCTCAAGCCATAGTTTCGAGTCAGAACTGGTCATGGCACCTTTATAGGTTGCGGGTTCACTACTCGTTAAGAGTAGAACGTCATCTATGTCATGTTCCTCGACCATACCAATGTATCTGTCCGGAGGAATAGAGACTCTTCCCGACCTCCTAGGTTCCTCGGGAATGTTCACCACAGCCGGGATTGAAGGAATAGGTTCCTCCAATAGTTGCTCGGTATTTGGTTCTGGAATCTCCGACAGGTCGAAGGTTCTATCACTCTTTGCATTCTCGAGAAATTCCTTCTCTAAGAATGTCGCACTAGCCGCAACAAAAACACGTTGTTCGGTTGGCGAATAGAAGTAATGACCACGTGATCCTTTAGGATAACCTATAAAGTATGTCTTGACCGATCGCGGGCCGAGCTTATCTTCGTGTCTCCACTTGACATAAGCCTCGCAGCCCCAAACCCGTATAAAGGACAAGTTAGGGACCGTTCCCTTCCATAGTTCATATGGAGTCTTGTCAATGACTTTAGACGGACTTCGGTTAAGTATTAGAGCGGTGACAAAAGAGCATAACCCCATAACGAATCAGGTAAAACCGTGTGACTCATCATGGATCGAACCATATCAAGTAGTGTTCGATTTCTCCGTTCGGACACACCATTGGTGAGGTGTTCCAGGTGGAGTTAAGCGTAGGGCAATCCCACGGTCCTTTAGGTGTTGATCAAACTCGTGAGAAAGATACTCGCCACCACGATCCGAACGCAGTGTTTTAATCTTTCTACCTAATAGGTTTGTACCCTATTCTCGGTATTCTTTGAATTTCTCAAAGGATTCACTTTTGTGCTTCATTAAGTAGACATAGCCATATCTACTCAAATCGTCCGTGAAAGTGATGAAATACCTATAGCCTTCTCGTGCGGTGATTGACATAGGACCACATACATCCGTGTGTATGAGCCCTAATAGGTCAGCAGCGCGCATTCCAACACCTTTGAAGGAAATCCGAGTCATCTTACCGATGAGACATGATTCACACGTGCCAAATGATTGAAAATCAAAGGCCGAGATAGCTCCATGTTTGATGAGCTGTTTTACGCGTTTCTCATTAATGTGTCCCATACGGCAGTGCCATAGATACGTTTGATCTTTGTCACCAACCTTTAACTTTTTATTCATTACGTGTAATATTTCCGAGGTCTGATCTAAAACATAAATTCCGTTCATGGAAAGCGCCTTGTAGTAAATCATATCGTGTAATGAGAAAATGCAAGCATTGTTTTCTATTACAAATGAAAAACCAAGTTTATCAAGCTTAAACTGAAATAATGTTTTTGGAAAGACTAGGTACATAATAGCAGTCATATAATGACAACTCAAATCCGCTTGGAAGCTGGATCACATATGTCCCCTTGGAGATGGCAGCTACTCTTGCTCCATTCCCAACATGCAGGTCCACCTCACCCTTTACGAGGGGTTCGATGTTTCGGAGCCCCTGCACATGATTACACAGATGAGAACCACAACTAAGTATCAAGTACCCAAGTTAGTAACTTGCGTGGTTAATCTCAATCATATGAATAAAAGTAGAAGAGAGAGAAGACATACCAACAGGTTTAACACGACCTGCCTTTAAGTCCTCATGATAAACAGGACATGTGCGTCTCCAATGCCCAGTCTTGTGGCAATGATGGCATTCCATGTTTTCACTCTTGCTCTTTGTCATGCCTGATGAGTTGCTCGCCTCACCAGGACCACTCTTCCCTGAACCCGACTTCTTGAACTTCGCCTTACCTACTGTTAGGTTTGCCGGAGCTTTGCCCTTACCTTTCCCTTTGTTTGACACAACGAGAACATCCTGTTTCGAGCTCCCCATCGAACTTCATGTCCTTCTCGGTGCGTACGAGGAGGGAGTGCAATTCATGGGGAGTTTTCTTCAAATCATTCATATAGTAATTCGCTCTGAATTGCGAATAACCATCGTGGAGTGAGTGAAGAATACGGTCGATAACAATATTCTCGCCGATGTTACGTTAAAGGTCTCCGGTTTCTCGACATTCTCAATCATGCCGAGAATGTGTGGGCTAACCGGTTGGCCCTTCTGGAGTCTCGCATCAAAGAAGCGAGTGGTATGCTCATAGGTCACGATTCTCGGTGCTTTCGAGAATTCCTTAGTGAGCGTGGTGAAAATCTTGTTTGCACCTTGGGCTATGAAGCGTTTCGGCAAATTGGGTTCCATTGCAAAAATGAGTACGTTCTTTACCGCTTTTTGCTTCTAAAGCGAAATCGTTATACTCGTTGATTTCGTTAATTCCAGCCGTGGGGCCTGGGTTTAACGGCATGGGCTCAGCAGATATCCGAGCTTCCCGTCGCAGCGGCAGCATTCCGTAATCCGCCTCCGATCCGCGAAGTTGGATCCGTCATTCTTGATCGAGTAGGCGATTCATCCGACTCATGAAGATCCTAAGCCGGGACTCACGGTCCAATGTGGCACTTGGCATTGGGTTATCACTTGAACCGACCATTTGTTGTTTAGCGAGTTTAATACGTGATCTACACTTTGAAAAAGAAGAAAAACAAAACGAAATAAGCAACTCATCGAGGTGATTTAAGTCTATTTTAAAATTCATTTTAAACATGTAGACTCTTGCACTTTGTATAATTGATCTCCCTCAAGAATGATACAAGTGATCCCAAGACTCAATTTCAGTAAATTGATAAGCCAACTGTTTAGCTAATTCTTCCGGAAGAACTCTTGGTCGATAGATTTCTGTAAATCCTATCTATAGTCCACCATGATCACAGGATCGTACGAGTGACCATAGTGTTGAGATAAAATAGGTCAATCGGTTCCAACTTACCCGACGTAGAAGGGGTCATAGTATGCCTACCGACGAAGAAGGGACTCATTGGAGTTTGACCTATAAAGACCGTTCTCAATTTTTTTGGTTTATACGAGGAAGATCCCATCAACAAAATTATAATTCATTTTAAGTGAACGAATAACTAGCGTCTGTCGTGAATGAATTTATTTGGATGATGGCTTAAAACGTGTGACATGAGAATGTCAATGAAAACTAACTCGTGACCTCTATATGTGTCAGTTTTCATGCAATAATTAGGTGGTTTGGTTTTTAGGCGGAAAATGATGCAAGTTATCGTAACAAAAAATAAATAAAGTAATGCAATACGTAAATAAAAATTTCCTAGTGTGGCCTATCCTAGTAAAAGAACATAATACAACTTTGGAATCCACCGTTGGACCCGAAAAGCTTGTCTTGATGTTCCATCTTGATCCAAGTAGCGGGAGTGAGCATCGGTCTCCATCTTTGGTCTTCTCAAAAATTACAATTTAAAATTACAAATATAAACCTATTTACATTCTAATTAAAACTGTAATTACAAGTGAAAAATCCAAAACCGAGATGCGAGATCTCAAAATACAACCAAGACCGTGTTCCATCATTACGGTAACACGTTCTACTAAGGCCACACTAAGTTACAATCAATTGTAAAAATTAAATACGTAATAAAAAGGCATTCACGGCATTCATAATTAACGATAAATAAAATGCATCAACTAAAAACAAATTCATTCGTGACATAATTCCGTAATTATGTTAAAATTATCCAAACCACCTTTTAATGATTAAAATTCATGTGATAAAACCGCTTCTATCATTTAATTTTAATCCATTATAATCCGTCATTTTAAAGACGCTTTAAAACAACTATATGGTACGAGAGTGAACCGATTCACTATTAAGCGAGTGTACTATATCCGTATAAAGTACATATTGAAGCCAAAAGAAAATTTAAATCAAAAGAAACAAATTTTCAAAGCTGTCAAAGCAAAAAACCCTCGATCCAGTGACACAAGTGTTCGATCGAGGACAAAAAGGGCTCGATCGACTGAACTGCAAGTCGATCGAGAAGGTTGCCAAACAGAGAGTGCTCGATCGACTGAACTGGTGGTCGATCGAGTACTTTTATCGACTAATCGCTTCGATCGAGTACGAGGACAACTCGATCGAGCAGTAGGGTTCAGAAAGGGGTCGATCGAGCACAACAGGGACTCGATCGATCAAAAACAAGACATAAATGGCACTCGATCGAGTAGAAATACGCTCGATCGAATGCAAAATTGGCTGAAACTTCAAAACCCTCGTGAAACAGTTTTGGCGAGACAAAATCAATTGCAAATTCGATCAAAAACGCATTAAAACAAATTTGACAATTGACAAAAACTTGACATGTTGCTATAATCTCTGTATAAAATAACAACATGTAAAAACAACATGAAATTTGAAACAAAAAAATGCCGTGTAAAACATGGCACGGTTTGGTTTTCGAGACAAAACAACAACAAGAGCAATCGTGTAAACAAGACACGGTCCCCAATGCAACCAAAAAAAAACGCAGCAAATTAAAAAAATTTCACGAGTAAAAAAAAATATGGTGCCGAGTGAAAAAAATGTGAGCCGTGACATTTTTTAACCATAATTCATCGTTTCAACAATCGTTTGATGAAAAACACATATAAAATTTTACGTGGCCTCGCTCTGATACCACTTGTAGGTTAATATCCGTATACTACCCTTTAATTGCAGGACTATAACGTAAAATTTACATGCAATTTATAGTCATAAAACGATAAACACAATGAAATGATTAATGTATAGAAATAACCTCGGGTCCTTTAAATTGCGGCGTAAAGAACAGAAATCAAAGCAGATTTCCTCCTAATCGTTACACCCAAGACTTTGTCCGAGATATGCCCTTGTGCTAGAACGGTGTTCTCCGATTGCCTTGCAATATAGGGAGAACTGATGTGAGTTTTGTCGAGATGAGAGATCTCGGGTTTTTCGAGGAGAATGCTCTTCAAAACCCTAGTTTTTCTCGCAAATGAAATTGTCTAGGTCAAAAGGAGAGGGAGTCTCTCCTTTTGTTTGGTTCGGCCGGACCGAGTGCATGCATGGGGAAGTGGGCTTCCACTTCCTCTTAATTTTAGCTCGAGGTCCAGTTCGCCAAATGCTAAAATGTATATGACGGGTTTATATTATAAACTGTTATCGGTTATCGGAAATTAAGGCATCAGCTAATAATACGGGTTAGCTGAATTATTAATACGTGTCCGACAAAACAGTATTGTATAATTATATTCAATATACATTTAATTAAATATAAATCACGTATATTTAATTTTACGAATTAACTGGTTAATTCGCCTTAGCCCATGATATTTAATCCGTATTAAATATAATATCTCAACATCACATATTTGACTAATTACTAGTCAAATAACTCGGACTAACTGGTTAGTCAATTTTGGCATCTACATGACAGTATTTTCATACCGTCACATCTCTCGAACGTATCCTATAGGTGTGACTTTTAGGGACCAGTTGATCACCGCCATCTGTATGACAATAACGTCAAACTTATCTAGCAAGCCAACCGTTATTGATAAACGTGGATCAACTGATAATAATACCAAAGTATGCCCTTTGATCCTTTTAGAGGTTTATAAGTCC
This sequence comes from Silene latifolia, assembly GCF_048544455.1. Taxonomy (NCBI): domain Eukaryota; kingdom Viridiplantae; phylum Streptophyta; class Magnoliopsida; order Caryophyllales; family Caryophyllaceae; genus Silene; species Silene latifolia. The sequence continues at coordinate 352,698,371 of NC_133538.1, forward strand.
TTGCACTAACTGTTAAGGACACCAACCCCAACACCCATGTCACTTGATCTTCACCGTATAAGATTTCCAAGTGCATTAAGAACATATGATATAAAACCAAACTAAGATATTGGTCATAACCCATACGCTACCGAAAATTCCATCCTAAGCAACAACAGGACAAGGTTATTCCATGGTCAATTATTACATGGCATTTCTCATTTTCAAAATAAATTTCATCTAACCAAACTCCATGCTCATAGATAATCATAGTCAACCAACATAAAATTTGTGCATGCAGACATATATGCATCCAATAAAGGTCTTTAATGATAATATACTATTGATCATATAAGCGGTTTTAATGCAAATGAATAACTCGAAAAACAATAATCAAATCACTTAAACATGAAACATGACCATCAATCCATCATACATGTATCAAAGTCATTATTATTGCCTTATTGGTCTTATTAATCCTATTAACGGCATGCATAAAAATTAATCATCATGTCACATTAATAAAAACTAAGCACATGATTAGAAAAAAATAAAGGATGCAACAATTCTAACCAATTCCAATTCTTGCATAAACAAGTGCATCCATTCATATTCATGGGAATTTTTATTAAACCATCGAACACTAAAAGAATTTCACTTATCTTATTGTCATTTCAGAAATCAACTTTTGAAGGCATAAAACCCAATATGTCATCATCAATAAGAAGCATACGTTTCATGTCAGGGACTTCATTTTCCAAAAAAAAAATACCAATTCTCTGACCCACGGCGTCAAATTTCTTTGCATTCCAATCATATTGCCGTATCAATCGGGTACCAACGCTTTGATCCATAATCGTTCTCATAAACCAGAATTTGACGCCTATTCTTGTAATTCTCAAAACCAATTTACAAACTCCGCAAACCACGTGATTCCATTTTCCGAAATCAAAACCCTCAAACTTCATCGTTTTTTCTTTAACCTTCATTGTCATTTCCATAGCATTCGTCAACTTGAAAGATTTCGATTGTTCTATTAGATTGTTAGGAAATTGTACACGAACTGAAAAGACAATAATGAAAACCGCACCGAATCGCTATGCTTTCCTAATAGAACAATTCGACCCTTACTTTAGTGCCTGGGTTGTATCGAACTTTCTATTGAGATAAGACGGTTGCCCTCTGTATTCGACACAGAATACAGAGATATAATTAAGAAGTATTTTTGAGTAGTTTGTTAGATTGTTCAATGATGCAGAAGATGAGATTATCTGTATACCAAACATCTTCAACCCCATTCTATTTATATAGATATGAAAAGGTGTAGGGGGATGTATTTGTGAAGAGTAATAACTTTTCACAAATTCCGACACATTAAATGTCTATTGTGGGAATTAAAACCCATCAAAGTTTCCCGGGCATTGCCCCGAAGCCCCCCTGTCATAGTTGTTCAAATGAAAACTATTCCGTAAATTCATAAATAATTATGCAAGTGTACACTCCGTACTACCCGAACTTACATTATATTATAACGAACTTACCCATCTACGAACCAAACCCGAGTACGCTAAAATGAACCGGTAATTACACTTAAATTACCAACAATCTATAGCTATCCTTAGCAAATACTCCCTCCGTCCCGCGATCAATTATTGTTCTTTCGTTTTGGCACAAAGACAAGGGTTTTGGCACAAAGACAAAGAAAGAGGATTAGGCCAATTATTAAATGACAAGTGGAACAAATTGAATTTGAATGATCAAATTGTTCATCAAGTTCATTCTTAAAATAGAAAGGAAAATAATTCACTGAGACACCCCGATATAAAAAAGGACAACAAATGACCAGGACAGAGAGAGTAAAAGAAATCTCTACATGGACTACACTACAAAGCCAAATTTCATATTCTCCATTAGGAATTCCAACATATCTTCAGCTACTGAATGTATATAATAAGTAGATACGGAGTAATATTAAAAATACGTATAATTACCTACAACAATTAGTTGTATGGAAAATACGGTATATTTATTTTTAATGGTGAACTAAAAAAAAGGCTTTTCCGTTAAAATTGCATTTTTTATTTTATTTTCCATAATATATACGAGTATTTAGTTTTTAGGATGGCTAAAAAAATGATAAAAATAACAATATTACCCATTACCCTAAAAAAATTTACGAGATAATTTAGTTGTCATGGAAACAACAAGTTACTCTATGATGCTAATATTAAGGAACCAAAGTCAACATATGAATTGGTTTACAAATTAAAGTCTGTCATTAGAAAGATTTTTGAGTCCTTATGCTGTCCTCCTAAACTTGAGTACTACTAAACCTATAATATCTTTTTTTGTACCTATTATATTAGTCCTTAGATATCTTTTGATAATAGTATAATTTTGTTTATTGTTTATTATCTTTACTTTTGGAAGAAAAACAAAGATAAAGAAATGGAGGGAGAAACAAATTAGTGTTTGTTATTTTTGAATAATACATTGAACAAATAATATTCTATAAGTAGTATTTCAGTTCTAATACTAACCCTTTGAATTGTTATGGTAAATTGACATTTGCTGTGAAAATTTTACATGATATATATTATTATAAAACGTGGAGGTATTTAATATTAAAAAAAATGCATAGAGTTTGTATTATCACAATATTGTTAGCCACAAACTACCTATATAAATTTTCTCATGAGAAAATTTCGTATCAACTCATTGTTATTATATTTAATCAAATAATAATGTTAATCATTTCTCAAGTAGGTTTTAACACGATCCAAATTCTCTCCATTTCTTTAGAAAAATAAACTTCCACTTCTTATAAACAGTCCGCCACCATTTACTTTTTGCAAAGAGACACTTACAATATAGATATAGGGCAATTCTAATGAACATGTCAAAAATAGAATATATGACATTTTCAAAGAATTAGAGGGAATAGTGACTATTAATTTCATTAGCGAATAGAAATGTACGAGCATTAGGATGATTAATTAATTTAGTCAACTTGGAGATAGAGTTCTAAACGAACCTCTTTAATAGAAAAATATGGAGTAATTAAGTAGTGAGTTTCCATTATTGTCAACTACACTTTCTTCCCATATATTTTTATTAACGTTTCGTTGCAAAATAAAGTAAAAATATAAATTATTGTTTGGAAATTTGTAGTGGCTAATGGCTATTTTATAAAAAAAACGTTTAATAAGGGTGATTTATAAGGCTAGATATTACAAGTGGCCCGTGCATCGCACGGGCATTAAATCTAGTATCTATCTATATTATTAAAGGAAGCTTTTTTCGAGCGATTATAGAGAGTCCAGTTTTTGCGAATTACCTACGGCCAAATTCTATCTAAAATTAGTTAGTTATAATTAAAGTATACAACAAAAAGTTATCCTCTCATCTATTATGTATGACATAAAACTGATTATTATTATTATTATTATGTAATTGAATTGTTCACAAACTACTATTTTATGAGAATAACAATACTACTCAAACATAATCACCTAAATGTGCATATATAATTCCTTATTGTCTCATAATTTATCAAAACCGTGATTAGTCTGCATGTTTGTTTGTTTTTCTATTCTTACTTTTTTGTTCACTAATTGCATACTTTTGCTTTTCATTTGCAGGGAATATGAACAATTGATAAAGGAATCAGTATTCACAATTCTACTTTGCATTGAACATACTCCGAGAACAGTACGTAGCCTTGCAAACTGATGAACGTCCTACGCCTGATAATCAGTGTTGGTTATTATTAATTGTGAGAAAGTTTTTTGTTTGCGTGATTTATTATCCTTTTAGTATTGTTGCTAAAGCTAACGTTAGTTTTAGTTATGTATATATGGTTTGTTAAATCAACATGCTTTACTGAGAATTACTTTAATTTTCAATAGCAATTTATAATTAGTTAATCTTAATCATTCCCGTGTTCACGTATTCATCCTCCGATATGTTAATTAAATATATATGTCTTGCCTAATTGGTTTAACTTTTACACTCTCCGTCTTAATCATGCAGACAAACGACTCGGAGTTTCGGACTAATGAAGATGCATATAAGAATCTTACCGTCACAATAACAAAACCCCACAAGTACGTAGCTGAAATAGCTACTACAATTATGAAGTTAGTCATACTTTATATATAAACTAACGATTTTAAAAAGATACTACAGATTATTAAGTTTTTGTATACTGCAATTTGAGTATACGAAAAACTTCAATTCGTCTTATGGTAAAACTATCGTACCTATAAAAGTGGTCATAATCTTTTCGTTTTCTTATTAGGAAGCGACAAAAAATTTTCATCCGTAACTCCGTCATCCTATTTATTAGAGGAAGGAAAAGAACATTACATACTAGCAGTAGTAGTGTAGCACATACGTAGATATTTGTCCCACGATGATGAAGTGTAGACGATTTACTTTTTGTAGCGTGTTCATGGATGAGTTTAGTCAACGGGGACAATAATACGATATACACAATAATTCTTTTTAAATAAGTGGTGTACTGTGCACATTTACATAATGCTTCCTCACAAAAATTGTCTAAAAGATTATAATACGATATACACAATAATTCTTTTTTATGCTAACATTGTTTGAAGTCAGTATCAACTTCAATCTCTTAAAATTGTAACCAGACTAATAAAAGTAAAAGTGATCAATTTAAATGGAAATTCACAACGATGATAACGTAAATGTGCCGATTTTTCTTATGGATATCGTGTTCAAAGCTCAAATCTCATAGTAAATAGTTACTGTGCGTAGAAACTAAAAAAACGTAAGTAGTGGCATATGGCATCAATGGAATTTTACATCTAAAATATGTAGCCGTGAAACACATTATTAATGTCGGCTTCTACGTAATGTTTGTGACTTATAATTGGTGGGAATTGGAGGTTAGTACGTAAAACAACACAAATTACGCAAAATGCTCAATTTAAATATTATCAATCTTTTTTCTACCAATCGTCTTAAGAAATACAATATAGATAACTTGGATTTGGTCAAATATAGGACTTTAATATGTAATTTCAAAAAACCAACCTAATATAAAAAACATAGTTTGATCAGCAATGTAATATAGATAAGCGTTTTGTAATGGTTGATGTATAACTATTACCTACCGGGTATAATGAAATAGGAATTTAAATAGAATCCATGGCATCTCATATTTCCTACGTTCCGATCATTTTTTTTTAACTTTGTCTTTGACATAAAAAACCAAAGAGAGGGAAGGGGATCATTTGGGAGTATATCCTATTGCAAGTCCTTGAAGGGAAAATTAATGAGAAAACATAATTCTATTAGGCTCAAGCATCGCATACTACTTATATAAAGGAGAATTAATTCGAGCGATAACAAATAATCCAACAATTGCAAATTTATATTAATCTTCGAGTGGTTTCATTTAAAATTCAAGTGATATGACCAGTCTGATTTTTAAGAGAATTATTGTGAGAGATTACTCTTATTTAAATTCCGAATTTCAAAAGAGTGATTTATTAGAGAAAAAAAACAGACCGAAAGTGTGTCTCCGCCTTATTGACTTTAAAATTTGAACGTATACATATATTATCTATATTTTTATTAGATAAGCATAAGAATTTGATCTGAGGTTGAAATATTCAATCGCATTGTCAAAATAAATTAAAGTACACAATTACAATAGCCTTTACAAGATGGCACGTGCATCGCACGGGCATTAAATCTAGTATATATATATATAAAAGAGGGTTTTTTCAGGCAATTCTAGAGACTCCAACTTTTTAAAATTACCTAATTAATTTTTATTTAAAATAATATTATGCATAATTATTCTAATATTTATGCAAATTCTATCTACATACGATTTTATTAATTTTTATTTAAAATAATCTATCTATATTAATAAAGGAAGCTTTTTTCGAGCGATTACAGAGAGTCCAAGATTTACGAATTATAAAATATAAAAATTTTAAAAATATATAAGAGTTATTATACATCTACTATACTATTTTATGAACTTGATCATAATAACAATAAGATAAGAAATAGAGTTTAACTATAACAATAAGATAAGAAATAGAGTTCAGCTACTCTTTGAAATAACTTTGTAGTATAAATACTGTATATAGACTTCACAAACAAATAATTTTTTCTGATCCAATTTATTAATTTTTCTGATCCAACATTTATTTTAAATTGCACGCTGATTTTTGTTTGTTTTCGTATGCGTGCTTAGATAATTTATTTGTACTAATGGTATTTTATGTAATTTATTTGTACTAATGATATTTTATGTTGAAATTTCAGGTACGAAAAGGATTAAAAAGTTTGTTGAACTCATAGATGGAAATTTATCAACTAATCTATCTTAAGGTATGGTCGATTTTTGATAATAATGTACACACAATTATCTCTAAAGCATCTTTTTAAGTTACAAAGCTTGGGGTATGTACTCCCTTGCGAAACACACGCACTGTCGCTTTAGCTACTAACTATATAACCATTTGTTATTTGTATATAAGATGGATTACACGGTTATCTCTTTCTCTAATGTTATATATACTTCAAATTTCAATGACTTTGCTTCTACGAGTACCATTAAATTTCTATCTATTATTTTCACGTAAATTTTTTTGTATATACTCATTGATTTCTTTTTGCATCTACGAGTAGCATTAAATTTCTATCTATTATTTTTACGTAATTTTTTTTTGTATTTGCTCATTGATTTTTTTTTTTTTGAAAGATTCTTTGTATTTTCTTTTTGCAGCACATGGTAAAAGCAATAGGAAACTTAAACACATGTAAGTAGTACTGTAGTAATAATGTTAATGAAGAAACTCATCGGAATTTGCAGGAATGACTTCGCTGTTACGGAGAATATTATGAGCGACTATGCCTTCACAATGAATCACAATTTTAGGGATAGGGTTTGAGTTTTGGCGCGGCGAGTCGGCAACCGCCAAGCTTGGCTCATTCCTACGTCACTATCCTTCATTATGTGAACAGATAGGATCTTGCCTCGACTCTGATATACAAATAGAGTTCTATGTGACCGGACTAACTGATTTATTGGGAAGAAATCGTAAGAAGATAAAATAGCGAGTGCGGCTTTACTGCTGGGTGTTAAAGGCGTCGCCATAATATCGGGAAAATAATGCTATGCATAACCCAGATTCTTGCTGTAATTGGCTAATGAAAACAAAAAATGGAGAAGGGTAAATGAACTTTTTATAATTATGATAATTATACGAGAAGGGAATTAAAAAGCAGCACAAAGATGAGGAAGGATAAAATTACTGCAAAGGGTATTAATGTCATTTAATATAAGATACTACAGCTCATCTTATTATAGGAGGATTTTATCTAAATTATCCTGTGCCCATCGGACGGTACACAAAGACCAAAAAAAGAGAAAGTGACCAGTTATTAGAAGACAGGTAATTGAACGATATTAAAAAGTCCAAATTTAACCGCTCATGATTTCATTTTAGTTTGTTTGTTGATCAATTGTTTATCTTATTCGGAAAAAAACTACGCCAACGGCCTATAGTGTATTTGAGGTAGAATTTGTGTAGTAATAAGAATTAATCAGTCGGTAAGTCTCCTGAGAGACTCTATCTCACTACATAGATATTTCTTCCCAAAACAAAAGCAATATATATTGTAATACGTTAAAAATATAAGAATTTTAGCGGTATTAAAAAGTGACAATTTTATGTTAAAAAGTGGTCACTTTTTAACATTAAATGGTAATTTTTTTAAGTAATTACACCATACGACAATCTTATAGTATAATATGTGAATCAGTGATTGAAGTTGATATAAGCACAGAATAGGAAGTATTTGGTTATAAAGGGTATTACTTCAAATTATCAGTTATTGATGGTCTTGATTGATTTATTAACATGCACACTTTTTTTTTACTACAGTTAAAGAGGGTATTACTTTAATTTAATATGTGAATCAGTGATTGGAGTATGTAGTTTAGTTCAACTCTTATAATTTTAATTCATTAAAGTTAAACTCAACTCATACTCATTTCTCTATAATTTAAGCTCATATAAGTTCAGTATAGAAAAGTTAAACTTTTATAAGTTTAGTTAAACTTTTTTATATGTCCAGTTTAGAAAAGTTACGCTCCAATCAGTTCAACTCAACAAAAATTAAGTCCAAAAGGACCAGGACTTGGGTATTATTAAATCATATAATTAGAAGCTTTTTTCAAGCGATTACAGAGATTCTAATTTTTACAAACTACCTAAAATTTTATTTTAATGACCATATTTTTGAGATAATGTATAAGAATATTTATACTCATAAAACCAACAATATAGAAAGTGTAGTGCTAATAAAATTATACTCCGTATTATCTTTTACGTAACTAAATTGATTAGAAATAGAACTACCAAATAATTAGTATATAAATCCTACTACGTATGAATGTTTGCTTATTAACTTTCAATGCCCCCATCCCCATAAATTAACTTTTGTGAATGTTCATAACCTTTTAATTGTTTAGTTTATTGTCACGTTTAATATTATTATTTTACAATACGATCTAATTTTGTAGTGTACTTTTCCTGTTTTTTTCAGGAAAGGAGTGGAATAATTGCAACCTCAACAATCGGCCGGTGATTACATTATTATTGTACTGTAATTGTTTTATTATTTGTTATTATTTTTACAAATTATTATTGTACAATAATATAGTAAAAAAAACAAGATGTACGGTTCATAAACATTGCAAATTAAACATACAGTGATTTCCCATGCAATTAGGATTCTTATCCCCCTTAGATGCAAATCGTGCAATTTAATGTCAAAACCTAAATTTACTTCATCTTTATATATCGATAGATAGATCAGGTGGGACTCATCCACTCATCTGTTTTTGTTGTTGTACTATATTCTATAATCAATATATATAACTAAAGGAGGCTTTTTTTTTCTAATTATACTATTAGCATTAGAATTAGGAGATAATTAATTATTTACAATTTTTCTATTATAATTAGGAATATAATTTTTCTATTAGAAATTAGAATTAATTAATTATTTTACAATTTTCCTATTAGAATAATAAATAAATTAACAATTTATTAAGGATTTTTGTCCTAATTATACTATTAGAATTAGGAGATAATAATTATTTAAATTTTTTTTATTATAATTAGGAATATGATTTTCCTATTAGAAATGAGAATTAATTAATTATTTTACAATTTTATTATTAGAAACGCTAAATGAATTAATTATCTACAATTTATTAATATTCAAAAACTATTCATAAGTATTTGTTCACTTTTTTATTAAATTGAGGGAAAAAAAAACATTTGATATATTTATAATATCCAATTTTATAACCATTTCGATTAAAAAAATGAGGTATTATGAGGCTAAAAGGCCCTAGACCGAATTGGATTGTGACAAATGTGCATGCGTAATACGTACTACATGGAATTTACTCATTTAAAGACTAAAATGACTGCTGAAATATGCCCTACGTCTTTTCTTATTGCTAATGTCATATTTAATTATACATAATACGAATTTTATTTTTCAAATGTCATATGTATTTCTCCTACTAATTTTAAAGTTATTTCCCTCACAATACATTTCAACTTTTATTGATAATTTATTATATATTATTTACATTCATTTGTCATTATATAAAAGTATATTAATCAAAATTTAAATAAGATATTCACAAATTATTGATAAGTACAAAGGTTGATATCTATTTTTCAAGGAGTATTAAAAGATATAGAAAGTTGCTGCTAATTTGCGAATCGAAATATCATATTATAACAAATGAGTAAATGTTTTGAAAAACTTTATTGTGCGATTGTTTTACAATTTAAAGTAAAAATGGTACTACGAGTAATAAAATAGATTTGAATTAGGCTTGAAGGTAAATTAGATACGCTTATTATAGAAATATGTATAAGGTTAAGATTCAATTCAAGCAACGATCAACATTTTAAAAAAAAAAAGTCATGGAAAACACATAAAAGGGTAAGAGTAGTCTTTCCCTAACATAGTGAAGATCGTCTCTCTCAAACTTTTCTTCTGGCAAATTTACATGCATAAAAAACGGTACTATTCAATTATATGTAGCAAACTAATTATTGTTTTATGCTATATATTTTTATTTGTGTGTAAACTGAGCACATCATCACTATAATTTAAGGAGAGATACGAATTGGGTAAGGGTGAAACATATTCGTCATGCATAATACGATGCTTTAACCACCTCTAAGCAAAAATATAAAAATAAATGAAAAAATTTAAACCTAAAAGGGAGTCACGTACTTGCAAACTCTTCTTTAGTTCTCTACCGCATTAATATTCTCATGAAGTTTATGACATTTATTTCATATTAATAAAAAAAAATGATTATACTGCTTCGTACAATTTGTGATTTATAACTTTTAGCTAACTTATTTGAACTTACTTAAATTTATATACTTTAAGTGAAGAATATTAATTATAAATATGATAAAGATAAAGTTTGATCTTTAATTTCCTCGGAGATAAAAAAAACTCAATTTTTATTTTCTTAAAATATACTAATTAAAGCTCATAATGTAAAACAGGAAATTATACCACAATCTAATATTTCAATATGTCGATGATCAACACCCAAAATAGCACATTTGTTATTTAAATAGTGTAAAAACTCTCAAAATGCTAAAAAAAAATGCTCAATCTGTCGTTATCAAACAAAACCTAAGTTTCTGCATTTTTTTTTGCCATGTTCAACTTAATCTTTACGGGATGTAAAAATGATGAAGTTCAGAAAATAGCGGTTAGTTTTTTGTTAGTTAGATGGACTTTTTAAGAGAGAGATGAAAGCTTTGCATTTTAGACCGTTTTATGTGTGAACCGAAGGGATTAAGTAGTGGGCTAAAGGTTGTTTCGAGTGGGAATGAGGTTGATTGCGACGAGTTGGTTGACTAAAGTTTTTCCTTACTAGATTTAGAAAGGGGATAATAATTATGAGATAGTAAAATTTGAAAAAAAAAGACAATAAAAATGAGATGGAGGTAGTAAGATTTATTTATGCAGAATGAAATAAATAGCAAAGTTTGTATATATATATAATATTCAAACTTATTCAGTTTACAAACATAGTACCCAAACACTTTGTTTTGAGTATTTGAAATGGAGGTAGAGGAGGGGACGAGAAAAAGACTAGGAAGGGAAAGGTAGAGAGATAAAAGGGAAGACTCCTTCTTAAACTTTTCTTTGTGGAAGGAGAAATAAATTATCTTTGATAAGGGAGACGAGGATCCATATCATCTGGAGTAAATATTGGTGTTTCATGGAGGTGAATGTGATTTATGACTTCTTAGATGTAAAACGTGGCAGAAAGGTAGTGATAGTGGTAGTGGATTGGAGATTGTTTCAAGTAGTAAGAACTAATTACACTGGCTGATGTTTTATTTTGCGGTTAAATTAGTGGGGTGGAGGGAGGGTGTATTTGTACTGAGTGATGAGTTTAACGAGGATAGTGATAATAAATAAGGTTATTTATCAGCAAAATATCACCTGCATTAAAACATATAGGTAACATTAATAATAACAAGAAACCTTAAATGATCATACTGATAAACTTAATCTTGACCCATCAATCCAAATTAAAGTAAATCTTAATTCTAACAACATTGTCAAGAGTAAGGGTTAGTTTCCATTGGATTGTGGATTTTTCTAGAAGTGGGACGAAGACAAGGATCGATCTTTCAAGGGGTAAGATTGTTTTAGATCATGTGTGTGAATAGGGAAGAGAAATAGGGTTCTGCGTGAAGGATTTTGTTTCAAATGAGAAGATGGGGCAAGACTATTGTTATAGGGGGTGTCATAAGCAACCCCGACCATATAGTATTGCGTTGGAATTTGGTTCACATTCAAAGGTACGTTTATAGTTTGACCGGTAGATATAACATTTAACTACCTGTAAATGTTTTTACGTAACTACCATTTAACCCAAGAATGATTAAATTATGGTTGTTATTCTAAATAAGGAGATTTGTTGCATCATTGAGTTGATTATGCAAAGTAGATATTACTGTTTTCTTTGACCAATTGAAAAACAAACAGGTATTAATGAACAAAATCTAAAAACTCTCAATCCCAAGTATCATATATATAAACTTCATATTGGTTTTATTTTCCTAAAAAAATAACATTGTCGAGAGTAAGGGTTAGTTTCCATTGAATGTGTATTTTTCTAGAAGTAGGGCTTTAGTTTTTCAATTGGTTGAATAAATTTGAGATAAGTTTCGGAGATAATAATCGATCTTTCAAGGGATGAGATTGTTTTAGATCATGTGTGTGAATATGGAAGAAAAATAGGGGTCTGCGTGAAAGATTTTATTTCAAATGAGAAACCGCGGGCCAAGACTATTGCTAGAGAGAGAGAGAGAGAGAGAGAGAGAGAGAGGGAGAAGGGGGGGATGTCATAAGTAGCCTTGGCCATGTAGTATTGCGTCGAAATTTGGTTCACATTCAAACGTACTTCTATAGTTTGACCGGAAGATATAATATTCTAATTACCTCTAAATGTTTTTACATAATTACAATTTGATCCAAAGAATGAATAATTATGTACAATTTGATCCAAAGAATGAATAATTATGGTTGTTATTCAAAAGAAAGAGATTTTTTGCATCATTGAGTTGATTATGCAGAGTAGATATTATTGTTTTCCTTGACCAATTGAAAAACAAACAAGTATTAATGAACAAATTCTAAAAACTATCAGTTTAAGTATCATATATATAAACATCATATTGGTTTTATTTTCCTTAAAAAAAGTATTTTATTAATCACTCACTCTTTTATTCTTATATCAATATTATGTTAACGGGAATTGTTTGTTGGTCATGCGATATAAATAAAATCTTAGACATGAACGATGTACTATATGTCTATATTCCATCTTATTGTGAAATTTATCACACCTTATTTTAATATCCGTGCAACGCACGGGCAAGAAAACTAGTAATATATCTATGCAAGGAATAATACAACTCTCATGGTTACTTCGTCTCAACTATTTAAAGAAGTGATTGGGAGGAAGGGAGTACTTATTAATGTACTATTATCACATATGCATCAATTTGTCGTCTATGTCCTCATCATTCTTTACTTCAATTTTGCAGGTGGGTTTGATTTTCTGTCCACATCGACATGCTTATAACGAAGTAAATTTAGAATCGGCTATAATACTATTCTAACTATCTACATGTTTAAGAGTCGTAAATACAGTGGAAGTATACCTTATTGCGAATTAAAATTATATACCTTACTAATTAGTGCCATTTGAGCTTTTATAGCCATTATTAAGGGGTATAATCAATCAAAATGATTATTAATGGGTATAATCAGTTAAAATGATTCAAGAGCTTACAGGGGCGTAGTTAAATTCAATTTCCATGGAAGGAGCGAGTTTGAATAAAGCAGATTGGCATTTGGAACTTACAGTAGTAATTTACAAGTATAACGTAGTACTTACCAGCGGTTCATCAACAAAATATTACCAGAGGCCCGTGCATCGCACGGGCATTAAATCTAGTATCTATCTATATTAATAAAGAAAGCTTTTTTCGAGCAATTTTAGAGACTCCAACTTTTACGAACTACCTTAATGAATTAATAATTAAAAGATAGATATTTGGAATAGGAAAGAGAATACCATCTCATGTAAACCACTAAAACTTAATATTAATAAAATTAAAATTAAAAAAAAAACATAGAAGTCTGCTAAATATCGAACAACTCTGTCGCGGAATATAGAAAAGCCTATATATATGCATTGCACGTAGATTCAAATTCCTCCCTTTTTCTAAATTATTACGAGTATAGTTTTTCGTTTCTGATTTTTTTTTTTTATTGATGCAAGCTTTGACAACCCCTTATTTTTCTTTTTAATATTTTGTATAGATATGGATTGTGTAAAACGGAATTACGGACTATTAAATTTTGTATGGAAACATGCAACATCTTACGTTGATGGATATATTAATATTGTACCTGTTTTTTTTTTTTTTGCACAATATGTTGTTTCTTAATCTAGGGTTATCGTCTTTTTTTTACTAATAATTTTTGTTAAAGTTTCAGGATCTTGAATTCAAAAGGCAACCCGCAGTCCCGGGCTATAAGATACAGCTGTTGGAGCGAAGGATGAGAAAATCAGATCCATGAACCTTCTGCCATACATAATTGAATTCATGGAAGAAAGATTTTCAAATAATTATTTTTAAAGGTATAATTTATGTTGATAATGGTATGTATCATGTATGTACAAATTATCTATGAAGCATCCTTTAATAAATAATAAAAACAATTGTTTGTGATATATTTTCATTAGTTAATTATATATAATCACAAATTCTCATGACTCATACTCTACTCTTTTGTTTTTAATGAAAGCATAGTGATAAGGGCACTTTCAAATGGTATCATCTTCCTTAATCCTTCTCCCTTCATTACTTTCTCACGTTTAAATAAATTGTTTTTATCTACTCCCTCCGTTCCGGTCATAAGTTTACACTTTCCTAATCGGGGTACAAGTGATATGTTTACACATTCTATTTTTGGTAAAGTTTAGGCCATGTGGGTTGTGGGCCTGTTTTGCTTAATCAACCCAATTATTCTTTTTTCATAGTACGTACTACAAAGAGTGAAAGAGTGCATATCAATATTCCAAATCGCTACTAATCGTTGGTTGGCGCAGTGGTAGCATGGGGCTGCGTTTGGTAGGGAGGTCTGCGGATCGTTCCCCACAACTGCGATTGGGAGGGTTTAAATAGTGTAATCCTTGGACACGCCCCAAAATTCGGATTAGTCGGCCCAATGTGGCTCGGATTACCGGATGGTTTAGACAAAAAAAAATATTCCAAATCGCTACCGACGCTACGGGACAAACAAATTTTGATTTTTCAAAACTAATTTACATCTAATGATACGACGTTTTTATAATGATTTTGACCAGTATTTCGTCGGAACCAATAATATTGATCGGAATTTCTCAATATTATTAACTATGTATGATTTCAACCGGATTTTCTTAAAAAATTGTTTTGGGAGTATTTAAACCGTCGCATCATGCATATTCCATTAATCCCTGCATGAGTATGTATATGCATGCTTATACATGAGATTCGACATACTAACCCTTAATTACATCGCATTTTTTTGTCCGATTTCTGCGAAAGATTTTCAAGTCATATAGAGTCCAACATCCTATAGAGTATTACAGAGTACTTCCTCCGGTCATTTGTTATCCTTTGGTTTTGGCACAAAGATCAAGGAAAGAGGAGATAGCCAATTACTAAATAACACGCGGACCAAATTGAGTGTGAATGACCAAATTGTTCATCAAATGTAATCCTAAAATAGAAAGGACAAAATTGTGGGAGACATCAAAAAATGGAATAAGACAACAAATAACCGGGACGGAGGGAGTAATAAATATATACATAGAATTAATAATGGTCTAACATAGCATCACCATAAGATAATTATAACTGACAAAAATAACATGGAGTGCTATGAATGATAGTTAATAGGGCGAAGTTTTTGCAAGCATAGGATAATCTAACTAAATTATAGGGACTATTTCGACACAAAGAATTGTAAGTTTTGGCCAGTTGTAGTATTGTAGATTTATAGAAATGATAGTACAATTTACAACTCTATTGTTGTTCTTCCTCACGAGCTTTTACTCCCATCATCAATACTTAATGCGAAGTCTCAAATGATATTGATGAAGTTTTAATAAGAACTTTTGAAGGAATCTCTTGGTTAAAAAGATGAAAGTTAATGCCAAGTATTTGTTAGAAGATAATGATAGAAGTATAAAGTACTGTATATGAGAGCAAATAAAACTCCGATAGGTCTAAAGTATTTCACTGAAATAGGATTAGCTGGTGATATAATTTTATTCCTTATTTAATTCATGTAGTTATCTTCTTAACTTTTAATTTGAAATTTATTTAAAATTTACTATAGTATTCCGTAAAACTTGGAGACTCTAACATTGCTTGAAGTGTTTCTCTAAAATTGGATGCACGAGTATAACTACGGTCAATGGTAAAGCTAGACTCGAGAACAAGCGAGGTGATCACAATTCAGAAAAACTATCATCATGCAATCATAAACTAAAAATAGGTTTCATTTCAACCATAACCAATAATTCTTTTAGCTTACATCATGATTCTATAAAATTGACAAACAATCATTTTTTATTTTTTCTTCATGATATAATTCATTGTCAGCCTTAAAGCAAGTTCAAATAACACAATATTATTTTGACTGAAATTTTGGTTAAATAGACAACTTAAAAGTTTTGCCAAACAAAGTCAAACTGTATTATTAGATCCTTGCGAAAAAGTAGAACACCCGTTTGGTTAGGTTTCTATTTTTTTCTTCTTTGTGCTAAAGATCGAGATCATATGAGGGGTCGTTTGGTTAAAGTATTGGAATAGATTGAAATGGATTGGTAGACTATAAGAGTATGGAGTTAGAACCCCATACTTGCTCATAAGTGTTTGGTTCGACCCTGGAATGGATATAATAGAAGTAATAGGGTGGAATGGAGTTAAAAACTTAGGTGTAAACATGGGTATGAGATTCTAAGATGTTGGAATGTAGTTAGAATCCATTGGGTATCTAACTCCATTCCAAAAGTCTCCAACCAAACACTAGAATGAATTGAATCCATTCCAATCCATTCCAAAAGCTCCAACCAAATAAAATGCATGGATAATACCAAACTATCTCATGAAGAGTCGTTTCAATTATCTTCACTAACTTTAATATTTCCATATACTTTTTTTGTTATTTTTTTAAATAAGTCATTCCCAGAGTTGAACTAATTAATACTCTGTAATTTTTTTAATATAGTTTTTTTTTTGGTACGAATGTTTTTAATATAGTTAAAGATACTAAGAGAGCTTTATCAACAGGCCCGTGCATCGCACGGGCATTAAATCTATCTAGTATATATATAAAAGAGGCTTTTTTCAGGCAATTCTAACTTTTTAAAATTACCTAATTAATTTTTATTTAAAATAATATTATGCATAATTATTCCAATATTTATGCAAATTCTATCTACATACGATTTTATTAATTTTTATTTAAAATAATTTTATGTATAGTTAGTTATCCCCAATATTTGTGCAAATTCTATCTAATATTTGTGCAAATTCTATCTAATAGAGTTTTATGAGTTATCTACCACTAGAAAATCATAAACTTATATGGCTATATATACCATCAAAAGATGGAATTCATATTTGCAACTGAGCAGGCTCACACCCGGTGATTATTATGGGACGGATTCCCTCATATACTCCAGATACCCAAAGTTTTCGATGAAGAACCTCAACACGATGTATGTGGGCTGCTCTGTATACAGGCTATAACCAAAAAAGGTACAAAGAGACGAAAGGCTAATCTCCATGTTACAAGGAACTGAAGGAAGCGATTCACATAAACCTTCAACACAACAGCTTAAGCTTCAAGAGTTAGCTGGATTTCTTGCGTTTTTTACCGGAAGTTTTCTTTGAGCTAACATCTGTATCCTGTTTCAAGGATGAGCCACTTAATTTAGCTTCAATAGCCGAGCACCATAGAGCACGTTCCACGTCAGATGCTGTAAATGGCTCATCTTCTAAACTCAGTTCCTGAGATGAGTACAATTAAATCAACCCATATGCAAGTAACAGGCAAAGAAAATACGTAAATACTCGTGTTTTTAGATATAGAACTCTGCAAAGCACTGTTGAGGGAAAAACAATGGAGTCTGTTTAACTCGTAGAATGATGTAGACTGCAGAGATTACGGTTAGGCAAGAAAGAAAATAACAATCCAGTAATCTGCTATCGTGCTAAACAAATGAAGTTCATGCGTCCAACAGCGACTACACAATCAGTGAATAATATGACTGAGAGGCGGAGAATCAACAGAGTGCAACAGTGATGTATCAGTAAATAAACAACAGTGGCCTTAAGGTCTAACATCTAAGCTAGGCTTAATCTGTTCTCCTTGAGATTATTGCAGTAGCAAACAAAAAAGTGTGTCTTGATACATTTTCACTTAGCCAGTTTAAAATGCATCACTAAAGTACATTTATCGGAAAAGTAACAACTCCGATTAGGAGACATGAGTAGTGAAATTTCAGCTTGTAGAAACCAGATTGCTCTGTGGTGAATAAATAACGTAGAAGTACATGCAACTAAGATTGGTGAAAGAGATAAAGCTGAGGTTTTAGGTTAGGGGTGAGATTATGAGAAAGCAACCCACAATATTTTTCCGGAGCGAAAAAGAATGAAAAGGACGAATTTCATATACCCATATATGAAATCGAATGGATTTTTGCAAGAATGGAACCATCAGCACTATGAAGTACATCAAAATTTTACACTAAACAATCATGGAAGTTCGTCAAAACAAAACCTATAATTTCACTGAGCATGGTTTGGGAATTCAAACCTTTGCCTTCTCCTGCAATTTGCTAGCAAGCAGTAGATATTGCTTCAACGAGTAATCTTTAGAATGACCAAGCACCGCTTCCATAGCCTATAATAAAAAAATTTAACGCATTTTTTTATTTTTTTATGAGCAAATACCCACATTTCACATCTACCATTTGAAAATAATACTCCTTTTTGTGGCTGATTGCATTAAATACATCGTAGGATCAATTTGATGCATATTTATCGAGAGACTAATTCTTGCGTACCGGTTAGCTAATATGAGTGTTGATGAAGCTACAAAACTAGATATGAAGATTGATACAAATTTGAGTAATTTCACTTAGAAACATAATCAAAATAGAATAAAAAAAGTATATACACATCCGAGACGATTAAATAAGAAAAATGTAAATTGTTACTCAAGATGGGGTGGGTAAGTTACGCATTGTAACGAACGAAACAAAACACAATACAAAAACAAAAGTTTCATAGTTTTACTTAAATAAGGTAGCTTTGACCTTTACTCTTGATAGCTTTTGTCTACCTGCAATTCTGCAACCAAAGTAATATACTCATGTTTAGTAATTAAAAATGCATGTTTAGTAAATAAATTGAACAATAATCAATAAAAGCATGGGATATTGAACATATATGAATATGAAAAATAATAATGTAAAAAATAAAAAAACAATGTTCAAAAGGGTAAGGTATAGAGGGTTTGTACATTTGGGTGATAAGCAAAGTATTCAATGAAAGTTTCATTTACTATAACTATGTGGTGTTTTACGTACGGATAACTAACTTAATTTACAAATTACTAAATTATATTCCATTAAAAAATTTATCTATAAATTTGAAAAGTGAAAACTTAAAGGATAAAACTTTAAAATAATTTGTAATTATCCTCTTATTCTAACAAATTGTAATTCCTATTCCTAGAATCCTTACGTAAACATACTTCTTAATCTTATATAAAATTAATAAGATAATTTTTTGAAAAGAAAGAAACTGTATTGAAAGGTGTTCAAATTAATAGAATAGGAAGATTTATACGGAGTACCTTATTTGAGTGATTGAAATACAACTTTTACGTATAATTCAAAATAATATTAAAAGATCTAAACAATTAGAGGAAGGACAAATTTGAAACTCGTGCAACGCACGGGCACAAAATCTAGTTATAATAATAGAATTAGTAGGATAAAATATTCAATCTCCCTTAGAACTCTTATTATAGGGGTAAGAGATTAGACATTTCTTACACTTACATCTCTACAATATCTAGTAGAGAGTATTCTGTTTCACAATTAAGACCCCTTGAATATTTAAAGACCCGTATTTAATTATCAACTATGAGTAATGTTAAGGATATTTTTATACTACAACAATGCAAACACATGGCCTTTTTAAAATTTTATTTATTTCACCGGGTTTACTTATCGTTAGAATCAAAACGATTTTTTATACTTTTACCGATTCGGAAAGTACTTGGCAAACTGTTTACATCTTATAATCTAAACATTTTTTTATACTCTTAACGATTCGGAGAATACTTGGCAAACTGTTTACATCTTATGGCGAAGACTCAAAAGTGTTAATACTAATATCGATAGATATCAGTTGATTGTGACGATCTAAAAGCCATGTATCGGGCTCGCTAATTTGTACGTGTAATTTGATAACACTACTCTATATGTATGCAAAAAACGTCATAGAACAATCTTATTTGTACTCCTTTTATTTGTAGACCAGTGATTGCTCAGCGTGTCATACTACTCATACTGGTAATCAAATAATATAAAAATAAATACTAAATCACTTTATAATACTATAATGAATTACCTGTTTTTGATATGGGTTTCGACAAATTAGAGCATCGACTTCGCCTAGGCTCATAGCCTCACGAGTTTTTATCTACATAAAAACCACGTATAATTAATCAAAATACGATGAACTATGAGTATTAGATGTTACTAAAGAACAAATGAAGTGGAGTTGCGAGGTTAGATGTAACTTAAGTTGTGAGTTATTATATTTTCTAATTTCACTTTACTTGTGCATTTGCAGTGTAAGACTTGAGAGTTCAGCGCTAATTCCTTTTTCGAAACAAAGTATAGTTTAGTGGCAAAGTCGCATCAATTTCTTCTTCTTGGTTATTGATGGGGCATATTCTGCACCCGCTGACCGAGTCAACATATTGAGCAAGGTCAAAGATATACACAGCAAGTCAACGACTTAGACAGTCTAACCGACGCAGTCTGTCGGCCTGTCTCTTGTGCCTCGGCTGGGACAACTAGCCAGCCGGGGCACATATCCGCGAACTCATATCCAAGACCCCTCGGCGGCGAGTCAACAGGGCCCGCCGGCCTGCCATGGGTCCCTCGGCCGAGAGTAGATAAGTCTTTCCACCTGCTAGCCACTTGGCCACTTGGCCACTACGTGACAAAAGGTGAAAGTCTATAAATACTCCTCAACCCTCATTGAGGAAAGGATCCACAATTTAACCTAAGAATCACTATTCATCTGGTAATATCTTCCTTATCTCTCTACAATATATACTTCGCCAAGTAACAACAACTTCTCTTTAAGTTTACTGACTTGAGCGTCGGAGTGAGTTCGCTCGGTCCAAAGCCGAGCCCTCAGTTTGTTCATCGTTTCAGGAGACCGAAAGGAGGATTCAATCAAGGACGTCATTCTACAAGCACGGGTGGTAACAAATAAGCTGCCGGAATTACACCGGAACAATTGGCGCCGTCTGTGGGGAAAGATACTAGAAGCTAGTCACATTCATTCCCAAACAAAAAAAAACACAAAACAAAAACCCACCCAAAAAGCTAAGAAGATGTCAAAACAACAAGAGGTATTCGTGACTGACGAAACCGAATTCTACCAAGATGATACCGTCCACAATTCTGGAGTTGCGCAGCCCTCCACCGGCCGAGTAATTCAACCGGAGTACGGGATGCCAATAATACCAGATACGCCATTTGCCCGACCAGGTCACCATCATGGGACATGTGGTTGATGCAAAGAAATCGAAGCTACTCCTGGACCTAATTGGTAGTACGCCGACTCACACTGTCACACCGACAAGAGCGGCAGAACCCGTCCAGGAGACCAGGGCCCAAAATGTGACTCCGAGAAACTTGAACGGAGCACTAGGGAAAGCTGACCCTGTCAAGACGCCGGGGGAGCCCAGAGTGCTAGTGGTAGACCTGAGTCCTTCCCGCACTCGCGGGAGGACGGCGTCGCCGCAGCACCAACGAGGCATGCCCCAGAGGAGTGAAAGAAGTCCGACTCACCAGAGTCGGAGAAGAAGCCCGACTCACCAGAGTCGGAGAAGAAGCCCTTCCCGCCACGGGGAGAGGAGCCGGACTAGGGATGCGAGGAGCCGATCGCCGCGTGTCGTTCGACACGTGGTCAGACAGCCCCTCAGCGCCTACGTCCTAGAGACCCCGGTGACGACTAAGCTGAAGTTGCCACCCATAGCATACAATGGAGAAGGCGACCCAACCGACCACGTCGAGGCTTTCGAATCTTACATGTCGGTATGGGAGCAACCCGATGAGGTTTGGTGCCGAGTCTTCCCAACGGCACTGCATGGGATGGCACAAAGTTGGTACAAGGGGCTACCCGACGGGTCGGTATACTGTTACGCCGACCTAAGGGACATATTTTTAGCCCAATATTCTTGCAACAAGAGGAGGGCCGTCGAGACATCGGACCTCCTGACTATCAGGCAGGAGGGAGGCGAGTCTCTCCGAAGTTATGTGAAGAGGTTCGACGCCAAGGTTCAGCAGATTCGTGAGTGAGCAATGAACTGGCGGCCTTCGCAGATCGATGAAAGGCCTCCCGAGAGGAGACTTAAAAAATGAGCTCATCAAGTGCGGCGGCTTGCACCTAGACTCCGCCAGGAAGATGGCCGATCAAGCCATAAGGTGGAGGACTACCACAAAACCTGGGTAGGCCCCGGCGAGACGGGCACTCGGAGAGTAAGAGCGCCGGGAGGACAACCGGATAAAAGACGCCGTGACAATAATAGGTCACGGTCGACAGTCCGCCAGAAACGAGAACTCGGTGGGCGCGGGGAGTTCGGAAACGTACTACCGAAGCGGTACAATGATCACACCCCCCTGGTCGTGTCTGCCGCCGAGGTCTTCGCCCTGAGCAAGAACGAGGGTCAGAAGTGGGAAAGGCCTCCCAGGCCGAGGAGTGACGGTGACACGAGCCAGTACGGTGAGTACCACGGCCACACCGGTCACTTAATCGACAACCGGCATTCAAGAATGCTATCGAAGAGCGATCCGGAAGGGGAGCCTCGGCAAATATGTCGCCAAAGGCCAAAAGACCGATGCGGCGGCTCGAATAAAAATCCGTCTTGAACGGATAGGAGTAATCCATGTTGTCATCGGGGCAACGAGAACGGTGGGTCCGCTCATGGGCACAAACGGCACTGAACGAGCGTATCGGGCCATCAACTTTGTGCCCAAAACAAGCGATCCCCGCTTCCAACATCCCCGATATGACTATTGGAAGGAAGGACTACGAGGGAGTCATCGCCCCTCACAGCGACCCACTCGTAGTCCACCTGGACATATCCAACCACCTGGTCAAGAGGTGCACGATTGACACGGGCGCCTACACGAACATCATGTTCGGGAGTGCTTTCTCAACCTCGGTCCGAAAGTCGAGGACTTGAGCCCCTGCACCAATCCACTTTGTGCATGACTTTTTCGGGGCCGGCTGGTACCCCGGGGTCAATGATCGCCCGGTGATGTTCGGCGAGGGGAATGCGGCTAAGAATGTCCTAGCCGAGTTCGTGGTCATTGACGGCTCGTCCGCCTACAACGTTCTCATATGCCGAGTCACCCTGAGCGAGGCCGACGCGCGATGATGTCCATCCGGGCCCCGACACGATGTATGTCTCGGACCGGGGGAAGCGCATAAGCTCGTCTCCAAGGACGAGAAGGACGAGGTGGTCAATGTCCGGATATGCGCAGAGGATGCAACATGCAATCCCTCAAAGTGGCAAAAAGTCGGGGAAGGGGAAGAGCCCATCCTTACAACGGGAGGGCGACCTCATGGATTTCAGCTGTCGGCATGGTCGAGGGAGCGAGGATCGAAGAGGTGAAAATTGACCCAAGGCGCACCGTGACTATCGGTGTCAACCTGGAGCCAAAATTCAGGGCCGCTCTCCTAGACCTGCTGAGGAGGAACAAAGACGTCTTCGCCTACTCAGCGGCCGAGATGCCAGGCGTGAGCCGGGAGGTAATTGTTCACAAGCTGAACGTACTCCCCCACCGCTCGCCCCTGTCAAGGAAAGGATGAGAAACTCCTCGGTGAGAAGGATGAGGCCATCAAAGCCGAGGTAGATAAATTCGGCGGCGGGCTTTATCGGGGCCTTGTACTTATCTGAGTGGTTAGCTAATGTTGTAATGGTGAGGAAGTCGTCGGGGACGTGGAGGATGTGTGTAGATTTTACCAATCTTAATAAAGCATGCCCCAAAGATTGCTATCCCTTGCCTCGAATAGATAGTTTAATTGACGCGACGGCAGCTACACTATCTTGAGCCTCTTTGGACGCCTTCTCGGGTATCATCGGGTATTCATGGCGAGGAAGACATGCCTAAATGCGCATTCATCACCGCTAACGGCACGTACATGTATAAAATGATGCCGTTTAGTTTGAAGAACGCCGGCGCAACTTACACAAGGCTGGTGGACAAAGTGTTCCAAAATCAAAAAGGGCAAAACATTGAGGCTTACGTCGTCGATGCTATTGTAAAAAGCAAGTCGACAAATGAGCACTTAGCCGATTTACACGAGACATTTTGTTCACTAAGGAAATACAAGATGAAGCTCAACCCAATGAAATGCAACTACGGTGTCCGGGCAGGTAAGTTCCTCGGCGTACTTGTCGGCGCCGGGGGAATTGATGCCAATCCGGACAAAGTCCAAGCAATCCTAGACCTGCCGGAGCCGAGGAATCAAAAAGAGGTTATGATCTTGCCGGGAGGATGGCGGCTCTAGCCCGTTTTATCTCTCGGTCAACCGACAAGAGCACCCCATTCTTCAAGGTGTTGAAGGGGAATAAAGACTTGGTGGGGGAGGAGCGAGCACGACTTTCAAGCAATCGAAAGCTCATCTTGGACTCTCCCAACCCCCTGTCCAGGCCGATCTTTGGGGAGACGCTATATCAGACATAGCGATTACCTCGGCCACGGTCGGCCGTGATCGTCGAGAAGAGGACAAGCAAAGCAGACACCCAATCTACTTTGTCACCGTACGTTGTTGCCGCCGAGAGAAATTACCGCTGATTGAAAAGCGACCTTTCTTTGTCGTCGTCGCCGCAAGGAAAGCGAAACCCTACTTCGACGCACATCCCGTGACGGTCTTAACCGACCAGCCATTGGAGAAAGCATTGGAAAAATTTGAGCAATCCGGCAGGCTCATCAAATGGGCAGTAGAGCTATACGGCTTCGGCATTCAATACAAGCCGAGGCCCTCGATAAAGGGGCAGGCACTTGCAGATTTCCTGGCCGAGTGCACATACCAAGAAGAGCAAAACCCCGGAGTATGGGAAGTATACACCGACGGGTCCTCCACGGCAAACAGCTCAGGAGCCGGCATACTTATCATCAGCCCAAACGGGGACGAGTTTGAGTACGCTTAGAAATTTACCTTCTCGGCCTCAAACAACGAATATGAATACGAGGCGGTGATAACCGGAGTCGAGCTAGCTAGGGCCGCCGGGGCAAAGCACATCATTTTAAAGACAGATTCACTTTTAGTGGCTAATCAAATCAGAGGAGAGTACGAGACTCGAGACGACGGGATGGTAAGATACCGGAAAGGGTAAAAGGCGACACTTCAAAATTGAAATCTTTTCGGATACAATGCATTCCCAGTGCGAGAACAACCGAGCCGACGCTCTCTCAAAGCTTGCCAGTTCAACCATCAAGAATGTTAGTCGAACCGTCTTTGGTGGACATCGGGAATGCCAAAAGCATTGCGAGACCGTCGGCATGGTGGGCGACATAGAGGCCGAGACGACGTGGATGACTCCGATAATGAAGTGCAAACCGATGAACAATTAGGAGGACCGCGATCTCTCACGAGAAGATAAAGAGGATCGCAGCAAGGTACTTGGTGTTTGAAGGAGAATTATACAGGAGGTCCGTGATAAGGCCACTCTTGAAATGTGTCGGCCCGGACGCGCGGGAGCTAATATCGACGAGAAATTCACGAAGGCATCTGTGGCCATCACATGGGGGCAAGAACACTAGCCCACAAAGCTCTCCGAGCCGGCTACTTCTGGCCCACCATGCTTGAAGATTCCAGAGCCAAAACCAAAAAGTGCAACAACTGTCAAATGCATGCTCCGGTGATACATGCACCTTCCCGAGACCTAGCAATGGTACTTAATCCCCTTCCTTTTGCACAGTGGGGGATGGATCTACTAGGGCCATTTCCAATGGCTTCCGGAGGAAGAAAGTACTTGATCGTCGCCGTTGACTACTTCACCAAATGGGTTGAAGCTGTAGCGGTACCTGCCAAGACCACGGCGGCCGTAAGAAAGGTAATCTGGGAAAATGTCATAACTCGTTTTGGGTTACCCCAAGTCATGGTATTTGACCACGGCCGAGAGTTTTGGAGTGACACAATAATGAACTGGTTGGAAGAACTTGGCATCAAATTTGCATACTCCTCCGTCTACCACCCACAGAGCAACGAACAGGCGGAGGCAGCCAATAAAACAATCCTCAACGGTTTTAAGAAGACAGTTGAAGACCTAAAGGGAAGATGGGCCGATGAACTATCCGGCGTTCTGTGGTCCCTCCGGACCACGGAGAAAGAAGCAACGGGGTACAGTCCATTCCACTTAGTCTACGGATCCGAAGCAGTCCTGCCAATTGAGGCAACGGTGCCGACATTCAGAACGGCCACCTTTAACCCGGTTGAAAATGAGGAAGGTCTAAGAGCCTCCCTAGACCTGGTCGAGGAAAGCCGAGATACAGCACGCCTCAACTTGGCAGTATACCAAAACCGAATGAGAAGAGCATACAACCGAAGAGTCCACAAAAGGGACCTAAAAGTAGGAGATCTAGTCCTAAGAAAGTCAGCCGCCACCAACAAAGGGAACATTCATGGTAAACTGACGGCTAACTGGGAAGGTCCCTACAAAGTGGTTGAAGAAATGAGGCGGGTACATACCGGGACGACGGACATGGAGGGTGTGCCTCTGATGAGCCATTGGAACACTGACAATCTCAGGAAATACTTTGTATAGCGGCGGAGGTGGCCAAGACAACTGTGGGCACCCCGACGCATGTCTATGTCTAATGAAGAATCGTCCAAGTTCTCCATCAAAGTGTTCATTTTCCCCCCATAGTCACTACCAAGAAGTAGACGCCACGGCAGTCACTAACAGGAAGTAGACGCCACGGCCGATCACTACCGGCGCGGTTGAGCAGGATGACGACGACGCGCTGTCGCGCCAGAACCCCTAGTCGCCTCGGCCCACCGAAGGCCGGGCGGGGGACACAACGGTCGATACGCTAACAGACGCTGTCGCGCAGTAACCCTAGTCGCCTCGGCCCACCGAAGGCCTGGCGGGGAGACAAAGGTCGATACGCTAACAGTGACGTTGTCGCGCAGTAACCCCTAGTCGCCTCGGCCCACCGAAGGCCTGGCGGGGGACACAACGGTCGATACGCTAACAGACGCTGTCGCGCCGTAACCCCTAGTCGCCTCGGCCCACCGAAGGCCTGGTAGAGGACACAACGGTCGATACGCTAACAGACGCTGTCGCGCCGTAACCTCTAGTCGCCTCGGCCAACCGAAGGCCTGGCAGAGGACACAACGGTCGATACGCTAACAGACGCTGTCGCGCCGTAACCTCTAGTCGCCTCGGCCAACCGAAGGCCTGGCAGAGGACACAACGGTCGATACGCCAACATGTTCACAATGGCGGTTGGGAAGCGCAATTCCGACGCCTCGGCTAGATCGAGAGTAAAAGAGGAAGCGACCAACATGCTAACATGTTCAAGAAAAAGACGTTAAACGCAGTTGAGATACGCATTCTAGCTGCCTCGGCCAAGCCGAAGGTAAAAATGAAAAAAAAAAAGCGCTCAATTAATAACGCAAGAAGACGAGAGAAGACCTCGGCCAAGGCAGAGGCAAAATAAGCAAACTCTTATTAAAAATAGTAACAGGTTACAAACGAGAAGAATACAGACGACGGCCGTCCCCATAGGGATAAGCCAAAACGCAACCTACCAAAGTTTTACAAAAACAAGGAAAAGAAAAGCAAAAGGTTACAGACATGACATTTGAAGCGCCAAAAGATGGCAGGGAGGAAAGGCTCAATAGTTGGCCCCCGAACAGCTAAAGCTATCCGAGATGCCGGGTGAGTCTGGTGACGACCGCCCGTCTCCCTACGCTTGTTGCTGCACACCATCGGCAGTAGCAACATCATCTTCGGTGACCGGCCCAGAGGAAAGCTCGTCATTTTCACGTGCCTTTAGCCTCTCAGCCTCCTCTTTGGCCTCCTTCACCTTTGCATCGTAGGCCGCCTTGGCCTCGGCTATCTGAGCCGCCTTCGCCGCCTCCGCCTTTTCCGCAGCCGCTTTTTCCGCAGCATCGGCCATCTCATCCAGAAGCTGGTCAAATTTTTCCCACGGGAAGGAGCCTTCAGGAATGAGCTTCTTGATTGCCTCCCTGGTCGCTTTCTCGGCCTGATCCCGGAACTGAGCGCACATGTTAGGGATGATCTCAGTTTGAAGCATCTCAATATCTTTCTCCCTTTGGGCAAGGATAGCCCTTGTGCCCCTATGTGCCTCCGACTGAGCCAAATACATTTCCTTCCATTCTTCACTCTTGGCAACAACGACGTCGTAACCGCCCTTATACCTGTCCCGCTCCTCCAGCAACTTGGCAGAGGTGGCATCAGCAGCCTCAACTTTGGCCCTCTCGGCCAATAGCAGCTTCTCAGCTTCCTCCACACGCTTCCGAGCAGCAATGAGGTCAAGCTTAGCCTTCCCGGCTTCCCCCTTTGCAGCGGAAAGATCAAGCTTAAGCCGTTCGATCAATGGCCCAGCTTGGGCCATAGCCTTTTCTTGCTCCATAATGTGGGAGCCGGCTAGTTGAGTCCATTTCGCCAGCCTCTTGTATATTCTCGTACCCTCTGCCACAAGCTCGGCGGGGGAACCTTCTGGAGTAAGGAGTCAACGGTGACATTTCTATCACCCGCCTTCTCAGGCCGCTTCTCTAATTGTCGGTCGGTGAGAAGCGGTGCCGACGGCGGATCTACAAAACATTCACACAACAGCATCCCTCTGTCAACATTCATTGACACATCGAGAGTCTGTCATCGGGAATGCATAATGAACAGCTAAGTCGAACCACGGAGTTAGGTCCGTACAGTCTGGACCTTCTTAGATGAAGGACCGGGTGAATCATTCTTTCCCTAAGCAACGGTAGAAGCCGGCGGCGGTTCTTTTCTCTTCTTTGGAGGAGGAGGGCCCTTCGCAATAGTCACCACCTCCGCGGTAATATCGACGACCTCCACGTGCTCCTTACGGACCGCCGGGGTTGAAGAGGGAGTTGGGATCGACGCCGTCGCCGACCGGGACGCGCCTTTGGTTTTCTCTTGGCACGCCACCGAGAACCGTGCTTGAGCCACCGCCGGATCCGGTGCCTTGTTTGCTTGTCCATGAGTTCGTTGGGAGCCGTCTACGATCATGCGCGTCGGCTGAGGACGCCGCTGAACGACCTTCCCGTCCTTATCAAGCCCTAACCTCTTCAAGGTCCCCTCGGCATGATCCTGGCCAAACCGGTCCGCAAGAAACCGGACAAGAGTTACATAAAAGAAGCAAAACAAAGCTCTAAAAACAGGAGCATAACAAGCAAAGATGGGCCTCACACCGACCCTACTCACCCTGGTTGAGGGCCGGTATGAGGCCGACGCGGCAAAGCGGACTCATCACGAAGAATAATCCGAGTCGGGGGCACCCATCCCTTCTCAAAGCATCAAACAGTGCATCGCCGCTCCTCATCCGCATTAAGAGGAACCCTGCGGCGTCCATCTTGAGCTTACTCGGAGACCCATTTTCACGCTCCCCTTACTCTCGCACCGCAAGTTGACTTGGTCTTTGGAAGGACCGGGGCGCGGATAGTCATCCGGCACCTTAACGTACACCCACCGCTCTTTCCGGTCCTTGCGGGAGGAAAGCTTATCAACGGAAATGTAGCCGACTCCATCGCACGCCTGTACCACCCCACTTTACCGGGGATCGATGGCGAAGATGATGGAGCGGCGGAATAGGTTAAGCGTAGGGGCCTCCCCACGAAAGAGACAGAGCCACACAAAGCCAACTATCGTCCTAATGGCCAACGGATGCAGTTGAGCCACGGCGACGTTCATAGCTTTGATGATGGCCGTGACGTATTCATTCAAAGGAAACCGAAGCCCATACTCCAGGTGCACGATATATACGCCGATATGACCGGGGAGGGCAATGAGACCGCGACCCTCCTCGGGGATAACAATTTTGTACCCCTCACCAAAGGAGAAATGACCCTCGAAAAGAGTTCCACCGGAACAACTGGCGAATTTATTGGTCCAGGCACGGTCAAGACCAGTCATGCAGGCCTCGCCGTGGTCCAGGAGATGCGGCCTCTCATCACCAGAAGGAATCCTTTCCTCACCGTCATCATCAAAGTCTTCATCAGCTTCGTCATCATCCTCCCAACCCTCCAAAACTTTCGGGTCAACTTCGAGAGAAGGAGACCTAGGACCCCCGGACCTTAGCGGGACGGCGGTCAGTGCCTCCTCTTCATCAAGACGCGACGGGGAACCCCCCGGCGCACGGTTACTAGGTCCGGCATCAGCAGAAGACATGGTAGCAACAATTACTTAACAAAATAAGAGATTGAGAAAAATTTGTTTGTTTACCTTGAAGAAAAGCACCAGCCGAAGTAACGACTCTGAAGATTAGAAGAAAAAGAAGCCCTTGAAAGTTTAGAGAGAAGAAAATTTTAGAGAAAATTAAATTGGTGGCCAATTTCAGGGACTAACTGCCCTATTTATAGGGAAAAGCCCATGAAGGAGGACCAATCAGGGCACAGCCCATGAAACGTCAGCCAATCAGCGAACAGACACGTGTCAGACATGCAACCACGGAATGTCAATCGTTGCAACAGTTGAACGTCAATCAATGAAACAGTGACCAAGCGTCTTCAACACGCCCCTTCATATCTCTCTGCCTATTCATCTTCCTCAACAAATTCCTAAGTATCTGTTCTCCGCCGGCCACATGATCAACCAAGTTAGGTAGCACCGGCCGGAGGCAATCAAAAACAACCGGCACTCTCAACCCTGGTCTCGGCTAGCGTCACTTTCTTTTCCACATCGGATGCGTTTTACACATCCATGTGGAGGGGGGATATGGTACGGCCTAAACAGAACAAAGCCGAGGTAGAAGAGGCCGAGAAAGAACGTTGTTACTTGCGCAGAATATACGCTCAACATACATCGGAGCCCATACTACGGCATAGACTACGCTGGGGGCAAATTGATGGGGCATATTCTGCACCCGCTGACCGAGTCAACATATTGAGCAAGGTCAGAGATATCCACAGCAAGTCAACGACTTAGACAGTAACCGACGCAGTCTGTCGGCCTGTCTCTTGTGTCTCGGCTGGGACAACTAGCCAGCCGGGGCACATATCCGCGAACTCATATCCAAGACCCCTCGGCGGCGAGTCAACAGGGCCCGCCGGCCTGCCATGGGTCCCTCGGCCGAGGGTAGATAAGTCTTTCCACCTGCTAGCCACTTGGCCACTTGGCCACTACGTGACAAAAAGTGAAAGTCTATAAATACTCCTCAACCCTCATTGAGGAAAGGATCCACAATTTAACCTAAGAATCACTATTCATCTGGTAATATCTTCCTTATCTCTCTACAATATATACTTCGCCAAGTAACAACAACTTCTCTTTAAGTTTACTGACTTGAGCGTCGGAGTGAGTTTGCTCGGTCCAAAGCCGAGCCCTCAGTTTGTTCATCGTTTCAGGAGACCGAAAGGAGGATTCAATCAAGGACGTCATTCTACAAGCACGGGTGGTAACAAATAACTGCTCTGGAATTACACCCGGAACAGTTATATAGAACGAATCACACTTTTACCACTAAATTACTATACCCGCTACAGTTCAATTAAGTGGAAATGGATCGATCAAGGACCAAAGTAAATCGGCTGAAATCGATGCAGAATCCAATGCTAGCAGCGATGATAGACCAAACCAAGAAGAAGAAATTGATGCGGTTTTGCCAAAACTTCGGCATTCTGACTATTATACGAAGCCTCAAATCTAAGAGATGTCTGACAAAGAAAGGGCCGAACCAAGGTATTGCAGGCACGTGATGGATTTTGTTGTAGGGCGACGTGGTTATGGGAGCATTAAGTTTCTAGGAGAAACCGATGTCCGGGGACTTGACCTTGAGTAGGTCATCCAGATTAATGAGTGGGAAGTGATTGTCTACTTCGATGACAATGGGAAACCCCCTTTCGGTCAAGGTCTACACATACCTGCAGACTGTAGTAGTAACCAATTTAAACATGAGGTTTGTCGACAAAAAAAATGGAAACCAAATCTTTGAAGGACCGAGATGGGAGGAATACGCGCAGATGCTTAAGAAAAGTGCAGAGTACCAAGGTGCAGATTAAAGAAGGGTTTCCATGTTTTTTTCAATTTTAATTCAACGTCCTTATATCCTGCAATCAAATCAATAAGTTCTTTCCCGCCTTTTGTCATGATCTTCGCTGCGGATCGAAATTCACTTCTATGATTGTAAATAAAATCATAAAACTTTTTAAATAGATAAAAACTCTTTAAGTTTCCGTTTGATCATGATGATTCAGTTCTTGCACACTTTCAACAAAAGACGTATATAGAAATAGAATATATAGAAAACAATTAATAAATATGATGCAATGGATGATAAAAACGAAAGTTTCAAAGCATCAAACCTGCAAGACTAATGCAAGAGATAAATCCGAAAATCAATGGGGAAATAGTCATATCACCGGCCTGCAAAACCAAATCAAAGGGAACGCAATTAATTAGAGGGCAAAAAAATAAGAATAGAAAGAACAACAAACGTATAAAGTGTAGAGTAATTATGTTTTGGTAAACGATAAGGTAATAAGAATCATGTTTGGTAAGATGAGACAATAAGAAGGGATTATATATGCACTACATTTAGGTAATTGGGTTTATTTAGTATTGTTATTGTCATATAATTGTAGTTTGCAAACAAATCTAATCTAATCTAATACATGTAATTGAGTAGTAATCAACTTAATGTCATACGTGATAGGATATTTTTTGATATGGTTATTATTATTTAACATTATCTATTTTGTTGAGGTATTTTGTTAATGTTGGAGACTCTGTAATCGCTCGAAAAAAAGCTTCTTTTAATAATATAGACTAGATTTAATGCCCGGGCATCGCCCGGGCCAATTTGTAATATCGTATGATTATGATGCAGTAATACTCTACTGTCCCGTTCTTCGACTTAATTTTGCTAAACTGAATATATAGAAGTTGAACTGAACTGGCGGAGCATAACTTTTCTGAACTGAAGTAAATCAAACAATTCTAGTTTCACAGTAAGAGATAAGTGTAACTTTTAAATTAACAAATACTCCGTACTGAATCAAAGCGTCTTGCTTGTGACGAACATTATCCGTCACAAGCTGAAGACGGATAGTGTCCCTCTCACAATAAGGCAAGTGGGAGGGCAAGTGGGGGAAATGGAGCACCCCATGGATAGTGCCACTTGCATATTATGAGATGGGCACAATCCATCTTCAGCTTATGACGGATAGTGCCCGTCTACAATGAGAATTTGTGGTACTGAATAGGACTATGACTCTATGAGTTTGGCTATAAAACTACTTTGTCATTGACATTTTAATGCATTTTTCACTATTACATTGCTATAATTGTCGCAAAAACTTATTTTATACTCCCTCAACCCATTTTCTATTTTGGGAGAATTTAAGAAAAAGTGGTGAATTATCAACTTTACCTCGTAAAGAAGGAAGAGTTAAGAAGTTCCCGATTTTATGGTCGTAGACTCATAGTTAGTTATTTAGGGGCAATACTGAATAACTAATATTTTTCCTTACTAAATTCAGAAAGTAGACAATAAATCAATAATTATGAGATAAAATTTAAAGTGGAAGGGAACAATAAAAATGGGATGGAGAGATTAATATTTAATTTTTATCTTAATCTTTACCAACCTTACGTCCTTACATAAAGCTTACTTCCATCTTCCCTTACTTTTTTTAGGTGTCTCGTACTTATAGGTGTCTCATACAGTCATACTTGCATTATTATTATTTTTTATTTTTTTTAACTCAAGCTTTTACCAATCTCAACTAAAATTACTACACTTATTATGCTCAGGCCCCCAGCCTATGCCCTATGGTAAACATTACCGAGTATAATGGTTAGAATTCATAGAAAGTTTTAAGTCAATCTCAGTTTTTATTTTCCTATTCATGTAAATACTCCCAGTTCATACTCCTTCCAATTCAAATCAAAGGTAACATGGATTATTGTATTGTCATTATATACTTGTTTTAAATTAATCATAAAATATTCTCCCTATTAATTTAATTTGCATTCATAAAGGATAACTTAAATATTTATTTTCCTTTTTCTCTTACCTATTTTGAGATGTCAAATTTTGTAGGAGCGTAGGACTCTTAAAAATTAATTAATTTATATTAAAAAAAAGCAGTACTTATATTCTTGCTAGATATGATTAATTAGATTGAAATGTTTTGATTAAATTCTAAATTAATAAATCTACACTAAGTAATCTGTGTATTTAGAAATTTGAAGCTACTACAAACCCATATGTAAAAGGACTACAAACTTTTAAGTGATATTCTTTAAAGCAAAATTTCGTGATACAATTTTAAAATCTTATCTTGATAAATACAGAAACATTTAAAGCAATTCTGTGCGTCCACATCACCAAATCCAATTTTTTTTTTCTTTTTTCTTTTATACCATTAAATGCGGGATCCACAGAAAAATTAAGGATGTAATTAACAAATAACTGGCATTGTTGATGTTTTGTACGTAAATGATTACATTTATAATTTATACGTAAATATTTATGAATAATTTAACGAATTAACTATTTATTAATAATTTATATTACAATAAATAACAATAAATTACAGCAATTTACATTACAATAAATAACAACAAATTACAAAAAAAAAAAATTGATACAAATACAATACAAACTTCAATTAGTCTTCCTTGTGACGGGTATATCCGTCAGAAGCTTGCGATGGGTCAAATACTACCCATATGGGTAGATCAGACAAAATAGAATGCTACTCTCAGGCAATTTGCTTTTGTCTTATCTCCCATTTGGGTAGTATTTGACCATTCGCAAGGTTGCGACGCATATGCCCTTCACAAATGAGAATTTGCGTACAAACTTTTACTACACTTTTTACTACGGTAATAAATTAAAATAACACTAACGCACAAAAAAGATCCACCACTTATGTCGATTTACCAAAAAATTAAATACAAAATACAAAATGCAATTATAAATTACCTGTAAATGAACAAAGAGACTAAAAAACAAAAGCCTTTCTAAAAAATAAATTTTAAATAATGATTTATGTTTAATCATTCATATAGTTGCAATAATCTTAAGAAAATATAAACTCGACTAATAAAATTATATAATTTTTTTTAGAAAAAAAGAAATTAAAATTTAATTTTTAAAAACTAAAATTATATTTTTAAAAAGCAAAAAATTTGTTACAATTAACGATATAATTAGTAAAAATCTAATTTAAATTTTTAATATCCTCTCGGATCCGGGACAGATATCCAATCATCACCGAGAATTAATTTGGAGCAAAAATTTCCGGCAACTATCTACCGGCCGCCATTTTATTTTCGGAAGGTGGCAATGATAGGCTACCATTTAATTTCCGTTACCACAAGTTCGTTTTTATGGCCAAATTATCATCATAATATCATAATAGAACGTAGCCTTGAATCGAATCGCCAAATAAATTATTTACGATAATAACAAATTCATAATTGGAATAATGGGCTAACATCCATTCACAATGATTGAATGAGCCTACACTTTCTCATAATCACCAATCAACGATCGTGCAAGTCCGAGAAAAAAAACGATGTAATTAAAAGACGATTTGAAAGTTTATTACTTTTGAAATAAATTTTACATAAGATAAAATTCGAGTCAACTAAACAAACTTGGTCAGGTCAGCTCCTACCTATGTGGGTCGGGTCAGATCCATGTGGATCAAATGGGGTCAAACACACATGGATCAATTCGGGTCAGACCCATGTGGTTTAAGTGCATATAAGGGTTAGAGCCATTAGTTTCAACTTGATTCAGCTTGACTCAATTGTTTCGGGTCAAGTAGGACCCGAGATTAATTAATTTCACAGATCACTTTACGAAATTATAACATTGCATAAATTAATTTATTAAAATTACAAGTAAAAAATCCTATTTACTTAAATTAATTAATTTAAAATTCCATATGTGAAAAAAAAAACAATTGCCAATCAACAAGAAAACTCAGATCTGAGTATTGAGAGCATTAAATGTCGATGCTCTTATTCAAACGCCTGATCAATTACAGGCGAAAACGGCAAGAGAGAGAAGTAAAACGTTTTTCACTAAAAAACGTACTGATAATGTCAGTGATGTCTTTTCTCAATTGAATCCTCCTACT
This sequence comes from Silene latifolia, assembly GCF_048544455.1. Classification (NCBI taxonomy): domain Eukaryota; kingdom Viridiplantae; phylum Streptophyta; class Magnoliopsida; order Caryophyllales; family Caryophyllaceae; genus Silene; species Silene latifolia. Next base: position 352,734,667 of record NC_133538.1, read on the forward strand.
ACACCACTTAGCTCTACCACTATAGGTATATATCTATCTCTATTTGTTATATATTATAGTTAGTAATGCGCGTTAACATTTTAATTCATAATTGTTTATAATAACGTGATTTAGGAGGTATATGTAGTCTAACCGACGTTGTTGAGCGATTGGTAAGAGATCTATGTGTCGAGTATGCTGAACCTTTAAATGAAATTCTTCCTTCTATAACTCCAAATGAAGAAAGACCAGGTCGTTATGTAATAAACTTATCCTATTCACGTGGAGACTGTTCACAAACTCAAGAAAACTCATCCGTTCACTTAATTAATGACGGTAAGTATATTTTAAATATTTTCTTTGGTATTTTGTGTTAGTAAATAATTGAATTGTACATAATAATTATTATGTATAAACTTTTAACATATAATTTTAATATATTATATATCATGTTATAACACCGAATTCGTACATTAATATCACGGATTTAAAACATGTGCAAGTTTTAAACCCTTATATGTTTTGTACGTGTTTTAACCTGTTATCATTATAAAACAAATAGAGTATAAAATATTCATGTATTTTGATTTACATTTTTAAATGTTAATAATTATATCAATGATCTTAAAAACATATCCGTGCAATTTGGCACGGGTTGAAAACTAGTATATAATTATATACTTATATAAATAACATAGCTAAATACTACTCCCTCCATTTTTTTATATATGACGTTTTGCATTTACGAGGTAAGCCTTTAACTTTAATATTTACAAAATATATTTGTTCAAAAAATATAAAAATGGTACCATTAAATTCCTTACGAAAAACTCTTTCCTATGAGTATACATATCATAATATTTAGTCTTATATTTTAAGAGATATTAAAGAGAGAAGGGAGTGTCTCGAAATGTGAGAAAGTCATATATAAAAAAACAGAAGGAGTAACAAATAACAATCTATTCTAACTAAACAATAATTAGAGACAAAGGGTGTACTATGTTTAGTATACAACTGAAAGTATATATTATGAGATGATAATTTCTCACAGAAAGGAAAGGATGTCGCTTCAAGATAAATAAGATGATGACCACTACATTCTCTCGTATGCCTTGATTTACATAGACATAAACTTGTTTGGGAAGATCTACTCCTTCCGTCCCAATCATTTCTTTACCTTTGATTAAAATACCCCTCACAAAAGAATAACAAAGGTAAACAAAGAAGTGAAGCGAATGACGTAGTATTTCGCTAAACCACAGACAATGAGACATGACCGAAAAGCAACATAAGAATATGGTAGATTCAATGTAGATGTGATAAAGAGCTAGAAAAAACTATACAAAGTAAGAATTGAAATAAGCTAAAAATACAACAAAAAAAAACAATACTATAAATTAGCTTGGCAAACTTGTTTATTTTGTCTTCATTACGTTCAATCCATCAAGTTTGCGACTTCCATTGAATTGCCACTATTTTGCTTCCTACAAACACAGTTTAAGAATGGATCGTTATTTTTCACATACGTAATTTACTCTTCCACATACGTTTATATAATTAAAAACAACAATATACAACCTAATACTCCATATTTTTTTTTTATCAACCATCAACAAAAGCTTTCATACAAATAATAAACAAAAAAAAAACCAACACCATATACAAAGACAAAAGTTGCATTAGTTTTAATAAAAAATTAGGTAAACATGACTAACATGTGAGGGGGAGTTATTCAATCTCATAAACAGGAGCAAATTTAAAACATACTGTCATTTATTAGGCTATTGAAATCTCTAGATTGATATGTATCTTCAACTTTCAACAATGTCAGATATGTATATACTCAGTGTTCTTCAATATATTTTTCCTAGAAAAAGTCTCATTAACCTGTCCATATAAATAAATAATCAATGTCAGTGAAAGTAACTAAACTTTAACTTACTCGAACAAAAAGAAAAGATCAAATCAAACAACATAATCAAACGAAATGTTTTAGTTAGGCGACCGTCATATAACAATCAAATGTAAACAAATATCAGTAATAGAAAATAAATTAACGCAAGTTATTAACTTTTTTGGTGACAGCATAAAAGTATTGCACAATTGTGCAATCAAATTCATCTCATACAGAAAACTCATACAGAAAACTCCATGACAAAGCAGTTAGTTAGTAGGCATATACGACAATATAGTAACTAATAATATATGATCATAAAAAAAACACAATTATGTGGGAACAATAACAAAATCGTTGAGTGAGAAATAATTATGGTATAAATCTATCTATATATATACAACATTGAAAGTAGGCGAGATTAGATTCTTTATAAGATATGTATTTGACTTACAAAAGACTTCTCTAAGGCTAATTCCCTATCTTCACGTTTATGATTAGTAAAAAAGTCTATTTTCTATTCTTAATTATTTTAATTTGTTTATTTATTCTTAATTATTTAATTTGTTTAAGATAGTTCACATAAGTTGGATTCTCTCTAATCGCTCGAAAAAAAGCTCCCTTTAATAATATAGACTAGATTTAGTGCCCGTGCGATGCACAGGCCTAATTGTATAATTCTATAGACTATGTGCTTGTATAAAATTGATCCCTCGATATATAACTAAAAGGATTATGCGAGGTATAATATAATTGTACAATCATATCAGATGAGCTTGTGTATGATTTTTGAGCGTTTTAAACTTCTAAGTTATCGCACTTAAGTTATATAAGAAAATGTTCTTATTTATCTAAGAGGACATAAACTTTGTATTTCAAACATGTCCAATTCAAAACACTTAAAACATGTCCAAATGTCAACAATGCTTTATTCTATTTATTTGTTCGAGGGCTCTCGCCTGTCCATTGAAATAAACCTGTTTGAATTGCTAAAATAAAATAAAGAATTTTATGAGCAACACATTTTTTAAAATACAAAAGCTTGATCCGTTTTATTACCCGAAACCCTTTAGCCGTTTGTTTGATCTGGAAAAAGTGCATATATATCCGACCCAAGCCAACATATATTATCTCCAAATAAATATAAGATCAAATGTTATCTCTATCCTTATTGTTTTTGGGATCGATCCCTATTTGAGGTTGCAAACAATTATGTGTATGTAAATCACTACTAACATATACTTTATCATTACGGAACAAATGGTTTATTTATCTATAATTTAACTAAATACGTAGACGATTAGACGATTAGAGGTAGAAAACTCCTCAAATTTGACAGGTTTAGTACAATTAAGTGAGCATATAATCATAATCATCTTTTTGGTCACGTTATTTATAACTTAATTTAGAAAAAAAATGGGTATAAATTGGTGAGCTTTTTTTTGAACTGAATTTATAGGAGTAAACTTGTAGTAGCTTAACTTTTCTTAGCACTGAATTTGTAGTAGCTTAACTTTTCTCAACTGAATTGAACTGAACTTAATATGATGTATAATACTCTAGGCCATGTTGTTTTGGACATAAATTGGCTAAATTGATCTGAAATGAATTTAATGGACCTGAACTAAACTTATATGCAATATAAAATTGTACCGAACTGATCTGAACTGAACTGAAGTTAACTCAACTGGACTGATCGAACTTATTAGAACTTAAATTAAGTCCAAATTCTTTGGCTAATAGGAGCCGAACTGAATTGAATGGAGCTGGCCTAAACTGAATTGAATGGAGCTGAAGTAAGAATTAATTTGTGAAGATATGAGCTGAACTGAATTGAATATAGCTAAAATAAACTGAAGTGAATTGAATAGTGCTGACTTCTGTTTGGGCTAAAAATAGCACAATAAGAAAAGGCCCACTTGGTAAATAAAAGGATCTAATAAGAGGAAAGGGAGCCCACGGTTGGAATAAAGCACGAAGAAGAGAATGGGCCGGCATGCATGCTGGAGAAGACTGAAGTCCATTGAAGGAGGCATCCGGATTGAGGAAAGAAGAGTTAGGGAGAAGTTAGGGAGAAGACAGGGAGAATTGAGGGAGATGACCGAACATGGAAAGAGTTTTTATGGAAGTTATATTCCCTTTCCATAATCGAGGTAGGACATATCTAGGGTTCTTACCCTATAAATACCCCAAAGGACCAATCAAAGGAGGACATTCATACCTTCATACATACACACATCCTCATCAAGACATCACGTATTAACATACACTCGTATACATTCATCCAAGATCCTGCTAATACGACGCCTCGTGCCAGCGAGATTAGCATTGCGTATCAATTGTAATCGTCCTCCTATTCAAGTATAGTGCAATATTTGGAAGGGTACCGTCCCTCCCGCGGTTGTTCCCATATTGGGTTTTTCGCGTCACCAAATCTCACGTGTCAATTTATATTTCGTAATTTATTTCTTTATTTACGCATCAACATACAAACAATTAATCGAATATCCAACGAGTAAGACCACATTGACCCGAATCATCCAATTCGGTAAAATATACCCAAACAGTTTGGCGCCCACCGTGGGGCATTGTGGTCGTCAATCGTTGATACTCTATATACACAATGAATAAGCAAACATCGGATGCCGTATCAGGGAGCAGACAACCGTCGCCACCACACACTTCTACTCAAAATCCAACATCAACAGTGGCAACACAGGCTCCCGGACATACTCTGAGAATAACACCAACAACAAAAACCTCCCTACCTCTTAAGACTCCTGCTGTCGCAACCCAAGCCAGATCAGATAAGGGAGCAGCAAGTTCAGGCCTCACCCCGCCGCCTAGTCCCACACAAATCTTGCTCACTGGCGTAGAGAATCTCCAGAAAACCATGGAAAACATGAGAGAAGACCAGAAGAAAGCTGAAGCTGAAGCAAGGAAGAGGGACATAGAGCTCTGGGCACAGATTGACATTCTCAAACAGTGGTCCGTCACTCCAGCAAGCAGGACAAGGGAGGAAAGGTCTCCACTAATAGATCTGACGCAGGGGGCATCGGGTAGCAGGAATCCACTTCGACAGATACCGGCTGAACTGATAACAAGATTGGATCTGTCTACAATACCATCAGATGGAAGGATAACCCCACAAGGGCTGGGATACCACGGGATAATCGCCTGCACCAGTGCGTGGAAGTACGAGCAGGTGGCATCCCTGTCAGCAGCCCCGCAACGATTGATCAGACACCTGGAGTAGGATCCGAGTCGAACCAACAGGTGAACTAGCAGCAGGGGACGGTCATTACATCAACTCCTCTAGCTGCTGGAACACGTCAGAACCTTCAAGAGCTGGGATCAGGAGGCAGTATATTGAATCAGCCGGCGGCCGACAGACGGGCCCCGCATTCGGCGGCAAAGATAACAAATCAGCAGATTGAGCTAAAGGAGATATCCGAGCGGGGTCCCGATCGCCACCCCCACTCAAGAAAGCAACACTATACAACTATGCCGATTCGCCATTCGTAGACACCATATTCATCACAGTCATGCCAAAGGGATTCACAAATCCAAATATGCCTCTCTTCGACGGAACAACAGATCTCTTTAATCATATAAGCCAATATAAGCAGAAGATGATGACAGTAGCAGCCGGAGGGAAAGTCAAGGAGGCTTGCATGTGCAAAGGATTTGGATCCACCTTAACAGGACCGTCACTTCAATGGTTTGTAAGCCTGCCTAACAGGTCGATATCTACATTTGCTGAATTAGTGAACGCATTCACTCGGCAATTCGCAAGCAATAGGAAGCCGCAGAAGCATGCAGGAGATCTATACAGAATCGTCCAGGGGGCAGGAGAGACTATTGGAGAATACAATATTAGGTTCAACAATGAGAACGTAGCAGTACGAGAGTGCGACATTTCGACAACAGTAGAAGCCTTCAGAAGAGGCCTCCACCATGACTCTGACCTATACAAGCAGCTAACTATGCATCCCTGCCATAGTTTTGAGGTCGTACAGAGGAAAAGCAATTTGCCGCTTGATCAGGATGGAAGAAGACATATTAGCCAGAGCCAGCCTACCTAATGCACCAAGTGTTTCTAGTACCTCAGCCGTGGAGAAATCAGGAAGAAAGCAAACCATCAGCAAGAAAGACGAGAAGTACAGAACATATGGAAGGGGAGTCAACAGAATCGAGGAAAATTAGCAACTCCCTATTCTGGCAGAATATGGATTCACTACAGGTATTGGAGGAATCCTGAAGGCACTCAGGGAGATGGGAGATGGAGTCAGGTGGCCCAACCCACCTGTAGGGGAGCAAGCATGGAGAAAGGATAGCAAAAAGAAGTGTGAGTTCCACCGTGATATTGGGCACAACACTGAGGATTGCTACACATTACGAAGAGAGATCAAGCGCCTATATGAACAAGGAAAGCTGAGCCACCTATTACCACGTGGGGGCAAGCAACATGATAAGGTAGGCTCCACCAAGCCTGCAACCCCACCCACATGCACCAAAATCATAAACGTGATAACAGACGGCTCAGACCTAAGCGGGCTGACATACTCAGCAGCTAAGAGACGTGCTACCGAGACCAAAGGAGATAGGCCAGCAAATTCTTGCAGAATTTCTAACAGCGACTTGCCAGCTGTCAGCTTTGATGAAGGAGATACATACGACGAACGAGAACATCATAACGCACTAATTATCACCTTATCAATGGTCAATTGCACGGTTAGAAAGGTCCTGGTAGATACAGGTAGCTCGGTCAACCTGATCATGTTGAAGACCATAGAGAACATGGGATTCAGCGAGAAGGATCTGCAGAAGAAGACTATCCCGCTAGTAGGCTTCGGTAGGGAAACAGCTAACTCGCTGGGAGAAATAGTCATCCCAACCTATGTGGGAGAAGTCAACAAGCAAGTCAGGTATCTGGTTATAGACGGCCCCTCCACCTACAATGTCATCCTGGGAAGACCGTGGTTACACCAGATGAAAGCAGTCCCCTCAACATATCACCAGTGCATAAAGTTCCCCACACCATGGGGAGTAGAGACAATAAGAGGAGATCAGGAGGAAGCTAGAGGCTGCTATAAGAAGGCACTCAAGTGTACTGTCAGCCCTCCCGCATAGCAATTACAGAAACGGCCTGTCCAGGACGAATATATCGAGCCCCCAGCAGAAGAGCTAGATCAAATTAACCTGGACAAGCTGCACCCAGAGAGAAATGTGCTAATTGGAGCTGGATGCACAGGAAGCTTGAGGCAACAGTTAATTAAATTTCTACAGGATAACATGGACTGTTTTGCATGGTCACACGATGACATGATAGGAATAGATCCGTCCATCATAACGCACAAGTTTAGTGTGGACCCAAAGTGTAAACCCATCAAGCAGAGAAGAAGAAAGTTTGCAGCAGAAAGGAACAAGGTGATCAACCAAGAGGTAGACAGTCTGCTGGTAGCAAAGAAAATAAGAGAAGTAAAATATCTAGAATGGCTGTCTAATGTGGTGGTGGTACCTAAGAAAAATGGAAAGTGGAGAGTATGTGTGGACTTCACCGACCTCAACAAGGCATGCCCTAAAGATCCCTTCCCACTGCCTCATATTGATGCAATGGTAGACGCGACAGCTGGACATGCGATACTGACATTCCTGGACGCATGGAGTGGATACAATCAGATCAAGATGGATCCTGCAAATCAAGAGAAGACAGCATTCATGTCTGATAGATGAATATATTGCTACAACGTTATGCCATTCGGCCTGAATAACGCCGACTCCACGTACCAAAGGCTAGTTAACCGTATGTTCAAAGAGCAGTGTAACACCCTCATATCCAGAGGAGCCTTAACTAGGCCTTCCTTAGAATATAAGGGCATTACCATCTCGGTTACCCGAGGACATTAATAATCAAATGTCGATAAAAGAACTATTATGATACATTACAAGTGATTTAAACCAACTGACGATATAAAAGATACAACTCAATGACTATCCACTAATGCTATCAAATCTCGTGAAGACTCATCCCTGCCCGGACACCAGCTATCAACGACATCAACACCTGTTAAGACAGACTGCTCACCATAAGGGATCACGGCAGACACATAAAACAACAAGACAACCACACAAGGTCAGTACTGAGATAAGATACATCAATGCCAACAACACCTAAGAATCCAATACAACACAATCAGTCACACACAAGCACGCCCACACCGATCAATCTCCGTCACCGACTGTCCACTGGACCAGCCCTGCCAGTGGGGGACCGCAGCCGTACCCACCAAATCCCTGCTCATCATACCGAGCGATAACCTTGTCCCATTAATGTGCACATCCCCTTCCGTGGCGGGTTCCACGAAGGGCGAAACTAGGGCATGAAGCCACTCCCGCAAGTGACTCCACTCAGCCAAGAACGCATCTCGAGAACCAGAGACAAACAATCACAATCACAACCGTATATACGCTGCCACACAACACAATCGCAATACAACGACAACGACACAACAATCGACACACTAGACTATCTACAGAAACTGAGTAGGCGAACCTACCTTTAAGCAACTGCAACCAATCCACGCCAACATACGACATATCCAGCAATCAAGCAAAGCCTATAACCACAACACAATCATCTATTACTATCAAGCAAACCCTAATTGTAAAGACAAGGATACGGATGATGATGACAACATACCTACAAGGAGAAACCCGGCAAAAGACCGCTACCCGACTCAAGCTATGCTCTCTTAAGGCACAAGGACCTTCAAAAGGCTTCCATGGAGGTTTTATGGTGAAGGGAAGGGAAAGGGGCGACTAGAGGATAGAAGGAATGAGGCGGAAATGATTTGCGGATTTAACAAAACGCGATTAAAAACCCTCGCTGAAAACCCGATACTCGATCGAGTACCCCACATACTCGATCGAGTGACCCCCTACTCGATCGAGTAACCACGCTACTCGATCGAGTAGCCTCTACTCTATCGAGTACCACTCATAACTCGTAACCCAAGATAGCTTTGGCACGCACTTCTAAGAACTATTCCCGCTCCCAAGGTCAGTCAACGCTGGTCAAAGAGTCCCTAAAAAGGCGGGTATTACAGTCTTCCCCCCTTAAAAAGAACTTCTTCCCCGAAGTTCAACTCACCTAACTCAACGCACAAGACATGGGAAAACACGACATCACTATTCTTCCGACACAAATCACCTACTCCCCTGAAACGCCATCCCCCATGTCATCATCATCATTATCTAACGTTCCAAATATATGTATATGTATATCGGCTCTTACAAACTATCTTCTAAAACACCAACCTTGCAATGCAAACCAACACCAACAACGATCGCCCGTCATATTACGGGATTACTACATTCACTAGTAACAACTATCAATACGAAACATATCTCATATCAACTTCATGCCGCACGACTATACCACTATGTTACTCAACAACGCAATTCTACTACGACACATTGCACCACAACTATCTCTTCACGACCATCTTTTAAACATGCTATCAATTTTCACTTCAACGTATGAATTACTCGACGAACTAAAGTAACCAATTACAACTTCATACAATCAAAGTGGCCAAGAAAACTTTGCAACTAATCAACAAGACATTATAAACGAACAACAACATAGTCTCAAAATCAACCTTTTTATTTTGCGACATTACTCTTCCCCTCTAAAAAGGAACTTCGTCCCCGAAGTTCACCACCAAATTACCACACATAGTACCTATTACTTGTATCGTGACATAAATTAAAACCATATTATTTATTGTTGACATTACTCATATTACTCGTACAACTAGTCAATCATAACGATACATACAACCCTATTCGGACAACTAGTAACCGTCAAGCACGTGTAAGCATTTCATTTGCATTTGTATATATATATATATTGAATTCGGTGAAATATAACTTGCAGACTAAACGGATGTAAAATGAATGCAATTAGAATAATTACAACTCCATTATTCGAAGCAAATACGCCTTTAAAACTAGGCACGACTTCCAACATATGAATTGAACGGTCCGAACATGTTACTACTCACTAATAATCATGTTAAACATCAAACATGCAATTATATAACAGTTAAACAATTTTAATTTTTCAAAAGTTCCTGTAACAGTGCTACTCGATCGAGTATGTAGTGGTACTCGATCGAGTGCCCTACTACTCGATCGAGTGTCTTGACTACTCGATCGAGTAGCCCTGAGATCAGAATGCATCAGTTCTGTCATACATGTAGCTACTCGACCGAGTATAGGGTACTCTGTAGAGTACCTACAGGTCAAACTCCTTGGAAAACCTGTCATAAACCACATGTATATACATAAAATCGTCACATAACTTGAGTCGGAATGACCTCCCGACTCACAGAATCCTGCAACAAAGTCATACTAGTAAATCCGGCCTTATGGCCAAGCATACAAATCCGCAAATAAAAGTTCTAAAAACCGACAACTACCAACATCCAACATCACGATCATAACTAGGATAAAGAAATAGGAGTATCACTCCTGCTGCTGCTGCTGCTCCTCCATCACCTCATCACCACCACCATCGCCTCCCGAAGTCCCCGCTCCCGATGACCCAATACCTGCATCAACTCCCGCTCCATCTCCCGGACCTACGTGCCATGGGGTCAAACCACCGTAGGGAAAGGACCGAGGCGTCCCCAAGTGGCGATCCACCCCGTAAGAGTGGAAAACCCCACTATAGTCCCCAACACCACTCCACCAAACCGGATGCGGTCCCTCGGTCCCAATCCCCTGAGTGTACGCCATCTCGTGCATATTCCTGAGTGTCAAGGTAGATGACACTCTCTCTGCCAAGTAACTCGATCGCGTCTCCGGGGTGTCAAGGTAGGGGTAGCACGGAAAAGGAGTCTTCTTTGTGGTGGTGCTACCGGCCGTGGTCTGGTCTCAGCGGTCCTCTCTCTCACTCACGGGGTCCTCTCCCCAACCTGGGTCTCACCTCCGCTACCGCCGCGTTCTCCCCCTTCCTCGGCTCGGGCATTACCTCGAGAATCGTGTCATCGATGAGGTAGGTCTGCAACTGGCGGGGCACGTCATCATCCTCCTCCTCTCGTCGGAGTCATTTTTGTCACCACCAAGCTCTAACGGCTCGGTCGGTGGAAGGTGCTCGAGAACCGGGATCCCCATCCAACTCATCCCCCACACTCTCCAGGCTAGGCTACCGTCGGCCAAAGTTCTCAACCATTTCAGGTCGAGATAGTAGTCACGGTCCATCGTAGGCACCGGTGTAGCCAGAGGCACATACTCCGAAGAAGCCTCAAAGGAGGTTAGCTTTTCAGCTAACCGAGTGGCGATAGAACCACAACTCAGGTACCGGGAAGAGGCAGTAGCCATCAAAGCAAGGCTAGCGCAGACGATGGCAGGAGCATTAAAGACCACTTTCCTGGCCCGCTCCGGGTTGAGGTAGGACATCAGAAGCAACACCTCATGGTTGTTCAGTTTACTGATATCCTGTCTATCATAAAGGAGGTTCGAGAGAGAACGAAGGAAGATCCTCAATGTGACATGCTGAACATCATTAATCAGCATGTTGCTTGAGGTGGGAGTTGGTTTCCGGTAAGACAAGGCATTAGGCGCGGACACCGCACTCAGCGGGGATATCGGTGATAGAGTCCTTGGGAGGCTTGGCCAACCCAAGGTGAGAAGCAAAAAGGTCCATAATAAGCAAGAAAGCGGTGTTCATCAACCGAAACTCAACGATGCAGGCGGTGGGTCATAGCTAAAGGAGCTCATAAACTCCAAAGTAAGAAAAGGGTAGGAATGTTTCCTCAGCCTATACAACCCCGTAAAACCCAAAGTCTCGAATATGTGACGGACATCCGTCTCTATTCCCAAATCAGTCAGAAGTGTGGTATCCACACACCTCGTTGGCCTCATTTTGCGTTTTTGAAAGCTACAAAATGCTCTCTTTGTTTGAAATCTACAAACACAATCGAAGGGTATTCCGGTACCGCGGGCACCACGGGTCCACTCCCCTCCCCAATCTCAGGCTGTGTCACCCTTCCCCGTTTACTCTGACGGGTCCCTACGTTCGGTCTTGGCATCTGTTTCAGCATATAACTTAAACAAATTTGTATAGGCATGTGAAGCACATACTTCATACATTTGAACTTTGAATGTGAAGCTAAGTACACACGTCACCAACGAATTCCCAATTTGATATGCAAACTCAGTTTATAGCCACTCATGTTCAATAGTTGTGAAACGTTTATCATGGCGAACACACATACCCAACCAATTCTAACATCCTAGCATGATTCAATGTTACTCCATACACACTTTTAATAACATGTGAGGTACTTGTACATGCTCATAGAAAAGTAATTTAGAACATATCATCATCAACTTTCGTTATTAGACACAAAACAATTCAATTAGGCTTGTTAGACGGTCTCTACAGCTGTAACAAATTTGACATATTCCCCATCAATTAACATTACCACTATCATATTGAAGTTTATCCCTAACCTAAACATTCATATTCAACACCAAATTTCAAATATAGAAGACGAATTTCAATTTGGGGCACTTTTAAGACGGAGTTTTAAGGCAACTTTTTAAGGTGAAAATCATCAAAATTCATTCTTCCACATGATATAAACAATGTATAGTACTCAATTCCATCATCTAATCAATGTAACACAATCAAAATATTTTTTTCGATTTCATAACCCTAGAAATTTCGGCCCCCAAATTTCGTGATATCCAATCTATTTTACAGCAATTAATCACCAACAATCAAGAAAAGAAGGCATGTGAATCATATTACAACAATTAAAAGCAATAATCTATCCATATGAATCGAAAATTTCAGATTACACCTTCATTCCAACAAATTTAAAGCAATAAAAAAATGTAAATAGAGGAAAGATCATACCTTGATTAAATAGGCAAGTAAAAGAACAAAACTAACAAGCAAAAACAACCAAGAATCACTACCAACACAAGATGAGAAGAGCTTTTGAGAGGAATTTAGGCTTAGGGTTTCGAAATAAAGGAGATGGAATAAAAGGAATGAGAAAAGTGAGGGTTTTATGAAACCCGTAAGAACTTCTGCACTGTAGCCTACTCGATTGAGTGTCTAGGGTACTCGATCGAGTGCCCTCTACTCGATCGAGTAGGCGCTATTTCGTCGAGTATCTGCAGAAAATTTCCACATCCCGACGCCATAGCTTCCTAACGAGATCGAGTGAGGTCTACTCGGTCTAGTAAGCACTCGCACTCGGTCAAGTATGGTCAAGTACATGGTCAAAACTACGAAGTAGATCGAAGATTCCTGCAAAAACAATATCGCGTGTCGATTCCAAACTAAGTTCGGAATTCGGCACTAATTATCACACTCGTTCACGTATTACCATTATCACTCAAGCATACCATATAGTCTCAACAATCAAGGCTTATGTCATACTATGCTACAACAAATTACCCAACTCGGTTCACCTGCTACCGAGTCATTCACAAGCATAATCACGTCATCATACCATACTTAACTTTGTCTTACCACATTACTACTAAACTCGGGTTCATATCAACATGAAACATATAATTAACATTAATTCCTTCTTTCATATGTCATAAAAATATAATGTATACTCTACATAACAAATTAATCTATCATATTCCAAATCCAATCATAAGTAAATCATCTTACATGAATCGATTGTCACGCAAAATGAAAATTTCAACAATAAACAAGGCATATACGCATTACTATATGCTATGTCTCATATTATAACTCAACAATTCTTTCACTATCATCTTTATAGCTATAAAAGGAATTATAACTCATATATGCTTACCGTTATTATCGACCTGAAGCAAACACTAACATGATCACTTTCATATCACGGCATACACTTCCACATTTTCACGCATCTCTATCAAACAAGCTTTTATCACGTTTCTCATAACCCTTGCACAAACTCCCTAATCGTGCCCAAAACCTTCACTATACACCATTCAAACGTAACTACTATACCCATCTCTACATTACCAAGGACTCGACCGCAATTAACTCTGACACAACTAACATACACATCACATACATACACACGGACTCTACATTCCCATACCCTGTGACTGGCTTAAGTACCATGGGGCCAAGATTTTGAAATGAGGGCGCCTACTCACCCAAAATCTAGCAGCAGCGGGGCTCCCATTATACATACACCAGGTTCATTTTATAGACTCACTACGTTCATTAAATTCATTTGTTACAGGTTCCAAAATCGTCGCTCTGATACCACTTTGTAACACTCCCATATCCAGAGGAGCCTTAACTAGGCCTTCCTTATCATATAAGGGCATTACCATCTCGGTTACCCGAGGACAGTAATAATCAAATGTCGATAAAAGAACTATTATGATACATTACAAGTGATTTAAACCAACTGACGATATAAAAAATACAACTCAATGACTATCCACCAATGCTATCAAATCTCGTGAAGACTCATCCCTGCCCGGACACCAGCTATCAATGACATCAACACCTGTTAAGACAGACTGCTCACCATAAGAGATCACGGCAGACACATAAAACAACAAGACAACCACACAAGGTCAGTACTGAGATAAGATACATCAATGCCAACAACACCTAAGAATCCAATACAACACAATCAGTCACACACAAGCACGCCCACACCGATCAATCTCCGTCACCGACTGTCCACTGGACCAGCCCTGCCAGTAGGGGACCGCAGCCGTACCCACCAAATCCCCGCTCATCATACCGAGCGATAACCCTGTCCCATTAATGTGCACATCCCCTTCCGTGGTGGGTTCCACGAAGGGCGAAACTAGGGCGTGAAGACACTCCCGCAAGTGACTCCACTCAGCCGAGAACGCATCTCGAGAACCAGAGACAAACAATCACAATCACAACCGTATATACGCTGCCACACAACACAATTGCAATACAACGACAACGACACAACAATCGACACACTAGACTATCTACAGAAACTGAGTAGGCGAACCTACCTTTAAGCAACTGCAACCAATCCACGCCAACATACGACATATCCAGCAATCAAGCAAAGCCTATAACCACAACACAATCATCTATTACTATCAAGCAAACCCTAATTGTAAAGACAAGGATACGGATGATGATGACAACATACCTACAAGGAGAAACCCGGCAAAAGACCGCTACCCGACTCAAGCTATGCTCTCTTAAGGCACAAGGACCTTCAAAAGGCTTCCATGGAGGTTTTATGGTGAAGGGAAGGGAAAGGGGCGACTAGAGGATAAAAGGAATGAGGCGAAAATGATTTGCGGATTTAACAAAACGCGATTAAAAACCCTCGCTGAAAACCCGATACTCGATCGAGTACCCCATATACTCGATCGAGTGACCCCCTACTCGATCGAGTAACCACGCTAATCGATCGAGTAGCCTCTACTCTATCGAGTACCACTCATAAATCGTAACCCAAGATAGCTTTGGCACGCACTTCTAAGAACTATTCCCGCTCCCAAGGTCAGTCAACGCTGGTCAAAGGGTCCCTAAAAGGGCGGGTATTACAAGCAGATAGGAAGAACTATGGAGGTATATATTGATGACATGGTGGTGAAATCAGAAAGAGCCAAAGATCACATGCGGCATCTGGTAGAAACATTCAGCACCCTGAGGGAATACAGAATGAAGCTAAATCCATCTAAATGCACCTTCGGAGTATCTTCTGGCAAATTCTTAGGCTATATTGTAACTCAAAGAGGGATAGAGGCCAAAGATCGAGCGAGATCAAAGCCGTCTTACAACTAGAGTCACCGAGAAGCCTAAAGATGTTCAAAGACTATTTGGAAAGGTAGCGACCTTAAGCGAGTTCATCTCAAGATCTTGAGATAAGTGTAGGTGTTTACGACATGCGAGAAAGAGTCAGAAGTTTGAGTGGACCACGGATCACGAGCAAGCATTCAGAGAGCTGAAACACTACCTCAGCAGCCCACCACTACTGTCGAAGGCGAAACCAAGAGAACCACTATACATATACCTGGCGGTCACAGAGGTGGCAGTAGCGCTATTCTGGTTAGAGAGCAGGAAAAGGAGCTGAAGCCAGTGTACTACGTAAGCAAGTCTCTACTGCCGGCAGAGACCAGGTACACATCTCTTGAAAATTTAGTATTAGCATTAGTAGTAGCATCTCGCAAACTGCGCCCCTATTTCGAGTCTCATACTATACATGTCGTGACCAACTACCCGCTGAAATCTATCATGAGGAAGCCTGAACTGTCAGGCAGAATGTCAAAATGATCTGTACACCTCAGTGGGTATGATATCCAGTATGACCCCAGAACAACAATCAAATCGCAAGCACTGGCCGACTTTGTGTCAGACTTCAGCCCAGCCATCCAAAATCTGGCAGATGAGGAAATCCTCACCCTAGGGGGAAGTAAGGAGGCAGAGGTCTGGCAGATGTATATTGACGGAGCTTCCAATAAAAGGGGGACAGGTGTAGGGTTAATCCTGCGGTCACCACAAGGAGACCTAATAGCACAAGCGGTAAGATGTGAATTCAAGGCAACCAACAATGAAACGGAGTACGAGGACTTGATATTAGGAATGAAGCTAGCTCTGAGTTAGGAATCAGACACATGCGCATATCCAGTGACTCTCTGCTAATAGTCAATCACGTGAATGACGAGTTTATAGCTAGAGATTCAAAGATGATTGCATACTTGAAAATAGCAAAGGAATTAAAACAGAAATTCGCAACTTGCAAGCTTAAGCAGATCCCCAGGGATCAGAATGTGGAAGCAGATGCCATAGCAACCCTGGGGGCAACATTTAAACCGACAAAACTTTCCAGCATTCCAATAGCACACATGCTAGAACCTTCCATCCAGAAAACAGATGAAATAGATAAAGGTGAACTGGAGGATCCACAGAACGAAGAAGGAGTCCAGGCAGTTACAGAGGTAGGTGAGGGCTCTAAGCCAGCCGATCAGCCGCCCGACCAAGCGGACGAACAGGCAGATGATTGGGATTGGCGCACGCCCTACCTAGACTGGATGCGTCATAGCAAGCTACTAGATGACAAGAAGAAGTAAGGGCTTTCAGAGTGAAGGCCTCCAGATTCATACTTATTGACGATATGTTGTTCAGAAAATCACTAGCAGACCCCTACTTACGGTGCCTGGACAAGGAAGAAGTGCAGACTGTGTTACATGCTCTCCACAGTGGCGAATGTGGAAACCATGCAGGGGGTAGGAGTCTAGTAAATAAAGCCCTCAGACAGGGATACTACTGGCCTACAATGAAGGCAGATGCAGCAGAGTACGCACGCAAATGTGACGCCTGCCAGCGCTTAGCATTCAATGATCCATCAGCCAGCAAAACCCTTGCACCCTATCATTTCTCCCTGGCCATTCATGGCATGGGGCATGGACATAGTAGGACCCCTACCAAGAGCCACAGGAAACAGGATATGGATGCTTGCGATGATAGATTACTTCTCCAAGTGGATTGAGGCAGAAGCATTTACAGAAGTAAAAGACAAACAAGTCATTTCGTTTATAAAACGAAACATCATTTGCAAGTTTGGTATCCCATCAGAAATCATATGTGACAATGGCTCACAATTCATCTCCAACGACACCGAGGGATATTGCGCCAGGTGGAACATCACCCTAAAAAAGTCAGCACCCAGGACTCCAAAGTCCAACGGGCAAGCTGAGTCTAGTAACAAAATCATCATGGACAATTTGAGAAGGAGGTTACAGGAGTTAGGAGGAAAGTGGGCAGATGAATTGCCACTAGTATTATGGTCAGACAGAACGACGCCAAAGGTAGCAACAGGTCAAACACCCTTCAGCCTGGTGTTTGGCGCAGAGCGATCATCCTATCGAAGTTCTAGTTCCCACCACAGTATGGAAATATGACAGAGAACCGAACAATGCGAGAGATGGTGAAGCTTTGAACACATCGACGAGCTGCGAGCAAGCGCCAAAATATGTGGCCGCTTACAAGCGATCAAAGTGGCAGTGGAGTTACAACAAGAATGTGAAAGTCGAGGCTCTGAAGGTAGGAGACCTGGTTCTCCGAGAGGTGTTTCAAAACACTAAGAACCGAAAAGCAGGCAAATTCGCCTACAAATGGGAAGGACCATACCAGGTAGAAGGAGTTGTTGGCCATGGTGCATACAGACTAATGACTATGGACGGTCAAATCATACAATGCCCATGGAACATACTTCACCTGAAGAGATATTACTTTTGATAATAAGTAGATTTTAGCCTTCATAATGATGTACTATGAAAAGCCAAATCATTTTAAAATAAAAATAAAAATCCGGTAGTAGGCATACTGCCAATTTCAGTCCCATTTCTGGTGTCTTTAACTGTTTTAAATTTTAAAACTGCTGCCAGATGGTGTGGTCTGACAGCGTCTTGGGACCACAATTGCTCTGGTACCCCATGAGATGGCGTCAGGAACTTCACATCATTCTGGTATATTTTCTCATTTTCAGGTTTCTCTAGGTACATCACTCTGAATCCTAGTGTCTATGGTACGTTGAAAGGATATCTAGTAGGACTGTCAACTGCCAACATGGGGTGACAAGGCACATGACACTCCAATATGCCTAACCTATTTTCTCCACAAGGAGCACCCTCACCAGGCGGACTGTGGAACATACGAAAGGGAGCCTGGTTGACAGCTGAACACGTTTACCCATCTACCCCTGATACCACCCTCTGGACGTAGCTCGCACTAATCGCAATTAATCAGGGCCCCAACATGCATGCACGAACATGGAACGTAGGGATATCTGCGCTACCAGAATCCTGCAGCGTCCCATTGGTCCTAGAATGACGATAAACTTGCCTAAATTACGCCCATGTTGGCTTCAAACGTGATGAACACACCTTGCGTCATGAACAAGGTTAAGTAATCCAAAACTGCGGCATACGCCTAAATCAGCCATCAGGCTGACACGACAGCTAGTTTAGTCTGGATCAGCCTCTTCAGGCTGACAAGACTAGTCTAAATCAGCCTCTCAGGCTGACACGGCCACTCCTCCTTACATTGCGGCATATGCCTAAATCAGTCATCGGGCGGACACGCCAGCTAGCTGAGTCAGAACGTCAGCCTTTTCAGGATGACAAGACTCGCCTAAATCAGCCAGCAGGCTAACACGGCAGCTTCCTAAACTAAGGAAATCTAAGAAACAAGCACAAGATATAAATCAAACCTTGCCAAAACTGCGGTAAGGATATTCAAAAATATGGCCAAAATACGGCCCCTGAGTTTAACCGCCACCTAGGCGGAACAACCAAGAAAAAGTTTAAAACTTACAAGTCTTCCACCTCTGGGCCAGACTGCCAAAAAGTCCATTAAAAATAAAAATACTTAATTATCGGTCACATTAATGACCTCCACCTCTGGCACCTCATCTATCTGCTGACCTCCTGTTTCAGGTACCGCACCAGCTTGCACATCCTCAGCTGCCATAGCCTCCTGAGCTCCGTCAGCAACATCCTGGGTGTAACAATACGGATCTTCTTTGGAGCCTACTCGACCGAGTAGAGCCTACTCGGCCGAGTAGTGCTCTTAGTGCGTGTTATTTCGGTTCTGCCGAGGAACACTCGGCCGAGTATAGCGAATACTCGACCGAGTATTGGACACTCGGCCGAGTGTTGCTGCACTCGACCGAGTGTCCGGTTTGGCGAAGTTATATTTCGACGGTTTGATTAAGGAATGATTAGGGTATTTTATAATTCCGCGTCAGTTTCTAATATCACTTTTCACAGCGTTAACATTGCTACGCACCTAATCCTACCCAAATCATTCCCTAATCATCCCTTTGAGCATTTCGTAGCATCTTTGTGTCGATAATTTGCGGCGATTCTTGCGTCAAGGTTCTTGTTGCCTTTGTTGGTAAGTACATCTTTGTAATTTTTGCATCGTTTCGGGTTGCTATACATTTATATGGAAGGGGATGTTTGGAATTGTTCAAAGTGTAATTGTGTTGTATGATCCTTGTATAGGAGAAGACTTCGTAGAGGAGCCTTTTTGATTGTCCGTGTTGCTTACTGCTGTGATTGCTAAGGTAGGGTTTCCCTACTCAGTTGCTGTGCTTTACATGACATATTATTGTATTTATCGTTGTCTATTGATCATCGCAATATGGAGATTGTTGTGACAATGTTGGTGTGAGGGGATTGAGATGACGGTAATGTCATGTGATTGTGATTGTGGTGGAGTCACTTGCGGGAGTGGCTTCACACCTAGTTCGCCCTCCGTGGAACCCGCCACGGGAGGGGATGTGCACATTAAGGGACAGGGATTATTGTCGCTCGTTGAGGAGCTGGACTAGGTGGGATCGGCTGCGGTCACCCACTGGCGGCGAGGATTACCTGTTGCGATGGGTAATCTGGCAGGGCTACACACTTTAGTGTGTAGTCGGTTACTATGTGAGACAGGGTGATTGGGAGTTGACGATGATCGGACGAGTATTGCATTTGTTTGTCTTGTTGTTGCATAACACTGACCCCGTTGTTGTTTGTGTAATCTGCGGTGATCCACTCGGGGATGGTGAGCAGGCTTGACAGGTTTTGCTAGTGAGAGCTTGGGGATTTCATTGGGAGAATTGCCACCACGAGTCATAGCATCACTTGTTCGAGTCTTAGCGAGTTTTCTTTTATTATTAAGACTTTGAAGTTGTATTTCTTTAGACAGTATTTGGTTTTGGATATTGTAAACTTTGCATTTTACATTACTTTAATAAATGTGCTCAGTTCAGACGCTTTTGATATGTACTAACCTCGGCAACCGAGATGGTATGATCTTTCATACTTGGGTGGTCCTGGTAAGGTACCTTGGTATGAGGGGGTGTTACAAAGTGGTATCAGAGCCGAAGATTCCGGCACCTAAACAAAATGAATTAATGAACCTAGGGAGTCTAAATAAAATGAACCCGGGGAGAGTTGTCTGGAGCTACCGCAAAGACTCGGGAGACGTCCTGGAGTCGCAACTTGGCCCTCACTAACTCAAACCGGTAACATGGGGAAAAGTGGTGAGAGTAGGTTTTGTATGTACATGTATGTGATGATGAAGGCTAGTAAAAGTTGATAGTTGAATGTAAATATGTGTTAAAGTTGTGAAGGTGATGAAGGGAGAAATGATAGAAGAGATGGATTGTAAATAATTGTTATGTTAGAAATCGAATAAGCATGAATAGTATCTTTGATATGTTTACAATGTGGCATTAAAATTTTGATATATGCATTGCATGTTGATATGTTTATAACATGGCTTTTGCTTTCTTACGTATTGTTATGAGAATCCGAGTATGATAGAGGGATCGTAAAGTGTTAACCTGTAAATAGTGTTACTCGGCCGAGCATGATAGGCACTCGACCGAGTATTGAGTACTCGGCCGAGCATAAGGGAACTCGACCGAGTGTTGTTTGAAGGAAAGTAGCAATCGCTACTGTTTATGGTAACTCGACCGAGCATGGGGGTACACTCGACCGAGTATGGTCCACTCGGCCGAGTGTTGTTATACTCGACCGAGTGCTTCTTTTTGTGCTTTGATGTTTGTCTCTGGAGTCGATACTCGACCGAGTATCTGAGAGGATACTCGACCGAGTGATCTTTACTCGACCGAGTGTTATTTATACTCGGCCGAGTGTTCTTATGGCGGAGGATGTTATATTTTGAGCATATGTTTACGTTTCTTTCATTTTTACCAGCTCAAAATGCCGCCCAAAAGAACTCCTGCGCAGATCCAAGCTTCGGAGATGTCTGTTGATGAGGTTGCTCGCATGATTGAGCAACAAGAGGCTCTCCTTGAAGCTCTCAAAAATGTGGGAAAAGGAAACGAGAGAAATGTGGATGCAACCGACTTAGCATCAACATCGCTCGTTTCCACCCTCCCACATATGACGGGGTAGGCGAACCAAAGCTGCTCGAGAAGTGGCACCGTGAGATTGAAGCTCTCATGGAAATGGTTAAGTGCCCCGAGGATATGATTGTGGAACAGGTTGTATACTACCTAAGAGGGGAAGCTGCAGTTTGGTGGCAGAACGTCAAGGATGATGCTAGAGCTTACTACCAGGAGGAAGGGGCTATCCCGTGGTCTGGGTTGAAGAGTGCTATGAGGGAACAGTTTGTGCCGGAGCATATCCGACACAAGATGAGATCTGACTTTGAATCTTTCACTATGTCTGAGGAGATGACGGTCACTGATTACTATCATCGGTTTATGGAGCTTTCTCGTTATGTGGAAGATTTGCGACTTGGACAGAGAGGTTTGGCTCTCCGATTTGAGAGGGGTTTGTCTGCTAAGATCGTGAGTCGTATGCCGGCTGGGGTTGCTACTGACCTCAAGGAAGTGTATCTGAGAGCGGGTCAAGCTGAGAGAATGGTGGATCTCTCAAGGGAGATTGAGGAGAGGACTGCTACCGAAAGAGGAAGGTCGATAGTGGGAACAACAAACCAACCAACAAGAAAGGGAATTTCAACCATGCTAAAGCTTTCTCTAGTGGAGTGGGTTTCTCTGGAGGTTCTCGTGGCTGGGGAAAGAATGAGAGGTCGGGCCAGAAGTGACAACACCAACCTTACGTGCTTCAACTTGTGGTGGTATAGGCCACAAAGGCGGGAATGCACGAGCTACAAGCCCGGCAATGGTTCAGGAGCTCGATCAGGAAATTTCTCTCAGGGGCCGACTCAGAGTTTTGCTAGTAGCCGACCGGGAGGTTCATGGGGCAACAGAGGTGGACAGGGTAGCCAGGGCGGTTACAACCGCGGTGGTGGTGGATCTTATCGTCGAATAACAAAGATGTCACCCAGATTCGGCAGCTAAGCCTAGTACCTCCAATGCTTGATTCGGGGTGGAGGGACGAGAAGAATAGTGGAAAGCTCTTCATGATGGATAAGCGGAAGCACAGGATGATGCTCATGTAGTTCCGGTACCTTTCTTGTTAATAATGTACCGTCCTTTGTTTTGTTTGATTCCAGGGCTACACATTCTTTTGTGTCTAAAAGTCATGCTGTGTCTATGGGTTTGGGTAAGTTTGAGGTTGTAAAAGATGATGTGTTCATACCTTCTGGGAGTACGTGTCGTGTCTCAAGTTATATAAGGGTATATCCATGGTGATTGGAGGGTAGATTTACCATAAACTTGTTAGAGTTTCCTAAGGATGGGTTTGAGGTGATCGTTGGGATGGATTGGCTAGGTAGGTATGATGCCAGGATAGATTGTAGACAGAAGAGAGTGTCTTTAAAGAGTCCCAAGGGTGTTAAGGTGTCCTATAGAGGGTTTGTGGTAAAGCCTAAGTGTAGGTTTATAGCGGTTATGACTTTAAAGTCATGTTTAAGGAAAAAGTGTCCCTTAATCCTTTGTCATGTGAGAGATCACCGAGTAGAGTCGCCGACAACTTCGAGATTTCGTGGTGAAAGAATTTGAAGATGTGTTTCCGAGGAGATACCAAGTTTGCCTCCCAAGAGGGATGTCGATTTCAGCCATGGAGCTTAAACCGGAACGGGTCCTATATCTAAAGCACCTTATCGTATGGCACCTAAAGAGTTGGCTGAGTTGAAGAAGCAGCTACATGAGTTGTTAGACAAGGGTTATATCAGGCCTAGCGTGTCACCGTGGGGAGCTCCAGTTCTTTTTGTAAAGAAGAAAGATGGGAGTATGAGATTGTGCATTGACTACAGAGAGCTCAATCGGGTTCTGATGAAGAACAAGTATCCGCCGAGGATTGATGATTTGTTCGATCGGCTTAGTGGAGTGGTGTGTTCTCTAAGATTGATCCGAGGTCGGGGTATCATCGGTGAGGATAGCAGACGAGGATATTCCTAAAAACAAGATTCGATCTCGCTATGGTCACTACGAGTATGTAGTGATGCCTTTTGGGTTGACCAATGCGCCAGCAGCTTTTATGGATTTGATGAACCGGATCTTCACACCGTTTTTGGATAAGTTTGTGGTTGTTTTCATCGACGATATCCTGGTTTATTCCAAGACTAAAGAAGAGCACGAAGAGCACTTGAGGATAGTTTTGCAGACCTTGAGAGCAAATCAGCTCTATGCCAAATTATCCAAGTGTGAGTTCTCAGTTAGAGGAAGTGGCTTTTCTAGGCCATGTAATATCCAAGAAGGGGGTATCTGTGGATCCTAGTAAGATTGAGGCCGTTACCAAGTGGGAATCGCCGAAGAATGTTCCTGAGATTCGGAGTTTCTTAGGCCTTCACGGCTACTACTACGGAGATTTGTGAAGGATTTCTCTACCATAGCACGGCCTATGACATCCTTGATGAGGAAAGAAGTCAGATTTGTTTGGGATGAGAGTTGTGAAACGGCGTTTGGACCTTAAAAGAACGCTTGACCACAGCTCCTATCCTAGCCTTGCCGGAGGGTTGTGAGAACTTTGAGGTCTATACCGACGCTTCAAAGAACGGTTTGGGTTGTGTCTTGATGCAGGGAGGAAGAGTGATAGCCTATGCTTCGAGGCGGTGAAGCAATATGAGGAGAACTACCCTACTCATGATTTGGAGTGGGTGCGATTGTGTTCGCACTTAAGATTTGGAGGCACTACCTTTACGGCGCAACTTTTAAGGTGTTCTCTGATCATAAGAGTCTAAAGTATATCTACACTCAAAAGGAGCTTAACATGCGACATAGGCGGTGGATGGAGCTGATTGGAGATTATGATATGGAGATCATCTATCACGAGGGTAAAGCTAATGTTGTCGTAGATGCTTTGAGTAGGAAGAGCGTTCATTCGCTATGTACGGCTATGTCCTTGCTGAAGTTGAGAGATGAGATGTCTAGATTGGGGATCTTTATGATTCGAGAGGGGAATACCATCGGGGATTTGACGATCGAGCCGGAGTTGTATGAAAACATCAAAGGTAAGCAACAACTTGATCCTAAAATCCAGGAGTGGAAGTCAACGGTAGAGAGCGGAGCAAAGATCTAGGTTCTCTATACATCCGGATGGGAGTGTTCGTTTTGATGGGAGATGGTGTGTTCTGACGATGCGAGTTAAGGAGAATGATCTTGTCGAGGCTCATTGCACTCCTTATTCAGTTCACCCGGGTGGTGACAAGCTTTACAGAGACCTTAAGAAGACTTTTTGGTGGCCGAACATGAAGAGGGAGGTAGCTGAGAGTGTGGCTAGATGTTTGACTTGCCAAAGGGTCAAAGGTGAACAAAGGAGACCTCAAGGTAAGATTCGGTCCCCGACAAAGTGCCCGAGTGGAAATGGGAGTCGATCTCTATGGACTTTATTGTGGGGTTACCTAGGTCACAACAAGGTAACAACATGATTTGGGTGATTGTTGATCGGCTAACCAAGTCAGCCCATTTTGTTCCAATGAAAGATACTTGGTCTAAGATGCGGTGGCTTTGGGTTACTGAGAAAGCATGTGGTTCGGTTACATGGTATTCGAAAGATATTGTTTCCGATCGCGATGCGAGGTTCATATCAAAGTTTTGGCAAGAATCGCAAGAGTTGATGGGCACAACGCTGAAGATGAGTACGACTTTTCATCCGCAACCGATGGTCGTATTTAACGGACCATCAAGACCTTAGAAGACATGCTAAGGGCATGTGTTATGGACTTTGGAGGCAGTTGGGAAGACATACTTGATTTGATCGAGTTTTCATACAATAATAGTTATCATACAAGTATTGGGATGGCACCATTTGAAGCTTTGTATGGCCGGAAATGCCGAAGTCCAGTTTGTTGGGATGATAGTTCCGAGACGGTGGTTTTAGGGCCACAACTGGTTCAAGATATGGTTGAGCAAATCCAGTTGATTCGCCAAAAGATGAGAGCAGCTCAAGATCGCCAAAAGAGCTACGCCGACTTACACCGCAAGGACATTGAGTTCGCGGTAGGTGACAAGGTGCTTTTGAAAGTGTCACCTATGCGAGGTGTTATGAGGTTTGGGAAAAGGGTAAGCTAAGCCAAAAGTTTATAGGTCCTTATGAAATTTTGGACCGTGTTGGCGAGGTAGCCTACAAGTTAGCTTTACCACCAGCTTTGGATAGAGTTCACAATGTTTTTCATGTGTCTCAACTCCGGAAATATGTGAGTGACCCGTCGCACATCCTCGAGATGGAGAACATCGAACTTGATGAATCCTTGTCCTATGCCGAGATTCCTAAGGAGATTCTTGATCGCAAGGTTCGTAAGACCCGGAATGGTGAGACGGTCTTACTCAAGGTCCTTTGGTCTAATCATAATGTGGAGGAAGCAACATGGGAACCCGAGGAAGCTATGCGAGACCGCTTTCCTAACCTTTTTGATCAGGTATGTTTGGTTACGGGGACGTAACCGTTGTCTTTTAAGGGGGTAGGAGATGGTCGCGATAGTGTTTTGTGCTTTCTTTGCTTTGTTTGATTCGTGTCGGGAGGTGCGTTTTGTGTAGTTCCTTGGAGTTGTCTCATGTGAGTGTTAGAGTCTTGTGTCGTGGTGTTGTGAGTCTTGTGTCGTGGTGTTGTGCTTGTGTATAGCAGAGTGTGAACTTCGGGACGAAGTTCTTTTTAGGGGGAAAGATTGTAACAATACGGATCTTCTTTGGAGCCTACTCGACCGAGTAGAGCCTACTCGGCCGAGTAGTGCTCTTAGTGCGTGTTATTTCGATTCTGCGAGGAACACTCGGCCGAGTATAGCGAATACTCGACCGAGTATTGGACACTCGGCCGAGTGTTGCTGCACTCGACCGAGTGTCCGTTTGGCGAGTTATATTTCGACGGTTTGGTTAAGGAATGATTAGGGTATTTTATAATTCCGCGTCAGTTTCTAATATCACTTTTCACAGCGTTAACATTGCTACGTACCCTAATCCTACCCAAATCATTCCCTAATCATCCCTTTGAGCATTTCGTAGCATCTTTGTGTCGATAATTTGCGGCGATTCTTGCGTCAAGGTTCTTGTTCAGACTTGTTGGTAAGTACATCTTTGTAATTTTTGCATCGTTTCGGGTTGCTATACATTTATATGGAAGGGGATGTTTGGAATTGTTCAAAGTGTAATTGTGTTGTATGATCCTTGTATAGGAGAAGACTTCGTAGAGGAGCCTTTTTGATTGTCCGTGTTGCTTATCTTGTTGTGATTGCTAAGGTAGGGTTTCCCTACTCGATTCTTTGTGCTTTACATGACATATTATTGTATTTATCGTTGTCTATTGATCATCGCAATATGGAGATTGTTGTGACAATGTTGGTGTGAGGGGATTGAGATGACGGTAATGTCATGTGATTGTGATTGTGGTGGAGTCACTTGCGGGAGTGGCTTCACACCCTAGTTCGCCCTCCGTGGAACCCGCCACGGGAGGGGATGTGCACATTAAGGGACAAGGATTATTGTCGCTCGTTGAGGAGCTGGACTAGGTGGGATCGGCTGCGGTCACCATCGGCGGCGAGGATTACCCGTTGCGATGGGTAATCGGCGGGGCTACACACTTTAGTGTGTAGTCGGTTACTATGTGAGACAGGGTGATTGGGAGTTGACGATGATCGGACGAGTATTGCATTTGTTTGTCTTGTTGTTGCATAACACTGACCCCGTTGTTGTTTGTGTAATCTGCGGTGATCCACTCGGGGATGGTGAGCAGCTTGATGAGTTTTGCTAGTGAGAGCTTGGGGATTTCATTGGGAGAATTGCCACCACGAGTCATAGCATCACTGTCTGAGTCTTAGCGAGTTTTCTTTTATTATTAAGACTTTGAAGTTGTATTTCTTTAGACAGTATTTGGTTTTGGATATTGTAAACTTTGCATTTTACATTACTTTAATAAATGTGCTCAGTTCAGACGCTTTTGATATGTACTAACCTCGGGCAACCGAGATGGTAACAGTCTTTCATACTTGGGTGGTCCTGGTAAGGTACCTTGGTATGAGGGGGTGTTACACTGGGACACTCCAGTATTCCCCC
Organism: Silene latifolia; assembly: GCF_048544455.1. NCBI lineage: Eukaryota > Viridiplantae > Streptophyta > Magnoliopsida > Caryophyllales > Caryophyllaceae > Silene > Silene latifolia. Next base: position 352,762,498 of record NC_133538.1, read on the forward strand.
CAGCAGCTTGCTCAGCCAGCGTAGGAGAATTCACCTCCCCAACTTCAGGCATCAGCGCACTCAGATCAGGTTGGGTGGGGTAAAGCATCTCCAGCTGTTTCTCCTCCTCCTTTATAGCTTGCTGGGTGGGAGCCTCCTCGAGAGCAGCACGCATCCCGCTGATTTTTCCCCGCCAGGTGGCATAGGCAACAACATTGGTGGCCAGGGAGATCAGCGAGCTGATCTTCTCATCAGAACGCTTGAGGGAGTCGGAGAAAGTGTTGCACACCTCTTGAGTGCGAGCCAGCTGATCAGCCCCTTCCTTCAGCTTCTTCTTGGTGACAGTAAGCTGAGCCTTCAACTCCACCACACGTTCCTTCAGATCAGATCGCTGCTACGCCAAGTCGGCAATTGTCCCCTTCAGCTCCTGGTTTTTTGCATTGGTGGCACGACTAGTGGTCTGCACTATGTTGATCATCTTCCTATTATAGAGTGCAGACTGGAGGGTTTGGGGCAAGAAAAGTCAGAAGTCAGCAAGAGAAGTCAAAGGGTAGAATCTAAAAGAAGAAAGAAAACAACAAACAAACAGGTAGAAGATGAAGAGCATTCACCATAAAGGCGTTGTGCACATCATTCTCAGCCATCTCCTCTGGGGAGAACACTGAGAACGTCTCCTTTAGAGGAGGGAAGAGCAGCTGGTCGATCTCCGGCCAATATGGTACCTTGTCCACATTCCCAAAACCTTTTGGGAAGTGAGCAATAGTGCCTCCGCTAGCTGAGGCACGAGGGCTGGCAGGAGGAGTAGGCGGATGGCGAGAGAGCGGGTCAACTTCCAAGGGCTCAGGCCCAGCAGAACTGGAGTACATAGAAGGGGTCTGAAAAGAGGCAGCAGGAGAGTTCCTCTTAGAGGCGGATGCCACGTCAGGACTGGTAGAAGACCTCTTTCTTTTGGCACTTTGGAGGATGATTTCCAGAGGATCAGCCATGGAACCTGTGAACAGGCATCACCCCAGGCGTCAGGATACCTAAAGCATCAGGAGAAGCTGCATGCAAGTTGAAGCAATTGTGGGAAGCTTACCAGAAGACATGCTGTGAGATGACTGAAGAGGGTTGGAGAAGGAAATAGGTGAAAAACCAGGAAGCAGGTCAGGAAACTTTCTCTCGGATTCAGAGATACATAACAGCTTGCTACAGGCAGGGACCTTGGCACCAATACGAGTCTGGTCACAGGGGCCTGCACGAAGACGATGAAGTAAGCTAGTAAGCAGCGAGATAAACGAATCAGATGACAAGGAGGCTATTTACTCGAAGTTATGACCCATTTCTCGAAGTTGTAATCAGCAGGCGGCTGAATGGAGTCCTTCCTCACGAAGAAGAAGTCCTCAAACCATTTCTCATCTCGGGATTTGGACACATGCCTGAAGGGAGCCTCTCTACGTCCCCGGAGAGAGAATTGGCCCCTACCCAGGGACCTGATGTTGTACATATGGGCCAAATCGCCCAGGGAGATGGAATTACCAGTATTCTAACCAGCAGCCAGAGAGTAGAGGAGAACCCTCCAAACAGTGGCAGAGATTTGTGTCATGGCGAAATTGTTCGTAAAAATAAAATCTTGGATGAGTTTGGGAAAAGGAAAACGGAGGCCATATTTAAAAGGGTACAGGTAAAAAGCAAACCCATCCTGGACGAAGGGCGTCAGCTTTCTGTCCTGGTCCAGGGATGGCGATATCCACCCCGTCACCAAGGCCGAGCAAACCCTTGATCGTGGAAATGTCAGCAAAAGTCAAGGCGGAGTCACAGTCGTGGGGGTAAGTGAAGAGTCCCCGGGAAGGGAAGACTGGGTCAGGATTATGGTCACCGGGTGCGGTGGTTGACGAAGATTGTCAGGTTTTACCCATGGTGAAGAAAGAGAAAATGAAAACTAAAGGAGAAAAGGGAAAGAATACCTGGTGGAAAAGACGATGGAAGGTGGGATAGCAGAACCGACGAGGTGAGGAAAGAAGAAGATTAGGGGTTTAGAGAGAGGGAGAGTTTTTGAAATGATTTGGAGTTAATGAAAGTGAAAGGTGGAGGTTGGGGTTATAAAGAGGAGAGAAGGAGTAGGGTGCGAGAAAAGAGGAATGGAGCGGCTGACGTGATGGATTGCATAAAAAGAAGTGTAAATGACGGCTTAGGGTTTTAGCATTCGATTACGTAAATTCCTTGCTCGGCACCTCGAAGCGTGCTTCACAAGAAATTTGGGGCAAACTGTTTGGGCTAAAAATAGCACAATAAAAAAAGGCCCACTTGGTAATAAAAGGATCTAATAAGAGGAAAGGGAGCCCACGGTTGGAATAAAGCACGAAGAAGAGAATGGGCCGGCATGCATGCAGGAGAAGACTGAAGCCCATTGAAGGAGGCATCCGGATTGAGGAAAGAAGAGTTAGGGAGAAGACAGGGAGAATTGAAGGAGATGACCAAACATGGAAAGAGTTTTTATGGAAGTTATATTCCCTTTCCATAATCGAGGTATGACATATCTAGGGTTCTTACCCTATAAATACCCCAAAGGAGCAATCAAAGGAGGACATTCATACCTTCATACATACACACATCCTCATCAAGACATCACGTATTCACACACTCGTATACTTTCATCCAAGATCCTGCTAATACGACGCCTCGTGCCAGCGAGATTAGCATTGCATATCAATTGTAATCGTCCTCCTATTCAAGTATAGTGCAATATTTGGAAGGGTACCGTCCTTCCCGCGGTTGTTCCCACATTGGGTTTTTCGCGTCACCAAATCTCACGTGTCAATTTATATTTCGTACTTTATTTCTTTATTTACGCATCAACATACAAACAATTAATCGAATATCCAACGAGTAAGACCACATTGATCCGAATCATCCAATTCGGTAAAATATACCCAAACAACTCCCACCTAGGATAGGTTAACGGATTTAATGTATTGCTTGTACGTAAGATATCTTCTACCAGTATTTATTTTTGGATTATTTATAATTTATTTATTTTAAGTGTGTTATTGCGAATGTTGAAGACTCACATTGCTTGAAGGTAGTTATCGAAATTTGGACTTGTAATGAGGTTTTGTGACACTAAACTTGGTGATGGAAAAAAATAAGATAAGTAGATTTATTTCTTCTCAATGTAAATTAATTCTTAATTATGACCATTATCTTTTAACTATAGTATTAATATTCTTGGCTTATTGTTGATGATGATGCATGGTATCTCGGCTGCACATCAGTAGTTTAGGATAGATTATGCTCTTTTATAAATCACAAATAGTGTCTTTGTATTCAATATGTATGCAAATGCAATTCAGTAACCTCACCTCACGTACAACATTATGTTATTTATGCTGCGGAGAGTCGGTAGAGTATTTTTATATAAAAAAAATGATAGCTTTGAATAAAATTCCTATCATTGTCAAATCCTCCCAAACCTTCTACTTACTCATTTACTTTGTTACTGTATTAGTTTAATTTAGATAGATTGTACATCCCAACTCCTAAACCTTCAACTTATTACTCCAAAAGGAAATAATAAAATTAACTTTAAAATATTGAGGCCGTTAGTCACAAAGAATATGATAAAAGTTATGAAAACATGAAAAAAGAATTAAATATGGCCTACCGTTTCCGTCATATAAGCAACATCGAACCAAATTATTGTCGATAAATGTAACATCGAAAGATAAAACATATATACAAAAACCAAACACGACAAAATGGACATAAGTATGTATATATGAAATTCTAAAGGGTTAGTTGTGTGAGACGGTCTCAAAGTGTCTATTACATTAAATTTATATAGTATAGCCATAATTTTTTTTAATAAAGTAGTTATATGTGCAACTACTACAGATACAGGCTATAACAACGGTTAAAAACCGTTGTTATATAAAAAAGCGGACGTTGTTAAAGCGTCCTAACAACGGTTGGTTTTCCTAAGAAACTCGTTGTTAAAACTACCAACAACGGTTTTAAGTATAAAAAACCGTTGTGGAAAGGGTGACTAAATTTTGGTGGGAAAGTTATAACAACGGTTACAGTATAAAAAACCGTTGTTATAACTAAAGACAACGGGTTTTTTTAAATAACCGTTGTTGTTTATTTATTTTTTTAAAAAAAAATTAAATTATATATTACTAGATGCATGCATTATTATCCCCTTAATTATAATTCTGATGCAGCATGCATTATTACTGCCAAATCTCTGTATGAAAGGACAATAATATATGGAATGAGAAGGGTTATAAGATTTGAAACAGATATTATGGCACAACTTCCTAAACATATATTAATTAAAAAATAACTCAAACGACACATTACTTAGTATAAATTCATGTATTATCTCAATAATTAACCATCCATTCCATTATCTCACTATCTCCAAACCCTAAACTGCTAAAACAAACTCCAAACCCTAAATCTTTCAAACAAACTCCAAACTTCCTCAACAATGAATGATACCATCCTTAAGATCACATTACTATCACCGAGTACAACAGAGTTTCATCCGCCGGTTCTTTGGACATCGAGGACAAAGTTCGGAGCTACTTAGATGAAGCTCGATCCGCACTCAAGGACGCCAAAAAAATGGCTTGACAGAGAGCGCGATTGTTGCGACTATATGACGATATAAGTAATCGAACGAAACCTCCAAATAGCAAAGGAGGAGAGGATGGATATCATAGAAAAGAATAAGACTCTCTATGCATATCTAAGAATTGATTTTTTATCAATGTAATTCGATTTTTAATTTATGTATTTATATATTTATATATATATATATATATATATATATATATATATATATATATATATATATATATATATATATATATATATATAAAGAGAGAGAGAGAGAGAGAGAGAGAGAGAGAGAGAGAAGGGTTCTTATAAGGCTTTCATACCATATAAGGCCCTAAGTCCTTATAAGAGCCTTTGGATGGAAGGGATGGAGGGATGAGATTACATCTCATTGAAGGGTCACAATTCTCCCTCCTTAATCTCCTTCCCTAATTGTGTATAACTCCACCTAATTTTGTACAACTCTTCCACCATTCTAATCTCCCAACTCACTTCCTCATTATTCATTCATTCACACTTCTCTCATACACTCATTCTCTCTCATCTTTCTCTCATTCTCTCAAAAAAAAAAACCAAATCAACAAAAAAAAACCAACAAAAAAAAACCAAAAAAAAGAAAAACAAGAACAACTTCATCGACAACAACAAACCACCTTTCCACCACCATTCACCACCACCATACCGTCCTCCCTCCTTTACTCCACCACCATTCACCATCACCATTCACCACCACCATACCGTCAGACCACACCACCGGGACCACCAACAACCAATCCCGACTCCACCACCACGCATCCCACGCCAACCACCACCTGCGACCTCCTCACGCCGTCACCCTCTCTCCTCTCTTTCTCGCCCCACCACAACACCACTGCAACCACAACAACAACAACAACACCACTGCAACCACAACAACAACAACACAAGCCGACATCCCTCTTCTCCTACACAACCACCACCACGCATCCCACTCTCCTGCCCATTCCCCTCCACCATTGTCAACCATGCCGGCAACAACCACCCACAACAGACGCAATAACCGCAATAACAGCCGCGACATCAACAACCACAACCAACCCGACATCCCTCTTTCTCTCCCATTTCCCGCCACCTACGGCCACCCTCACGGCCACCCAGAACCACCACTCGACTCCTCTCACCACCCTCGACCTATATCTGTCCATACCCAGACCCAAACCAACCCGCAACCCCTTCAAAAACGAAGCCCTAAACCGGTCACCAAACCCCTTCTCAATTTCGTTCAAAATTCAAATTTCAGATTTTGGTTTTTTAATTTTTTGTTTGTTATTTGGTTTTCTCGTTTTTTGTTTCGTTTTTTGTGTTATTGTCTTTTTGTTATTTGGTTCATGTGAATGGTTCCCAGATCTAGTTTTTTAGTTTATGTGTTTTTGTTATTTGGTTTTTTAATTCTTTAATTAGCTTGTGTTTGTCTCTTTTTTGTTATTATTATTTGGTTTTTAATTTTTGTTGGTTATTGTTATTTGGTTTTTAAATTTTTGTTGGTTATTAATTTTTTGTTGGTTATTGATGGTTGTTATTTAATTTTTTTTCAGATTTAATATTTGTTGATTAATTACGATTTTTCATATTTATTTGGTTTTTATAAAAGTTATACTATTTACGACTAAAGTTATACACTTAAAACATTAAAGTTATACATTTTATGACTAAAGTTATACACTTTTTACATTAAAGTTACACTATTAACATCTAAAGTTATACATTGTATAAATTGAAGTTATACAACCAATCAAGTTTGTTTTGTTGGTTTTTTTGTTTGGGTTGGTTTTGGTTTTTTTTTGTTATTTGTTTTTTTTTTAATGATTGGTTAATTTTTTATTATTGTTATTGAAGTTTTTTTATTGTACTTTTTTGACTTATTGGTTTTTTTAATATCATCTTCTTATGTGTTGTTTCAAATTTGAATTTATAGTTCTAAAGTTATACAATTTTGAACTAAAGTTATACAAATTTGGACTAAAGTTATACAAAAAATGACTGAAGTTATACTCTTATGGAATAAAGTTATACAATTTTGGACTAAAATTACACAAATTTGGACTGAAGTTATACAAATAAGGACTAAAGTTATACAAATAAGGATTAAAGTTATACAAAAATGAACCAAAGTTATACAAAAATGAACCAAAGTTATACAAAAATGAACCAAAGTTATACAAAAATGGACTAAAGTTATACAAATATGGATTAAAGTTATACAAATATGGACTAAAGTTGTACAAAAAAAGACTAAAGTTATACAAAAAAAGACTAAAGTTATACAAAAATTGGACTAAAGTTATACAAAAAATTGGACCAAAGTTATACAAAAATGAACAAAAGTTATACAAAAATGAACCAAAGTTATACAAAAATGGACGAAAGTTATACAAAAAATTGGACTCAAGTTATACAAAAATGAACCAAAGTTATACAAAAATGAACCAAAGTTATACAAAAATAGACCAAAGTTATACAAAAATGAACCAAAGTTATACAAAAAATGGACTAAAGTTTTACAAAAAATTGGACTAAAGTTATACAAAAATGAACCAAAGTTATACAAAAATGAACCAAAGTTATACAAAAATGGACTAAAGTTAGTCCATATTTGTAACTTTAATCCATATTTGTATAACTTTAGTCCATTTTTGTATAACTTTGGTTCATTTTTGTATAACTTTGGTTCATTTTTGTATAACTTTAGTCCAATTTTTTGTATAACTTTAGTCCAATTTTTGTATAACTTTCGTCTTTTTTTGTATAACTTTGGTCTATTTTTGTATAACTTTGGTTCATGTTTGTATAACTTTAGTCCATTTTTGTATAACTTTGGTTCATTTTTGTATAACTTTGGTCCATTTTTGTATAACTTTAGTCCTTATTTGTATTACTTTAGCCCATATTTGTATAACTTTAATCCATATTTGTATAACTTTAGTCCATTTTTGTATAACTTTGGTTCATTTTTGTATAACTTTGGTTCATTTTTGTATAACTTTGATTCATTTTTGTATAACTTTAGTCCAATTTTTTGTATAACTTTAGTCCAATTTTTGTATAACTTTCGTCTTTTTTTGTATAACTTTGGTCTATTTTTGTATAACTTTGGTTCATTTTTGTATAACTTTAGTCCATTTTTGTCTTAGATGAAAAAAAAGTATCTCACAAAAAAAAACGAGATTTAAAACACGAAATCTTAAAAAAAAAAACGTATAACAAGAAGAGATTTAAGAAAATGAATAAAAAATGAGAATTAACAAAATAAAAGACAACTAAAATAAAATAAAAGACAAAAAAAATAATGAATGGAAAAAACAATTCAAAACATACAAATTAACACAAAACGAAAAAAAAAAAAAAAAGTCAGCGGCGGTGGGGTGGCGGCGGCGGGGGTGGTGGGTGGTTAGTTGGTGTCGGGTGGGGGGTGGTGGGTGGTGGTGAATGAAGATGAGAGGAGTGGGTGATTTATTTGGGTTTTTTGATTTATTTTGATTTTTTGGGTTTTTTTATTTATTTTGATTTTTTGGGTTTTTTTTTATTTATTTTGATTTTTTGGGTTTTTTTTTTTTTGAGGTTTTGAGAGAAGAGAAGAATGAAATGTGTGAGATGAGAGAGAAATGGGTGGGTAGAAAACAAATATATAGTAAATTAGTGGTTAATTAGGGTGGATTAGTAAAGTGTGTTAATTAGCTTCTATAATGACTTTGGGTGGGTTCATCTCATCCCTCCATCTCCCTCCATCCAATGGCTCATAATAGAACTTATGGACTCAAATATATAAGTGGCCTTAGTTGATCCTTATATATATATATATATATATATATATATAGAAATAGGATCCTATAAGTCCACCATTTTAGGTTGAGTCCATGAGTCCTCATCTAAGCCATTGAATCTTAAAAAATGGATGGTTGAGATTAAAAGATAAAAGACACACAATTCACACTACCTATGCATAATTAATTGTTTGTCTCTTTTACACCAATTTCCAATGCACTAATTAATTCTTTCTCTTATAATTTCATTTACCTCTCATTTTTATTTCATTTTCAAACCAAATAAAATTTTTTATTTCCGCATAAAATGAAAGCCACTTCATAAAAAGCTCCGTAAATCTTCATTCGGACTCCGATTAGAGCGAAATAAAAGCCTAAATTTATTATTTTTTCGAGCCCGTCGTAATGGTCATATTTTTATATACCATTGAGTTTTCAAAATATTCAGTATTGATCGATCATGCTCGAAATATAATGGTTTGTGTTTGTTTCTTTTTAATTTTTGTTGGATTTTGTTGAAATCGTTGCTTAGGTATTTAAAATGGGTTGATAATTTTAAATATAGTGATTTTTATGATTATTTTTTTGATGAATTATATCTAAATTTTTTAATTATTAATTGCAGTTTTTTTTTGAAGATGGAGATGATGATGAAGATGATAAGTCGTTGGCGATATTGATTGATGATGAAGATGTTGATATGTCTTTGGTGTTATAGATTGATCGGTTGTGCTTGGAATATAATGGTTTGTGTTTGTTTCTTATTAAATTTTGTTGGATTTTGTTGAAATCGTTGCTTAGGTATTTAAAATGGCTTGATAATTTTAAATATAGTGATTTGTATGATTGTTTTTTTGATGAATTATATCTAAATTTTTTAATTATTAATTGTAGTTTTTTTATGAAGATGGAGATGATGATGATGATGATGATGATGATGATGATGATAAGTCGTTGGCGATATTGATTGATGATGAAGATGTTGATATGTCTTTGGTGTTATAGATTGACGATGAAGATGTGAGATTTAGATTGATTGTATTAGATTGATGATTGTTGATGAATGTTGTAACTTCAATTATATAGTGTGTAACTTTATTCTTGTAAGGGTGTAACTTCAAGTAGTATGTAACTTCAGTTGTATATCATGTAACTTCAGTTTTGTAAGAGTGTAACTTTAGTACTTTACGAGTGTAACTTTAATCTTGTAAAGTCATTTTGTATATACAAGTTTGAATATTACTAATTTGAATGTTTGTAATTTTAGCACAAGTTATGTAACTTTATGGCTTCATGAGTGTAACTTTAGTGCTTTATGAGTATAACTTTAATTTTTCACGAGTGTAACTTTAATCTTTTAGGGTCATTTTGTGTATAAAATTTTGAATTTATTAATTTGAAATTTTGTAATTTTAGCACAAGTATATGTAACTTTATTGATTTACGAGTGTAACTTTAGTGCTTTGCGAGTGTAACTTTTATCCTTAACGGGTGTAACTTTAGTCCTTTGGTCATTTTGTATATGTAAAATTTGAATTTGTGTAACTTTATCACATGTCTATCTAATTTGAATTGTTGAAGGTGTAACTTTAATATGTGACGTGTATAACTTTAACAAAGCAAGTGTGCAACTTTAGTTCGTTCCACCACCCTCGCCTCTTTATTCGGAATCCAATTAATTATATGAGTAAATTAATTAATTAAGTTCAAGTAAAAACAGTGTAACTTCAAGTGGGCATGGTGTAATTTCAAGCAAATGAGATAATTTCAAGCAAATAGGGAGTAACTTCCAAGTAATTAGCCGTACTCAAAATTTTGAAAACTCAATGGTATTCAAAAATATTACCATTGCGTCGGGCTCGAAAAAATAATAAATGTAGGATTTTGTTTGACCTTAATCGGAGTCCGTATGAAGATTTACGGACTCTTTTACGAACCCGCTTTTCTTTTACGCGGGTATGAAATTTCGTTATAATATTTTGATAATTGAAAAATAGATGATAGTATATTAATTTAATAACTTAGTTGAAAGGAAAGAGAAAGTAATTGATTAGAAAAATTGGTAATTGAAATTATGGGAGACAAGGCATTAATTGCATGTTGGGTGAGTGTTTTTTTGTTTTAATCTCAACCATTCATCTTGTAAGATCAAATGGTAGAGATATGGACTTATGGACTCAACTAAATTTGTGGACTCATCTGAACCTATCTCTATATATATATATATATATATATATATATATATATATATATATATATATATATATATATATATATATATATATATATATATATATATATAGAGAGAGAGAGAGAGAGAGAGAGAGAGAGAGAGAGAAGGGTTCTAGTAAGGCCCTCATATCATATGAGTCCCTAAGTCCTTATAAGGGCCTTTGGATGGAAGAGATGGATGGATGAGATTGTATCTAAATGAAAGTCTACAATTTCATCTCAGCTAATTATCTTCCTTAATCACCCAAACTCCCTTAAACACTCAGCCTATCCTAACCTCCTCTCATTATCCCACCCACCTACTCTCTCTCTATATCTCATTTCTCTCTAAAATTACCAACCAAAAAAAACCAAAAAAAAACCCTCTCCTCTCATTATCCCACCACAAAACCACCCACCTTCGACAACCACTCCCTCATCACCGCACAAACGTCACCGCCACCACTGCCACGCACCACCACCACTCCCTCATCACCGCACAACCCACTGCTACGCACCACCACCACTCCCTCATCACCGCACCTACCGTCCTTCCTCTCCAACGGCCACATCCGAGCCGTCACCATCACCGTCATCATCTCTCCTCTCCAACCGCTGCCCCCACCATCGTTCTCCCTCCTCCACGACATTCTCCCTACTCCTCTCCTCCTTGCCGCGACTGCCACCACCTCTTTTATATTTTTTTTTTCAGATCTGTTTGTTATTGGTTGTTGTCGTGGTTGTTGGCGTCGTGGGGCGTCCCGGTGGTGGTGGTGGTTGCTGCTCTGTTTGTTATTGTTTTTTTTTTTATTTTGTCGTGGTTGTTGGCATGTGTGTCGTTGCATTTTTTTTTTGTTATTGTGGTTCCTTTTTGTTTTTAGTTTCTAATTTTTTATTTTGATTTTTGTTATTTGGTTCATGTGAATGGTTCCCAGATCTGGTTTTTTAATTTTTGTGTTTTTGTTATTTTTTTTGGTTTTTGTTTTTTTTTTTTTTTTGTTTTTTTAGTTAAGGGTTGTTTTTTATTTTGGTTTATTTTTGACTTGTTTTTGTTTTTGTTTTTTTATAAAAGTTCACTATTTACGACTAAAGTTATACCCTTAAAACATTAAAGTTATACTATTTACGACTAAAGTTATACCCTTAAAACATTAAAGCTATACTATTTACGACTAAAGTTATACACTTTTGTAGATACCCGTATCCGTCGATATTGGAATTTATAGAGAACCCGACAAACACCCGATGATGATAGAACACATGTATTTATTAGTTGTCATCGTCATTATTTGGGTTCGTTTTACGATGTAGAATGAGCGTTCTCGACGAAGTATTTTATTAATTTAAATGATATTTAAATTAAAGTTTTTAAGGTGAATTCATTTTACTTTATTTTGAATTTATTTTCTCAAGTTTATTTTATTGAAAATAAAATTAATATTTGATTTGAAAAATCACTTTATGAGTGTATTTGATTTGAAAAATCATTTATTTTAGTGTGTTATTTGATTTGAAAAATCATTTATTTTAGTGTGTTATTTGATTTGAAAATTCGATTTCGAAAGTTGAAAACTCGTTTTAATCACACGATTTGTGAGCTCGTTTTATGCTTGATTTGGGCTCGATTTTCGACGCACTTTCGACCCAACTTCCTCTCCCATAACTCGCGTTCGATTCTTAGCCAAAGCCTACCCCAAACCCTTTGTTTAACCCACCCAAATCTCGTTCCAAACATCCCCCCAACACAGCCCAATTCCTTCCTTTACCCGTGTTTGTATAGCCCATCGAAAGCCCTTCTAAACCGACTCAAACTTGGTCCAAACCCGTAACCCATCACCACCAACCCGTGCTCCACATTACCCACAACAACCCAGCACCTAGAACACCTCGAAACACTTCCACAAGTCCATCCAAAACAGGCCCCAAAACGAAACAGCCCACGACCCCTTGTTTTCGTTCAGCTCAAACCCGAGTCCAAAACTCGCTCCAAACACCACCAAAACCTGTGCCCATTAACCCTAACCCATACCCTAGTATCCTACCCATATTACCTTAGCTTAACCACCAAGCAAACCCCCCATACAAACCCTAAAAAACCCCACGAATAGCTGATGGGCAGCAGCTATGCGAAACAGGCCCGACTGCTTGTTGCCCTACTTCTACCCTTCGAAACTCCTTATAAATACCCCCCCTTCACCATACATTAATTCCTATAAGTTCTCCATACATACTACCGTCACTCACAAGCATTAAACTCTAGAAACAAACCCTAATTGCCTCTCAAAACCCGCGACAAAACCGAGACATCCAAACTGAGAAACAGTTTGTGTCTCTCTCGAAATACCATTCGTTTCCCCTTCAAATCTCCATTAAAATTCGAGTTTCTTGTTCCTAATTAACCATATAACATCCATATATATATTAAATAAAGATTCACGAGCCAAATTGACCTTGAGAGTACATGAATCCCCTCGAAAAACAGAGTGTCATACACTCTGTTTTCGCGGCTTTTCCTGTCTGTCCAGTTCTGTTTGTGCCCGTTTTTCGTGCCCAATAACTCAGAACGAGCGTGTTTTATTTTAAGATATTTGTTCTACTCTCTTTCTAGTTTTCAAAACATCTTTTAAATCTAATTTTCACCGTGAAACAAGTGAGAAATTGCAGTTTGAAAGTTGCTGTCCAGATTTACAAAAAACGTGTTGTTGCTTTGTTCCTTCGTCGACGACGGCCTCTCGAGACAAAATCTACGATCGATTACAACCCAAGACGGTGTCAACGATACATGTAGGTTGAGGGTGCATCAAATCCTCCTCTTCTCCCTTTTATTTCGTTTTTTTATGTTTGTTTTTTATAGTTCGTTTTTACTTTGTTTATCGTTTGATTTCGTTAACTATGAAACTAGTTAGTTTGAGTACGAGTTAAAGTACCACCATGAACACCCGCGTTGACTTGAGTCGGGAAAGAAATCCGCCACATCGGTCGGTCGTATCCCCCTTCTCATTTACATATCCTCGTGTTCAAGGTAGGGCATTAATAAAATGGATTCTAACATCGTTCCTCGCTTTTGACCCCTTGCTTGTTTCGTTCAATTCGACCTACCCTAGGACCCGTTGCATGTTAGTTCGACCCCTGTTTGTTAACATATGATTCGTTTAGACGACTTTAGACCGATTAAATAACCTAATTAGACATGTTAGGGTGCTTCGACACAAGCATTAAAATCGACCAACAATTCTATAACCTAATTGAATGCATCTCTCTTTTCACCTAATTTCTCGCTAGTATAAGAGTGCGTGATTAGCACCTTCTTATTAACACTCGAAGAGTTAATTTAATTAGCGAACTTGACCTAATTTGACCTTTTAGGCCGTGTAGAGCACTCGGTTTTAGGCGAAGCCTTCTGACCTCTTTTATCATCGATTTCTAATGTGTATCCCATATCGCTTTGCAAATCTATCTAACCTAATGAACCTAACCTAGGAACTAGGGTGGCCGTGGCTTGGCCGTGGGTGTGGCCGTGTCTTTTGTCTTTCTTGCTTCTTCTTTATATCATTTGTTCATCGTTGTTTCGTATTTTGTAATTACCTTTTGTTTATCTAGTCGTTTCTTGTAATTCGTTTGTAATTAGTTTTCTATTTGGTCGAGTCAATCGATTTATAAAAACCTTAGTCTTATTTGGTTAGATAGTTGTGCTCCAATTCATGTAAGAGCGTAGTAAATCGCATGTTGTTTAAAGCAACATGGCCCGATTTATGCTAATGCATGCTTTGGTGTGTGACCCAATGTCTAATTCGATAAGATTAAGCGAAAGCACGCATTACGAGGAGTGACCCAAGGCCGTGAGTTATGTAAACCGTGGGCCACCCCTTTGTGCACGTTTTCCTAGGCCGAATGGCCATGTGTCGTATATAGTGTCGTATATAGCGATTGTATTTAGATCGAGTTGTATATTTAATTTCTTGTTGTGTCGGCATGAAATGCCCGGTTTGTAATAGGTTAGATCCCAACGGCTCCCCCATTCCCATCAAGCCTTGTTTGCTTTGTTTTGTATGTTGTTAGATCAATCAACCCGCATGCTAAGTTACAACTTTGACAAAGCTAGTTTAGTTGCATCTAAATCGACATAGAAACTTCACATGTTAGGGTTTTAAAACGATGTTTGCATATCATATATCGCAGTAGCTACGATCTTGTTTGAAATCCGATACTTGACTTAGTAGAGGCCGTTATCGACGGGCGGGGTTAGGTGTCCTTATGGGCTTCCTAACACGTACCCTCACCCCTTACTCAAGATCTATGGTTTGTGGATCCGTCTAAATACCATTGGATTACGAGAGTCATTCAAATCGAGTGATATAGGGTACAAGTCTTTATCTTTAATCACTCGTAGTCGATTGGCTTTATGCTTTTCGATGAAAGGTGTAAAGTTGACTTGAACGGTTCCAAGTTCCCATAAAACTTGGTGGCGACTCTAATTTGTCTTAATTCGATTCGAAAGAAGCTCGGGTCGATAATGCCTAGTGTGGATCCCGCGGACGCAGTTCCCGCGGGCGTTGTCCACAACTTTTTACATTAAAGTTACACTATTAACATCTAAAGTTATACATTTTATGTGGTTATTGTTTTTTTGTTTTTCTGTTTTATTTTCGTTTTTTTGGTTTTTGTTATTGTTTTTGGTTTTTGTGTTTTTGTTTTTCTGTTTTTTTTTCGTTTTTTTTTTGTTTTTTAGTTAAGGGTTATTTTTTATTTTGGTTTATTTTTTACTTGTTTTTGTTTTTTGTTTTTTATAAAAGTTCACTATTTACGACTAAAGTTATACCCTTAAAACATTAAAATTATACTATTTACGACTAAAGTTATACCCTTAAAACATTAAAGTTATACTATTTACGACTAAAGTTATACACTTTTTACATTAAAGTTACACTATTAACATCTAAAGTTATACATTATATAAATTGAAGTTATACAACCATTCAAGTTTGTTTGGTTGGTTTTTTTGTTTGGTTTGGTTTTGGTTTTTTTTTGTTATTTTTTTTTTTTTTTTTACTTATTGGTTAATTTTTTATTATTGTTATTGAAGTTTTTTTATTGTACTTTTTTGACTTATTGGTTTTTTTAATATTATCTTCTTATGTGTTGTTTCAAATCTGAATTTATAGTTCTAAAGTTATACAATTTTGGACTAAAATTACACAAATTTGGACTGAAGTTATACAAATAAGGACTAAAGTTATACAAATAAGAACTAAAGTTATACAAATTTGGACTAAAGTTATACAAAAAATGACTGAAGTTATACAAATAAGGATTAAAGTTATACAAACAATGATTAAAGTTATACAAAAACTGACTAAAGTTATACAAATAAGGACTAAAGTTATACAAAAATGGACTAAAGTTATACAAATATGGACTAAAGTTATACAAAGAAGGACTAAAATTATACAAAACTGACCAAGTTTTACAAAAATGGACTAAAGTTATACAAAAATGGACTAAAGTTATACAAAAATGAACTAAACTTATACTCTCCAGTAGGAATGTGTGTAATTTTTGTATAACTTTAGTCAATTTTTTGTATAACTTTAGTCCAATTTTTGTATAACTTTATTCCATATTTGTATAATTTTAGTCCATTTTTGTATAACTTTAATCGATTTTTGTATAACTTTAGTCCATATTTGTATAACTTTAGTCCATTTTTGTATAACTTTAGTCCATTTTTGTATAACTTTAGTGTAACACCCGCGAATTTCTCATTTTGACAATTAAAATTTATTTAACCGTTTAATTGGTTTATTTTATATTTTTAAATTATTTAATTCATTTTAAAACATACTTTTTATTAAAGCTATAATTTTAAGGCTTAATTTATATAAAAATAAATATTTTGTCGGATAGTATTAATAGGGATAATAATAGTAATTTTCCGTCTTAAATTATAAGTGTATTTCCGTCTAGCAAGATCGTTGCATTTCTTTTATAAAGCTGTTTCATTTCGGACCAATCCAATTCCTACTACACATAATCACGCTCACTTTATCTCTAACTTAAAATATATTATTATTATTATTATTATTATTATTATTATTATTATTATTATTATTATTATTATTATATAATAATATTATTATTGTTGTCATAATGCCGCCCCCACCCCCTGCATTCCTCTCTTTCTTTTCGTCTTCTTCTTCCTTTGAAAACAAAAGCAACAGCAGCAACTCAAACAACCGTACTACTCCATTCTTAGTCGAACTTCAACCCAAGAATCCAAGATCCCTCCTCCATTTTTCAACCAAACTCCATTATTTTTGTACCATTAGCTTCCTCATTCCTTCCTCGTTCTTTTAAGGTAATAAAGTATTGATTTTGTAGAAGTTCGAAAATACCGTCTTAAATGACGACTCGATTTCTTGTCCTAACCGACCCATTTTTCCCCCCTTTCTAGTTGAAGATCTCGAATACTGAAGAAAAGCTCGGACTTGGGACGTTTTTCACTCGAGAATTCGAAAGTTAAAGGTAACGGTGATAGGTTACTCGACAATCGTCGAAATTTCTATCTTTTGTGTCCTTTTAAATGTTCTTGTTTATTAAAGTTTAAACCTTTATATTGTTTGGCATTTGTATGAGGTTTCTCGTCTTGAATGGTGTTTGACATGGGACTGTTTTGGGCCCGAGATTCCGTCATGAGCCCTGTGTGTTTGAGCCCGGTTTATGGCTCATATGGATTCGTGATTGTGATTGCTTGAGTTCAGTTTTGGGGTGGTCTCTGTTATGCGCCTTAGGACGGGGTCGGGTTCGGCTTTTATGCGTCTTTTGGTTCTGCTTTGGTCTGATTTTTGGGTCGGATTAAGATGTGGTATGAGGGGTGGCCATGGGTAGTCGGATGGTGTGAATGGTAGTCGGGTGTCGGCTGTTCGTGGCCGCGTTAGGCTGTTGTGATGCTGAATTTTCGAGTCGGAACGATGTAACTCTCAGGTTGCTTGAGCGGTTTATGGGGGGTATGTTTCGGCCTAGCTTGAACCGTAAATCCGAGTTGTGATACGGGTTTTGGGTAGCTTGCTAGGTGGTTAGTTTAGGGCCCGTGGAGGAGTGGTCGGGGCCGCATTGTTGGCGGGTTGTGGCTGGCCGTAGGCTGTTGGTGTGGCCATGGCTTGGCCGTTTTGAGGTGGTCTCGGGTGGGGAGGCTTCGGTACAACATGTTCCCATAACCCTTTGTTTCCTTTTGGTGTTGGTATGCCTTAGATAATTAGGCCTAGTATGTTTATTCAATTGGGTTAGTTATGTATCTCAATTGGGCTTGCACATAGGTATCTTTTTCTACTGGGCCAAACTTACTACGGGTACCCTTGGTGCCAAGTTCGGGTTATTCGAATTATTTAAATTCCGTCTCATTCCTTATATGACATAATTCGTTAAATATAGTTCATTCATATATTTTTCTCACATTAATCATAAATGTGGAATTAATTATTTATTCAAGTCAAAATTTGATGAAATGTCTCATTTACCTATAATATGAGTTTTTAGTCCGTTCATTCCCATTTATTGATCGTATCTCAAATATGAGTGAATTATTCTACTTATTTAATTAAATTGAGTCATTTATAATTGGATGCTTGTTTTGCTTTTTATAAATGGTTCATCTCCGTTTATTTACATTTTTATTCAAGTGACAAATATTGAAGAAATGGGTTACTTATTCATATTCATGATTATGATTTGGCATGAAATGTCCTATTTAGATTATCATCGGCTCATTTCATTAGTAGTCTCTTCCCAAGTTGATTCGCATTGCTTGGTTGAGTCGTGTAGTAGTCTCTTT
Organism: Silene latifolia; assembly: GCF_048544455.1. Classification (NCBI taxonomy): domain Eukaryota; kingdom Viridiplantae; phylum Streptophyta; class Magnoliopsida; order Caryophyllales; family Caryophyllaceae; genus Silene; species Silene latifolia. Next base: position 352,780,918 of record NC_133538.1, read on the forward strand.
CCAAGTTGATTCGTATCGCTTGGTTGAGTCGTGTTCGTTTGATAAAGCCTTTATGCTATAGCGTAATGCTTGACTTATCTTTACGCCTCTTTCGGACTGTCCTGCCGATTGTGGGTTTAGCTCATATCTTCCGCCTCTTTCGGACTGTCCTGCCGATTGTGGGTTCTCGATTTCCGATTTAGGGTTCGGGTCTTGGATGCGGACTGTCATGCCGCATGTCGAATCGGGAATTGTGATGTCCCGAGAGTCTGGCCAGATTTAGACTAGGACTGAGTCTTGGGAGTACCATTGTCGTCCTACCAGGGGAATTATATATTGATATATGAGTAGTAAAGGTCTTGCTTGGTTGTAGATATTGGTATTTGTCTGTTGTTTGTTTTGGTCCTATCGGACACTAGGGGTGAGCTATAGGCCCTCTAGTTGCGATATGATCGTCGGGATTGATGTTCCCATCCGTTCTTATGGTGAGATGTAAGCCATAAGTATGAATGTGACATTAGTAGCCACGTCCCGTATAATGCCTGCTAAGTGGTTTTCCAAGTAATGGCTACCATTTCTATTCTTGTAAATTGCATTGGATGACCCCTTACTTAACTACTTCACATGATTCGGACTCTAACCTCACATCTATGTTGTATTTTCTTGAAATGCGTGCCTTGGTATAGATTACCGTATTCTTGTCTTCCATATTATTTAATTGTCTCATATGAGTAGTTTAACCGTTATCATGCTAAGGTTGATCTATCTTGTCCCATCTCATTTAATTACCATGTTTAAACATAAACTTGATATCCATATTTTTGTAAGAGTCTTACATGATTTACCTGTTTTAGTTCTTTGTTATGTTCGTTTCGACATTTTGTGGCTGGGAGAACCTTGAGTTACTCCCCACTGACTGTGGCGTTCATGTTTACATGAATGAGAGGTATTAGTGGTGCATTCATGGGGTGAAGACATGTGTGAGCTAGCGAGCACTCTGGCCTAGTAGTTGGTTTATTAGGATTGTTTAGACCTACCTTTTATTGTATTGTCATTCGAGGGATATATTTTCCCTCACCTTGGTTATCACGTTTGTATAATTTAAAATCTTTATTTCCGCACTCTTTATTTATGTTTTAGATTTTGGTGAACCCGCGCTTTAAATTTTAAAAGTTTTAAAAATTCCCTAAAATTCCGCATTTTATTAGTTATATTTTCCGCTTTATCGCGGGGTGTCACATTTAGTCCTTATTTGTATAACTTTAGTCCTTATTTGTATAACTTTAGTCAGTTTTTGTATAACTTTAGTCATTGTTTGTATAACTTTAATCCTTATTTGTATAACTTCAGTCATTTTTTGTATAACTTTAGTCATTTTCTGTATAACTTTAGTCAATTTTTGTATAACTTTAGTCAATTTTTGTATAACTTTAGTCTATAACCGTATAACTTTTGCCCATAACTGTGTAACTTTAGTCATTTTATATCATTTTTATATCATTTTTATATAAAAATGTCAAATATAAGATTAAAATCAACAAATTATAAGAATTTTTATATAGCTAAGATTAAAATAACAAATTTTATGAAAAATATTTTAGTAGATCTTAGATGAAAAAAAAGTATCTCACAAAAAAAAAAACGAGATTTAAAACCCGAAATCTTAAAAAAAAAACGTATAACAAGAAGAGATTTGAGAAAATGAATAAAAAAATGAGAACTAACAAAATAAAAGACAATTAAAAGAAAATAAAAGACAACAAAAAAAATGAATGGAAAAAATAACTCAAAACATAAAAATTAACACCAAACGAAAAAAAAAAAACGAGGTGAAAAAAAAACCCGAGGTGGCGGGCGGTGGGCTGGCGGCGGCGGGGGTGGTGGGTGGTGAGTTGGTGTCGGGTGGGGTGGTGGTGGGTGGTGGTGAATGAAGATGAGAGGAGTGGGTGATTTATTTGGGTTTTGGTTATTTGGGATTTTGGGATTTTGGGGTTTTTTCTTAGAAAGGAGAGAAAAGTGAGATGTAGAGAGAGGAGGAGGAGTTGTGATAATGAGATGATGAATGATTAGTGAGGTTGTTTTATTGAATTGATGAGTTAATTAGAGAAAAGGTGGAGGGATTAATTTGTAGCCACATATTGACATCAAATCCTAGGCTTCCATTGCCTTGATCCAATGGTCCTTAAAAGGACTTATGGACTCAAATACATATGTTGACCTTAGTTGATCTTTTCTCTCTCTCTCTCTATATATATATATATATATATATATATATATATATATATATATATATATATATAGAAATAGGATCCTATAAGTCCTACCTTTTATGTTGAGTCCCTAAGTCCTAATACTAGCCATTGGATTAAGTTTAATGGAGGGCTAAGATTAAATCAAAAAAAATACTACCCAACTAACTAATCATGTTTTTTAACACCCTTCATACCCCACTTCCCCATACATGTAATTACCAATGACAATGTCTCCTATTAACTCCCATTTTTAAAGAATAATAATAAAAAAAAAATCCTCCCATATTCATTCATCTGCCAAATGATTTTCTCCCTACTTCTCTTTATCTCTCTCTAAAAATTGTGCTTTATCCAAATTTCTCAATTTGTACACGATTTTTTCTCTTGATTCAATCTAACAAATCTCTAAATAAAAAGAAACACAACTCAACTAATTAATTAGACGTTGTTTGCCATCGACGAGCACCATATCCTCCATCGTCTATCTAGTTTAATGTAAGTTCTTAATTCATTTTCTCTCTATTTTTGAGTGTTTCCCTCCGTTATTTTGATTTAGGGTTTTTAAATTGGAAAAAATTAGTCATATTGTGATTTAGGGTTTTTAAATTCGAAAAAAAAAATTACCGACCAGTACTAAAAATTGAAATCTTAATGGTACACAAAAATAGTACCATTGCAACGGGCTCGAAAAAATAATAAATTTAGAATTTTGTTTCGCCTTAATCGGAGTCCGTATGAAAATTTACGAAGCATTTTATGAAACCGCTTTTATTTTACGCGGAAATGAAAAATTCAGATTATAAAACAATTATTTTACTTTTTTTTTACTCTAATTGAATATGAGAGTACTATCATATTATTAGTGGCTAGATTTATTTTGAACGTACTAATATACTTATATTTTCTTGTTAAATTTTTGTTGGATTTTGTTGAATTCGTTGCTTAGTTATTTAAAATGATTTGATAATTTGAAATATATTGATTTGTATGATAGTTTTTTTGATGAATTATATCTACATTTTTTAATAATTAATTTTAGTTTTTTTTATGATGATGTTGATGGTGACGACGATCGATGATGATGATGATGATGATGATGAGATGATGATGATAAGTCTTTGGCGATATAAATTGATGATGAAGATGTTGATGAGTCTTTGGTGTTATAGAATGACGATGAAGATGTGAGATTTGGATTGATGATTGTCAATGAAGGTTGTAATTTCAATTATATAGTGTCGTAACTTTATTTTTGTAAGAGTGTAACTTCAAGTATATAGTGTGTAACTTCAGGTATATAGTGTGTAACTTCAGTTGTATATCATGTAACTTCAGTTTTGTAAGGATGTAACTTTAGTATTTTACGAGTGTAACTTTAGTACTTTAGGTGTGTAACTTTAATCTTTTATGAGTGTAACTTTAATTTTGTAAGGTCATTTTGTATATACAAATTTGAATATTAGTAATTTGAATATTAGTAATTTGAATGTTTGTATATCATGTAACTTCAGTTTTGTAAGGGTGTAACTTTAGTACTTTACGAGTGTAACTTTAGTACTTTAGGTGTGTAACTTTAATCTTTTACGAGTGTAACTTTAATTTTGTAAGGTTATTTTGTATATACAAATTTGAATATTAGTAATTTGAATGTTTGTAATTTTAGCACAAGTTTATATAACTTTAGTACTTCATGAGTGTAACTTTAGTGCTTTATGAGTATAACTTTAATTTTTCACGAGTGTAACTTTAATCTTTTAAGGTAATTTTGTATATAAAATTTTGAATATATTAATTTGAATTTTTATAATTTTTAGCATTTATGTAACTTTATTGATTTACGAATGTAACTTTAGTGCTTTGGGAGTGTAACTTTTATCCTTGACGGGTGAAACTTTAGTCATTTAAGGTCATTTTGTGTATATAAAATTTGAATTTGTGTAACTTTAACACATGTTTATCTAATTTGAATTATTGAAGGTGTAACTTTAATTGGACGTGTATAACTTTAATAAAGTAAGTGTATAACTTTAGTCCGTCCCACCACTCTCACCTCTTATTCGGACTCCAATTAATTATATAAGTAAATTAATTAAGTAGGTTCAAGTACAAATAGTGTAACTTCAAGCGGGTATGTTTTTATTTTCAAGCAAATACGGTGTAACTTCCGAGTAATTAGCAGTACTCAAAATTTCGAAAATTCAACGGTATATGAAAATATTACCATTGCGTCGGGCTCGAAAAAATAATAAATTTAGGATTTTGTTTCGCCTTAATCGGAGTCCGGATGAAGATTTATGGAGTCTTTTACGAACCCGTTTTTATTTTACGCGGGTATGAAATTTCGTTTTTTAAATCTTATATTTTGATAAATGAAATATAAATGATAATATATTAATATAATAAATTAGTTGATAAGAAAGAGAAAGTAATTGATTAGAAAAATTGGTAATTGAAATTATGAGAGACAAAGCATTAATTGCATGTTGGGTGAGTGTTTTTTTTGTTTTAATCTCAACCATTCATCTTGTAAGATCAAATGGTAGAGAGGAGGACTTATGGACTCAACCAAATTTGTGGACTTATTAGAACTCTTCTCTATATATATATATATATATATGTATATATTAATTAATTAATTAAGTTTATCATGCATTCCTCTCTATCATCTTGCTTCTTCTTTGTTTTATTTTATTTAATTTATTTTACAAGCTAATAAACGCAAAAAAACAACAGTGACAAAACTAATTAAACGAATAATACTTAGAGAAAGAACATAATGATCGATAAAAACACATGCAAATGAAATAATTAGAGAAAGAAAATAATGACTGAGATGACAAAACCTAAATTAAACCATGCATATTTACTTGATAATTAGAGAAAGTAAGAGACGATGAAACCAACAGTGACGGCGAGATGATAAAGCGACGATGAGAAAGAGAGAAAGAGAGGATGAGAAAGTGTGTGTTTGTGTTTGTGTATGTTTGTGTTTGTGTTAGGTTTGTGTTTTGTGGCTGTAGCTGATCTGTGTTTGTGTGGTTTATAGTATGGAAAATATTGACAACGGTTGTTAAACAAAAATCCGTTGTCATTACAGAATATATTAACAACGGGTCCATAGTAAACCGTTGTTAAAAAGTATTAACAACGGGTTTATAAATAACCGTTGTAATTACTTTTCAATAACTTTGCGCCAATTTTGCGCCAAATTATTAACAACGGTTGTGCATGTTTGACCCGTTGTTAAAACCTTTAACAACGGTTATCGAACCATAACCGTTGTAATTAATTTTAGTAAAATTCGCGCCATTCGTTCTACGTCTTATGGTGATTTTCGTGAATAAGCGTTGTTAAAGGGGCGTTGTAGTTGCCTGTATTTGTAGTAGTGTACAAATATACGGCGGCTATAATGGATGAATGTTCACCAAGGGTTGTTCAAATAATTGTTTACCAAATATGATGAATGTACTCATATTCATAGTTGTAACCATAAAGTTTCCATGGCCGACGGATAAGGTTGTGGAGATGGCGACTGATTACGAAATCGACTACCAAAGTGATATCTCTTTCTCCATACTTTAATTTTGATCTCTCTAATTTACACCCCTTACAATTATTGTTGTTATTATCTTTGCGGCAAATTTATCACTGAAGCAATGTAATGACATTTTGTGTTGAGAGACTCATGCACAATCAATTTTACTGCAATTAAATACGACAAAAGATTATCATAATTCATAAAGCAACAAACTAATTCAATGATGCATGCAATACATACCAATAATAAAATCACTACTCTCAACAAATTGATATATACCCTATACAAAAGTAATCTATATAATAAAATAAAAATTTTAAACTAAAACATAATAGTTGGAGCATCTCTAGAAAGCTTGCATACCAACACCTTATGTGATTTACGTTCTACAACTTTCTGACCTCTATATATTGGTGAGATTGGGGAATCGTGTAAAGGTTGAATACCACTTGCAGTAAAATTAAGTTTATACAATTAAATTTATTATTTACAAAATTCTAATATAATATGTTTCTAGATTTACTCTGATTATTAGGATTTTTTTTTTTTTAATATTTTAAGAAGTTCGGAAAAATTGGAACTCTCTATAAACGCTTGAAAAAAAGCTTTCTTTATCAATATAGATAGATAGATTGATTATTCATCCACTTGCACACTTGTTCACACTTATTTTTACATATTACCAAAAATAAAAATAGATAAAAATTTACTAATACACCCCCCAAAATGAAAATAGATAATAAATGACCCGAACGGACAGAGTGAGTATCATTTTAATTACATCCATATTGCTTCAATTTCTAGGGTTTCTAGGCTTCAATTTCTAGGATTTTAATTACATCCATATTACAACAAATACATGATTAAATGAAATGAATTCACCCTCTTCCCGTGCTCCAACCTCCTTTCAATTACATCCATATTGCTTCAATTTCTAGGGTTTTATTTTTGAATTGAGGGGATTTTTGAGAAATGGCGACGCCGATGACGGGATTAGGGCACAGGGAAGCTGGAGGAGGAGGAGTTGTGATAATGGCGGGAACGCCGGTTAACGCTGTTGATCCTTCGCCTGCTGCCGCCAAAAATTGTGTCAAGAATTCTGCACTTAAATCGCCTATTTTGATATTTTTGATCTTTCATAAGGCTATTAAATCCGAGCTTGAAGGTCTTCATCGTGACGCTGTCGATTTCGCTACCAATCATCGTAGTGATATTGCTCCTTTGCTTCGTCGTTATCACTTCTTACGCTCTATTTATCGACATCATTGCAATGCTGAAGATGAGGTTTTCTTTCTGTTTTTGCTCTTTTATGGCATTATTTAGCTGTTCATTTCGGTTATCATTGATGATTTTGGGACGTAGTCTAGGTTGTTGATTACCGGTAGCTGTTACTGCGGTTGTTGTGCTGTGATAATTGCCATTGGCAATGTAGAGAAACTTGTCATCTTAGCGCACCGGCTTGTTGCTACGTTTATGTGGATGCAACCATACATTTGTTTAGTTGATGTCAGATAATTCATGTTCTTATGAAAGCGTTTTCAGTTACAAATTTAATAGTGTATATTTCATAATTTTTCTCAAATATACGTTATAAAATTGGAAGTTAAGTTCCCGGAGGACAAAAACGAATTACCATAGGTAAGAGAGGGATTACTAGGTATGCTATAGCATAGTGAATGTGAAAGGTTGTAGCTAGGGCAGAGCAAAAAATCCGATTATCCAAACTGATCCGATATCCGATCTGAATTTTTGGATATCCGATCCGAAAGTTTAGTTTGGTTTGGATATCTGATCCGAAATCTTTGGTTTTGGTTTGGATATGGATATTAGAATTAAAACATTTGGATATCCGATCCGATCCGAAACTATAGTTTTCTAGTATAATTTCGAGAAAATAAAATTTTATTTGATACAACAACTTAATTAATGTTTAAAATATTAGAGAAATATCTAGGTGGTACTTAAATTTTATGTCGAGAACATTGAAATAAGAATACTAAAGAAAATCATCATGTAAGATTATGAATATAATCGTGGTTCAAACTTAATTTTAAAGTAAATTCAAAAGTATGGATATCTGAAGGATTCCGATCCGATTATTTTGGATACCCGAACATTGGATATCCGAAACATTTGGTTTGGATATTGGATATCTAACTTCAAGATTTCTATTATGGATATCCGATTCGAACTAGCACTTTGGATCAAATACCCGATCCGTACTCTGCCCTAGTTGTAGCATTGCTCTTCCTGCATATCAGAATCTCTGAATGGAGACACTATTTTTGATACGAATGTGGAAGCGAGTAACGAATTTTAACGAACTTAAGGTATCACGTGTTAAGCGTGACAACCGAACTGATTTTAACGAATTAAAAGGGGATATTTAGTCCGTAGTTATACCTCGAACCCGGTGCTAATAACGATGAGATTGGAGCCCAATCCTCAAACGCCAATTCGGAGTACAATCTCGAATTTTTGTATGTATACAAACTAATCGGGAATGATCAAAAGCTTGCAACAGTTTTTGTTTCTTTCAAACTTTAATATTCATGATTTGTCCGAAAATAACAAACTAAACTCCCTATAAATAACTAGTCTTCTTAACCAACAAGAAATCTAAAAGATAATTAAAAGATAACTAATAAACTAACTAAAAGATAACCGAAATTCTAAACTTAATCAATAAGATCTAACAACTAATAAAATAATATTTTATTATTAGTTTTATTTTGTATCATACTCCCCTTCTTAAAAAAAATCGACCCAATTCTTGACCAATAACCTCCCGGATCAAAAACCTTTATGAAGTATCTTCGCCTTGATGAAAGGCTTATCCCTAGAGCGTTATCTGTTGCACCACAATTTAGCCCAAATCTAATCTTCACTGTGCTCTTGAGTAAGCAACGTCCCACGACTCCGTTCTCCTTGAGTCCCAACAATTTTCTCCATTAAAAATAACCAAGTTCTGACTTGTATTGATAATCAAAGGTAGGCGTGACCTCTGATTAAGGAATAACTCCATCAGACTCAAATAAGTGCTTACAAATGCACTAGGAACAGCAACATGGTCCTGGTCCTGCTTTGCATCATTGACGTAAGGCTGGTTATAGGTTGTTCCAATCCTTTGGAAGGTGAAATCTCATTCACATCATCATCAAAAACAGGTGGCAAATCGAAATTCAAAACAGAATCGACTTCCATCGGAATTTCTTCAGAAAAGCACGAATTCTCCTCGAAGTGTTCCATCTCTTTTGCCAAAATAGGATCGTCTCGATTTAAGGAAATCAAGAGCCGAAGCTCTGATACCATGTGATACGAATGCGGAAGCGAGTAACGAATTTTAACGAACTTAAGGGTATCACGTGTTAAGCGTGACAACCGAACTGATTTTAACGAATTAATAGGGGATATTTAGTCCGTAGTTCTACCTCGAACCCGGTGCTAATAACGATGAGATTGGAGCCCAATCCTCAATCCCCAATTCGAAGTACACTCTCGAATTTTGTATACAAACTGATCCGTAATGATCAAAAGCTTGCAACGATTTTTGTTTCTTTCAAACTTTAATATTTATAATCTTACTGAAAATGATGGAAAATAACAAACTGGCCTCCCTATAAACAACTATAGTCTTCTTAACCAACAAGTAACTCCCTATAGATTATCTTATTGATTAAGTTTAGAATTTTAGTTATCTTTTAGTTAGTTTATTAGTTTATCTTTTAGTTACTTGTTGGTTAAGAAGACTACAGTTATTTATAGGGAGGCCAATTTGTTATTTTCAGTCAGATTATGAATATTAAAGTTTGAAAGAAATAAAAACCGTTCCAAGCTTTCGATCATTATGGATCAGTTTGTATACAAAATTCGAGAGTGTACTTCGAATTGGCGATTCAGGATTGGGCTCCAATCTCATCGTTATTAGCACCGGGTTCGAGGTAGAACTACGGACTAAATATCCCCTTTTAATTCGTTAAAATCAGTTCGGTTGTCACGCTTAACAAGTGATACCCTTAAGTTCGTTAAAATTCGTTACTCGCTTCCGCATTCGTATCACATGAGCTCTTGATTTCCTCAAATCTAGACGGTCGTAGGCGTGTCAAAGCCAAATTGTTTGTTGAATTTCTGATTGCGATTGGAGTTCTAAGGGTTAAACTTGAACAGGTAGTTTGAGGGTTAATCGGTTTTGCATCTAAGGAGCAAGTTTCTAGTAACTTGTTATTCAAGCCGTGACAGTTGTTGCAAAAAAAAAAGGGAAGAAGACATGTTAGGAGTATTCTTGAATGAAAGCACCTACGAAGATAAGGTTAAGTTTGATCCGAAATTACCTCCTATTTTTGATGATTATAATGATGAGGTTAATGTTGAAGTTATTCTCGTGCAAGGAGGGTGGAGGGGTGGAAGGCACGAGTGGAGACGGCACAAGAGAGTTATAAATGATTACTATGGTTGTAAATTCATGAAGATTGAAGATGATGAACTGAAGAGGCAATTAAGGGTTTGCACACATAACTTCCTGTTCTCCATCAATTTTGCATCTGAATTTGCTAGAATTGTATTTGATCCCGGGGGATTCTAGGGTTCTAAGAATCGGGACGATTCTTTTTGAAGAAGGGGAGTATGATACAAAATAAAACTAATAATAAGATATTATTTTATCAGTTGTTAGATGTTATTGATTAAGTTACAATTTTAGTTATCTTTTAGTTACTTGTTGGTTAAGAAGACTAGTTATTTATAGGGAGGCCAGTTTGTTATTTTCAGTCAGATTATGAATATTAAAGTTTGAAAGAAACAAAAACCGTTGCAAGCTTTTGATCATTACGGATCAGTTTGTATACAAAATTCGAGGGTGTACTTCGAATTGACGATTGAGGATTGGGCTCCAATCTCATTGTTATCAGTTCGGTTGTCATGCTTAACACGTGATACCCTTAAGTTCGTTAAAATTCGTTACTCGCTTCCGCATTCGTATCAATTTTTTCCAAGGGTTCAAACATTTAATATATGTAGTTCCTTCCGTTATTCGAGTATCTGAAAGCAAAAATGTGGGTTCATCGGTTCCTGCCCTACAAATCCCCTGTTTTAAAAAAAATTGTTCTGATGATTGTGGCTTGCAGCTAAAGTTGGGTATCTTAAGTAAGCGTGTTCTGTAAAATTCTTGATCGGATTCTTTAGACAGTGAGGAACTATATATAGATGCATGATATGGTATGCAGTAATAGTACTTCGAAGCAGCACTAATATGACAAAAGACGTATTAAGGAAAGGGAAGTATTGTTGTGGATCTTATCATAAATTTTTTTGTACACATGAGATTTTTCACTTCGTATTAGAGTATTTCTTTCCTTAGGCACTTTTTTTATTTTCTTTTGTGTGTTTGCGACAATGTGGACACTTTGACACTGTTGCAAGGTCAGGATGTTGGCATCTTATAATTGATAATGCGTAAAATGAGTGTGGAAAAAAAGTGTGAAAGGAAGAAAATGTCTTTTTGTGAAGAAAGTTTCTTCATTTCAAACTGGTTTCGGTTACTCATTTGGGAAGTAAAAGTTACATCCGATGGGATTAAAGAGCGGCTGTGGAGTACACTAATCCAAGCCAACGTTATTAAATATTTGGAATACAGAATGAAGTACAAATGTTGTATCAAGATTAAGAAATTTCCATAACTTGTATGGAATATTTTTTTTACTCCCGCTACATTTACAATGCATGTTCTTATGTTAACTTGCTCAGCATTAGACAAGTTTCATGTTTTACTATTATTAAGCTGTTTCCCTGTTTAGGTTATTATCAATATTCAGCTATTGAATTGCGTGGATATGATTGACGAACTACCCAAAAAGTTTCTGTTAATTCTTTGTTTATTTTCTTTATGTTTCCTTTCTTTTGTTTAGCAAAATATTAATCTGTGATTGATGATTATATATCAGCACTTGTATGTAACTTTCTCGAGCATCTGTGTGTACTGGTTATCACCGTTGAAAGTTATTCATAACAGACTGATTTGATCATTAACTATACTATCCATAACGGACCCCGTTCTCTTTGCAAATGGCTTCTCAGTTTGCAAATGAGAAAATATCTTAATTTAATGTCCAGGATCTCATGACTACTATATTGATTGCCTCTTAACTCTCCTTTGTGGCTCTGTCTCCCTCTCTTTGTTTTTTTTGTCACTAGATTCACTGAAACCGTGTGCCTTTATGTGATATTGAATTCTAGTTCATGTCTAGTATTGTTCAAACTCCGTTGTGATTAGCAATAAATGTAATGTTGCTTATTAAGATCATATGTAAAGATTGGAGTACACGTATCTGCTAGTTCCATATTGGTCCCCTCTAACTTTCTAACTTCACGCATCGTTCTTCTTAACATGCATTAGAAGTCTGTTAAGATGCCCCCATTCGGGGTTAAGAAAGTATTGTTTGAAAGAAAATCGTTTGTCAAGTACTTCATTCATTATGTAAAATCTCAAAACAGAACATCTATAGTGTTTCAAGAAAAGAGTTTTTCCTCAGGTTTGTCGCAATTGTTTTTGAAAACTACAGGTCATCTTTCCAGCGCTTGATATTCGTGTGAAAAATGTGGCTAGAACTTACTCTCTGGAACATGAAGGAGAAAGTGTTCTGTTTGATGAATTGTTTGAGCTTTTGACAAGAGATGTGCATAGAGAAGAAAGCTACAGACGAGAGTTAGCTTCTCGAACAGGGGCCCTCCATACATCTATTAGCCAACACATGTCCAAGGAGGAAGAGCAGGTGATTGTTTTTATTATTGTTGGATCTTGTGCAATTAAATTTCATCAATGAAACCATTAGTCAAGCAAAAAGTAAAACATAAACTTTCCCATGATAAAGATGGCATGATAATTGGAATATGTTGATATTGTGATTTAAGTTGAGCTAAATCGATGATGTGTGACTGGATACTTCTGATGTTATATGATTAACTGAACACCTGATGTTGTGCCAGTGATGAGAGGATTCATCATTCTCCATTGATTGCTGACTTTTACTCACTATCTTTCCAATGTTATACTTCAAAAATTGCAGGTATTTCCATTGCTTATTGAAAAGTTCTCTTTCGAGGAGCAAGCATCACTAGTATGGCGGTTCCTCTGCAGTATACCTGTTAATATGATGGTGGAGTTTCTCCCATGGCTTTCTTCTTCTGTCTCCACTGATGAGAGCCAGGATATGCATAAATGCCTGCGCAAAATCATTCCAAATGAAACTCTTCTTCATCAAGTAAGATTCTAACTGCTTTGTGGGCTTTGCTTGAATAGATTGTTTATTGATATCATTTTTCTATATGGAGGTTATTTTCGACTGGATGGATGGACCAACATTAAGTGAAGGTGGTTCCACACTGTTGTATAACCTTGATTCTACAGCCTGCAAATCAGTGGCTCAAACCAATGGGGCATCTTGTGCTTGTGAAGCTCCACAGGCTGGGAAAAGAAAACATGTTGAGCTGAGCAGTTCTGCTGTAGATTCAGATCTCAGTTGCCCAATAGATGAGATTTTGCACTGGCATAAGGCGATTAAGCATGAACTTACTGAAATAGCAGAAGCTGCTAGAAACATACAGTTAAATGCCGAGTTTTCTGATTTGTCTGGGTTTAATGAGAGGCTACATTTTATTGCAGAAGTATGTATCTTTCACAGGTATGCCCCTGTGTTTTATTTGGTTCTACTTTCTCTGTTCTGTTAAAGAAAAAATGCTTTACACGCCTGTACATATTTGTATATTGATTACTCTGTGCTAATGTTCGTTTGCTTGCACTAATAAATCATAGTAGCTTGCTTACAACCATCAAATTAGCCAATTGCACAATCTTGTGCGCTTGTGCCCTTTCTCTCCCTTTATTTTAGCTCATTAAATCAACTTCTTTTATCTATGAAGTGGTTGGTTTTGACATGGCTCTGTATGTATTGATAGGGGAGTTATTGTCTTTGAGGTCATTTCCTAAGAATAGGTAGTCTTGCTAGATGTCTTATCTGGATTATTTTTTGTTTTGTAACTTTGAACGTTTGTCAAAGCATGATCGAGAGGAGCAGAAGCATGTGAAAGCCTGAGGAAAAAATAGTCATATGGTGGTTCTCTTAGAAATAAAATGGCCCTGGTTGTTGAGTGTATTGTGCCTGACAAGCAATCAGTTACTTCTGGTTTGAATATCCATGAATCTATGAATTTCATTTTGTCTTTTGTAGTGATACAACTTGTTTAACCTTGTCATTTGTACTAAAGAATAGTTGGTATTGCAGAATGACTTTTGTGCTTTTTGTATTGCATTTCTTTTTTTTTAAAATAAAAAATTCTGAACGTGTGTCAAAGCATGACTTGCTAGGGGTGGAAAGCATGAGAAAAAAGTAGTGTGCTGTTTTTTTGCCTCGGTCTCTTTTGTCTCTTTTATTTCATCGTGAACTGAATAAATGTTGTAATACCCTGATTACACGAGGTGACTCTCATCGCCATCATTTTTAGGGTTATGGGTGAACCACAGATTTTCATTTCCAAGGTGAATAACAATTAGAAAAACGTATTGGTGTTTCAACTCCTACTTAATTCTTCTTCCAATGTGAAGAGCGTTTATGAATCTCGGGGAGAGTGTGAATCATTATATGCAATTCTAGTCATAATTTCATTACGAAATCATTTTAAACACTAAAAAGCCTCTTTGTGTCAACCCATGGGTAAGGCTGCATATATCTAACCCTCTTACCTGACGTTCAGTGGTGGATCTTGGATAATTTTTTGAGGAGAGCCATGAATAAGCTAACAATTACGGAGTGTATATAGAGTGTAATTGTAATATTGATAGCCAGATTACCTGTAGTACCTATTTCTATTTTTATTTTCTTTATTACAAAGTCTTGTGTTTTTGGAGTATGATGTGAAATAAATGACTAAATAAACTGACTTTGAATCTTTCTATATTGAAGTACTATCATTCGGTGGAACACCGACCTAATTCTAATAATGGGTCATTTAGATGCAATATCGTTGTCTTGTTATCATATTAGTAAGTGTAAGTGGGTATATGTGTTTTACTTTCCTACTTGCGCATTATGTTATGTTAATGCTATTAACATGATTAAGACATCTGCCCCTAAATATATTTAAACATGCTGAGTATTAATTAAGATGTTTTTTTTAATACACAAGCTTATATTTTAAATATATTATATTGCATTTACTTTTAATATATGTCTAATATATTATCCGATCGCGGTGAGAGGTGTAAGCATATTGCCTATTTTTAAAACAATGAGAAAGAGGTTTGTAAAATTGAAAGGGAAGGAATAAAAGTGACCAAAAAAATTGTAAAAGAATTCACTAATCAATCCTTATTACAAGGCGAGTTCTTTGTTGTTTATAGTCTCCTAAGAATTTGGTAAGTGCAGCTTCTGTTCTTATTGAGCTGTCCCTTTGTGGAAGTATCGGAGGGGCCAGAGATTATAAAAGAATCCAATCGGGTTAAGGGTGCAGGGGACTTGGCCTCTGCCCAAGCAATTAGAAGACCCGCCGTTGCCAGCGTTTGTGGGAGCCTTTGAGGTAGTGGGAAATGTTGGTGTATGGGGAGACAAGGAGCAAACAGACGTCTTGTTTCTTGCATGTATTTTGCGAATATTAGAACTTTGTTATAGAGTGTGAACTTTTCCATCTTGGAATAGTCTATGGAGATCCTTGCAATGTAATGGCTTTTGATCATCTCAGTGATGAAGGATCCATGTAAAGTCATAAACATTCCCATTCCTTCTAGAATGTGTACTGTTTCCATAGTCTAATCGGAATGAAACTAAATATTTCACTCATGAAGAGGCTGTCTCTATATGGGATTCTATCTGTTCCCCTTCCAGAGGACCACTTCAGCTGTCTCTTACAAGTTGCAAGTCAAATATTAATTTTGTTAACATATTGATTTGGTGTTCTAATTCCAAATCGCAATGGAATTAAAGCTTGTTATTCTTTGGTTTTGGACTATGATGGAATATAGCATTAATGGCACACTAAACTAGTTGCGCTTCTTTTTATTGTGATGTATAACAGTCATTCAATGTAGTTCTCAACACAATTTTCAACTTGGGTTATTCGGAAACCACCTCTTTGTGTTGCTAGTAGAAGGGTAAGGGCGTAAGGTTGTGTACATCCGAGCACCCCTTACCCCTCAATTTGTGGGAGCCCTTGAGGCACTGGAGTAATATTGTTGTTGATTGATTTGATGTTTTCTTTGATTGTGAATTGTGGATTGTTTTTCATCTCTGAGTGTGAAATGTGCTTTAATGTTTGCCGCAGCATTGCGGAGGATAAGGTTATATTCCCTGCGGTAGACGCGGAACTCTCTTTTGCTCAGGAGCATGCTGAGGAAGAAAGTGACTTTGAGAAACTTAGATGCTTGATTGAGAATATACAAATTGCTGGAGCAGAATCATCTCTAGCTGATTTCTACGTGCAACTATGTTCTTATGCCGATCAAATAATGGACTCTATACAAAAGCATTTCCATAATGAAGAAGTTCAGGTTTGTACATTAGGTGTATGAATTTCCAGAAGCTGTGTTATTTTCATTTATGTAAGGGGCAAAAAATATTCGTTCTATAGATTGATACTTCATTGATTTATGGGTTGAAGATATACTATAAACCTTTATGAGTTGTGGGCATTGGTGACTGCGACTGCAATTCCTCAATTACCCTGTGAATATACGAGACTATAGTTTGAATAGGCAACTTGCATAATTTAAATGTGATTTTTTTATTTCCCAATCTTCTCTAGGGAAACCATTTTGAGTTTTAGTGGTTACATCTATCTTGCACTCCAGGTACTCCCACTTGCTCGAAAGCTTTTTACTCGTCAAAGGCAACGGGAACTTTTGTATCAGAGTTTGTGTGTGATGCCATTGAAACTGATTGAGCGTGTATTGCCGTGGTTGGTGGGATCACTTGGTGAAGAAGAAGCAAAGTGCTTTCTCAAAAATATGCACATGGCAGGTGATTAGGAATTTATTTAAGCTTGTTGTTGATATGGTAAGATCCTCATATTCATGATTCTTTTATCCCTAGTTTATTAAGCTTAAGTTTTTATGCAGCCCCGGCTTCAGATAATGCTCTTGTTACACTTTTTTCTGGTTGGGCTTGCAAAGGTTTTACAAAGGATGTCTGTTTGTCGACTAGTGCTATTGGGCGGTGTCCTGCAAAATTTCTTTGTGGGGAAGCTAATGGGCAGCCAAATCGTAACTGCAACCCTTGCTTATCGAATGGTAAAGCAGCTTCAATGTATCAAGATGATGAAGCACGGCCGTCCAAACGGGGTAACATCACATCAAGAGAGGAACTTGGTGTTATAGACAATAGAGACATTGATGCGCAAAGGTTTTCCTGTGGAACCTTATCTTGTTGTGTCCCTGGTTTAGGAGTTAATAACGGTAATCTTGTAGCCAGTTCTTTGGCTGCTGCCAAATCTCTCCGTTCCTTATCTCTTAGTCCCAGCGCGCCATCTCTAAATTCAAGTCTTTTCAACTGGGAGACGGAGATAAACATTTCAGACTATGGCTCTTCTTCAAGGCCCATTGATAACATATTTAAATTCCACAAAGCTATACGTAAAGACTTGGAGTACTTGGATGCTGAGTCTGGGAAATTAAATGAATGTGACGAGACTTTCCTTAGACAGTTTAGTGGTAGGTTTCGATTGCTGTGGGGGCTATATAGGGCTCACAGTAATGCTGAAGATGATATAGTATTTCCAGCACTGGAGTCTAAAGAAACACTTCACAATGTTAGCCACTCATATACTTTAGATCACAAGCAAGAAGAGAGACTTTTTGAAGACATTTCCTCTGCATTATCTGAGCTCACAGAACTCTACGGAGAAGTAGGTAAATCTGGATCTGCCCATGATCCAATTAAAGACGATTTTGATGCTGGTGAATCGAGTGATAGTTTGAAGAATTATCATGAACTTGCCACAAAGCTACAGGGAATGTGTAAATCTATTAGAGTTACTCTTGATCAGCATGTTTTCCGGGAAGAGCTAGAACTTTGGCCTCTGTTTGACAAACACTTCTCTGTGGACGAGCAAGATAAACTTGTTGGTCAAATAATTGGTACTACTGGGGCAGAGGTACTTCAATCTATGCTGCCTTGGGTAACATCTGCTCTCACACAAGAAGAGCAAAATAAGATGATGGACACGTGGAAGAATGCGACAAAAAATACTATGTTTAGTGAATGGCTCAATGAATGGTGGGATAGAAATCCTGCTTCTCAACAGTGTTCTGCATCAGAAATTGGTAGTGCACAAGGTCTGTGTTCTGTCTAAAGATGAACCATTGTTTTTCAGTTTTTGACTGTCATAATGTCTTGAAAACTTCTCTTCCTGATCATTGAATGTCCTTTCTTGAATCCTTAGGCCATGATATGTGTGAGTCTATTGATCTGACTGATCAGACGTTCAAGCCTGGATGGAAAGACATTTTCAGGATGAATCAAAATGAACTTGAGTCTGAGATTAGAAAGGTTTCTCGTGATTCCAGCCTAGACCCAAGAAGAAAAGCTTACTTGATCCAAAATTTGATGACCAGGTTAATTACTTATAGTACTGTCTCAATTATTAGGGAAAAGGTGAAAGTGGCGCCAATAGAGGACAAGATGATGGAAAACCGACTAAGATGGTTTGGCCATGTGAGAAGGAGACCTATGGACGCACCTGTTAGAATTCTGGGGACCTGGGCAACATAAAAGGTTGCTAGGGGTAGAGGGAGACCAAAACAGACATGGCTGAGAGTGATAGAGCACGATATCAGATTTCTCGGGCTGGATGAGGGAATGGTGACGGAGAGGGCACAATGGAGGCGATGATACATGTGGATTTTTAGTATTTGATGTTATTTGAGATATTTAATGTTTTTATTAATTTTAAAAAAAAAATTATTTGTCCTTTCGGATTTATTACACTTTTTACCAACAACTTTCTTATATATTAATACTTGGTTCACTTTTAAGGTATTCCGGACCCTTAAGTTTTACTTCGGTTTTCAAAATCGTTTTAATCTTTATTCTCGATTTAAATTCTAAGTTTTTATAAAAGAAATCCGGACTTCGATTTTAAAACCTATAAGTTTACCACTCCCCTTTTGTTCTTCACTTTTTTTTTTTTTTTTTTTTTTTTTTTTTTTTTCGCATTGAGGTGTGCGTTCACCCATAGACGGTTCCAAAGGATGATTCATGTCAGCCGACCCCAAATCATTTTGGGATTAAGGCTCTGATGTTGTTGTTGTTACTGTCTCAATTATTAAAACTGTTGTAAATTAGGGTGTTATTCTGACAAATTTTCTTCTGTTATTCTTAGTCGTTGGATAGCTGCCCAGCAGAAGTCTTCCCATGGAGGAGCAGGTGAGTCTTCTGGTGGGAATGACCTCCTCAGATGCTCTCCTTCATACCGAGATTCTGGGAAGAAAATTTTTGGGTGCGAACATTATAAAAGAAACTGTAAACTTCGAGCTGCCTGCTGTGGCAAATTGTTTGCATGTAGGTTCTGTCATGATAAAGTCAGTGACCACTCCATGGATAGGTGGGATATGTTACTCGTACTTTTTATCTACTTGTTTTTTATTTGTTTTTTACGGAGTATTTTTTTAGTTGTACACTTATTCTGCGTTCTTATTGCTTGCAGGAAGGCTACCTCTGAAATGATGTGTATGCAGTGCTGTAAGATACAGCCTGTTGGACCAGTTTGCACAACACCTTCTTGCAATGAACTACCAATGTCTAAATATTATTGTGGCATCTGCAAATTTTTTGATGATGAGAGGTAAAGAACATATTCTTGGCTACATTAATACAGGTTAACTTTTGTTTTGTATATATATTTGAAATTTCTGGGTCAGACTTTCAGCTTTATAGTCAGACTTGGTGGCCTACTTATATTCATAGTATCTGCTGTTTTAGACGTTACTTTGTGTTTCGGCTTTTCTTTTTGAGATATGTTGGTGACTTGTGATATATTGGTTTCAAGGTGTTTCTAGGACATGGTCATTACCTTGAATTTTATGGGTTAGGAGACTACTGGGCTCCTGGGCCTTTCAAGCACTGTAGAGATTATATTTTTCAGTGCTATGTCACTATATACACTATATTGGCATCCTTCTATCCTATTTTGACAAGGTTTGTTAGTCAGCAACTTTGAAACCGGGTAAATCAGGAATTAATGATATTGTATGAAGCTGCTGCCAAATTAATATTAACTTCAAGACTGAAAGGGCAATTTTTGTAGACGTATGTTCCTTTTCTTGATTATTTGTTAAAATATTTTCATGACTTTATGTTGCCATCTTGGCGTAATCTTCTTAGGAAATTCTCCAATTGACCTTGTAAATTAGCATGAATGACAATTTTCTGCACACAAGACTTTCTGAACAAACTTAATGGTACTGTATCCTTTTGCCTTGAATTGCAGGAGTGTGTATCATTGCCCCTTCTGCAATTTATGTCGCGTAGGAAAGGGACTTGGTTCAGACTTCTTTCATTGCATGACGTGTAATTGTTGCCTAAGCGTAAAGTTAGTTGACCATAAATGCCGTGAGAAAGGTTTGGAAACCAATTGCCCGATTTGCTGTGACTTCCTCTTCACTTCTAGTGCATCTGTCAGAGCGCTTCCTTGTGGCCATTTCATGCATTCGGCTTGCTTTCAGGTTTGAAAATCCTTCTACATGTTTGCTGCTCTTTTTCGTCTTTCATCGTTTGCACTCATCTTATTTCAGCATAGAGTTTACTTTTTATCAAATGACCCTGATTGCAAAATCGCCACTAAAAAGTACAAAAAATCCTACATGTGAATGCTATTATGAGAATTGTATTTATATTTTATTGGGAGTATGGAACGGTGACAAGGCGTAGGCAAGTTGAAGTGTAAATAATGCATTAGAAATGATTTGTTTGTTTTCTAATTGATCATTTGATGAAACAAAACTAATATCACTATAGTAGATCAAACGCCCTTGTCTATAGTGGGTAACTATTGAATGTATGTAATCTTTTCTTAGCTTATAAATTACAGAGGTTTTCAGTTCACCCATAATAATAATTAAGTCGATCAATGAACAATTTAATGAGTCTTTGACTTCATTGTAAATGGAAAAACCCACAAAAAAAAAGAGAATTTAAGCAACGTACCGAGGGAGTATAAAATAAAGTTGGAGGTATAGTTCTTCATGGAGTTGACAGATAATGTCGATTAGAGAGAGGATTTGTCTTGACGGGGTTTCTGAAATTTGTCCTACTATTTCTAACCTACAATTTTTCTTTGGTTGTGAATCGCAGGCTTATACTTGCAGCAGTTACGTCTGCCCAATTTGTAGCAAGTCATTAGGAGATATGGCGGTATGCTTGTATCTTTTTTTTTTCTTTCGTCTTCAGTCTGTGACAAGTTGTGGGAGAATTTTGAGATAAAAGTTCCATAAATTTATTTGCCATGCTTTGACATGAAATAGTGCATTTTATTAGGGCTGTTATCATTTGTTTGGTCTTGTTGAGGAGTGAACGATGTACTATCAAACTGATCTTGATATACAAAGCTGTGTTGCCATCTTAACAACCTCCTGCAGACCCTGATCTGGGTGTTCTGCTAGAATGAGGGGTAGGCACAAATGTAAGAGGCCGAATCTTTGGGTGGATTGATGAGATTTAAGAACAAGATCTGCTTATACAAGCTATCAACATCCTGGGAAAACTAAACCTTGTGTAGAATGAGTTCCAAAAATCTTGGGCATTGTTTCATCACTTTCTTTTTGAAAAATGGGAATAGTG
Source organism: Silene latifolia (assembly GCF_048544455.1). Classification (NCBI taxonomy): domain Eukaryota; kingdom Viridiplantae; phylum Streptophyta; class Magnoliopsida; order Caryophyllales; family Caryophyllaceae; genus Silene; species Silene latifolia. The sequence goes on from NC_133538.1 coordinate 352,802,505, forward strand.
AAATTCATTAGAAGCTAAATGAACTAATTAAAATTTGGGACGAATGGAACATGTTACTTGTGAAGTTCTGTGTCAACATACGTTTCTTGGACCAGGTAAGGAAGGAGCTACTGATGCTGTAAGCATGCTTGTTCCTTTCTGATACCAAGGCATTTTTATCTGTTCAATTTTTTTCTGTTCCAAATTGGCTGAAACGGATGATGTTCGAATTGTCCAAAAAGCATTCATTTTCAGTTTAGGATTCTATCTCATGAATTAAGATGTTTGGTTACATGGTCTAGATGTCCAGTTTATTGGATGTGCAACAGGGAGAACAAATGTGTTTTTCATGTATGATTTTCATATTAGTGCTTGTTCCAAATGCAGGTGTACTTTGGTATGCTGGATGCCCTGTTGGCTTCTGAACAGCTTCCTGAAGAGTACAGGGATCGCTGCCAGGTGAGGGGTTCTCTTATAATCTCCTTAATGTTCTTGTCTTCTTGTTTTGCATGGCTTCTCAATCTTTTGGCACACAGGATATACTCTGCAACGACTGTGGTAGAAAAGGAATTGCATGCTTTCATTGGCTTTACCACAAGTGTGGTTCTTGTGGATCTTACAATACTCGCCTTATTAAAATGGCCTCTACGGATTCCAACTGTTCGACGTAGGCAAACCATCAATGTTCAATTTAATTTGTAGGCGACGGCGAATCTGATGAGACAATTCTGAATACACAGCACGGATAAAAGACGGTTTTCTTTGGAATTGATTTTTTATCCAGTGAAAAATTGGCACTTTGTGGATCTTGGCCGATTCCCTGGAACTGTAAGTTGTTTCTGATTGTAAATAGCATGGTGGTAAATATCACGCTATTTTTGCACCCATACGTTTTCCTTCTCTCTCCTTGGCAATAGCTGTTAGAGTGTTAGGGTATGCTGTTCTAAGATTTTTGAAAATTTTGATCGGCGGAGCAAGTCATTTACCAGTTCCGTTCCTTGTAGTGAAAAGGTTCTCTTTAGAATCTTGTACTATGAGGCACATCATGTTTATGTAGGCGGTATGACTATTTAGATGAACAATGAACAGAGAAACTTACAGAACATGAAAAGTAAGATGTGGCGTGATAGAATCACTGCCCTAAAGTTGTATTTGCCCCGCTCGATACACACGGCCTCTTAGCAACCAACTTCCCAGGTTATACGACTTTCGAGTCTAAGGTGTACGACAAAGACTCAGATCGAGAATTACTAACAGAATGTTGCCAAAATCAGCTATGAATGAAACGTATTAGGGTAGAAGTAGACTGAGAAGGGTAGACGTGAGAATGTGTTGCACGTAGAAAATGGCACAAACATGGAGTATTTATAGGAATAGAAAATGGCATAAACATGGAGTATTTATAGGAATAGAAGGAAGGATCTAGAGGCGTATTAAATATTGTCTTGTAATTTGTTTCATAGAAGACTACACAATTAGCATGGAGAAGCCAATGATCACTTTAGAAGACTGAGTAATCCGTATGGAAAAACCGTGACAATAAGTATAGAAGACTGAACTATAAAACTTGGAAATGGTGCAAAAACCGCATAGAATTTCAACACTTCCAACAATTATACCAATTATACAAATGTGGGATAATAAGAGCTTCTTTTGAAGTAGAGATGATCATCTCCGGGCCGGCCCGTCCAGCCCGCCCCGTCCAGTCCGCTACTTAAGCGGGCTTGGTCACGGATTTTTTTAAAATTAATGGTTAATGGACATGGAAAACTCGGCCCGCTAAACTAATGGGCGGTATGGACTAAATAAAAATGTTCGTGGACAGCCCGTTAGGTCAGTTAAAGCTTATAATGTATTTTTACTTACTTAAAATGATTTACCAAACTAATTAATTAACCAAGTTCCATGTAACAATCCGATTAAATTAAAATTAACCAAGTTCCAGGTAACAATCCGATTAAATTAAGAAAGAAAAATAACACTCAAATTGTTGTATTATCAATTTGGGCAATTTATTATGCCTCAAACCAACTAATGTCGGTATAAGGACGTAATATGTAGCACAAAGACGTAGTATATTGTTCGATTTTTGGTACGCTAATACATCATTTTTAGTCCGTGTCTTCTATATTTTAAAGCGCGGCGGCCCATGAGCAGGCCCGCTAACTTATATCAGACGGGTATGGACAACTTCAATAAGCATGTTATAGTAGGCATGGACAAGAAAAATAGGCCCGCCGAACACTTTTAATTCAGGTTGGCCCGGCCCGTGTCCGGCCCAAGGCCGCAAACGATCAGCTCTATTTTGAAGGAATACTTCCAACAATCCCCCACATGATTCAAAAGAAGAGAAAAGGAATATATAGCTGATATAAGGCAACGAAACGTAAGTCTTAAGATGACAATGTTTCTGAGTAATTGAATTGTCACCCAATGCATACAGTTACCTACTACAGCCGTATCGAGTTCCTCTCGGCATTGGACTCTCCACGGTGGTTTGTAACGGATAACTGCGCACAAGCCTGCATTCGAATATGTGTTCGTCCTCGCGAAATGTCATAAAAGGTGCCCCTCATGTGCCCTGGTATCTCGTGCACGCTCTAGAGGTCCTAAAGCCTAAGAACCTCATAGGGGTAGGGCATTTCCCCCACATTCACATAGGTAAGTCCATCAGGTTTCACTGTCACAAACCAACCTTAAAAAGGACTATGGACTTATTAAGAGCTTAGCTCAACCTCCTCACATGACAGATATAACACAATATATAAAAAAGAATACTACATCACATTTTATTATAAAAGGAATGGTAGTAGTATTACGACATGAGATCCTCGTGACTTCGTTTGACCCACTGAACTTGGTTAAACCCAAGTCGGGGAGCCCCGTCACGATTCATTCCCAATAGGCTTTAAACCCATTCCGTGTGGTGCCACCAACACCAACTTCTACCATGGCCATTGGTAGGAGGATCTCAATATCCTTTTCACAATTTACGTACGTACTATCATGATATCACATTGTGTAAGGGATCTCAATATCCACTTACAATTCACAACCTTTGTGAACCCATTATATTGATCATATTTTGCATGATCCTTTTGGTCAGTAGTCACTTTATTGTAATTTCTTATCAGTGCATGGCCATCAATGAAGCTCAAAGCCTCACAGAAGAATATATGCTAGTAGATCACTTAACCTTTCAACTTTTTGTCCTGCCAATTCTAGCATAATAACTTCACACCTTATTGCATACTAACAACACAATTTGTATAGTTAGCATACATGATATAGCACTTTGAAATTTTTTTGCATCTAAACGTCAAATGAACTTCATCATTATTTAACGTTCAATCAAATTCCAAACTCATTCGCAAAGATACGATTGTGTTCATTGATTATCTTACCAAAACCAGGATGCCCATCACCTATAACGACGACATAAGCTATATCATATCTCTCGTAACACATACAAACATCATATATATGAATGTAACAACTTTCCACCAATTTCATTTTGTCATGTATAAACTCAAGAGTACATCTTATATAGCTCATATATTAGTGATCCAATTATCACCAATAACTTCTGTTAAAGAAACATCGCAAAAACAAAACCAAATAAGGTGTTGTTTGGCCTTGCTTGTGTAAAATAACTTTTTCCTTTCTAAAAGGAGTTTATTTATAAGTTACTTTTTGGAAAAATTTTGGTTGTTTGGCCATACTTTTGTAAAAACTCCTCCTTATAAAAATTATTTGTTTGGCCTGACTACTTCCATCCAACTTTTTTTGCTTTATTTATTAATCTTGTTTATTGATGTTATTCCCTCCGTCTCATTCATTTGTTTACCTTTTATATTCTTTGTCAGATATTTTAATTAACGGTAAATAAAACATTGGGATCGAGGGATTATAAGATCATAGAAGTAAGATTGTAGCAGTAAAAAATAGTTGGAGTAGAGGATTAATTACATGTTTACTTTGATGGGTATATGTGAGAGAAGCAAAGAATTGAGAGAAGAGAGAAAATGAAGCACATCATAATACAACATATGTGATAATGGTTTGTTGGAGGCAAAAAAGAATGCGCAAAATAACTGGGTGTTGAGCACTTTTGTGAAAAGTAGAATGAGAAGTAGAAAATATCTACTTCTACTTTTTGGAATCAATAATCAGTTTTTAACTTTTTAAAAGTAGTTTTTCTTGTCTCTAATTTATAGTGTTTGACCTAGCTATTGCTTTTTAGTTTTTGCGTGCGTCTTTTACCTCTTCTTGGTTCAAAATAAACATAACCAAAAAAGTAACTACTCCAACATGTATTACCACACAACCATTCACAAATTTCTTAATCGGAAAAACAAGTTTATACGATCCCAGTACCAGAGTATTCACAAACTATCACCCAATCCCATGTAATTGTCATTATAACCACTTCCATCACTGAAACTCAATTGTTTAAACCAATCGATTAATGCTCATAAAAATTGGACAATTTTCGAACAAAATTTCCAAAGTAATTTGAAATAAAGTTTAGAACTTTCAGCTCAACTATAAAACTTCAAGTAGTGGTCAACATATATGGCTCAAAGCTAACATTTAAAATGGCGTAAGACGATGAACAAAAATTTACCTTTATGAAAACACCTCATCTAAGATCAATATTTTCATATAGGTATCAAATAGCCTCATAAACCAAGATGCTAAATTTAATTATCCAATGTCATAACCAACTATACATAACGAAATATTTTAGATTTAATGTTAACCTATACAAAAATATACAAAACATTCTTTTAACACACTTCATTTATTTCCAAGTATATCAAGTAGTAAAGGACACTCTTCAGAACTTAGAGACAATGGATAAAACTTTTACAAAGTTAACTCAAATAATACTACTTCCGCACACATGTTATCATATTATACATAAGTGACAACACAACATAACACAACATTTACAAATATCTGACAATTATATAGAGTATATATTTCATATCAATCATAAAATACAATGTTAAGTAAACAATGAGACAATTGTCTAACATAAAGACGTATCACTCATTACTGGTCATTCTTAAAGTAATTGATTGCATCAAAATTACACATAATAACATGAGATTAATGAATGCCCAATGAGTGGGAATCAACCAAACAATTATTTGACTTTGATAATCATATGCATATTACTGAAAGATTGTAAAACTTGTGAGGGAGTAACACTAACAAGCAAAAAGATAGTACTCGAACAAGAGTTTTTTTTTGCAGATTTAGTACAATAGCTAATGCTAATTGAGATAGGAAAACACCTGTTGTTTAGACACGCAGCAAACAAGTGACTTTCCTACAATCATTAACACTTCATATATTCATGAAGGTCATTTGTTCATAATTTTATAACCGTCAGTTGGGGTCTAGGAGGTACTATACATGAAACAAATATGGTTGGTCAAATTATTGTGTTAAAACAGTTGGTTTTACCAAGCAATTTGAAGAGCACAATTACAAATATTCCAAGAGAAAATGACACCAAATGGCCCCCTTTTGTACAAGCAAGATGCCAAGCAAGTAAGGAATCTTGAGCAACAACTTTGCAGCCAAAAAGACGTCCCAAAGCTGCTGCCAAGCTGCCAAGAAGGGTCCTATTTGTCTTGTTTTGCAATATTTCAACTTTGCATTTTGTCTTGTTAACAACTCACTTTATTGTACTTTGTTTTTAGTCTTTAATTTTGAGGGCTGATTTTCATCGACGACGTTTTAGTAAATATCGACGACGTTTTTAAAAAAAAAAGACGATAAGTGCCCTTCCACTCATCCAACACTTTCTCTCTCTAAAAAATTTCCTCTCAAATTCTACTAAAAATCAACTAAATTTAAAAAAAAAAACCAACAAAAACAATTAACAACATGACGGATCCCGAATCACCGGTACGTAAACAACTTAATCGCTTCATTATTTGCTTAATTTTCATTCTTTTTGCGCATCGTTAATTCTATTCGATAGTTGATTTACGTCACGTATTAACTTAGTAGTAGCGAAATTGCGATTTTTCTGCGTAAATCTGAAATTTTTCTCCCGAAGGTTGAACCATGGACCAAAGTTGAGATCCAACGTTCAGCCCATGGTCCAAACGTTGGAAACCAACGTTTACCATGGTCCAAACATTGGATTTCCACGTTTGACATGGTCCAAACGTTGGAATCCATTGTTTGGCCATGGTTGAACGTTGGAAACCAATGTTTGGCCATGGTTGAACGTGGAGTTTCCTTGTTTGGCAATGGTTGAACGTTAGTTTTCCATGTTTGGCCATGGTTGAACGTTGGAAACTAATGTTTGGCCATGGTCGATTGTTGAGTCTCGTGGTTTAGACATGGATTACTCGTTTTATATTGTTTTGCTTTGGTTTTACGCAATTTATTTAGGTTATGAATATTTTTTATTGTCTTACTATAGTCCGTATTGCTTGTAACAGGATTCGTGGGAGACTTTTGGCGAGAATTCAATTGATTACAACCCGTTGTTCGAGACTACTATAGATTTCGAAACGCGTGACGATGCTTTCAATTGGGCTAATAAAGTTGCATTCGAGAATGGGTATGTGATCGGTCCGTTTAGTATTCACAAATAGATAGATGTGGTCGTTGGTCACGGTCGAATCAAAACACAATTTATAGCTTAACAAGCAACTCTACAATTAGTAAAGAGGCAAGTAAAGGTCGGATCCCAAGGGACGGGAGTTGAAATGAGATTTCTATTGTAACTAGTGGTGTCTAAGGGGTGTCACAAATTGGGTTGATGTAGAAGGTTACTAAACTAGAATAACAATGAAAATAAACAAGCAAGATGAATAAAAAGGGGTGTAAACAATTGATTAAAAGCACTAGGGTGTCATGGGATCATAGGGGAATCATGGGATATGATCATACAAACATGTTCTCAAATTATAAGCAAGCAATTATTGTTGTGATGGATTGAGTTGGGTTATATCTTACAATCCTAGGAAAGTTTGGGTCCCGGAGCCGAATCGATTAGATTGTACAACACCTACAAGTCGACTTAATCTTCCCTACTCAACAACATGCATGGTCTAATGAGACTCGAGTTGGGTTATGTCTTACAAGTCTTATTGAAAAGATAGGAGATGATAGTAAATGCAAGGATTCATAGGCTTAGCATTTCATCAAATACAACATGTGCATGAGTTGAGATCAAAACAAGCAAGCAAATAAGATATGAAAGCATATTAATTTAAGCATGAATCATTCCCATGTTGGTTTCCCCTAATCACCCATTAACCCTAGCTAAGAGACTACTCACTCATTATCATGTTGATCATGCTAGCAAGGTTGTCAATCATACCAACAATATGAAACATGATGAATAAATGAAAGTAATTAACAATAATTAAACAAGGGATTAAGAGATTATACCTACTAATGATTCCAATAATAAAGCAAGAATAATAGAAGTACTTGAATGCTAGATTGAGAGGTTGTCAATCTCCCAATAATAACCCAAATAATCTTCAATTACCCAAAATAAAGGATGAACAAAAGAGAGATTAAAGAACTAAAACTTGGATTAAAACTTGATTAATACTTGATTACAATATTGAAGAGAGATTTGATTGATATTAACTACACTAATTATTGATAAGAAGAACATGCTCCTCTAATTAGACTAATGGGGTATTTATAGTGAAAATTAGGGAGGATGCATTAGGGTTAACTAAGGGCTAAACTAGTAATTACACTTTTTAAGTAGAGCAAGGAGAAGCCGGTATTTTTGGAGAGAAGGGCTTCTCTTTTCGTAGCTTGAAGAAGACAACCCGCGCTGTGAAGGAATCCGGGCGGATTAGAGTCGGGACGGCCGGATTTGGTCGAAGGAATCCGAGCGGATTCTGGGGAATCCGGGCGGATTGTTGAGGGGGAATCCGAGCGGATTCCAGCTGGGACGCTCGGATTGTGGCTAGGTGGGACGGGCGGATTGCTGACAATCCGCTCGGATTGTCAGTCAGCGTGATACTTCTTCTTTTTCTTCCCTTTTCTTCATAAATTCCTTGGGGATTTCCTTGGGGACTCAAGGATCCTTTCTCAACATTGCTCTTCTACTATGATATGTACAAAGGCCTTCTAATCTTGTCTCTCCTTGATGCTTGGTCATTGAATTTGATCAATTTAGTCTTGATTTGCCATGAAAATGCAAGATTCTTACTCCTTTCCTACCAAGGGATCAAAATCTCAAAGAATATGCAAAACAAAGAACTAAAGATAAGAAATGACCCAAATAAGCACTAAAAAGCATGGAAACAAGGGTAATTCGGGGGCTAAATATGCGCCAATTATGGTCACATCAGTATGCTTTGGTTAAAGCAAATAACGGAGCTAAAAACAGAAAAAAGAATGGGTTGTTGGCAAGTTATTTTCGATGTAAAAGACATGGGTTACCAAACCGATCGCATGATCTTGAAAAGCCAAGGAGGTCGCAGAAGTGTTCATGCAAGTTTCGTATTCGTGCCGTTCAAAATTTCGTGTCTAAAAATGATCAAGTGACGATACTGTGGAACATTGTAACCTCCGAGGGTGGTGTACTACACAACCACAACGTAGGCATTTATAAGGATGGGGATCGGCACTTTACGGGATTGGACGCGGAATAGAAGACATATGTTAGGCAACAAACTATGGCGGGGGTTCTACCGAGGGATATTAAAAATGCTCTTCATTTGAAACCCCAGAAAAACCTCAACCGTCAAGCACCTAGGTATATAATGAAACAAGGAAAATTAGGAAAGAAGTTAGGGGTGAAAGAAACACCGCTCAACAAATGTTGGCTCTAGCGGTAGAAGCGAAATACGTCCATTAGCATGAGATTAATTCCGAGACAAAAGAGTTGACTCATATTTTCATGGCACATCCTGGTTCTGTAAAGTTGTTCCGGGCTTATCCTTACGTGGTTATCATGGATTCGACATATAAAACCAACACGTACAAGAATCCACTCATTGAGATGGTTGGTGTTACACCCACCGGATCGTCCTTCTTAATTGCATGTTCGATGATTCCTACCGAGTCTGAGGAGAATTACAAGTGGCTGTTGAAGAAGTTAGCTGACATTTTAGATGTCACGGGAGCGTCCCCGTTGTTGTCACCGACCGGGAATTGGGTTTGATCAACGCTCTTGGGCCAGTATTTCCCGGGGTTGATCATTTGTTGTATCGATGGCACGTGAACAAAGCCATCAATGGTAAAGCCTTGGAATTCTACTGTACTGAGAGTATGAAGTCATTTATCATTGTTTGGGCTAAAAATAGCGTAATAAAGAAAGCCCACTTAGTAAAATAAAGATTATAAAGAAGAGGGAAGGAGGAAGGGAGCCCGCGGTCAGGAAAAGGGGAGATGGGCTTGAGAAGGATCAAGAGCCCACCGTGGGAGGTGCCCGCGTTAAAGAAAAGGGTGTCAGGGAGAAGTCAGGGAGAAGTTAGGGAGAAGTCAGGGAGAAGTTAGGGAGATCGGGGAAAATTGGTAAGGGAATTCGGATTTGGAAAGAAGTCCTTATGGAAGTAATATTCCCTTTCCATATTCAAGGTAGGACATATCTAGGGTTCTCACCCTATAAATAGCAAAGGAAGGAAATCAAGAAGGGCATTCATTCACTAATCCATATATTCATTCAAGATTATATTCAAGACAACCACATCACGGCATACCATTCACAAATATACTCCATACGAGATCTTGCAGGCCTGATACCTAACGCCAACAAGATTAGCGTAAACGTTATCATTGTAATCATCCTCCTATTCATATAGTGCAATACTTGGCAGGGTACCGTCCCTCCCGCGGTTGTTCCCCCATTGGGTTTTCCGCGTCACCAAAATCTTACGTGTCAATTTACATTGCGCACTTTATTTCCCGTTTACTTATTGACATATAAATCATCATACATTCAACCAACGAATATAGACTACATTGACCCTAAATCGACTTAGGTAAAAAAGACCTAAACAGTTTGGCGCCCACCGTGGGGCATTGTGGTCGTCAATCGTTGATATTCTGAATATACAATGGAAAATCAAGTATCGAAGCCATGTCGGGAGCGGCGACCATCGCCACCACCATCGTCTACCCAAAGTCCAACATCGACGGTGGCCACGCAGCTCCGGACATACCCCAAGAATCATACCGACAACAAAAGCCTCTCTATCTCCCAGGACCCCGTTGTCTCGGCCAGTTTGACAGATCAGACAAAGGAACATCAAGCTCGGGCGTCACTCCGTCGCCGGTCCCACGCAGATTCTCGCTCGCCGGCGTGGAAAATCTTGAAAGCTATGGAAAACATGAGAGAAGATCAAAGGAGAGCGAGATCTTTGAGGTAAGAAGGAGAGACAGAGAGCTCGGGCACAAATTGATCTCTGACGAAAAAGGTCCAAAGACTCCAAAGCAAACAAGACGGGTGAAGGAAGATTTCCTTTGGTAGATCCGACGCGAGGAGTGGGAGTGGCAGGCGGATACCAGTGAAATAATTACAAGATTGGATTTGGCTACGACACCATCGGATGGAAGGATAACCCCACGAGGGTTAGGATACCTCACGCCGAGATAGCGCGGCCGGCCCGGCTGCGTAGGGATACAAACAGTGGCCTCCCCATTAGCGATCCGCAGCAATCGATCGACACACCAGTAGCAGGATCCGAGTCAAACCAAAGCAAGTGAAGCGCGCAGAGAGGACAATCGTTACCGCAACCCCCTTGGGCTGCGGAGCTTATCAGAACCTTCAAGAAACCGGATCAGGAGGAAATATGCAGACAGCTGACAGGAGGACCCCAGATTCAGCCAATATAACTAATCAAGCAGTACTTGGAACTAAAGGAGATGCTAAGTAGGGTTCCAGGGCTACCACCCCCACTCGAGAAAGCAGCTCTAGACAGTTATGCCGACTCGCCATTCGTGGACACCATATCCGTCACAGCCATGCCAAAGGGGTTCACAAACCCAAATATGCCTCTCTTCGACGGCACAACAGACCCCTTTGATCATATCGGCCAAAGTATAAACGTAAAAATGATGACGGTAATGACCATAGGACAAGTTAAGGAAGCTGCGTGTGCAAAGGATTCGGGTCCACCCTAACAAGACCAAGACTTCGATGGTTTGTAAGCACGCCAAACAAGTCGATATCTACATTTCTTGAATTGGTAAACGCATTTACTCAACGATTCAAGCGGCCAGAAAGCCACGAAGCACGCGGGGGACTGTATCGGGAATCGTCCGGGCGGGAGAGAGCATTGGAGAATACAATACCAGATTTAACAATGAGAAGGTAGCGAGACGAGAGTGTGATATCTCAAAGAGAGAAGCCTTGAAGAGGCCTCCACCATGACTACGATCTATACAAGCGGTGACTATGCATCCTTGCCATAGTTTCGAAGCGATGCGGGAGAAAGCGTGCCGCGATCGATCGGGAGGAAGATATCCTAGCGAGCCGAGCTTACGAGCACGCCAAGTATTTCTAGTACTTCACCCGTGGAGAAATCGGGAAGAAAGCAAACCACCAACAAGAAGGACGAGAGATACAGACCATATGGGTGGGGAGTCAACAGAATCGAGGAAAACCAACTACTCCCCACCTTGGCAGAATATGGGTTCACTACAGGTATCGGAGGAATCTTGAAGGCACTTAGAGAGATGGGAGACGGAGTCAGGTGGCCTAACCCACCAAGTAGGAGAGCAAGCCTGGAGAAAGGATAGCAAGAAGAAGTGCGAATTTCACCGTGATATTGGGCACACATCGAGGACCGCTATACATTGAGAAGAGAGATCAAGCGCTGTACAAACAAGGAAAGCCGAGCCAATTGTTACCACGTGGGGGCAAGCAAGCAGGATAAGGTAGGCTCATGGCCGTGAGACCCACCCACATGCACTAAAATTATAAACGTGATAATAGGCGGCTCAAACTTAAGCGGCCCGACATACTCGGCAGACTAAAAGGCATGCCACCGAGACCAAAGGAGACAGACAGCCAATTCTTGCAGAATATCTCACGGTGATCCGCAATGATCGGCTTCGATGAGGGAGATACATACGATGAAAGAGAACACCATGATGCACTTATTATCACCTTGTCAATGGCCAACTGCACAGTAAGAAAGGTCTTGGTAGATACAGGAAGCTCGGTCAACTTAATCATGCTGAAAACCATAGAAAACATGGGATTCAGCGAGAAGGATTTACAGAAGAAGACTATTCCGCTAGTAGGCTTCAGCGGGGAAACAACCAGCTCGCTAGGTGAGATAGTCATCCCAACCTATGTGGGAGGAGTCAACAAGCAAGTCAGGTACCTGGTTATAGATGGCCCCTCTACTTACAACGTCATCCTAGGAAGACCATGGCTGCACCAGATGAAAGCGTCCCTTCAACATATCACGGTGCATAAAGTTTCCCACCCCATGGGGAGTAGAAACGATAAGAGGAGATCAGGAGGAAGCTAGAGGCTGCTACATGAAGGCACTCAAGGGCACCGCCCGGCCCCCGCATAGCAATTCTGACGACCTATCCAGACGAATACATCGAGCCCCAGCGGAAGAAGAGCGGGACCGTATTAACTGGATAAGTTGCACCAGAGAGAACCGTGCTCATTGGAGCGGGATGTACGAGGAGCTTACGACGGCAGACTAGTCAAATTCTTACAAGATAACATGGATTGCTTTGCATGGTCACACGATGATATGGTAGGCATAGATCCATCCATCATAACACACAAGCTTAGCGTGGACCCAAAGTGTAAACCCATCCAACAGAGAAGGAGAAAGTTTGCGGCGAGAGAGAAATAAGGTAATCAACCGGGAAGTAGACACTTTGGCAAAGAAAGAAGATAAGAGAAGTGAAATACCGAGAATGGTTGTCTAATGTAGTGGTGGTGCCTAAAAAGAATGGGAAGTGGAGAGTATGTGTGGACTTCACCGATCTCAACAAAGCGTGTCCCAAAGATCCATTCCCGCTGCCTCATATTGATGCAATGGTAGACTTAACAATTGGACACGAGATGCTAACATTTTCGGACGCATGGAATGGATACAATCGGATCAAGATGGATCCTGTAGATCGGGAGAAGACTGACATTTATGTCCGAGAGAGGAATATATTGCTACAACGTCATGCCATTCGGCCTAAAGAACGCAGGCTCCACGTATCAAAGGCTGGTTAACCGCATGTTCAAAGAGCAAATAGGAAGAACCATGGAGGTGTACATTGATGACATGGTGGTGAAGTCGGAAAAAGCCAAAGATCATATGCGGCATCTAGCGAAACATTCAAGACCCTCGGGGAATACAAGATGAAACTAAACCCATCTAAATGCACCTTCGGGGTATCTTCCGGAAAGTTCTTGGGCTATATTGTGACTCAAAGAGGAATAGAAGCCAAAGCATCGAGCGGATCAAAGTCATCTTGTCTTACAACCTGGAATCACCCGAGAAGCCTAAAGATGTTCGAGAGATTAGTGGAAGGGTGCTTGACCCTGAACAGTTCATTTCAAATGCAGGCTATTTTACGACGTGCTAAGGAAAAGCCAGAAGTTTGAGTGTACCGCTGAACACGAGCAAGCCTTCAGGAACCTGAAGCACTATCTCAGCAGCCCGCCACTGTTGTCAAAACCAAAGCCGGAGAACCATTATTCCTATACCTAGCCGTCACGTGAAGTAGAGTGAGTCTTTGTCTGGTCGAGAGCAAGAGAAGGAACATAAGCCAAGATACTACGTGAGCAAGTCTCTCGCTGCCGCAGAGACCAGTACACATCCCTTGAAAAGTTAGTACTAGCATTGGTAGTAGCATCTCGCAAACTGCGTCCCTATTTTGAGTCACACATCATACATGTTGTGACAAACTACCCGCTAAAAGCTATCATGAGGAAGCCGAATCGTCGGGAAGAATGTCTAAATGGTCGACACCTCGGTGGATACGACATCCAATACGACCCTAGAACAAAGAATTAAATCACGAGCCATGGCCGACTTCGTGTCGACTTCAGTCCAGCCATCCAGAATCGCGAGATCCGAGATCCTCACTTTAGAAGGAAGTAAGCGGACGAGAGGTCCGGCGGATGCATATCGACGAGCCTCCAACCAAAGGGGCGGGTGTAGGATTAAGTGCGATCACCACAGGGAGATCTCGATAGCACAAGTTGTAAGATGTGAATTCAAGGCAACCAACAATGAAACGGAATACGAAGCCTTGATATTGGGAATGAAGCTATCTCTGGAGCTAGGGGGTCGACACTGCTCATATCCGGTGACTCTTTGTTAATAGTCAACCACGTGAATGATGAGTTTATAGCCAGAGATTCGAAGATGATTGCATACCTGAAAGTAGCAAAGGAATTAAAACAAAAATTCGAAACTTGCAAGCTTAAACAGGTTCCCAGAGACCAGAACGTGGAAGCAGACGCCCTAGCAACCCTGGGGGCAACATTCAAACCAACAGAGCTATCCAGCATTCCAATAGCACATATGCTGGAACCTTCTATCCAGAAGGCAGACGAAATAGACAGAGGTGAACTGGAGGATCCACAAAGCAAAAAGGAAATCCAAGCAGTTACAGAGGAAGGTGAGAGCTCTCGGCCAAACAGGCAGGCGCCTGACCAAGTAGCCGACCCAGCAGACGACTGGCGCACACTTTACCTAGACTGGTTGCGCCATAACAAGCTACCAGACGATAAGAAGGAAGTGAGAACTTTTAAAATAAAGGCTTCCAGGTTCATACTCATTGATGATACACTATATAGAAAATCGCTAGCAGGTCCCTACCTATGGTGCCTGGACAAGGAAGAAGCACAGACTGTGTTGCATGCTCTCCACAGTGGCAAATGTGGAAACCATGCAGGGGGCAGGAGTTTGGCAAATAAAGCCCTCAGACAGGGATACTATTGGCCTACAATGAAGGCAGATGCAGTAGAGTACGCACGAAAATGTGACGCCTACCAGCGCTCAGCACCAATGATTCACCAGCCAGCAGAACCTCTGCACCCTATTATTTCTCCCTGGCCATTCATGGCATGAGGCATGGACATAGTAGGCCCTCTACCACGGGCCACAGGAAACAGAACCTGGATGCTAGCAATGACAGATTACTTCTCCAAGTGGATAGAGGCAGAAGCATTCACGGAAGTAAAGGACAAACATGTCATCTCATTCATAAAACGAAACATCATCTGCAGATTTGGTATCCCATCAGAAATCATATATGACAATGGCTCACAATTCATCTCAAACGATCTTTGAAGGATCTTGTGCCGGGTGGAACATCACCTTAAAAAGTCAAGCACCAGGACTCCAAAGTCCAATGGACAAGTCTGAATCCAAAGAATAAAATCATTATGGACAATCCGAGAAGGAGGTTACGGGAGTTAGGAGGAAAGTGGGCGGATGAATTGCCACTAGTATTGTGGTCAAACAGAACAACACCAAAGATAGATAACAAAGTCAAACACCCTTCAGCCTGTTGTTTGGCGCGGAAGCGGTCATTCCATCAGAAGTTCTAGTTCCCACTCACAGGTATGAAAATATGACGAGGGAACTGAACAATGCAGAGATGACCAGAAGCCTGGACACAATTGACGATTTGCGAGCAAGCGCAAAAATCTGTCTGGCTGCCTACAAACAGTCAGTGGCTAGGAGTTAAACAAGAACGTAAAAATCAGGCTCCTAGAGGTAGGAGACCTGGTTCTCCGAGAGGTGTTCCAGAACACCAAGAATCGAAAAGCAGCCAAATTCGCCTACAAATGGGAAGGACCATACCAGGTAGAAGGAGTTGTTGGCCATGGTGCATACAGACTGATGACTATGGACGGTCAAATCATTCAACGCCCATGGAACATACTTCACCTGAAGAGATATTACTTTTAATAATAAGTATACTCTAGTTTTCAGAATAATATACTATGAGAAGCCAAATCATTTTTAAAGATAAAATAAAAAAAATAAAATTCGGTAGTAGGCATACTGCCAGTTTCACTCTTATTTCTGGTGTCTTTAGTTGTTTTTTTAACTTTAAATTACTATTGGATGGTGTGGTCTGGCAGCGTCCTGAGACCACAATTGCTCTGGTACCCCATGAGATGGCGACAAGTACTTCACACCATTCTGATAGATTTTTCTATTTTCAGGCTTCTCTAAGTACATCACTTTGAATTCTGGTATCTATGGTACTTTGAAAGGATGTCTAGCAAGACTGTCAACTGCCAACGCGGGGTGACAAGGCACATGACACTCCAACATGCCTAACCTACTTTCTCCACAAGGAGCGCCCTCACCAGGCGGACTGTGGAACATACGAAAGGGAGCCTGGCTGACAGCTGAATACGCTTATCCAGCTGCCCCTGATACCACCCCCTGGACGTAGCTCGCATTAATCGCACTTAATCAGGGCCCCAGCATGCATGCAAAAACGAACATGGAACGTAGGGATATCTGCGCTACCAGAATCCTGCAGCGTCTCCATTTGGTCCTAGAATGACGATAAACTTGCCTCAATGACGTCACCTGCTGGCATAAAATGAGACGAACACACCTTGCGTCATGAACAAGGTTAAGTAGTCCACAAACTGCGGCATACGCCTAAATCAGCCAGCCGGCTGACACGACAGCTAGCTTGGTCTGGATCAGTCTTTTCAGGCTGGCCAGGCTGGTCTAAATCAGCCTCCTGGGTTGACACGACCACTCCTCCTTACATTGCGGCATACGCCTAAATCGACCATCAGGCTGACACGGCAGCTAGCTGAGTCAGAATGTTAGCCTTCTCAGGGTGACAAGACTCGCCTAAATCGGTCAGCGCTGACCGACACGGCTGAACTTCCTAAAAACAGGGAGAATAAATAACAAACACGCGATATGTAAACTAAAACCTTGCCAAACTATGGCAAGGGGCATTTCAAAATATGGCCAAAATACGGCCCCAAGTTTAAACCGCCACCCTGGCGGAGCAAGCACAAAAACAAGTTTAAAAACTTACAAAGTCTGCCACCTCTGGGCCAGACTGCCAAAAAGTTTATCAAAACATAAAAACTTAATTGTCGGTCACATTAATGACCTCCACCTCTGGTACCTCCTCTGCCTGCTGACCACTCATTTCAGGTACTGCACCAGCTTGCATATCCTCAGCCGCCATAGCTCCCTGAGCTCCGTCAGCAGCATCCTGGGACATTCCAGCATCACCCCCAGCAGCCTGCTCAGCCAACGCAGGAGAATTCACCTCACCAACCTCAGGCATCAGCACGCTCAAATCAGGTTGGGTGGGGTAAAGCATCTCCAGCTGCTTCTCCTCTTCCTCTATGGCCTGCTGGGTAGGAGCCTCCTCGAGTGCAGCACGCATTCCGCTGATCTTTCCCCGCCAGGTGGCATATGCAACAACGTTGGTGGCCAGGGAGATCAGCTCAGTGATCTTCTCCTCAGACTGCTTCAGAGAGTCAGAAAAAGTGCTGCACACCGCCTGGGTTCGAGCCAGCTGATCAGCTCCCTCCTTCAACTTCTTCTTGGTGACATCAAGCTCGGTCTTGGCTCCACCACACGCTCCTTCGATCAACCCGGCTTTGTGCGGATCCGCAACCGTTTCCTTGACTCCTGGTTCTTGGCGCCGGTAGCACGACCGGTGGTCCGTAATATGTTGATCATCTTCTGTTGTAGAGTGCATCAAGAGTCCGGGGCATAGGTAATCGAAGTCGCAAAAGAGTTAGGAGGCAGAATTTAAGCAAGAAAACAAAGACAGACAGGTAGAAAATGAAGAATATTTACCATGAAGGTGTTGTGCACGTCATTTTCAGCCATCTCCTCTAGGGAGAACTCCGAAAACGTTTCCTCAACAGGAGGGAAGAGCGGTGATCGATCTCCGGCCGATGCGGCACCTTGTCCACATTCCCAAAGCCTTCTGGGAAATGAGCAATGATGCCCCCACTAGTAGAAGCACGGGGACTGGCAGGAGGAGTAGGCGGATGGCGAGATAACGGATCGACCTCCAGGGGCACGCGAGCAGCAGAACTAGAAACTGCAGGAGGAGTCTGAAAAGAGGCGGCAGGAGCACTCCTCTTGGAGGCAGAGGCCACATCGGGCTGGTGAGAAGGTCTCTTTCTTTTAGCACTTTGGAGGATGAGTTCCGGTTGATCGACTTTTGAACCTGCAAGCATACACAGTCTCGGATGGCGAGAATGCTTAAAACATCACAAAGAACGGCATACAAACGAAATGGTTACGTAAACCTTACAGAAGACATGTTGTGGGTGATTGAGGAGGATTGGAGGAAGAAGCGGTGAAAAACCGGGAAGCGGTGTCCGGGAATTTTCTCTCAGACTCAGAAATACTGAATAGCTTGTTGTAAGCAGGGATCTTAGCGCCGATACGGGTGAGGTCGCAGGGGCCTGCACGAAGATGATGAAGTAAGCTAGTAAGCAGCGAGATAAAAAAAATCAGGTAGAAGGAAAGCTACTTACTCGAAGTCAGAACCCATTTATCGAAAATATAATCGGCAGGAGGCTGGATGGAGTCCTTCCTCACATAGAAGAAGTCCTCGAACCATTTATCATCGCGAGATTTTGACACATGTTTGAAGGGAGCCTCTCCACGGCCCCGGAAGGAGAATTGACCCCTGCCTAGGGACCTGATGTTGTACATATAGGCCAGATCGCCCAGAGTGACAGCTTTGCCAGTATTCTGACCAGCGGCCAGAGAGTAGAGAAGAACTCTCCAAATGGCGGCAGAGATTTGTGCCATGGCGAAATTGTTGGTAAAAATGAAATCTTGGACGAGTTTAGGGAAAGGAAAACGAAGGCCATATCTAAACGGGTACAAGTAGAAGCAAACCCACCCCGGATGGAGGGCGTCAGCTTTCTGTCCCGGTTCAGGGACGGCGATCTCAACCCCATCGCCAAGACCAAGCAAGTTCTTGATCGTCGGAATGTCGGCCGGAGTTAGGGCGGAGTCACAATCGTGTGGGTGTTTGAAAAGTCCCCGAGAAGGGAAAGTAGGGTCGAGATTACGGTTGGAGGGCGTCGAGGTTGACGAAGACTGTCGAGTTTTGCCCATAATGGAGAGAGAAAATGAAGATTAAAAGGAGGGAAGGAGATAGATTACCTGGTGATGAAGACGGGAAAGGGAACAGTGAAGCCGATGAAGTTTAAAGGGAAGAAGATTGAGGGTTTGAGAGAAGAGAGTTTTTTGAAATGATTTGGAGTGATTAATGAGAGTGGAAGAGAGACGTTGGGGTTATAAAGAGGAGAGAGGGAGTTGGGTGCGGAGAAAGAGGAGAAAGGCGGCTTGGATGGGAAGGAGTAAAAAGGCGGCGTAGGGGTTTAAACATTTAGCTACGTAAATTCCTTGTTCGATACTAGAAAGTGTACTTCACAAGAAATTTGGGGCAAACTGTTTGGGCTAAAAATAGCGTAATAAAGAAAGCCCACTTAGTAAAATAAAGATTATAAAGAAGAGGGAAGGAGGAAGGGAGCCCGCGGTCAGGAAAAGGGGAGATGGGCTTGAGAAGGATCAAGAGCCCACCGTGGGAGGTGCCCGCGTTAAAGAAAAGGGTGTTAGGGAGAAGTCAGGGAGAAGTTAGGGAGAAGTCAGGGAGAAGTTAGGGAGATCGGGGAAAATTGGTAAGGGAATTTGGATTTGGAAATAAGTCCTTATGGAAGTAATATTCCCTTTCCATATTCAAGGTAGGACATATCTAGGGTTCTCACCCTATAAATAGCAAAGAAAGGAAATCAAGAAGGGCATTCATTCACTCATCCATATATTCATTCAAGATTATATTCAAGACAACCACTTCACGGCATACCATTCACAAATATACTCCATACGAGATCTTGCAGGCCTGATACCTAACGCCAGCAAGATTAGCGTAAACGTTATCATTGTAATCATCCTCCTATTCATATAGTGCAATACTTGGCAGGGTATCGTCCCTCCCGCGGTTGTTCCCACATTGGGTTTTCCGCGTCACCAAAATCTTACGTGTCAATTTACATTACGCACTTTATTTCCCGTTTACTTATTGACATATAAATCATCATACATTCAACCAACGAATATAGACTACATTGACCCTAAATCGACTTAGGTAAAAAAGACCTAAACAATCATCACAAATCCAGAAGACGGTTGGAATAAGGTGATCAATACACTTACCGAGCAAGCGTTTCAGCACGCTTGGGTGTGTTTCAGTCGTGAGTGGAGACGTATGTCCGTTTATATACAGAGAGCTTAGGGTGAACACACAAGGAAGTTTGTTTTATGCTATACAAACGAGGTCTTCCATCTTGGTAACACGACAACTTTCCGTGTTGAGTCAGCACATTCTCTATTGAAGGCTTGGTTGAAATTTAGTCATCTCACACTTGATACCATGTGGTCCCGTATCCACGACATGCTAGAAGGTCAACACTCCATGATTAAGAAAGAACTCGAAGATTTAATGAGTAAACCAAGGATAACATCCCGTACTTTCTCCTTATTGCAAGGAACGTGTCTACTAAGGCCATAGAGTTAATGGAGAAAGAAATTTTGAGAGGCCTTGGATTGGGTATCGGGTTGGAGGATGGATGCCGACACGTGCTACGAACGATTCATGGATTACCTTGTGCATGCAATTTGGTATCTTTGCACAAAAGAGGTAGGAGGGTCCATCTCGAGGATATTCATGTCTTTTGGAAGACATTGGTGTATGATATTCCTCAACAAATGCCGAAAAATGATGATGATTTGTTTGAGGAATTAGTTTTCGGTGTGAGAAACAGTGACCCGGTTAAACTAAGGGTAGTCATAGACTTGTTGCGTGATTTCTCCCACCCGGAGGACCAAGAAATTTTGCCACCCCTATTAATGAGCAACCGAAAGGCCATCCGAGAGGTTCTACAACTAGATACAGTCGGGTTTCGAGCATGCAGAAAGGAAGTTAGGGACACCAAGTACTCACGGTTCAACAAATACAGATCAATAACAACAAAGACTTGGTGATCTCGAATCAGGACCTCCCGGTGCTCCTTTTAGAAGGAACTTTACCATTAGCCTTATATCACCTTGGGTCAAACGGTGGGTTGTTCCTGAGGTTCGTTGGAGCCACTTCGATGGTTGGGTGGATATTGGAGATAACGGTCATTGTGGGTTCCGGGTAGTATCTCACGCCTAGCGGGGCCAAGAGATAGATTATATAGCTATGCGGGAATGGTGTGCGAGGGAGATGAGGAGCGACAATATATACAGAGAGTTGTTCGGAATTTATCGATCACCGACCACCGGTATGACAGAGTTTGAGGAAGCACTTCAACGAGTTGAGTTTTTTGAGCAGATTAGTTGTGGGCCGACTTACTGGATGTGTAGTGACAATTTGCTAGTGTTTGCAACACTTTTCAACTGGACAATATGTGTGATTGGTCAACATGAGGGGAAGATGGGAAGAATGTTTGGCACGGAAGTTGCAACACTATCATGCCTTTGAAAACCCGAACGGAAAGCCGACTACCGTATGGTATTATGTGGATTGTCCCACACCATAGCCATTGGATGCGGTTGCATTCTTGAGGCCCCCCCCGAGAGTCTGCCTATGCCGCCACTTGACCCCGCTTGGTTGACCTACCGAGATGCTAGTGTTGCTCACCTAGATACGTTGTACCAACAGAACATTGGGAATTGGCAAGCATTCATGAGAGAGACACCGAGAAGACGTCGTAGAAGCCGAAATTCTGAAATTTCTGGAATTCATAGCAACTGATACAAATTTGAAATTTTTTGCAAATACTCACTACTTCATAACAATGGCTAACATAAGGAAAACAAACAAATACAAGATACACTTGAAATAAAACTTCATCATTCTTGACAAACCCAAAATCTCTTCTTTTAAACCTATCACTTGCACTTTCATGACATTTCCACTTGATGCATCATGAGCTTCATCTTCACATGCTATCTTCAACCTTTTTGAAATTGTCAAATGATCTTCAGTCAACCACATCACAAAATTATTGCAATCTAAACATTTAAAATACGCTTTCATTGGATTATTAATTGACCCGGAAATCTTGATGATAGCATTTTTTCCACAACGTTGCAAGATTGATTCTTAAAATTAAGGCCTTCAATTTGGTGGTTTCTCCACATTGAGGATGATGTCGACATAAGTAGAGAGATGAAGAAGAAAATTGAAGGTAAAAATTTGGTGCTATTTAGGAAGTGAAGAAGAGAAGAAGATGAAGATGTTAATATAGTTGAGATTTAGGAAAAAATGGAGGGAATATAACCATTACAATTCAAAAATCTAACCGTTTGAAATTCAAAATATTGTTACCATTATCAATTAAAACATTGTAACCGTTTGAAATTTTAAAAATATACCGTTATAATTCAAAAATGCCGTTATATTTCAAAAAAACCGTTATAATTTAAAAATACCGTTACAATTCAAAAATACAGTTACAATTCAAAAATACCGTTACAATTCAAAAATCTAAACGTTTCAACTTCAAAAAATTGTTACCGTTTTGAACGACTTCTTATAAATAGCCCTTCCTATGTCCATTTCAATCATAACATCCCATCTTATTCACTATAATACTAAAATGGTTCTCACAAATACTCAAAAAATCAGAGCTTATCAACTAAGGATCGATGGTATCGTTGCGGATTTACCAGTGTTAGTGTCTCGCCTTGAATTAGTCGTTCAAAGTGCCACTGTATGGAACTTGCTTGAAAATCCTCCACTTGGCAGCCTTTGTATCATCTTAGCCGGAAACTCGAAGCATATACTAACTCCAGCAGTTACTGATGAGGTTGTTTCTGATGAAACATTAACCGAAAAGATGTGGGAGTTTCGCAGGTTAAAAAGTGATGTCCTTGTCTATTTTGAGCGCATACTCACTGTTAGGCCCAGTTTAGCCTGGTCTGACTCCAACCTGGCCTGACTTTATTAGTCTGGTTGAAGTAACCTGAGACCGGACAAATCTAACTACTGTTCAGATATTAAAAGAATATTATAGTAAGAAGGCTACCAAATCCTAGAAGAGAAGCCTGATAGTAAGTACAGAATAACCTGGCAGAGCATTAAAACAGGCTGGATTGAGAAAGATAAACAAGAAATGCGGTTGTTGGGAATTAATAGTCGTGTCCTATACTCAAGGAAGACCAAGTCCAACCATAAGACCCTATCATCTATGAATCAAGACGGAAAGGAGAAGAAGAGCTGAGGATTCGTTAAAGGAAGATTAAGTCAAGCGGATTAATAGGGAGCATGCCCTATTAATCCGGCAACAACTCCTACATTTGGGGAGGACGTTGATCATTGTAACGTTAATAATAAGAACGTTAATAGAGAAAGAGGGCTATATATAGAATTTGTAAATAGATAATGAAGGATCAATACTTACACTTTAATTATTCTACACTTTTTCTATCTTTCTTTACTCTGAAGATAACCGATCTCATATACAAATTTGTACTCAATTCGTCCATATAATATAAGCAATATTATCTATACTTAAGTCTTTTTCTTATTAATTATTCCTTAATCTCTGCCAAATACATAGAACTAGATACCCAAACTACTCTCTCATCAGGCCGGATCCGTTCAGGAAAATCCTGCTAAAACAATTGGCGCCCACCGTGGGGCATCTAGTTTTTTAATCAAAAAAAAAAATTTTTCCTTTTACCATCTTTTCATTTAATATTCACACACAAAAATGGTGGAACTCACCGCAGAACAACAATTAGCGGCTGCCCTGGCCAAGATCAAAGAATTGGAAACAATCCAAGAGAAGGCAGCCCAAGCAGAAGCAGAAATCAATAGGCTGAAGGAGTCTGAGTCTAGCCTGAGAAAGAAATTGGAAAATCAGGCTTCGGGCTCCAAGACCAGATTTGAACCAGGAACCCCATTCTCATCCATTATCAAAAACATTGACTTCTCCAGTTTTGGGACCCCGGAGAAGGATACATCATCTGATACTCCAACCATTCCCAATAACGAAACAAACAAGATCGAAGCAAAGAATAATGATGGCCATGCTTCAGAAATTCAAAAACTCCACCATAAAATAGAAAACATACTGGAGTGCCGGACCCGTGGTCAAGTAGAAGTTGATGACTTTGCAGATTCATCTTTTGCGGATGAAATTGCAAAGATTGATCTCCCAAGAAATTTCTTGTTCCATCCATGAGAACTTATGATGGAACCCTCGATTCACAAAATCATGTTGCCATATTCAAAAAGAAAATGTTGGCTGCCTCAA
Source organism: Silene latifolia (assembly GCF_048544455.1). Taxonomy (NCBI): domain Eukaryota; kingdom Viridiplantae; phylum Streptophyta; class Magnoliopsida; order Caryophyllales; family Caryophyllaceae; genus Silene; species Silene latifolia. The sequence continues at coordinate 352,826,740 of NC_133538.1, forward strand.
TACCCAGTGAACTCGGGCAGTCCGCATGTGTAAGGGCTTTGGTACAACCCCGACCGAGCAAAGACATTACGGTGATTCATTAATCTTCCAAATGGAGGTATCAAGAATTTTGCAGAATTAATCAATGTCTTCAATCAACAATTTGCGAGAAAGCAGAGATATGGCTAAGAGACCCAAGAACTGTTCAGGGTAAAGCAGCTTCCTGAAGAATCTCTCAAAGAATTCCTGGCCAGATTTGTCAAAGAAAAAGTGGCCATTCCTGGTGTGATGAAGAAACGTAGGTAGAAGCCTTGAGCAAGGGGTCCCGCTGACAGTGACATCTATGCGGACGACCAAGAAAGCATGCCCAACCTTTGCTACTGTTCAATCCATTGCCTTAGAGCATGTCAGATTGGAAGAAGACCTCAACTTCAGAACGAACTCATCCGGGGGAAAGCAAGGCTATGGACACACTAACAGGAAAAGCTCCTACCAGAAAGGAGGCAACCCCAGATCAGCACCCTATTCCAGGCTGAAAGATCCGAAGTCAACATGGCACAAGAACACAGAGGTAACCTTTCTAGCCTACCAACTATTCCTGAATATAACTTCTCTATCAATACTGCAGGATTAATTAAACGCTCGGAAAGCCCGGGAGATACAATCGGATGGCCCAAGAAATCGACAACCCCAGGAAAGACCCAACAAGATGGTGTGACTTCCATCGGGATATCAGGCACACCACAGAAGAATGCATCCAGCTCAGGAAACAAGTGGCATATCTCTTAAAGAAAGGCTTCTTGAAGGATTTAATCCAGCAGCCAAAGAACAAAGATGAAGGGCAAAACAAGAGGGATTCAGGGAACAACAGAGATCCTCCTCCTCCTCCCCCCATCTATGAAGTCAAGTTCATAAATGGAGGATCGAAATCTGTGGTCCGACCAGCTCTCACCGCCAAAAGAATATCCAGGGAATCCAGACTTCAACCTCCTTCCAGGCCCAAGTCATTGCCCGCTATTACCTTTGATGACTCGGACCTGCAGGGAATATCAGATCTACACCACGACAGCTTGGTAATCACCATGCAAATTGGCACAAAGAAAGGTATCAAGAATCCTCGATAGACGGAGGCGATTCAATCAACCTGGTGATGCTTGACGTCCTCAAAGCTATGAAGATAGATGAAGGAAAGATCATCAAGAAATCTAGCGTCCTGGTTGGATTCAGCGGAGAAACAAAGAACACCTTGGGAGAAATCAGCCTGCCAACCTATGTGGAAGGCGTGGCGTCATATGAAAGATTTGGAGTAATGGATTGCCTATCCTCATATAATGTAATCTTGAGCAGACAATGGATCCACAATGTCAAAGCAATCCCATCAACATACCACCAATGTGTGAAAATAACAACAGAATGGGGGATAACCACCATCAGGGGAGAACAGAGGACAGCTCAGGAATGTTACACTCAGGCTTTGAAACCCTCAAAGTCAGGTAAGTCCCTTGCATAACAATTAAAGTCACCTGTCAGGGAAGAATATGTATGTAATACCCGCCCTTTTAGGTACCCTTTAACCATCTTTGACTGTCCTTGGGAACGGGAGTAGTCTTAGAAAAGTATGCCAAAAACCTGTTTGAGCTGCGTGTAAGAGTGGTACTCGATAGAGTAGAGGCTACTCGATCGAGTAGCTAGGGCACTCGATCGAGTAGGGGGGCACTCGATCGAGTAGGTTGGGTACTCGATCGAGTGCCGGGATTTCAGCGAGGGTTTTATATCGCGTTTTGTTAAATCCGCATATCACTTCCGCCACTTTCCTCCTATCCTTCAGTCGCCCCTTTCCCTTCCCTTTCACCTCAAAACCTCCATGGATGCCTCTTGAAGATTCTTATGCCTTAGCGGGCGTCCTTGAGTCGGGTAGCGGTCTTTTGCCTTGTCTCTCCCTAATGGGTATGTCATAATCATCATCCGTGCCTTTGTCTCTATAGTTAGGGTTTGCTTGTAGTAATAGATATTTGTATGGTGGTTATAGGCTTTGCTTGGTCATTTGGATATGTTATCGTCGGCATGGATTGGTTGCGGTTGCTTAAAGGTAGGTTCGCCTACTCAGTTTCTGTGGATGGTCTAGTGTGTCGGTCGTTGTGGTAGTATTGTGGTTGTTTGATATAGTAATTGTGTGTGTTGTGATTGTGGTTGTGATGGCTGTTGATGGTTCTCGAGATGCGTTCTCTACCGAGTGGGGTCACTTGCGGGAGTGGCTTCACGCCCTAGTTTCGCCCTTCGTGGAACCCGCCACGAAAGGGGATGTGCACATTAATGAGCAGGGTTATCGCTCGTATGATGAGCGGGGCTTAGGTGGGAACGGCTGCGGTCCCCCATCGGGCAGGATCGGTCCAAAGTGGACGGTCGATGACAGTTTGGTTGGATTGTTGAGGTTGCGATTGGGGACCGGTGTCATTGCTTGTATTGTCGTTTGTAGTTGTCTCGTCTTGTCTCAGTACTGACCTTGTGTGGTTGTTTGTTTGTTATGTGTCTGCCGTGATCCCTTATGGTGAGCAGTCGGTCTTAGCAGGTGTTGGTGTTGATGATAGCTGGAGTCCGGGCAGGGATGAGTCTTCACGAGTTATGATGGTCATAGCGAGTAGTCCTTGAGTTGTACCTTTGTATTGTATTTTGGTTTAAATCACTTGTAATACCACTTAATGGTTCTTTTATTGATGTTTGATAGTTACTTTCCTCGGGCAACCGAGATGGTAACGCCCTTATATGCTAAGGAAGGCCTAGTTAAGGCTCCTCTGAATATGGGGGTGTTACAAAGTGGTATCAGAGCGACGATTTTGGAACTGTAACAAATGAACATAATGAATGTAGAGAGTCTAATAAAATGAACCTGGTGTATGTGTAATGGGAGCCCCACTGATGCTAGATTTTGGGTGAGTAGGCGCCCTCATTTCAAAATTTTGGCCCCATGACACTTAAGCCAGTCACATGGGATGGGAAGGTGGAGTCCGTGTGTCTATGTGCGCTATGTATGTTAATTGTGCCGGAGCTACCTCCGGTTAAGTTTTGTTAGAATTAATAGAGGTGTGATAGTAATGTTTGGGCCGAGTATGGTAATTAGTGACGGGATTATTGAAGCTCGTTGGATGATTAGTGAGCTTATAGGATAGCTAGGAGTTATGTGACGAGATTATACGTCACGGAGATGCGTGAAAGTGTGCATTTGAATGTGTAATATGAGTAGCGAACATGTAAGTGTTTGTCATAAAATTAATGATAATTATAGTATGGATGAGTAATGATTCGAATCACGGTATATGGTAATGTGTATATGCCTTATTAGCTAGTTGGAATTTTTCATTGCGAAATATTTGAATTATGCAAAATAGATTGCTTAGAATAACATGTAAGGCATAATTGATTAAGTGATTTGCAAAGTATATAATTATGTGATAAGTGAATATGGAGAATTAATGTGAACTATACGTTTCAAGTTGATGTAAACACGAGTTTAGTAATGGCATGAAAAGTAAGTTTAAATGTAATAAAATGACACGGCTAGATTTATACATAACTCGGTGACAGGTAGACCGAGTTGGGTAATTTGTATAACGTAACGTGATATGTCTCTTAGTTGTTGGAGAGTTGTAGTTTGTGTGACGATGGTTATAAAACGTGATTGAATGTGATGATTTGTGTCGAATTCCGAACTTAGTTGGAATCGACACGCGATGTTGTTTTTGCAGGAATCTTCAAGTTATTTCGTACCTATGATCGAGCACTTAATTATACTTGACCGAGTGCAAGTGCGTATTAGACCGAGTAGACCTCACTCGATCTAGTTAGGAGACTATAACGTCGGAGTGTGGGAAAATTCCTGCAGACACTCGACGATTTAGCTCCTACTCGATCGAGTAGGGTGGTACTCGATCGAGTACCCAAGGCACTCGATCGAGTAGGAGTAGGTTCTTGTGCGAGAATTCCTACGGGTTTTCTTAAAACCCTTCATCTTTCTATTTCTTCTTCTATTTCCTCTATATCTCGACACTTTTACACCTAAACCACTCTCAATTCCTTATTTCCTCTCAGATTCTCTCTTTCTCTTGGGTTAATAGTGATTCTGGGGGTTGATTTTCTTGTTTAATTCGTTTCTTTACTTTACTAATTAATCAAGGTATGTGATTCTTCTTAATTTATGTGATTTGTTACTTTAAATGTGTTAAAATAGAGTAATAATCTGAAATTTTCGATTATAATGGTCAATTTGGTGCTCTTAATTGTTGAAACATGATTCACATGCTTTCTTGCTATGTTTGTTGGTGGTTAATTGCTGTAAATTAGATTAGAAATTGCAAAATTGAACCCGAAATTTCTAGGGTTTCCAAAATTGAAAACGATTTTTGGTTGTTTTACAATGGATAAATGGTAGTATTGAGCCTTAAGTACTGACTATAACATGTTGAAAGATAGATTTTGATGATTTTACCCTTAGAAAGTTGCCTTAAAACTCCGTCTTAAAAGTGCCTTATGGGAAATTCGTGACTTAGAATTAGAAAATTGATGTTGTAATTGACAATATAAGCATGAATTAAACTTCAATATGATAATAGGAACAATGATTGATGAATACATGCCACAATTTTCACAAATTTTGTAAAAGACCGTCCGAAAGTTTTGATTGAGTTGTTTTACATAATGGTGAAGGGTGATATTGATTTGTCATAAATTATTCATTCTCTTGAACTAGTAACATGTAACTAGCAATGTACTAGAACAACCCTTAGAAGCGTGATAGGGTATTCAAATTCGCTGAACATATGCGGCCATCATGATAATTACTTTCACCCCTATGCCTTATGAGTAGTAATAATATGAACTTGTGTGTTGAAATCGTATAAAGCGCTAAAGAACATGTATACTTATTTCCATACCCAAAGTAACAACGTGAAATATGTGCTTCACATGCTGAGAATGGTTGGAAAATTTGTGTGTATCTAGCTGAGCAACTAAGTTTGGTGACATGATTTATGTGCTTCATATATGGAACTGGTTGATGAATTAGTAGACTTACTAAGTATATAGAACCCAAATTACATGAAGTATATGCTTGCATGTTTATATAAATTGTTTGAACATATGTCTAAAGCAGATGCCGAGACTAAACCTTGGAACCCGTCAGAGTAAACGGGGAAGGGTTGATCCACTTGAGAGGGGGGAGGCTAGTGGACCGGTAGTACCCGCAGTTTCTGAGTACCCATCTGTTGTTTTCGTTGACTTTAAGCAAAGAGAGCGTTTTGTAGCTTTACAAAAACGCAAGATGAGACCCACAAAGTGTATAGACACCGGTGTGCTAGAAGAGTTGGAAATAGAGACGGATGTCCGTCATATTTTCGAGACCTTGGGGTTTACGGGTTTGTACAGGCTAAGGAAGCACACTTACCCTTTTCTTACCCTAGAATTCATGAGCTCTTTTAACTATGACCCAGCGGGTCAGACTGTCGAGTTTAGATTGATGAATACCGACTTCTTGTTGACCATGGACTGTTTGCCTCTCACCTTGGGTTGGCCAAGCCTCCCAAGGACTCCATCACCGACATTCCGTGAGTGCGGCGTCGCGCCTAATGCCTTGCTTGACTGGGAAGCAAGCTCCCACCTCGAGCAATATGCTGATTAACGACGTTCAGCACATCACCTTGAGAATCTTCCTCCGTTCTCTTTCAAACCTCCTCTATGATAGAAAGGATATCAGTAAGTTGAACAACCATGAGGTCTTACTTCTGATGTCGTACCTGAACCCGGAGCGGACCAAGAAAGTGGTCTTCAACGCTCCTTCCATAGTTTGTGCTGCTCTTGCCTTGATGGCTTCTTCTACTTCTCGATACCGAGTTGTGGTGCTATTGCCACTCGGTTAGAATGAAAAGCTAACCTCCTTTGAGGCTTCTTCAGCGTACGTGCCTCTAGTTACCCCTGTGCCTACCATGGATCGTGAATACTATCTCGACCTGAAATGGTTGAGAACCTTGGCTGACGGTAGCCTAGCATGGAGAGTGTATGGCATGAGTTGGATGAAGATTCGGCTCCTCGAGCACCTCCCACCCACGAGCCCTTAGAGCGGCGGTGGTGTTGTGGATGGGGACGATGAGGAGGAGGAGGAGGAGGAGGATGAGGATACACCCCGCCAGCTGCAGACCTATCTCATTGATGGCACGATCCTCCAGGAGATGCCGGAGCCGACGAAGGGCGAGAATGCGGAGGTCCAGAGGGTGGAGAGACCCAGAGTGGTGAGGGGGCCCCGTCGAGTGAGGGAGAGGGCCTCGGAGTCTAGGCCACAGCCAGTAGCACAGCAGCAGCAGCAGCCTTTCCCGTACTACCCTTACCTCGACACCCCGGAGACGCGATCCAGTTACCTAGCGGAGAGAGTGTCATCTACCTTGACACTCCGGAACATGCACGAGATGGCGTACGCTCGGGGGATAGGTACAGAGGGACCGCATCCAGTTTGGTGGAGTGGAGTTGGGGACTACTCGGGGGTATTCCATTCCTACGGGGTGGAGCAGTCGACGTGGGGGACACCTCAGTCCTTCCCTTACGGCGGCTTGACTCCATGGTACGCAGGCCCAGGAGCAGGAGGAGCAGGAGCAGGAGTGGATGCGGGGATTGGGACATCAGGAGCTGGTACTTCGGGTGGTGGTGATGATGAGGTGATGTTGGAGCAGCAGCAGCAGGAGGAGTGATACTCCTCGTTCTTATATTTGTTGATAGTAGTTGATGTTAGATGGTGATATTGTTGTTAGACTTTGGTAGTTGTTTCCTTTTGTTTTGAGACTTAGTTGGATCTGTATGATTGGCCATAAGGCCGAATTTGATACTCTAACTGATTGCAGGATATTGGAAGTCGGGGAGTCGACCCGACTCGATTTTATATGACAAGTATGCGCATGGGTGTTAACTCGTGACAGGTTTTTATGAGGAATTGGCCTGTAGGTACTCGACGTAGTACCCGTACTCTATCGAGTAGCTACAGGATGAGACGAGGGAAAAGTTTCTGACCTGTAAGCCACTCGATCGAGTAGCCTAGACACTCGATCGAGTAGCATGGCACTCGATCGAGTACCGCTACCTACTCGATCGAGTAGCACTGCATTCAGGAGGTTTTTGAAAATTAAAAATGTTCAATTGTTTTATAATTGCAAGTTTATTGTTTAGTGTGGTTATTAGTGTGTAGTAGCACCTTTGAACCGTTAATTTCATATGTTACAAGTCATGATTGCAGTTTTGTAAGCGCATTTGTCACGATTAGTAAGGCGGTAATCATTTCTTGTTACTTTTATTTTGTATACGCCTCATTACGATCAGTTTATCGGAGTTGTAGCTTCTCGTACATTTGTGCTTACCATATTAATATATGTTATCAACGGTGACTAGTGATTCCGGTGGCGTGTGTGTGATTTTACTTTAACAAGTATACGATTAGTGAGTAATGTCCATAATAATGTGGTTTTCTTTCATGTTTTGATGCCATAATAAGTAATACGTGTTGATGTTGGGTGGTGAACTTCGGGGACGAAGTTCCTTTTTAGAGGGGAAGAGTAATGTCGCGAAATAAAAAAGGTCTGTCTTTGAATAATGCTTTGCTTGCTTATAGTGTTGTCGGTATTATGTTTTGCTTTGATTACAAAATTTCCGAGATATAACGAACTACTTTAGTCATTTAAAGTGAAGGGGTTGTATGTTGCAAGAGACGGTCATGAAAAATAGTTATAGGGTGATAAATCGTACTCGAGTCACGTTGCCAAGTAACATGGTGACATTAGTTGTACCACAAGAAAGTTGATGGAGACATGTTTTAGATTGTGATTTGTGATTGTTAATGTATGTTGGGAAATCGTGAGCGACGATTCGCGTTGCGAGTTGGATGAATGCTTTATATATATGTAAAATAACGGTTGACTGTGATAAAGCTTGCATGATAGTGACAAGAGTCGATAGGTGTAAATGTGGTCGGTGATGATGATGACATGGGGGGGGATGGTATTTTCGGGGAGGTAATGGTTTGGCGGAAGTTTAGTAAGGTCGTGTTGTTTCCATGTCGTGAGCGGGAGAGGTGAGTTGAACTTCGGGGACGAAGTTCTTTTAAGGGGGAAGACTGTAATACCCGCCCTTTTAGGTACCCTTTGACCATCTTTGACTTTCCTTGGGAACGGGAGTAGTCTTAGAAAAGTATGCCAAAAACCTGTTTGAGCTGCGTGTAAGAGTGGTACTCGATAGAGTAGAGGCTACTCGATCGAGTAGCTAGGGCACTCGATCGAGTAGGGGGCCACTCGATCGAGTAGGTTGGGTACTCGATCGAGTGCCGGGATTTCAGCGAGGGTTTTATATCGCGTTTTGTTAAATCCGCATATCACTTCCGCCACTTTCCTCCTATCCTTCAGTCGCCCCTTTCCCTTCCCTTTCACCTCAAAACCTCCATGGATGCCTCTTGAAGATTCTTATGCCTTAGGAGGGCGTCCCTTGAGTCGGGTAGCGGTCTTTTGCCTTGTCTCTCCCTAATGGGTATGTCATAATCATCATCCGTGCCTTTGTCTCTATAGTTAGGGTTTGCTTGTAGTAATAGATATTTGTATGGTGGTTATAGGCTTTGCTTGGTCGCTGGATATGTTATCTGTCAGCATGGATTGGTTGCGGTTGCTTAAAGGTAGGTTCGCCTACTCAGTTTCTGTGGATGGTCTAGTGTGTCGGTCGTTGTGGTAGTATTGTGGTTGTTTGATATAGTAATTGTGTGTGTTGTGATTGTGGTTGTGATGGCTGTTGATGGTTCTCGAGATGCGTTCTCGGCTGAGTGGGGTCACTTGCGGGAGTGGCTTCACGCCCTAGTTTCGCCCTTCGTGGAACCCGCCACGAAAGGGGATGTGCACATTAATGAGCAGGGTTATCGCTCGTATGATGAGCGGGGCTTAGGTGGGAACGGCTGCGGTCCCCCACTGGCAGGACTGGTCCAGTGGACAGTCAGTGACAGGTTTGGTTGGATTGTTGAGGTTGCAGTTGGGACTGGTGTCATTGCTTGTATTGTCGTTTGTAGTTGTCTCGTCTTGTCTCAGTACTGACCTTGTGTGGTTGTTTGTTTGTTATGTGTCTGCCGTGATCCCTTATGGTGAGCAGTCGGTCTTAGCAGGTGTTGGTGTTGATGATAGCTGGAGTCCGGGCAGGGATGAGTCTTCACGAGTTATGATGGTCATAGCGAGTAGTCCTTGAGTTGTACCTTTGTATTGTATTTTGGTTTAAATCACTTGTAATACCACTTAATGGTTCTTTTATTGATGTTTGATAGTTACTTTCCTCGGGCAACCGAGATGGTAACGCCCTTATATGCTAAGGAAGGCCTAGTTAAGGCTCCTCTGAATATGGGGGTGTTACAATGTAGCACAATCACAGATGGAAACAGGAGAGGTCATATTAGACCCAGAATTCCCTGACAGGAAAGTACTCGTAGGGTCAGATGCACCCGACTCAATCAGACCAAATCTGGTAAGCTTTCTCAAAACTAAAATGTCTTGTTTTGCTTGGTCACATTTTGATATTACTGGTATAGATGCTGATGTTATTACTCATAAGTTGAATATTGACAAATCCTTTAAGCCTGTACAGCAAAAGAGAAGAAAATTCGCTGCAGAGAGGCATGAAATCATCAACCAAGAAGTTGACAAGCTACTAGACATGGGAATGATCAGGGAAGTAATGTACCCTGACTGGCTTGCAAACGTAGTAGTAGTTCAAAAGAAAAATGGCAAATGGAGAGTCTGTGTAGATTACACCGACTTAAACAAAGCCTGCCCAAAAGATCCATTTCCCCTGCCACACATCGATGCAATGGTAGATGCCACTGCAGGCCACGAAATGCTAACATTCATGGATGCCTCCAGCGGATTCAATCAGATAAAAATACACCCTGCAGACCAGGAAAGCACGGCTTTCATCACTGAAAGAGGTATATATTGCTATACTGCTATGCCCTTTGGATTAAAAAATGCAGGTACAACCTACCAAAGGCTAGTCAACATGATGTTCAAAGACCAGATAGGAGACACCATGGAAGTCTATATAGATGACATGGTAGTCAAGTAAAAAAAGGCAGAAGACCACGTCAAAGACCTGGAAGTAGCGTTCCAAATAATGGAGAAATTCAATATGAAGCTCAACCCACAAAAATGCCACTTCGGAGTCTCAGCAGGCAAGTTCCTGGGCTATATGGTGACAAAAAGAGGAATAGAAGCCATTCCTGAACAGATCAAAGCTATTCTAGAGTTAGAACCACCAAAGACGGTCAAAGACATACAAAAGCTGACTGGAAGAATAGCGGCCCTGAACAGATTCATTTCACGATCATCAGAGAGGTGCAAATCATTCTACAACCTGCTAAGAAAGAACAAGGACTTTTCATGGACCCCTGATCATCAGGCCGCCTTTGAAGACCTAAAGATATATCTATCCTCTCCTCCCTTGCTGGCAAAACCAGTCAAAGATGAACCCCGACAAAGTATAATTCGATCCACGAAAAGCTTCTTTGTCAGTGCAGTCTTGGTCAAAGAAGCAGACGGACAACAACACCCAGTCTATTATGTAAGTAAGATCCTACTAGACGCAGAGATCAGGTATGACCTGCTTGAAAAATATGTTTTAGCTTTAATTATGAGTTGCACAAAATTAAGACCATACTTTGAAAGCCACCCTATAATAGTCAGAACCAATCTTCCTATCAAATCTGTACTTAGAAAGCCAGAATTATCCGGACGAATGTGCAAATGGTCAGTCCAGCTGAGCACATACAATATAACATTTGAACCAAGGACAACAATTAAGTCACAAGCATTAGCAGACTTTGTGGCTGATTTTAGTCCGACCCTAGAACCCGACCTTATAAAAGAAGTGAATAAACTGACTAGCGACCAAACAGACCTAGAATGGACCCTATTCGTCGACGGTGCAACCAACATGAGGGGCACAGGCCTGGGGGTAGTACTAAAATCGCCACAGGGGGATAAGATAGTACAGGCTATAAGCTGTGCATTTGAGGCTACCAACAATGAGGCAGAGTATGAAGCCCTAATAGCGGGATTAAAGGTATGTATTGACCTTGGTGTACAGAACCTAAAGGAACGTACTGATTCCCTTCTCATCTCCAACCAAGTAAATGGGATATATACTGCAAAAGACCCCAAAATGATGCTTTATCTAGATGTCGTTCAAATTTTAAAAGGAAAATTTCGAAGTTTCAATATTGACCAAATTCCCAGGGACTTGAATACCCAGGCCGATGCTCTAGCCGGCCTAGGATCTAACTTCAGTCCCCTAGACTTCGACAAAATACCCATCGTACATTTATTAGAACCAGCAATAAATAAACAAGATGAAAGTTTCCCAATTTATATTGCCAATTCTTGGACAAAACCCTACTATGACTGGCTACAACAAGGAATCCTTCCCCTAAATAAGCAAGATGCCAGAGCACTAAAAATAAAAGCTGCTTCGTACACTATTATTGACAACGTGCTTTTTAAGAAATCGCAGTCGGGCCGTACCTCGATGCCTGGAACCACAAGAATGTGAACAGATATTATCGAAATCCATGAAGGACACTGTGGAAATCATAAAGGTAGAAGAAGCCTGGCAAGCAAAGTACTCGGAAACAAAGTTATTATTGGCCCACCCTGAGAGCCGATTGCCTGGAATTCAGCTCTAAATGTAAAGCTTGTCAAATTCATGGACCATATATCCATCAGCCATCTGAAGAACTACATTCTATATCCGCGCCCTGGCCATTTATGAAATGGGGCATGGACATAGTAGGAAAACTACCTCAAGCACCCGGACAGAAAGTTTTCATGCTAGCAATGACTGATTACTTCTCCAAATGGATAGAAGCTGAATCATACAGGCAAGTCAACGAGAAGGATGTCATAGCATTCATAAAACACAACATCATATGTAGATATGGCATCCCCTCTGAAATAGTATGCGACAATGGCACGCAATTTGTGGGAAAAAGAACAGCAACCTTCTGTGCTCAATGGAACATCAACCTGGTAACATCCACACCAGGATATCCAAAAGCCAACGGTCAGGCAGAATCCAGTAATAAGGTGGTAATCAGCTGTATAAAGAAGAAGCTGGAAAGAAGAAAAGGCAGATGGGCTGAAGAGCTTCCCCTGGTCCTCTGGGCTGACAGAACCACACCTAAAAATTCCACAGGCCAAACCCCTTACTCCTTGGTCTATGGATGTGAAGCAGTAATCCCGGCTGAGGTAAAAATTCCATCAGCCAGATATAACATGAACACAATAACCAGCAATATACCTCTAATGGAGGACAACCTGGACCTAACAGAAGAACTAAGAGATGCAACAAGATCGGACTAGCAAAGATATCGGCAAAGGGTTGCAAAAGCTACAACAAGATCACAAAGCCAGGGTATTCAGGGTAGGAGACCTTGTCCTCGGGAAAGTCTTCCAAAACACAAAAGAAAAGAATCTTTGGCAAATTGGCCCCAACACGGGAAGGTCCCTACCGATTGAGTCGTAGTCGGCCAAGGAGCTTATAGATTACAAACCCGGACGACGAAATGATCCCAAGAGCTTGGAATATTACACATTTAAAACTATTTCACATATAAAATATATCTCTCAATCCAGGTATAATTTTTTCCTTAACATTTCTTGCCTGGCTTGATATGAAACTACATGTATGATACTTGCCATTATATGAATAAATGTCGTATATGATTTCATCAAATTATGTGCCCAAAAACTTATCTATGTTCTCATATGCACTTTTACCAAGTAGAATCTTCAATACTTGTTTTACATACTGCATTTTATCTAAAACAAATCCTGAAGATTGGGGGCCACCCCCACCAAATATCCAACTGATATCCAAATTTGGTTGCGAAAAAAGCCTTTAAATACTGAGCTCCACTTAACATACAAAACTGGAAAACTCCTTCCTGATTTGTATAACATAAATGGGTCATAAGCCCTCCAGACAGGCAGGGGACATAAGCCCTCCAGACAGGCAACAACCCCACCCATAACAAACAAAAATATATATATATATATATTAAACTGGCCAGATCCAGCACAAAAACTGGCCCGATCCAGTTAGATAACTGGTCAGATGCAGCGCACATCCGACATTACAAAAGTACCTTGTCAAAACACAAAAAGAAACAAACAAAGACCAAATATTTATTCATTCAAAATAGTCGGCCCTACCACACACCTAATAATCATCCATTCCAGGAACATCCCCCTTGGATGGGCCAAAAAATTCCTAAATATTCATTCCAGGGACATTCCCCCTGGATAGACCAAAACCTAAAAGAAAAATCTAAGTTATTTTTGAGCCAGTAACCGACTCACAACCATCCACCATTTCCTGGTTGTCGATTTTGCCTTGGAAGGAGGAGAATCCACTTCTTCTTCTTGACCCATATTGGCCAAATCGGATACCGAGCGTCCAATCTTGTCTCATCCCGGTCCGGATCCCAATTAGCCCGGTCAGATTCCGGATCCCTCATAGCATCAACCCGACCTTTCCCGAAGAAGTACTGAGCAACATCAGCCAACCGCGCCTCCACCAATTCCTTTTCAGCAGCAAGCTCCTCATTTTTTCTCAAACGATCTTGCATTGCCTTGCTTCTCAGCCTCCAACTCTTGCCCGACAACCTTCTCAAAGCATTTTTGCGGCCACCTCACAAACTATAGCACCCTAGTTGCCTCTCTAGTGCCCCCACTGGGATTGAAGTACTACCTCATTACTCCCCGGATGTATGCAGTCACGGTTAAGGTTATCTAGTTTTTCCTCCAAACTAGTAACCCTGGCCTGGGCATCCCCGAGCCGACAAGCGAGAGCCAACCCGCATCCAATCCCTACATATATATAAAATCAATCAGCCAAGTACAAGGCAAAACAAAAAGCACATGAACAATTAAAAATATCCCTTTACAAATAACCTCATTAGCCTGGGAAGCAAGTTCAGCAGCCTTTGTTACAAGAGAAGTCAGAATAGAAACCACTGTGGTAGACGACTCAAGGGTACTAGCGACAAGAGCGGCCGCTCATTTTTGCAGAAAACTCATTTATCCGTGCCGGGCATCATCCATGTCATCAATCTTAGCAGTGCACTTGCCTTATACTCCCGATTGGCCGAGCCTGGATAGGCTCTTTCTCTCCCTCCTCCTCTTCGAGGATAACATCTTCCCTCTTGCTTTTTGGAGCTCGGACGACCTCCGGTGACACTAGCCGGGTGGATCTTGAGAAGGCTGGGACATCGAAACCAGAATATCAAGCGTTTTGTCACTCCCACTAGCCTCCTGGCTCTTGGACTGTTCAGCAATCCTAGCCACCCCAGCCTTCAAATCCTTTGCAGAAAAGCTGGCCAACCTAGCAGAAGACCTAAATACTGAATATATAAAGAATATACGTAAGTATCAGATGATAAATGACAAGAAGATAACAGTTAACATAAAGACATACAGAAGACGTACAGGAAAGAGCAGTAGAGCTAGGCTTGCCTTTGGGTACTTTGACCCCAGTCAGCTTGGTCTTCATATACCGGGGCAACAATTCCCTGCCCAAACTAGCTGGCCAGGTCCTCTCTTCCTCAGGAATAGCAAGGAAAGCCTCTATCCTGGAAACAGCTTCCTCATCAAGAGGATCAAAGCTCCAATCAGGAGCTGCAAAAACCGTCAAAATTACACAGGTGAAAATCAAAATCTATTAATTTCATGTAATATATATTGCAAAATAAGAGTACAGGGAACCTACCACTCTCCAAGGGAGGATATCTCAGATAATCAAAGCCTGATCCCAAAGTCTCAGTCCGGACAAACAGGAAAGTCTTTGCCCAACTTTTATCATCTCCAGAGTCCAGGTTAGTAATTAATGGAGACATTTTCGATTTAATTCTCAAATTAAAACGACCATTAACTGGATTTTTCATATGATAAATTGCCTTGATATCATTAAGGGTAATTGTGAGATTGTGCTTAGCACACAAATTTTCAACAGAATGGATAAGTTTCCAAACCATTGGCATAATCTGAAAAGGTGATACTTCCATTGCACGAATGGTATCAATCATTAAAGGGGTAAAAGGTAACTTACACCGCTTTGAACGCCCATTCATAAATACAAAACCAACCAGGTGACACCCAGTTAGCTCGATCGACAAGATTCAGGGATCCATACCTCAGTAGACTCAGGAATTATTTTCTTCTCCCTTAATATCTTGTCATAATTTGTTTTCAACAAGTTCTCTTCAGGAAAGTAAGGATCCAAAGATTGAAGGGCAGTGAACACAGAGTCCTGGTACTTAAAAGCCACAGCACGAGCAGGAGGATCAACTTCCATCACCTCTTCCTCCTGAACATCTGTGGGTTCAGGCTCAGCAGCAGCAGCAGTTTTCTGGGATGAAGGACGTTTTTTGGCTCCCATATCTTTTATTGTTTGATTTATTGTGATGAAGTTAAATTATCGAAAAAGTATAAATTAGCAGAACAAGATTGCTGAGAAATAGGGGAGAATTTCAGAAGAAAATTTAGCAAAGAAAGTGGAGGAAATTTGGTGAAGAATAATCTCGCCCCAAATACCGTATTTATAGAAGATGTATAACGGCATGGAAATCCTAGAAATTGCAAAACTGTCAGCATGACATCACTTAGCCGTTGCAGTGTTCAACGGTAACTAGGAGTCTAAGAGTCACTGAATAAATATGACTCTTCTTATTGTTTAACCCGGTAAAGTTGACATCTCACCCCTGGCCAGATCCAGCATGGGTAAAATGTCAAGGGGCAATTGTTAGGCCCATTTAGCCTCGGTCCGACTCCAACCCGGCCCGACTTTATTAGTCCGATTGAAGAAACCCGAGACCGGACAAGTCTAACTCTGTTCAGATATTAAAAGAATATTATAGTAAGAAGGCTACCAAATCCTAGAAGAGAAGCCCGATAGTAAGTACGAGAATAACTTTGGCAGAGCATTAAAACATTTGGATTGAGAAAGATAAACAAGAAATGCGGTTGTTGGGAATTAATAGTCGTGTCCTATACTCAAGGAAGACCAAGTCCAACCATAAGACCCTATCATCTATGAATCAAGACGGAAAGGAGAAGAAGAGCTGAGGATTCGTTAAAGGAAGATTAAGTCAAGCGGATTAATAGGGAGCATGCCCTATTAATCCGGCAACAACTCCTACATTTGGGGAGGACGTTGATCATTGTAACGTTAATAATAAGAACGTTAATATAGAAAGAGGGCTATATATAGCATTTGTAAATAGATAATGAAGGATCAATACTTACACTTTAATTATTCTACACTTTTTCTATCTTTCTTTACTCTGAAGATAACCGATCTCATATACAAATTTGTACTCAATTCGTCCATATAATATAAGCAATATTATCTATACTTAAGTCTTTTTCTTATTAATTATTCCTTAATCTCTACCAAATACATAGAACTAGATACCCAAACTACTCTCTCATCAGGCCGGATCCGTTCAGGAAAATCCTGCTAAAACACTCACCGTGCTCGATTATGCAACACTATCAGAATTATGTGCCGGTAGAGTGTTCAACCTAGGAAATGTCAAACTCGACATCATTTATTTCTATGATCAATATGTTGCTACTCAACCTGAAGAATTTGCGGTCGGAGACGATTTGGAAGATTTGGAATCGTCATCTTCATCAGCCGAAGATAATTAAGTTTGATAGTTATTTAATTACGTTTTAATTAAGTTGCATTTTCAATTTATGTCGTCGTTTAGTTTCCATTTAACTACGTTTTAATTCCCGTTGTATTTTCAATTTATGTTTTACCTTATTACGTTGTATCTCTGTATTATGTCCTATTGTTAAATTGTATCATGTTAAAATTAAGTTTTCGGCTACGTTTAATTTCCGTTAACTACGTTTTAATTTGTATCATTTAACGGATTGATCAATAAAAAGATTACTAAAATTAAATTAAGGAAAACAAAAAAAAAAATATAAAAAATATCCATACAAAGATACTAGAATTAAAATAACATAATCCGAACAAAGAGACAAACATAAAAAATAAAAAAAACTAGTCGTCATACACGTCTTCATAGTTGAGACGCATGTCCGCAAACAAATCCCCTATAGTCTCTCTCTCCGCCACCTCACTAGTTTGCTGGAAGACGTTCTTGAATTTACGACTAAGAGCTAGGGCGACCTCCGGCTCCTCATGAAACTCGACATACCGAAAATGGAGGCGGTGTTAGGGGGGATACAAATAGGGGTGTGAAATCTTCGCATACCAAGTTATGTACCCACCACCATACTCGAAAGACATATATGCTTTTGTTGGCAGTTTTCGTAATGGTGTGACCGAATTTTCGCTCCTCCATGTCCTATCGGGCTCTTGCTCAAAATCTAGCCTGTAATTCCCGTTCGCCGCGCGAGACTCAACAATCGGAATCGGCATCGGGACCGGGATAGCCTGACGGTACCCAAAATGACGCATGCACCGATCCAGCTGGTACGGCTCTACTATATCAAGATGCCTGATAAAACCCGAGTAAAGCGATACTCTGCAAGCTCCCTAGGGACGGTTCCCGTAGGGCAACCATCGGACATGCTCCGACCTAAGATCGTCCAAACTATGGCGATACATCTGAAAAGTATGAGAATCGCCCTTAGCCCGAGGCAAGCGGGCCCAAGCCTCGACTAAAGGACAGTCCTCAAGAAAGAATCCAGCGCCGGGTCAGAACTTGGGAAAGTACTCGTATATACATGCCTGGAGTAACGGTAGACACCCACTAACACGAGTACTATCTCGGCGCGATGCTATCCCTAACTGTTGGTACAAGTAAGCCAAACAAGCGGCACCCCAAGCATAGGAACCAACCCGATCATGACTATCAAACAAGGGCAACAACTGAGCGTTCACCCTATCACCACTCCTATACATGAAAAGAGTATGACCCAGTAAAATCAAGAGGCAAGCCCGTAACGAGTTATGCTCGTTCCCTAGGTGAACAACATTCCTCAAGTCTGATGTAAGTAAACTGCCATTCTTATATCGCGGTGGTACAACCTCAGACTCAGGAACTCCATAAAACCTCGCAATTTTCCCCTCAGACCCGCTCACCAGTAACAGGTATCCCAAGAATATGCTGGACATCATGGAGCATGATACTAATCTCTCCAAAATGCATATGAAAAGTGTTAGTATCCGGGTGCCACCTCTCGATAAAAGCACTAAGGAGGTTATCGTCTAGACCTGTGGTAACACACCCCTCAAAATCCCAAGCCTGCTCGCCTATACCCTAGCGGCAACATCCTCACTGAGACATATCTCCCTAATCTCCCTCGCAGCTTTCGGCCTCTCGTAGAGCTTCATCCACGACCTCATGTTCTCCGGGTTAGGGTCCGACCAACAGTTGAACGCAACGTGTCCACCAAAACTCCGTAAGATGGCAATGTTACTAGGACCACCAGGAACGGGCTCTCTCAGGATCCAAGAAGTATCCCTCTTCGGCCTCCTCGACCTATCCGTGCTAGAGGACGTCTCTCTAACACTTGAATAGCATCCTCTATAATCCCGACCCAACCTCTGAGTTAACAATCTCTGCAATGACGGGTTCTCTTGGACCCGATACTCTCCAGCATCCTCCTCCTCCGAACAGTCATCCGATGGCTCATCCTCTCTATCATACCTGTAACTACCGGCAACCTCCCGTGACCTCGTCTCCTCCGAATCACTACGGACGTGACCGGGAGTAGGCATCATAACCATGCGAGTCGTCTCTCGAAGTGGCGGTGGTGTTCGTGGGCCTTCTTAACACGCAAACGAGGCTTCGACATCGTAGCAATCTGCCCATCGGTACGGTCGTGTACGTTTGGCGGAGGCGGAGCTTGCATGATGGCGGGTTTTGTTAATTAAATTGGGGAAACTGAGAAATTGGGTTAGGGAATCTGAGAAATTACCTAAATTTGTTAAAATCGTGAAATTGGAGACTGTTTATGTGCATCTAAAACCTGTTTATGAGCATCAAATTCATGTTTTGGTGCTCCAAATTACGATTTTGTGAATGACATTGGCTTAATTGAGAAATTAAGGTTGGAGAAATTGAGAAATCACCTAAATTTGTTGAAATCAGGACATTGGAGACTGTTTATGTGCATCAAATTCATGTTTATGTGCATCAAATTCCTGTTTAGGCGCATCAAATTGTGATTTTGTAAATCAGATTTGCTTAATTGAGAAATTAAGGTTGGAGAAATTGAAAAATCACCTACATTTGTTAAAATGAGGGACTCAATTTCATGAATTATACTGTTGTATTATTGCTTATTTAATTTGTGACGTTTCTTGTTGCAGCAATAACGACAACTGCTCAATACTATCAAATACTTTTTCAAATGTAATTACAAATGAAGAAGCCATTGTTGAACTAAATGCAGCTCAGTCTGCACTTGCAGTTGAAGTTGGTGAAGTTGATATTCTCGAGGTTGTGACTTCTGAATTTATTCAAGGTATATTTAAGGTTCTCTTTTGTTTCATGACTGTCTTTGTTGCAAAGGGAAAAATAAGGGGACTGTATATTAACGCCACACAAACTGTATATTAACCTCACACAAACTGTTTATTAGGAAACAAGATTTTACCTAGTTCATGTATATAAGAGCTTATTTAATGCACATACAATGCTTTTCTATGCACGTACAAGACGCAGAATAAGATGTGGTATACCCGTGGGTCTGTAATTGAATGTAAATGGTGGGGCAGTCTACTTGAATTACCAACATAACATATTTCTTACTTTAATTTCATCACATATGCAGAGGAAGAGGAGACAAAAGCTTTTTCAAACAACACAAATCGGATATTTGAGTGTCCTATTCATCTTAAGCCTAATATGGGTATGGTATTCCCTACTCTTCAGCTCGGTATTGAGTTTTATAGATCATATGCGAAAGAGTATGGATTTGTGACTAAATTAGGATCACAAAAAGTTTCAAAGGGCGTCGTTACGCATAAAAAAATGTTTGTGTAATAAGGCTGGGGAGTGTGAAGCAAAGGGGACACAACAACGGAGGCAACGAATTAGGATAGGACGTCCTGCGTTAATAACTTTAGGCGAATTGATGAGGGTCAATACAAAATTTATGATTTTGATGAAGGTCACAATCATATGCCACAAACACCCTTAACAATGGTGCATTTGACGCAATCGAGAGAATTGAACATTATTCACAAAAAAGTATAGTTGACAACTCGAAGCTTAACCTAGGTCATGTTAAGTCCTTTAGGATATTGAAGGAGTATGTCAGAGGGTATAAGAATGTGGGTGCATCATTGGAAGACTTTAAAAAATTTTCAAGAGACATCAAAAAGTACTTAAGTGAAGGTGATGCTCAAATGCTTATTGACCATTTTATGAAAGTAAAACACATGTGTCCATCGTTTTAATTTGACTTTGAGGTAGACTTCCAAGGCAGATTGTCACATATTAGTTGGGCTAACCCTATTAGTATAAAAAATTATATGCTATTTGGAGACATGACATCTTTTGACACTACCTGTAGGAAAAACAAGTATAGAATGATATTTGGCCCTTTCACGGGGGTAGATCACTATAAGAGATGTGTGATCTTTGGTGTTGGGCTCATTATTAATGAAAGCAAATAGTCATTTGCCTGGTTGTTTAATAAGTTCTTAGATGCCATGGGGGGTTGTAATCCAGTTTGTCTGATAACTAATGAAGATGCGGGGATAGAAGAAGGAAAGAAATTAGCTTGGAAAGATAAGGTCAAACATAGGTATTGTATGTGGTACATATTGAAGAAACAGCCTGAGAAAGTAGGGGCTTCAATATGTAAAGAAACCGAGTTTCTGAAGGAGATAAACTCATGTGTTTTGGGGTGAAGATGTGGAACCACATGAATTTGAGGAAAGTTGGACAAGAATAGTTGAATCTCATAGGTTGTCTGAGAATGAATGGCTTAAGGAAAAATATGGCATTAGGCAGATGTGGATTTCGACATACTTTCGCGGCCTATTTTTATGAGGTTTGATGAGAACTACCTCAGGTCGGAATCAGAAAACCACTTTTTTAGCAACTTCACTAATCCTAATCTAGCCCTAGTTGAGTTTTGGATGCGATTTGAGAGTGCAATGGATGCACAACGACGAACCCAATCTAAACTCATTACACAATAAAAAACTCTTCTCCCTCGTTATCAACTCCTCTTGCTCTTGAAAAACACGCAGCAAATTCTTACACGCCCAATTTTTTTTACGAGTTTAAGATGAATTAAAAGCTACTTGCTTTTCGTGTGGGGTTGGGGATAAACAAAAAGATGATAACCATGCAATTGACTACATAGACATCATAGATCAAGAAAGAAACAAAACATATGTGGTTGGTTTCAAAATGGATGAAGTGAAACTTGTATGCACTTGCAAGAAGTTTGAAATACATAGAATACTCTGTCGACATATTCTCTGTGTCCTTAAAGATCGGGGATTTAAGAAAGTTCCAAGTGAATATCTACTTAGGAGGTGGAGCAAACTAGCAACCTGCCATCCAATCTTCAATTCTGATGGGCAGTTGCTTGCTGATTGCAGGGTAGTGCAAAAACAAAGGCTCGGAAAAAAGGCTGATCTCACAAAGAGAACGAGCTGTGGATGTGAACAAGAAACCGCTAAGTAAATGCAGGGCTTGTGGAGAGATGGCAAACCATGATAGTAGAAATCGTGACCGAAGGACAACCGACATTGAGTAGAGTAATTTTTTTGTAAAGAATATTTAAAGCATTATTGAATAATTTGGGACTTTTTATTTTATTAGATAGATGTTGGACTTGTTTTATGGATTAAGAGGAATGTAACACTTGTTTAAAGTGAGTTTTCTTGATTTTTTTACTAGTATCGTCGAATTTTCGAATTGATGAGCTGAGCAGGGGAAGAAAAAATTGTTATTTTGATTTAGAGGATACATGAGTTTTCCTGGTACCATTATTTCAAGCACATAGAGCGTTATTCCATGCACTTACATCGTTATTTCATGCACATACAACGTTATTTCATGCATATATTAGGCGAGTATTAATAAACATGAAGGTGATTAAATGTCTTGATTTGAATCATCGTGTACGACAAGTCTGGTAAAATGAGAATAGCCCAACATTATACAGTCATTGTTTGTTTGGACTTGTTATTACACTATCTAGTTCAATGTGCTTTAACAACGAATTGACCCAACATCAACAAATAATGTATAGCGTCATGTGATAAAAAATGAGAATAGCCCAACACTTAGGGCTTGCCTGGAATCCAGGGAATAATTTCGGGGGTAAATTTTAATTGGGTAATAATTACCGGGGAAGTTAATTACTTGGGTAATGAGTTTATTGATGATAGGTTTGGCATAAGGGTAATGATTACTGAGTAGATGTTTTACTCCCTTAATCATTACCCAGGGAGGAGGGTGGGTAATGTATTACCCTTTCATGAGGGTAATAGATTCAGGAGGTGAATAATTACTCTCATGCCAAACATGGAAAACGCACTTTAAATATTACTCCCATATTCATTCCCCTCCTTTTACTCTCAATCCAAGCAAGCCCTTAGATGTGATTAATTGATGTGGGCTTATTTTAATTTAAGCCCGTCCTATCAGCATATTAGGCGAGTATTAAGAAACATGAAGGTGATTTAATGTCTTGATTTGAATCATCATGTACGACAAGGTTGGTAAAATGAGAATAGCCCAACATCAACATGATGTGGGGTTGTAATGCATATTTTGGCTTACTTTTGAGGCCTAAGTTATGTTTATCGAGTCGTGTTAGTCATATTTAAGAGGAAAATCAGTAATTTAATGTGTGATGATCAATATAGATTATGGTTATTTCATGCATGTACATGGTTAATTGATGTACCTTCGTGGTTATTTCATGCACATAGAGCGTTTTCTAATGCATGTGTAAGATAAGTATTGAAAAACCGGAGAAATGTGATCCACCACTACATCCTTTTTGCTACCACATCCCCAACCGTCGAAGCTAATAATAAAATTACAAAATCTAAGTTAAAATGCAACATTTTAAAATTTCACTTGAGATTACTTTAAGATTTGTCCCTTGACACATGACTTATATATTTCATGCATGCACATTGTTGTTTCATGTACATAGAACATTTTTTAATGCATGTACGATGTTAGAGAGATTTCTGTACGACCTTTTCATTGTCCAATTTTGAAAATGGTCTCTCGTTTTCGTTGCCTCAAGACATGTTGTTTTTCCAGAATTAGTCCTGAAACATGACTTCATATCTTACACAACTTACATATTCCAAAATCTAATATGTACTCTCAAGACTTAGTGTATTAGATATTCCAGAATCTAACATGTACTAAGAATCTAATATTGCATAGTCTACTCAAATCAATAAATCAGATCAAAAAAAAAAAATGTAAGGCTCAGTGTTTCGAATGTAGGATTAGGTTCTCTGCCACTCCCTTTGCACATCACTCTACTCAAGTGTTTAGAAAATAACACCTAGTGATAATGCTATAAAAAAAGGGAGGAAATATTATTACGTAAAGGTCACTCCTAAATAGAATCTAATGAAAATAAAGTTAAAATTAGACAAAATTAAAATTAGGCATTCGAAAGTTCTTGATATTTACTTTTCTCTTGTTTTGCTCCCATTTGATAAGATGTGCAATCATACTCTCAGCATATTCATCCAAATCCTACATATAAATTTTATTTGACAACAAATATTGAAAGGCTTGAAATAAAATATACTGAATAATGTTCACAAAAATTTGTTGAAAAATTGATACCTCGTAACAACGTTCATCAGTCCATGATGCTTGATCACAACAATTTTCTAGCCACTTCAACAAATAAACTCCACAAGCATACCCGTTGTTTTGTCGAGGCATATTCACAACCTCCCACTGAAAAGTTTTGATCTCCAACAACCTTGTGTATCTCGAAGAGTCTCTTGCGATGATCTCCAAAGCAGGCAGGAGCTATACAAAAACAAGACAGTGAGTGATTGTGATTGTGGTATAAGGGTATTTAATGCACATACAAGGTTATGTCATGCACAGACAAGGTTATTTCATGCACATAAAGATCACCAATAGTATTTGCATTCGACAATGCATTTTGGGCAGTCAAAAACTGTTGAGCAGCCTTCTGTATATCATATGCCGACGGGAGCAGCTACGTCGTGGCGAGACGCCATAATAAGTCATGGTCAACATGTTTTTATGCAAAAAACTAATAAATTCTTTGAAAATATGCACAGTCTAGATTGCAAAAAACTAATAAATCATACCTGATCAAGTAAAAATTTACGTCTGACATCACGGTGCCTGCCAGGTTAGAGTCAAGTATGACGTTCTTCCTTTTCCCAAAGTCAACAACACAAGCAAACTAGTGTGATCTCTCCACACAATTAGGAAAGAAAGCCTGAAATATTACAAAGTAGTCAAGTATGATGTATTGACTTCGAATGCAAAAAAAAGTGCATGGAAATAAAGTAAGAGAATGTTTATTTACCAGTTGGGTTGTGTTTAGATTGAGGGGAATGTAGTCAAGTAGGATGTATTGACTTCGACACCCGTTTTTACCGACAATTTCCTGAAATATGAGAACATTTGTCAAAATTCTTTGTAATTTCAAAAACGAAAAACAAGCATATGGACTCAACAAGGAATATGAATACTTTTATTATTGTCGTAAAATACACAACACTTGGGTTTCCGAGTGTCGTACAAATACCAACAGCATCAAACCATATCCATTACCCAATTTCCTGGCAGCAAGGTCTGCAACGCGTCTTGGGTTACTTGCAACCAGTCGGTTTCTATAACGACCTCACTAATGATGCACATGTTGTAATTAGAAAACACGGAACAACAAAGAGTGGACAAAAACCGAAGTTTTTAAAAAGTTGTATGGTCAGTTAGAACTTACTCCTCATTTGCCCCATTTTTCCGAATATAGTTGATCAATTATGCATCTGTATATCCATCTTGTGGTAATTGATTCCTGGGAAAAGGGGAAAATAAAAGCTCCTTGATTAACGGGGAAAAAAGGAAAAAGGAAAAAGGAAAAACGGAAAACAAAGCTACTTTAGATTTCGCACTACTCAATATGACCGCCATTCTTGTAAGCCTTTGCTGCGGCCGTCGCTTGAACTTTGTAAGAGTTGTTTTACCAAGTTAAAATCTCATTGCAAACCCTCACAATGTAACGTTTAACATCAACTCTCTGAACAATAACAAGAACAGACATCAACATCAGTGCCTTCATATGTAATGCACATACAAGGCTATTTCATGAAACTATAATGATAATTGATGCATCTTTATAGATACTACTGTCATGAGACTTAGTTAGAAACACTAGATAAAAAGGTGAATTTAAATACAGACTTACTTCCTTTAGACCCACCTTTGAACCAAAGCGTGCCTTAACCCCGTTGTACATCTCCATATGACGCATGAGGTAGATTCCGGTATCACGCTCCACATCTATGTCAAAGTGCGGAAGATACAACTTAGGCACAAAAAGACAAGCAGGCGCCAGCTTTGGAATCTTACTTGAAAGCGTAAGCAACAGGGTTTTCTGATAAAGGAAAAACAATGATAAGTAAATAATCTCTCACCAAAATTAGACGAAAATCAGCCACTTTATTGTCAAAAGATCTGAAGACATACCACAGATTTAACATGGCAAGAATAGTCAGTTGATGGAGGCATCAAGTGCATCACTTTTAACAAGTTCTTCGCAATATAGTAACAGAAAAGAAGTGTCAAGGGGGTAACAATAGGAATGAAAACCTGTACGACAATGAAAACAAAGACAACAATGAAAAGAAAGACGAAAATGAAAAGAAAGACGCTTAGACGAGTACATATATAGTAATGTAAGAATCTTGAAGGACTTACCAACTTCACGTCTGCAAAGTTGAGATCCAATGAGGCAATCTGTTCATTAAATTAGGTGACCCGTATTAGAGAATAAAATCCTGGAATAATAGGACACTTATTTCATGCATGTACAATGTTGTTTAATGCACCTAGATTGGTGTTTCATGCACCTACAAGGTTAGTTTATGCATTCATAAGTTTATTGATGTACATACAACTTCATGCATGTACAATTACAGAATAAAATTAAAATGAAAAACTTACGTCAGTTGTATCTGTCAAAAATAGACGGCAAGGGGATTTACAATCTCTGAGTTTGTTTCTCTCATTGAAATAATCACACCACAGAGAAATAACATCTGTATAGACTCGACGACCAAGAAGCAAACTCTTCATATGACTACGTGTGAGAGTCTTGCCCGCATGGCTAACCAAAACCTCCCTATGCAGTTATGAAAATATGAAGCCTTAGTGTTAGACAAAAAATATAATACATATATGATGAATAAGATAAGATAAAAAAATATAGGAGAGTGATACGTACTCTTCATCTAAGTCCTCTGAAAATGCATAGTCTCCTACCAGTCTTTCCGACTGACTCAAGTCACGAACCATTTCCACGTTTCTGATAAGGAAAGGCGACCGGTAAACATCCGCGACCTTAACACACCTCTTAGGGAGCACCCTCTTAGTTTGCAGAGTCTCAGTTGGGGACTCTTCTACTAGGGGAGAAGAGGGCGCAGTTGGCGATTCATCCAATGATATTTGAGAGGAGATAACTACAGGCGATGGTTGGGATGGTTGGGACGAGATCAGAATTGTCGATATTGGCGATAAAGGATGAACTACTGGAATAGGCAGCGTAGTTGATGTGCTTGTATGAGGAACACTTTTTCCAGCCCGCAACCTCGAATCAAGGAACTCTTGAGAGGTATATGGTGCATCATCACCACTAAAAAGGCTGAAAGATGGTCCTTCCATAAGCGCCTTTTCCTTTTCCATTTTTTCCTTCAACATATTTTCATGATGTGAATCAAACACCTTGCCAACATGAGTGTATATATCATTAAGGAGTCCTTCTAATTCGGCCATGACCGAGGGATCCGCCTAGAAATGCATCATCTAAACATACTGATCTTTCTCCTCCTCCACTTTACCCTCTTTTGTCTTCATCTCATCCTCTACTGCCCCCTCCTCCTTTCTCTCCTTCATTTTATACTGATCTTTCTCCTTGTCCTCCTCCACTTCATCCTCCTCCATATTCTCCTCTTGCTCCACTTTATTAAAACTTGCATGAACACCTAAATCCTCAGCAGCCTCGGTAGCACCCTCCCTTTCACATTCAACACCTTCCCTTTCACCTTCTTCTCTACTCTGCTGTGAAAGGGAGAAGCCTTCAAATAAAGAATCGGCCAAATTTGACAGTTGGGTGAAAGCCGGGAAACCAGGAGCTTTACACTTAGCATTTTTAACTGCTTTGGTAAACTCACCATAAATGTCTGCAAGTCGAATGGCTGTGCCCGCCAAAACTTTGATGGATTCTTTCTTCCCATCAACCGGTTCAGCTTCAGCTTCAGCTTGAGGGTGAGGTTGAGGTTTAGTTTGAGGTTGAGGTTCAAGTTCAGGTTGAGGTAGACGTTGAGCTTCAGGTTCAGGTGCAACATAAATAAATATGGGTTCAACAGACCCCTTTCCAAAGCCATCCCCCTTATGCTTCTCCAACATAACCCTTTCTCTTATCTTCTCATCTGTCCAATTCGCTAACAAGGGAAATGATCGAGGCGCTATCCTCGACATGAAAATAACTCGATCCAAGTAGATGATCTGGAAAATCAGAATCGGTCCCTTAAAATAACTCTTAGGGGATTTAGCTACAACCGCCTTCCACGACATGAAGTTGGATATCATATGGGACCGTGCAAATTTGCACCAATTCATATGAGGGACATTGGATATCAGATGAGGAAATTCTTCTTGAAATCGTCTCCACCATCCCGCTGCTCCATCATCTTTTCTAAGAGATCCCTTTTGGTAATATCTGAGGTCAAAAATTAATCTTTAAATCTCTTGACAGCCTCTGTGTACTCCTTTTCTTTACAGTATATTCCAACAGGAAGAACATCAATCGGTCCCATAGGAAGTCCAGTTGCAACATGGACATCCTCATCTGAGATAACCAGATTGTGGTTCATCAATGAACAGTCGAACGGATTAAACGTCTCAATAATTCATCTGGCCAAATGGCCATTGATTTCATCTGACTTCAGCTGTAACAAACCTCCAAACCCCATATCGTGGATGGCTTCAATTTGCTTTTCGGATGGGTCAAACTTGATCAAACTAGTGATCAAGGAAGGACTCATACGAGTCAGGAGAGGCTTATACTTGTCAGAGCGATTTCTTTTTTTTGCAGTTTGCCTTGGCCCTTTGCTTGTTTCTGGATCTTTCCTCTTGTTGTTGTTCGGAGGTAAATCTGGTGGGACTTCCTCGAGATCCTTGGGTTGGATACGCGGATTCCATCGACGCGTTGGAATTTGTACTGTTTCTGATGCTATAGTACTTGGTTTGAGAGGATTATCTGCCAAAGTAGTTAACATCAGGAAGGCATCCTATTTCATGCATATAAAAGGTTGTTTAATGCACATAGAACGGGATAGGAAAGGGTTTAGGGTTGGATTAGGCGAACCGCTTCCGCAGATCCACCTAATCTAACCCTAAACCCTTTCCCTTGCTACTGTCATTCGAACGGGAGAAAAATCTAAAGACACCCTTGAGGGGCAGAGTGAACCCTTTTTTAGGGACGGGATTAAAAATAGGGGACCGAGTGTCCTAAAACGGGACGACAAAGGTTTAGGCTTGGATTAGGCGGACCGCCTAATCCAACCCTAAATCCTTTCCCTTGCTACTGTCATTTTAATAGGAGAAAAACCTAAAGACACCCTAGAGGGGCAGAGTGAACCCTTTTTTGGGGACGACATTAAAAATAGGGGACCGAGTGTCCTGAAACGGGACGGGAAAGGGTTTAGGGTTGGATTACGCGGGCCGCTACTGCAGATCCGCCTAATCCAACCGTAAACCCTTTCCCTTGCTGCTGTCATTCGAACGAGAGGAAAACCTAAAGACACCCTAGAGGGGCAGAGTGAACTTTTGTTTGGGGACGGATTAAAAATAGGGGACCGAGTGTCCTAAAACGGGACGGGAAAGGGTTTAGGGTTGAATTAGGCAGACCGCTACCGCGGATCCACCTAATCTAACCCTAAACTCTTTCCCTTGCTACTGTCATTCGAACGGGAGGAAAACCTAAAGACACCCTAGAGAGGCAAATTGAACCCTTTTTTGGGAACGAGATTAAAAATAGGGGACCGAGTGTCCTTAATTGGGACGGGAAAAGGTTTAGGGTTGGACTAGGCGGACCGCTACCGCGAATCCGCCTATTCTAACCCTAAACCCTCTCCCTTGCTACTGTCATTCGAAAGGGAGGAGAAGCTAAAGAAACCCTAGAGGGGCAGAGTGAACCCTTTTTTGGGGATGGGATTAAAAATAGGGGACCGAGTGTCCTAAAACGGGACAGAAAAGGGTTTAGGGTTGGATTAGGCGGATCCATTACCGCGGATCTGCCTATTCCAATTCTAAACCCTTTCCCTTGCGACTGTCATTCGAACGGGAGGAAAATCTAAAGACACCCTAGAGGGGCAGAGTGAACCCTTTTTTGGGGACGGGATTAAAAATAGGGGACCGAGTGTCCTAAAGCAGGACGGGAAAGGGTTTAAAGTTGGATTAGGAAGATCCGCGGTAACGATCCGCCTAATCCAAACCTAAACCCTTTCCCTTGCTACTGTCATTCGCATGGGAGGAAAACCTAAAGACACCCTAGAGGAGCAGAGTGAACCCTTTTTTGGGGACGGGATTACAAATAGGGGACCAAGTGTCAAAAAACGGGACGGGAATGGGTTTAGGTTTGGATTAGGCTGACCGCTACCACGGATGCGCCTAATACAACCCTAAACCCTTTCCCTTGCCACTGTCATTCGAACGGGAAGAAAACCAAAAGACGACATTGGGTAATGCACATGGATTGCTTTTTGATGCATCTACAAGGCTACTTCATGCATTCATAAGGGTATTGCACCCCTAAATCACCATTATTATTTGGAACAAACGTCAAGGACCGGAAATCCTAAAAAGGGATAGGAAAGGGTACACCCTCACCATTGTTGTTACTAGAAGGCAAATCTGGAGGAACTTGCTCGATAACTTTTGGCTGGGTACGCGGACTCCGTCGACGTGGAGGAATATATTCTGGGTCTTCTGCTGTAGTACTTTCTGGTACGGTCGTTTCTGTACCAAAAATAAACCTAAATACAACTAACAGAAGCCAGCGGCAAGTAGGGTCGATCTCCTCAGGGAGGCAAGAAATATTTAGAACTCCTTCTATTTGATCACAAATGGGGGGTTGTTTGAATATGATTTCTAAACTACGAGGATTAAAGGAAGAGAAATAAGGATAAGAGCAGTAAAAGAAAGGAAATAAGTTTAAACTATCAGATAGAGAGGGACATGTCGGGAATTCGGTTCACTACGGTAGTCCAGTGACTCAGCTGTAAATGACTCAGACGAATTAATGTAAGACGGATGTGGAAAGGTCCTTTCGGTCCACTTTCTATCCTAAAATACCACTAACTTAACTTTCATTCTCGTCAGGGTAGTCTACTGTTCATAGCAGGCCTATTTAGTCTAATCTTTTGATCTAGGATTAATTTTAGGCAGATTAAAAGTTGACTCAGAAGTGTGCACTCAACTAAGTTGATAGATACAATTAAATTGCTATGGTGACAGAATCTCACAATCAATTCATCTATTTCATTTACTACCTCATCACCTTTCTACCGCAGATCCCCTAATCCCAACATGAAAGGGGTTTAGCTACTCATAACGCTAATTAAACTATCAAAACTATCAGCAGATAAATTCCCAGCAGAAAACATTATGAAATAACAAATAAATTGCATAAAAAGTAAATTAGGGCAGAAATTAAATGTAACGAAACGAAGGATTAAAGCAAACAAAAGATTAATTATTATTAAGAGAAGAGAAAGGAATTACAATCAAGCGAATCCGGCGTAAAGAACAATCGAATCCGAGCAATAATAACCCCAAAGGTAAAGTTACAGTGAAGAAGAATGTTTAACGCAGTAAAGTTTGATAAAAGCTAAGTAGTGAATAAAATCTCCTCCTAATGACCTAACTAAAGCTTGCTTAAATAGAAAATAACTAAGTTTTGCGGAATAAAACATAACACGGGCTAAATAAAAGCCCATAACAGCGAAACCACTCGATCGAGTGGAATAAAACCACTCGATCGAGCAAAACCTCAGCAGCATCTACTCGATCGAGCAAATAGTTACTCGATCGAGTAACTCGTCTTTCAGCAACTTAAGGATCGAGTAGAAAACTACTCGATCGAGCAATAGAGGACGTAAAACCCACTCGATCGAGTGGTAAAACTGCTCGATCGAGTCCTTTATCTTCATTTCAGCTCAAGTTCGTGCCTGAATGCCTCGTAATCCATGCCAACACGCTTCCCAGCGTAGTATCTCACTCTGGAAAATACCGTCTTCTCTAAATGCATGCAAAAAAGGACGAAAAAGAGTACGATTCCTTTTTATCGCAATAAGGGAAGGGTTAGACGGAACTTAGGGGAAAAATGAAATTAGAAACAAAAGTAAAGAGTTTAAGGAACAACTCCCTGCGTCTTTTGCTAATCCACTCGATCGAGTGGTTTTAAAGTACTCGATCGAGGACTTTTGATGATCCAGTTACTCGATCGAGTAGAATTCTACTCGATCGAGAAGCCCCCTTTTATGCTTCCCTCGATCGACTAAAAGAAGCATTTGATCGACCACTTTTTCCCTCGATCGAGTACAAAAAGTACTCGATCGAGCTCTTTTCTCGCGTAAGCTCTTGAATTTCGTCTTTCTTCCTTTATATTTGCGTAAAACTTCCCCAAACCTGCATAAAAACACATGCAAAAATATCCGAAAATACCAAATACGCATAAGAACAGTCTATAGTCTTAAATCTACGCTAAGAACAGTCTAAAAGCTAATTGTCCTAATTAAAAGCATTAAAACAAATTCAACGAAAAATTCAAAAATTATCTATTACAAAGTGTTACACGGGGCATTTCCCCGCTCAATTCCCAATGCACTTCAGTAGCTCCTTGGTGGGCTCCTGACTGGAGGACGTCATCTCAGCAACATTGATTGTCCTCTTCAACTTCCATGAGCTTGAATTTGAATCGTTTAAAACAGTAGGAGGAGAGTAGTTCACATCCACATAAGCACGAATTTTCCTCATCCTTGCTCCTATATCACCGTCTTTAGCATCCTCACTTCCAATTTGATTGACAGCAGTTGCACAACACCCTTTGACAGCTCCTTCATTGCTTTCACCTGTACCTGCAGCAAGGAAAACAGACGAACTTTCCTCCTTTTTGATCTCAGTCTGAGGCGGAGGGGTAACGATTGCAGCACAATACTCCAAATTTTCAACTGGAGTGTCAATAGTAGGGTCAATAGAAGAGAGAGCTTTGTAAGGCTGAGCTTGCATGGGAGCCCTCCGGGACTTAGACTGATGAAAAATCAGCTCCTCATCCCCTACCTGAAAGGTCAAAGTCTTTCCCACGACGTCTATAACTGCACGGGCAGTAGACAAAAATGGTCTCCCTAAAATGATAGGGGTGTGTGCATCTTTGGAGATGTCTAAGACAACGAAATCAACGGGAATAAAGAACCTCCCGATCTGAACATGTACGTCTTTTACTACACCTAGTGGCCGTGATATACTACGGTCGGCCATCTGGACTGTCATGTTGGTGCAACTCAGCTTTGTCAAACCAAGTCTCTTAGGCAGAGACAATGGTAAGACACTCATGCTAGCGCCTAGATCGCATAGCGCGTTATCAATCAAATAGGTACCGATATGACACGGAATTGAAAAACTACCCGGATCTGACTGTGTGGGAGGTAACTTATTTTGAAATAGGGCTGACTCCACCTCAGTTAAAGCTACTGTCGCATTATCACTAATATTCCTCTTACGCGATAAAATTTCTTTTATAAACTTAAGATAAGAGGGTACCTTTGTCAGCAACTCAGTGAACGGCACAGTGACTTCTAAGCTTTTCAGGAGTTCGACAAATTTGCCGAAATGTTGATTAGCTTTGGTATTCTGCAGCCGCCTCGGGAAGGGAACCGTGATGGGTATCTCGAGTCCCTTGTTTCTCTCTTCCAATGTATCACCCGGAGCAAGCTCTGTATCCTTTGGACGCTTCTTACCTCTCGAACGAGGTCTTTCTGGTGATTTATCGCTTAAACGAGCACTAGCAGGCTCTCGAATAAGCTTCCCGTCATCAAAACTACTCGATCGACCAAATTGCCCATTCGATCGAGTAGAATCTTCAACAATATCACTCGATCGAGTGGAATTTTCACTCGATCGATGAACTCCATTTTGCTGTTCACTCGATCGAGTAGAAAAACTACTCGATCGAACAGTCTGCTTTTCCTGTTCACTCGATCGAGTGGAATTTTCACTCGATCGACCACTTTCTTCACCAAATCTGCTCGATCGACCACCTAAAACAAGTCGATCAAGCACTTGCTTTGCCGTGAGCTCACTTTCTTCGACAGAACACTGTTCACCATCAGTTATAGCCTTCCTCGGGTCTGATTTCGACACTTCCGGTCCCTCATATGAACGACCGCTTCTCAGATTGATGAAATTTACCGTCTCATGTGGATTCTTCTCATTTTGAGTCGGTAATTGACCTTGCTTTCTTGAGGATTGATTCGTGGCTAGTTGGGCAACTTGAGTTTCAAGTGCCTTAATGGACACATCTTTTTGTTGATCACTCAGCTGAAACTGCTTTGTAAAGGCTTGCAACATAGACTTTAGCTCACCTATTTCACTCACCCCACCGGAAGATGATGCACCGTGATTAGGAGGAGTGAAGGACGAAGGCTTCTGAAAGCCTTGTTGATTCTTGTGTGGAGGAACATACGGCTGCTGCTGGTGCGGAGGAGGAGTAGGATTGAGCACATTTTGGCTACTCCACCTCAAGTTCGGATGGACATTCGGCTCATAATACGTGTTTGTCTGCCTATAATGTTGAAAGGCAGCACAAGACTCAAAGGGATTGGGACAATTGTCTGAAACATGTCCCTCTCCTCCACATCTCTTGCAGACGAAAGGACCGTCTGAAACAACATTCACATGATAGATCCCTCCTTTCGAAGCTCCTCCCAACTCATACTTATCAAATCTCGCCGTGAGAGCCTCTAGTGCAGCTACAGAAGGAGATTCAGCACTCCTCCTTTGATTTCCCCTGGAATTACCATACTCAGCTTTATGGGTGGCCAAATCATCGATTATTTTCCACCCCTTAGTCTCTCCAACATTCTCCTGGAACCTACCACTAGCTGCAGCATCCAGGATAGCTCTTTGATCGTCATAGAGCCCATTATAGAACTGATCATTATAGAACTGATTGCATAGGCTCCACTTCTCAAACCCGTGATGCGGAATGGTTCGCACCAGCTTCTTGAAACAGACCCATGCCTCATGAAAGTTCTCATCCGGACCCTATTTAAAGCTCGTGATCTGAGCTCTAATGGCATTCGTCTTCGAGGCAGAGAAATACTTCTTGTAGAATGCTAGGGCCAAGGAATTCCAGTCAGTAATCCCGTTGGCAACGCGATCCAGGTCTCGGTACCACTCCCTTGCAGCATCACGAAGAGAGAATATGAACATGGTCTCTTTTACCTGATCCGGAGTCACACCAGTCGGTGGGGGTATGGAACAACAATAGTCAATGAATGTTTCCATGTGTTTAGCTGCATCTTCATTTGCAGCTCCCCCGAATTGGTTTCTCTCAACCAAGTTAATGTACGAAGGCTTCGGCTCGAATTTTCGGTCTTCCCCTGGTAATGCGAATCCTTTGTAAAATTTCTGCTGTCGGCTCAGAGTGACTGGCTATACTTGCTTCTTCAGCCATGACTGGAAAATCTGGAGATGTGACGGTCTCAGCTGATGAAGTAGAAATAGGTGATGAAGGTGGATCCTCCTCAAATAGCTCGTTCTCGTAGTAACTAGACAGAGTACTCAGCTCATCCTCTGTCGGCAATACCCTAGATGATCGCCTCAACTCACGCAAAGTCTTCTCAATCTCAGGATTGTACGGTATTAATTCACCACCCTGTGACCTGAGCATAAGAAAAAACTACAAGTAGGATATGAGAATATTTTAAGGAATGGATAATTGCCTCCCCTGCAACGGCGCCAAAATTTGGTACGGTCGTTTCTGTACCAAAAATAAACCTAAATACAACTACCAGAAGCTAGCGGCAAGTAGGGTCGATCTCCTGAGGGAGGCAAGAAATATTTAGAAGTCCTTCTATTTGATCACAAATGGGGGGTTGTTTGAATATGATTTCTAAACTATGAGGATTAAAGGAAGAGAAATAAGGATAATAGCAGTAAAAGCAAGGAAATAAGTTTAAACTATCAGATAGAGAGGGACATGTCGGGAATTCGGTTCACTACGGTAGTCCAGTGACTCAGCTGTAAATGACTCGCATTTAATTAATGTAAGACGGATGTGGAAAGGTCCTTTCGGTCCACTTTCTATCCTAAAATACCACTAACTTAACTTTCATTCTCGTCAGGGTAGTCTACCGTTCATAGCAGGCCTATTTAGTCCAATCTTTCGATCTAGGATTAATTTTAGCCAGATTAAAAGGTGACTCAGAAGTGTGCACTCAACTAAGTCGATAGATACAATTAAATTGCTACGGTGACAGAATCTCACAATCAATTCATCTATTTCATTTACTACCTCGTCACCTTCCTACCGCAGATCCCCTAATCCCAACATGAAAGGGGTTTAGCTACTCATAACGCTAATTAAACTATCAAAACTATCAGCAGATAAATTCCCAGCAGTAAACATTATGAAATAACAAATAAATTGCATAAAAAGTAAATTAGGGCATAAATTAAATGTAACGAAACGAATGATTAAAGCAAACAAAAGATTAATTATTATTAAGAGAAGAGAAAGGAATTACAAGCAAGCGAATCCGGCATAAAGAACAATCGAATCCAAGCAATAATAACCCCAAAGGTAAAGTTACAGTGAAGAAGAATGTTTAACGCAGTAAAGTTTGATAAAAGCTAAGTAGTGAATAAAATCTCCTCCTAATGACCTAACTAAAGCTTGCTTAAATAGAAAATAACTAAGTTTTGCGGAATAAAACATAACACGGGCTAAATAAAAGCCCATAACAGCGAAACCACTCGATCGAGTGGAATAAAACCACTCGATCGAGCAAAACCTCAACAACATCTACTCGATCGAGCAAATAGTTACTCGATCGAGTAACTCGTCTTTCAGCAACTTAAGGATTGAGTAGAAAACTACTCGATCGAGCAATAGGGGACGTAAAAACCACTCGATCGAGCAATAGGGGACGTAAAAACCACTCGATCGAGTGGTAAAACTGCTCGATCGAGTCCTTTATCTTCATTTCAGCTCAAGTCCGTGCCTGAATGCCTCGTAATCCATGCCAACACGCTTCTGAGCGCAGTATCTCACTCTGGAAAATACCGTCTCCTCTAAATGCATGCAAAAAAGGACGAAAAAGAGTACGATTCCACTACTTTCGCGTTCATTTCTACAAAATGGACAAAACGAACCAAAGTAGCCAATTCGGGGCAAAATACCATAAAAACAGTAATTATACAAGAGTACTACGAAAGACTGAAAATACGGCAACTTTAACACCTAAACGGTTAAAGGCATAAATACACAGACATCAAAATGCCAAAAGTGGTACAAACTTCAGTAGTTGAGTTATATTTCGAGTAAGTAAGGTAAATCTAAATAATTTAAAGTTGCCCGAGTTGTTTACTCTGTTGAAATGGCAACTGTTATGTCACGTGCTGGAGATGACATAGCTAAAGCCTGAAGCAACTCTTTCACGTGTGCGCGTTCAGTATCATCAAGAGCGTTAAAGTGTTCTCTTTGGAAATGATTTTTATCTTGATGATAATGCAGAAGCAGTTTAGCTGCCAAATCTTGACTCATAAAGCATTGGTACGTAGAGAAAGCCCATGTGTAAGTTCAATGCAAGGTGCACTTCGGTGTATGAGGAAAAGCTGAGACCAATTCCTACAGACCAACGCCATGTTTGCCTTATCTTGGTAACAATTAACTCGGTCAAATATGTTTTTCATTAGATCTTGATTATTTAAAACATCATCAAGTTGGGCTTGATAACGGTTGTCACTGACCTCAACTTTGACTAAGGGATCAAATGAGAAACTCATACGCTCTTTTTTTTTTCTCTTACGTAATTGTCGGCAAAAAGTGCTTTATCTTCTGCAAGAATATTGACTACCCACCCCTTGCACCAATTGACCATACTTGGCTATGTATAATTATTGACCAGTAAGGTAGAAACCAGAGAATGACCTACAAGCATCACAAATTGAACTCTAGAATGAAAAAAAGCAGAAATAGAAACTAGTAAGGAAAAGTGTTCAAGCATTCCGTCATTTGAAAATATCACATTAAGGTCTAGAATTCAGAAAAGCAATAAGATAAACTCAACTTAGAAGGACAAGATTAGAAGCATGTAGTACAGGTATTCCATCCAAGTTTAGAGAGAGCACATTCTATGTGTACAATAAACTCAACATACTGTATGCATGTACAAGGTTGTTTAATGCACATAGATCGCTTTTCCATGCGCCTACAAGGGTGCTTCATGTACTGACAAGGTTATTATAGTCTATCATTATTTTGGGGTAAGAGATGAAAGACAAAAACAGACGAAGCTATGCAGATTTTCTTACTCAAAGTACTTTGGTCAACAACATCATTTATGCTTGAATTTGTTTGTTTTGGTGTGAAATAATCTTTCACTGATCTACCTCCTTTTATTGGTGGTTTTTTTACTGGTGGTTTTTTCTTCATTGCAACAGTCTTTCGCCCCATATCTGTGAATGCATTGACATATATTTTAACACAGGTGAAAATAGAAACGCAAACTGTTGGACAAAGCAGATGTTGAAGAGCTTGAAACACATCACATTTACTAGACTAAATATCCATTGTTTAGAAACGAAATGTGAACAAATTCTGCAGTAAGACGATGATATGCAACTTAAGTAACAACTTTAAATGTATACAATTTCAGGAGCAGGTCAACAAAATCCAGGTTAATTTAGCAACAAAAAATCGATTCGAACTCGAAATGTAAACAATTTTGGCAGCAAATCCACAAATTAGAAGTTGATAACTAATAATCAAATTTTCAAACTATTATAAACTGTAGGAAAATGATTTAATCAAAAGTTAAACAATTTCAGAGCATAAAAATTCAGCAACAATAACTTCTAATTGTAATCAGAAGTTTCATTGAGAAGAATTCAGCAATTACCTAAACCTAATAACATGTTATATGATTGGCGAAATGGAATAAAGCATTTTCGCAAGTTGAAAATGAAAAGTAACAAAGGACATGTTGAATTAGGGTTCGAGTATTGCTTAATTTACTAAAACTAAGACTACAATCTCAAAATTTGTCATACAACAACAATTAATTAGCTTGATTAGAGAAACTACAAGAAATTAGGGTTAATAACAAGACAAAAAATTGATAAATATGAGCTAAAATGAAATGCATGAACTAATTAGGGAAACTATGGAGTGAAATCGCCATTAATTTGAGCAGGTGAGTACCTTAATATGAAGGGATGAACCTGGTTGATGGCGGTTGAAGTGGATTAGAGG
Organism: Silene latifolia; assembly: GCF_048544455.1. Lineage (NCBI taxonomy): Eukaryota > Viridiplantae > Streptophyta > Magnoliopsida > Caryophyllales > Caryophyllaceae > Silene > Silene latifolia. Next base: position 352,865,559 of record NC_133538.1, read on the forward strand.
TCCAAAAATGGTGCTGATGAACGACTTGAAGCTAACTTGTTAATCGAAATTGAGAAGTATGATGATCGGAGAGGATGATTAGAGAGGATGATCGTTGATGAGAACTGTCGAAGAGAGAGGAAAAAAGATGAGAGAGAAAGTGTAAATGGGAAAATAATTTGAGATGGAAGGGTTTGGGTGCGCGGGTGTAACCTCCGTATTATGTTATTATTAGTATTATTAGTATTAGTATTATTAGTGGTTCTCTATCCTAGTTGTTCTCATAGGATCCCGAATATATATATATATATATATATATATATATATATATATATAAATATATATATATAAATATATATATATATATATATATATATATATATATATATATATATATATATATATATATATATATATATATATATATATATATATATATATATACACGATTTGGGATACGGTGACTACCACCAACATAATGAGAACCAAGAAAACTCCATCTTAGGAAATTATTTTTAAATAAATAATGACATATTTGGATTCAGCATAGAATTTTATGGTTAGATAACATATTTTTTGGTCTAAAAAATATAAACTAGTGACGGAAATCGAGGCGAGATACATTTTATTAATTTCCATGCAACTACTACTCATTTTAATGTCTCTAACAATTTTCTTGCACCTAGAACTCGTTTTTTTGCCTCTATAGCCTATTATTTTCATGCACCTAGTAATCATTTTAATGCATGTAAAAATTTGCATGGACCTAGTATTCGTTTTAATGCATTTATAACTGTTTTAGTATACCCAATTATATTTTGTTAATAAAATCAATAAATTTTGTTTAGTTATACTAAAGAATGTGTTTGAATATACTAAACTAATCGTAAATGATCCATCAAAACTTTCAAAAGAAGATTTAGTAAGGGTTCTCACGGTTTTCATTATTTTGGTGGTTCTCATTATGTTGGTGGTCCGAAATCTATATAGGGTCAAGATCCAGTGAGAACGATCATTCGGTGAGAACGAATATATAGACTAAGCATAAGTAACTAACCAGCGTAAAACTCCCTTCTATCCATGATTTAACTACTCACCCTAAACTTTAAATAAGCATATTTAACAAAATCCCCACATTATCATTCGAGCATCTACGCATCATCATATATCGTCATTATTTTCATGCATCAGTCTCCATCTTTATCATCTTCTTTTCCAAATCTGAAGACCCTTCCATCTTTCCCAAAGCCTCAATTTTTTTCTCATCTTCACTATCGTTCATTCCTCAGTTCAATCAATATGGATAACATAGCTGGATTTATATAAACGACGGCAATGATAACATTTTTGAGAATGGCGGATCTGGATTCTGGCCTGATCCACATGCAACTTCCGTCCTAGTTACAACCTTCGTCCCTCATTAGATTAGTCGAATACAACTAATCTACACTAAAGTTTTATGCATATACACTAATCATTGATGTATCTAACCACTATTTTAATGTACCTTAACATAGATACACAAAATTAGCTACTAGGTACATCAAAATTGGTTTGAGATACATCGTTAAGGATCATTTGCTAGAGATTGATGATGAGCGAGGAAGAATTCTGGCGCCAGAAAAAACCCACCGCCACTCACAAGGGACACCACCCCCAAACAAACAAACCCATTCCAGATATAGCAAGACAACTACCATACGATTATGGATATCAATACCAGCTCTGAAATTGACAAATTTTTGACATGAGAAATAACAGTACGGATGGTAGCAGTTGTTCGACGGCGTCTGGTACTCGTGTGAATGTCCTCGTTTATTCACTGGTGGTGTGTGGTGATCTTTGCCGTCGTAGTCGGAAAATTTAGAGTTGGACGCTAGTTTGAATTAAAATCGGAATTGGGCATATCACTTATTCAGGTTAGCACCACGTGCACCACTGATAACCGCCTAAGACATCGTCGGCGACCTCGTCAATCATACGACGGAAGACTTTGACCTTTCACATGAAGAAAAGAAGTAGATCTGAAATGTAATGGCAGCAATAGCTGATGTCAAATGGGGGTGAATGAGCACCGTTTCTGGTGGTTGTTAGGTGGTCGGAAGCTGCAATTAATGGTGGTGATGGTGGTCATCGCGAATCATGATGAGGGAGAGAGGTGTTATAAATGGAATAAGAAATTAAGAATTAAGGCGAGAGAAAACGTAAGATTGGTTTGAATGGGATTGATCTCAGCCATGAGTTTCTTTTTTAATCTAATGGTTGTAGGTCGTTCTCAAGAATATATATATATATATATATATATATATATATATATATATATATATATATATATATATATATATATATATATATATATATATATATATATATATATATATATATAGGAATGAGATCATGTGAGTATAAGGTATATAATTGAGGATTGAGGATTAAATAACAACAAATCAAATCTAAAAGATCAATGGTGATATGTGCGCGGAATAGTAAGGGTATATTCGTCATTTTACAATTTGATATATTTATACATACTCTAATAGCCAGCAGCCACTCATTCATTCATTCTTTTTCAATCACTTTCTCTCTCTACTCTTTCTCTTTCTCTTTCTATGCGATGTTGTTCCTGCGTCGACCTAATTGTTCGCCGTCAATTTTTCCCCTCTTATACAAGTTATACAATTTGATTTTTGTCTTCATTACTTCTAGCAATTGAATTGTTAGGTATGATTCACTCTCCTTTTTATTGGAAATTTTAATTTTGTTATTGAATTATAGGCACTTAAGTTTGTTTTGATCATCATTATTTTCTTTTTTAACTGATCTATTTTTATCAACTTTTTCGTTTTAATTTAATTGATTGATGTAATTTTATCATCTCGTTTTGTTTTAATTGATGTCTTGTTATGATCTCTTTTTATATGATTTGAACATAACTATTATAATTTTTGTTTTAATTGATCCTATATTCTTTTAATTGATGTATTCTTATCATCTCGTTTAATGTTTATTCTTTCTTCTTCTTCTTCTCTTTGTATATTCACTATATTTAGCATTATTTTCTTCGGATTTGTGTTTTAATCAAGTTTTCATTCAAGTAGTACCGATTAACAATTTCTGTATGAGTTATCTATGTTGTTCATCTTTTCTAACTATCTAGTATTGTTCAACTAATTAATGTGAATCCGTATCACACGTTATCCTTAATAGTATCACATGTCATTCTTGATAGTATCATGGATTGAAATATAATATAATACATGGTTGTTTAGCTAATTAATGTAAATTAGTATCACACCTTATACTTATTAGTATCACATGACAGTATCACACGTTATAATTATGTATGTTGTATTTCTGAAAATTAAGGTCTCATTGTTTATGCTCCGAATTTTTGTTAAAACGATGCCAATTTTCTGTGTAATGTTGTAAAGTACTGTAAAATTCAGTAAAATGTTGTTGTTTTGCAGTAAAATGATGTAAAATGTTGTTCTAAATGCTGTAATCTGGTATTTTTGTTGTAAAATGTCGTTGCTTTGACGTAAAATGCTGTAAAATGTTGCTCCAAATGTTGTAATATAGTTCTTTTGCTATATAAAGTTGTTGTTTTGCTGTAAAATATAGTAAATGTTGTTGTTTTTCTGCTTTAATCACTGTAATTATGTTGTACGATGTTGTAATTGTTGTTATTTCGAGTTTTTATTAATCCACTTTCTTCTATTGGTACAATAGGTTGGACTTTGTCCCACTAAATTGTTGGTTGGATAGACCAGGTTATTTAAGCGGCTTAAAGGTGAAGAGTCATGCGGAGTAAATATGTCGGCCATCTTTTGTTTCTTTGAGATGGATCATCGATGAAGTGGAAGTAGACGCCACGGCACAATATGGTTCATTGCTCTTGACAAGCTTTACTTTGCATCCTTGTATATCTCTCACATGTTTGCTTATTGAGAATGGAAGATCCAGTTTGAAGGGGATATGAAGTCTCATGACGCGTCCAGAGAAGCTAATTGATAAAACCAAGTCAGAAATAAAGCTAAGGATCAGTGTTACTTTCCAAGGGGATATGAAGTCTCCTGATATTCTTCATTAGTGTCGTACTAATGGTTTGATGTAATTGAGTTCCTGAAAGTTGAGTAGATAGTCAGGTAGTGGCATTAACTTGAGTCATGTTCATGAAATGGTTGTATGAAACGGTTGTACTGGTGTTTAAAACAAGATGAGGTTGAACAACCGTCAAGTAAGAAGTTGAAGATTGTGCTGAAAAAAGATGCCAAAAAGGATAATAAAAAGAAATTGGTAGAGGTAGAGGAAGAGAAAGGAACTAATCTGTGTACTCAGATTGTGTTGACAGAACTTTAATTGAATATGCACTGATTGATGTAATTTTGGAAGGATAGTAATCTGCTGTAGTCGTTATAAATTAATATTGTTGTTGTAATTTTGTGATATTGTTTAGATTCAGCAATGATATTTTATCTTATATGCTGTGATATTGTTTCTCAAAGTCATTTGATATTATTAACACAATAAGGGCGATATTGTTCACCACATCTTGTGATATTGTTAAGCTAGTAGTGTGATATTGTGTACCACATATTGTGATATTGTTAATCCAATAATGTGGTATTGTTTACCACATCTTGTGATATTGTTAAACTAATAGTGTGATATTGTTCTCAAAGTCATTTGATATTGTGTCATGAAAGGTGATATTTTTTTATAATTAAGCGTGATATTGTTTACTAAAACTTGTGATATTTTTAAAACAAACGTGTGAGATATTATTTACCAAAAAATGAAATACTTTAGAAACCATATATTTTCTATTTAATAACATAAAAAAGGCAAATCCTGATACAACTATAATTTTGTTACCATTATTTTACATTCCAACTCAAAAATGGAAAAAAAAAATACAAATTTACAATCGCTTGGAACGATATCTAAGAATAAAGAATTTGTCTTTATAAGAGAAATGAATAAAAAAGCATGATTTGTTTAGTTGATCATGCACTATAGACTCCGCCAGCATGCACACATACTCTTAAGTAACCTTCAAATTAAAAGCGAAGAAATCTGCAAAAAAAGGAAAACAAAGTACAAAACATCATCTTAGTATCATCTTTCAAACAAAAGAAAGACAACAAATATAAAAAACACACCATATTACAGCATTTACAGCTACATTTTACATTATTTTACTGCAAATCAGTGACATTTTACTGCGAAAACACCATATTATAGCGTTTTAGTGTCTTGATGGCATTTTACAACTAAATTATGTAGTCAACCTGCCAAAATGTATGAAAATAGAGTACCGCTAAACTTCACATTCAGTATCACATCATACAAACAACAGTATCACACGTTTTTCGTTATCATAGCCAATATGTAATTCGACATTACTCATTTTACTGAACTCAAACAATTACTTCAATTCTATCATATGAAACTGTAATTTTGCACAATTAAACAATGTTAAACTCTAATTTTCGCGATGAAAACAATATAAAACCCTAATTTTCACAATTAAACAATGTTGAACCCTAATTTTCACAATCGATCAATATTAAACCCTAATTTTAGCGATTAAAACAAAAAAATGACATCTTATAAACAACTACAACTTCAATTGATGATAATAATTGATTCAATGTGTCGATATTATGAACGAAAAACGTTTAAAATCATTTATAAGTAAAATATTTAGAAATTTACAGTAAGAACATGAAAGTACACTAAATAACTTGAAGATTAGTTCAATTTTTTTTGATTTAATCCTATTAAATTCATGTAATTCAACATACATACACTAACTTCGAACAAAATTAACATGTAAAATAAATTTAACACTACATACGTTGAAATAAAATCGCAAAAATAAAAGAAAACGAGAAACAAATGTACCTCAACTGATACGTGCCTAATGTATAGTCTTTTTAGCCTATTTCAGCACGTATTTCTATGCTTTTCTATACTATTTTTATAGTATTTTGCCCCGAATTGGCTACTTTGGTGTATTTTGTCCTTTTTGTAGGAATGATCGCGAAAGTAGTGGAACAACACCCCTTTTTGTCCTTTTGCACGCATTTAGAGGAGACGGGATTGTCCCAGGGTGAGATACTGTACTTGGAGGCGTCATGGCACGCATTACGAGACACTTGGGTGAAGACGTGAGCTGAAATGAAGACGAAATCAGTCGATCGAGCTGTTTGATGGTCGATCGAGTGGTTTCTACACCCCCTGATGGTCGATCGAGCTGTTCCTTACTCGATCGAGTAAGCTGCACAAGATCAAGTCCTCGATCGAGTAACCCATTGTTCGATCGAGTGACTTTTCTTTGAGATGTTGCTCGATCGAGTGGTTTAATCCACTCGATCGAGAGGTTTCCACGGGCATGGGCTTTTAATTAGTCCGTGAGTTGTTATTTCCGTAGACCTTAGTTCTTTTTCTATTTAAACCTAAGTTAATTAGGTTATTAGGCACTCTTTTTACTATCTTGGACGATCAAACTTTCTCTTGTATCTTTCTACGTTACTTTGTCTTCTCCATTGTTACTTTTATTTCGGATTATTATTGCTCGGATTCGGTTGTTCTTTACGCCGGATTTGCTCGATTGTAATCCCTCCTTTCTCTTTATTAATAATAATCGCTTGTTGCTTTAATTTATTGTTTATGTTATCATTCTCCCTTGCCCTAATTTCCTTTATTGCATTTTACTGTTATTTCATTATGTCTTCTCTTTGGGAACCTAATTTTGTTAGATTAATTACGAACATGAGTAACTAAACCCTTTCATGTTGGGATTAGGGAATCTGCGGTAGGAAAATGATGATGTAGTGAATGAATTAGATGAGCGATAAGAGACTGTCACTATAGCAATTTAACTGTAATTCCCGACCTAGTTGAGTGCACGCTTCTATGTCACCCATTAAAGCGCTACAATTAATCCTGGATCGAAAGATTGGACTAAATAGGCTGCTATAAAAAAGAGATCGCCCTAATGAGGACGAAAGTTAAGTTAGTGGTATTTTAGGATAGGAAGTGGACCGAAAGGACCTTCTAGCATCCGTCTCACATTAGTTAAATGAGTCATTTCTTCTTTGAGTTGTTGAACTACCGTAGTGAACCGAAATCCCGACATGTCCCTCTCTTCTTGATAGTTAAATCGTAATTTCATCGCTTTTATTACTCTTAGTTTAGAATCAAATTTAATCAAACCCCCCCCAATTGTTACCATAGGATTAGAATAGACAGCTATAATTACATTACCTCCCTGTGGATTCGATACTCGACTGCCTCCGCTACATTTTAGTTGAGACCGTTAGGTTTTATCTTTGATAGGGTTGCGATAGCCGTGTCAAATTTTGGCGCCGTTGCCGGGGAGGCAATTGTTCAAATTATTAGTTGCTTTATTTTTAGTCCTTTTCAGTCTAAGGGACACCCGTTCCTTAGACTATTCTTATCTTCTGTTGTAGTTTCCTCTTATGCGCAGGTCGCAAGGTGGTCCACTACTACCATTCGATCCTGAGATTGAAAGATATCGCACGTAAAGAGGAGATTGTTTCAAGATCAACGATTAGAGGAAGAGTCCGATTCTCGTTCCAATTACTACGAGAACGAAGCTGTTCGAGGACAACCCACCGTCTTCTCGATTTCTACCTCATCGTTGAAACCGTTACTTTTCCGGACGTTCCGAGATGGCCGAAGAAGCGACCATTGCTAGTCACTCGAACCTACACAAAGAATCTCGACAAGGGATTCACGTTACCGGGGAGGCAAGAAAATTTGAGCCAAAGCCGTCCCTTATAAATTTGGTCGAGAGGAATCTATTTGGGAGCGCAAATGAAGATGCGGCCAAGCACATGGAAATATTCATTGATTATTGCAGTTCCATGTCTCCACCAACCGGGGTGACTCGACCAAGAGAAAGAAACCATGTTCATTTTCTCACTCGCGATCTTTGCAAGGGAGTGGTATAGGGATTTGGACCGGGAAGGCGAGGGGATAAGCGGACCGGAATTCGCTAGCATTGGCGTTTTATAAGAAGTATTTCTCCGCCTCAAAGACTATTGCCATTAGAGCTCAGATAACGAGCTTTAAACAAGGGCCTGACGAGACCTTCCACGAGGCATGGGTTCGATTCAAGAAGCTAGTGCGCACCATACCGCACCACGGGATCGAAAAATGGAGCTTGTGCAACCATTTTTATAATGGTTTGTATGATGATCACAGAGCCGTTTTAGATGCTGCTGCCAATGGCCGATTTGCTGTAAACTTGGGAGCAACCAAGGGGTGGAAGATCATTGATGATCTGGCCACCCACAAAGCTGAATATGGGAACTCGAGAGGAAATCAAAGAAGAGCTGCTAAGTCCTCTTCTGCAGCTGCACTTGAAGCCCTCACTGCAAGATTCGACAAGTATGAGCTAGGAGGAGTTTCCAAAGGAGGAATGTACCAGTTAATCTTTGTGATGGACGGTCCTTTCGTGCGTAGGAGATGCGGAGGAGAGGGACATGTCTCAGATCATTGTCCCAGTCCTTTTGAGCAATGCGCTGCCTTTCAACATTACAGGCAGAACAACAGTTACTACGAGCCAAATATCCATCCCAATTTGAGGTGGAGCAATCAGAACGTGCTCAACCCCACGGCTCCTCCAACGCAGCAGCCATATATTCCTCCACACCAGAAGCAACAAGGCTATCAGAAGCCTCCATCCTTTAACCCTCCTAACCAAGGTGCATCATCCTCTAGTGGGGTGAGCGAAATGAGCGAGTTAAAGTCCATGATGCAAGCCATATCGAAGCAATTGCAGCTGAATGATCAACAAAATCACTAGCAAATCGCGTCACATAAGGCACTTGAGACTCAAGTTGCCCAACTTGCTGCAAATCAATCCTCGAGGAAGCCGGGTCAATTACCGACTCAAAATGAGAAGAACCCACATGAGACGGTAAACCTGATAGAATTGAGAAGCGGTCTTTCTTATGAGGGACCGAAGTGAAGAAATCGGAAAGAAGATAGTCAGAATCGATGATGAACAGTGTTTGTCAAGAAAAAGGGCTCACGACAAAGCAGTTACTCGATCGACTAAAGGCTGGTGTTCGATCGAGTGAAGTTGGTGAAGAAAGCCCTCGATCGAGTGGTTAATCTGCTCGATCGAGTGAACAGGAAACTGAGGGTGGTCGATCGAGTGGTACTGTTACTCGATCGACTGATTTTGATGAGGAGACTGCTCGATCGAGTGGGCATATTGTTCGATCGAGTGATATTGATGACGGGAAGCTTATTCGAGAGCCTGCTAGTGCTCGTTTAAGCGAGAAATCACCGGAAAGACCTCGTTCGAGAGGTAAGAGGCGTCCAAAGGATACCGAACTTGCACCAGAAGACTCTTTGGAGGCGAGAAACAAGGGACTCGAGATACCTATCACGGTTCCCTTCCCGAGGCGGCTGCAGAATACCAAAGTTAATCAACAGTTTGGCAAATTTGTTGAACTTTTGAAGAACTTGGAAGTCTCCGTGCCGTTCACTGAATTGCTGACTAAGGTACCCTCTTATTTAAAGTTTATAAAAGAAATTTTAGCATGTAAGAGGACTATAAATGACAGTGAGACCGTAGCTTTGATCGAGGTGGGGTCACCCTATTTCAAAATAAGTTACCCCTAAGCAATCGGACCGGGTAGTTTTTCGATTCCGTGTCATATCGTTATGCAGTTGATTGATAATGCGCTATGCGATCTAGGCGCTAGCGTAACTGTCTTACCTTTGTCTCTGGCTAAGAGACTTGGTTTGACAAAACTGAGTTGCACCAACATGATCGGTCCGGATGGCCGACCGTAGTCTATCACGGCCATTAGGTATAGTAGAAGACGACTGGCCCGGATCGGGAAGTTCTTTATTCCCGTCGATTTTGTTGTCTTAGATATCCCCGAAGATGCACACACCCCTATTATTCTAGGTAGACCATTTCTATCCACGCCGTGCGGTGATAGACGTCGTGGGAAGACTTTGACTTTTCGGGTAGGGGATGAGGAGTGATTTTTCATCGATCCAAGTTCCAGAGAGCCCCCATGCAAGCCCAGCCTTGCAATGCTCTCTCTTCTATTGTCCCTATCATTGACACTCCAAATGAAAATTTGGAGAATATTGCTGTTATTGTTAACCCTCCGCCTCAGATTGAGAGCAAGAAGGAGGAAAGTTCGTCTGTTTTCCTTGCTGCAGGTACAAATGAAAGCAAAGAAGGAGCTGCCAATGGACGTTGTGCAACTGTTGTCAATCAAACTGAAGCCAAGGATGCCAAAGAAGATGACAGAGGAGCGAAAACGAAGAAAGTTCGAACCTACATAGATTGGAACTACATTCCTCCTACTGTCGCAAATGGTGATTCGAGTTCATGGAAACTGAAGAGGTCGGTCAGTATTGCTGAAGTGACGTCCTCCAGTCAGAAGCCCACGAAGGGGCTACTTTGAAAGTCGATGAGAATTAAACGGGAAATGCCCGTGTAACAAATTGTAATAGACAATTCGTTTGAATTTCTTTTGAATTTGCTTTATTACGTTTTAATTAGGACAATTAGTTTAGACAATTTTTTTTAGCATAGACTAAGACTATAGACTGTGTTTTCTGCGTATTTGGTATTTTGGGATGTGTTTGGATGTGTTTATGCAGGTTTGGGGAAGTTTCACGCAATTCGAGGAAGTAAAGACGGAAATCCAAGAGTCTATAAGAGGAAGTCCTCGATCGAGTACTTTTTGTACTCGATCGAGTGGAAATTGGGTCGATCGAGCTGTCTGGTTACTCGATCGAGAAAAGCCAAAGAGGAACAGGTCGATCGAGGGGATGCTTACTCGATCGAGCAGAAGGGACATCAAAAGTCCTCGATCGAGTGATTTAAAAACCACTCGATCGAGTGGTATGAATAGGACACGGGAGTTTTCTTTCTTAAAACTCTTATTTTCCTAATTCTATTTTCATTTCACCCTAATTCCGTCTAACCCCCTCCCTAATTGCGATTTTCACTCCCCCAAATCCCCAATTTTCTTGCCCAAATCACCAAATCCGTCACCTACATTCCATTGCTAGCAGTTTAATCTTCAATAGCCCCTTGTTTTCCCCTCTATTTGTGTTCATCTTCCTTGTTTTTAAAGGGAATTAGGGTTTGCGGTTTTTTCGATTAAAATCCGCCTTTGTTGCTTGGTTATTTGAAGTTTAATTGCTTTTATAGGATCATCATCATCAAGTAAGTGTTTCATTCACACTCTTTGCATTTTCTCTTCGATTAATTCGATTTTCTTGAGGTGATTTTGAATTAGGGTTCGAAAAATCCATGTCTAGTCGAATTTTTTCGATTTAATTGTGTTTATATGCCCTTAATTAGCTTGTTGATGATCTTATCCCAATTCCTCACTGTTTCCACATGTTTAACTCGAAATGTGCACAAGATTTCCGCGATTAGGGTTTCTGAGTCGAGTTTTTCGATGTCAGACGGTCTTATGCTGTCTTGCTTTGTTTAACTTCAGTCCATGCTTCCTTGCTGCTGTTGTTAACCGTTTTTCCGTCCCCCTCGTCGTTATTACATGTTATAAACTAGTGGTATCTTGCTCGTGAGTCGACTTTTTCTTTGCTATTAGTCCTATATGTTGCCATATATGCAGTTCTCTTGCTCATTTTAATCTCTATTAGCAGCCATAACTATGTCACTTTATTAGCACTCGCATGTTTGTATTTTGAAGTTTTGAGGAATTGTTGGGTTTTGCTTCTTTGTAAGTCGAATTTTTCGAATGATAGGGCCATTATTTCTTTGTCACATGTTGGTTAACGGGTTGTTTTAACCACGGTTAGCAGCCATCTTCTCTTATCGTGCCCTTTAATACTTTGCAGGATGGATAGTGGCTCTTTACCCTCCACTAGTACCACTTCGATCCATCCTCGAGCGAGTCGGTGGTCCCCTTTGTTGCCACTAGCTCCGCCTTAGTCACCACCGCAGCTCAGTTGTTACTTCTACCCCTACCAGGCCCCTCACTATCTTTGGAAAGAGGATTCATCCCTCGTTTCCCGACGCCTGGCATCTTTGCCACCTAGGCCGAGAGAAGCGAGGCTAGTCGCCTAGTCGTGTCTACTCTCGACTCTTCAGGGGGTTGCTGTTACGGGGAGAGGGCACTCTTACTCCTTTACCGACGTTACCTACGGTACGTTTCGTTTCCGCGGCTCACCGGACTCGGTTAGCCGCTTTACTTCGTTGCCCTCTCTCCTCCACCCGTTTCCTTGCACGGACTGATCTAGAGACCTTAGGTATTTATGAGGAGGTCTGTAGTTTGTTGAACGGGACGGGTATGTCGGGCCCGATTACCATGCGGGAAGTCGCTATTCGTATCCCTACATACGAGTTTTTCAGCTCCTACTCTTTTGACACCGACTCTTATACTGCTGACCACTCCAGTTCTTGCATTCACTTTCGACTCCGTAATGAGGCACACCACTGGACTTTGGCCAGGTTTGGGGAGGTTTTAGGCCTCGTTAGTGACGGTCCCACCGACCCACCTCGAGATCTCCTTGACCACTTTGGGTGCACTTTCTCACACTCCCTTCCCCACACGGAAGGGAGCCCACGACACTTACCCGCTCCCCGTTACTTTTTGAGGCGATAGGAGAGACCATTTTTGGGCGACCGAGCCCAATAACGTGACCAACACCGAGCTAGCGATTCTCGCAGGTACCTCAACATTGACTACGGTACCCGTTTGTTCTAAACATTGCTTACTTGGTAGCTCAAAGCATTGAACGGAATTGGGACTCGGGTCAAGACCATTGTTGTCTGCGGCGGGCTAGTGACTAGGATTACTGCCATCTCTACCCCACCGAGCCTGGACTTACCGCACCCGATAGGCGGGCCTACCTTGACTTGGCGCCATGGCCGACTTGACCTGGTTACCAAAGGTGAAGGCGCGAGGACGTGGAAGATTTGTAGTTCCACGTCATTACCTTGCCGTGCCCTATCCTTCCTCCACTCTCACCGCTCCCGTTCTTTGTCGAGGGAGCGAGGCCACCTCCACCCACTTACCACCTTACCTTCACCCCTACTTCTTCTTCTAGGAAGAGGAAGCGGAGGCCGGACAGATCATCTACCCCTCGAGTTCGGACTCGGCTCGGACTCGACTGGACCCACACAGACTCCCACACCTACACCTTCACTCACTCCACCTCCTTCTCAGTCCGCCTTTCCGGCCAATTTTGTTGCCCTCCTGTTTTAGGGGCGCCCGAGGTCATGGACCAAGGGCGTCGTGATGCCTTGCTTTTGGATATGTGCGGTACATTACATTGCGAGATGAGACGGGATATGGCTTTGTCGTATTCCCGCTCTACGAGTTCCATATCCGAGCCCGGCGACCGATTCGAGAGGGTGGCCGCATCCCTCCTTCTACCGATACCCGGCGGACGGGTACCCTCCACTACCTTCGACTCGGAGGAGGAGGCGGAGGAGACACCGTAGCACGAGAGGTGCGATTCTGGTGGAGAGTAGCACATGAGCCGTCGAGAGAGGAGGCGAGCGATCCCCGTTCACACCCGGTCCGGAGGATCACTGGAGATGACGATTAGAGGTCCCCCTTGTTTGTTCTTTGGTTTGGGAGACCGTTTTGTTTAGTCGGAGTACACGGGAGATGGCGGTGCCGACGACGAGTAGCTATTGGCCTACTCACTTCCCCATTTTCTAAATTTGGTTTGGGGAAGTTCGCTTTTGTATGTACTGACTTACTCTTTTCATTTTTGTCTCCTTTATTTTTATTTTTGTTGGTTGTATACTCCCATCCCCCATCTTTTTTGGTGTATCTTTGGAGGACAACGGGGCGTTGTCCGTTTTGGTTTGGGGAGGGTATTGCATCCTTTTGAGTCTGCATCCGCATTTGTTTTGCATTCACGTTTAATTTCTCGCTTGCATTGTTGTTTATTTTCTAAAAACCAAAAAACTAGAAAAAAATTCAAAAATTCAAAAACATTTCACGTTTATTTTTGCATATAGGTTGAGTCGGAACGGTAGATTCCCGTGATGAAGCTGCACTATAACTTGTCATTTTACTTGAGCCTTGCACTTTTATTGATAGTTATTAGCCTTGTCATACGCATAATCTACAAATTTCTGTTCAAATATAAGTCGATTGTTTAGACTTGACCTATAAACGGCAAACTACTTAAAAATTCCGAGTTTTAGAGCCATAATCGGTGACATTCATGACCAGTTCACTAGGAATTTTGAGAGTAGTACTCCTTGCATAGCATGTTCGTCTCATTTGCACATTTATGACATTCAACTTCTCGTCAAATGCACATATTCGGGTTGTGGTTGGTGTCACATGCAGGGAGGGTCTTGCAAATTCCCCTTTCTTTACATCTTTCACCCATTTAGCTCCACATTAACCAAAACTTGCCTTTTTGACCCATTAGCTACATTCCAAACTAAGCATGCCTAGTCAAGCTAGTTAGTTTGTCCTTTTGTGGTATGTTTTCCACTGCAGGTTTGGCTGTCATTCTTGTTGGGAGTTGGTGTCTCAGTATTAAGGAAGGAGGAAAGAAAGAAAAAAAGTATTGAAAAAGAAAAAGAAAGAAAACGTGAAAGAAGAAAAAAAAAAAGAAAAAATACGAAAGAAAAAAAAAAACAGAAAAAGAGTTGAAAAAGAAAAAGAAAGAAAGAGAGATTGTGGAAAAAGTTGTACCCTCTTGTCAGAGTTGAGAAGATGTTCGAAGATGTACAATCGACAAGAGTTGTTGTTGTTCACCGTTATTTCGGACGGTGTCTTTAAAAGGGAAGTTTGTAAACTCGACTCCTCCGTTCTATCCCATATTTTTTGAGGAGATTGTGCTTTGAGTCTAGTGAGTTTTGTGCCAAGTGAAGGGCACTAGTACTTAGTTTTTCAGTCAGTTTGTGATCCGGATGGTTTCATTATGGTCCTGTTAGGAACTAGCTTGACGCTCTTACCTCCACATTTCCTTAACTTGTTTTGCCTTTTCTCACCTGAACCTCACTATTCCCATATTATTTGCCTACCCTCGGCTGTGACGGACATTATTGGTTGGAATTTGTGCATTAGTACTTGAATTGTCTTTCATTTTTGTTGCATGCATGCTATGTAGGTCGCAGTTAGGTGAGTGACTGTCTTTTCTTCTCTCATTTACATACTACATTTGCCCTTTGCTTCATGAGAGAAGAGTGATCACGTGAGAGTCCAGTTTTGTTGGTCTTGCAAGGTCGATAGGTCAGCTTTATTTATGAACAGCTTATAATTCGTTTGCGTCTTCGTCGCTTGGCTTTAATCGTTGATTTCTCGTTGCATTAAATTGGTTCAAGTAGACAAGTTAAGCTAGCTCTGAGTTATCATTTCCGTTCCAATAGTTTAGTTTTGAGTTTACTCGAGGGCGAGTAAAGGTTTGGTTTGGGGAGATTTGATACGTGCCTAATGTATAGTCTTTTTAGCCTATTTCAGCACGTATTTCTATGCTTTTCTATACTATTTTTATAGTATTTTGCCCCGAATTGGCTACTTTGGTGTATTTTGTCCTTTTTGTAGGAATGATCGCGAAAGTAGTGAAACCACACCCCTTTTTGTCCTTTTGCATGCATTTAGAGGAGACGGGATTGTCCCAGGGTGAGATACTGTACTTGGAGGCGTCATGGCATGCATTACGAGACACTTGGGTGAAGACGTGAGCTGAAATGAAGACGAAATCAGTCGATCGAGCTGTTTGATGGTCGATCGAGTGGTTTCTACACCCCCTGATGGTCGATCGAGCTGTTCCTTACTCGATCGAGTAAGCCGCACAAGACCAAGTCCTCGATCGAGTAACCCATTGGTCGATCGAGTGACTTTTTTGAGATGTTGCTCGATCGAGTGGTTTAATCCACTCGATCGAGAGGTTTCCACGGGCATGGGCTTTTAATTAGTCCGTGAGTTGTTATTTCCGTAGACCTTAGTTCTTTTTCTATTTAAACCTAAGTTAATTAGGTTATTAGGCACTCTTTTTACTATCTTCGGACGATCAAACTTTCTACTGTATCTTTCTACGTTACTTTGTCTTCTCCACTGTTACTTTTATTTCGGATTATTATTGCTCGGATTCAGTGTTCTTTACGCCGGATTTGCTCAGATTGTAATCCCTCCTTTCTCTTTATTAATAATAATCGCTTGTTGCTTTAATTTATTGTTTATGTTATCATTCTCCCTTGCCCTAATTTCCTTTATTGCATTTTACTGTTATTTCATTATGTCTTTCTCACGGGAACCTAATTTGTTAGATTAATTACGAACATGAGTAACTAAACCCTTTCATGTTGGGATTAGGAAATGCGGTAGGAAAATGATGATGTAGTGAATGAATTAGATGAATCGATAAGAGACTCATGTCACTATAGCAATTTAACCGTAATTCCCGACCTAGTTGAGTGCACGCTTCTATGTCACCCATTAATATGGCTACAATTAATCCTGGATCGAAAGATTGGACTAAATAGGCTCGCTATAAATGAGACTCGCCCTAATGAGGACGAAAGTTAAGTTAGTGGTATTTTAGGATAGGAAGTGGACCGAAAGGACCTTCTAGCATCCGTCTCACATTAGTTCGTCTGAGTCATTTGCTGCTGAGTTGTTGAACTACCGTAGTGAACCGAAATCCCGACATGTCCCTCTCTTCTTGATAGTTAAATCGTAATTTACTGCTTTTATTACTCTTAGTTTAGAATCAAATTTAATCAAACCCCCCCAATTGTTACCATAGGATTAGAATAGACAGCTATAATTACATTACCTCCCTGTGGATTCGATACTCGACTGCCTCTGCTACATTTTAGTTGAGACCGTTAGGTTTTATCTTTGATAGGGTTGCGATAGCCGTGTCATCAACGATTTTTGCGCGATTTTTAGTGAGATTATTCAATCTAATGAATGAACAAATCTAGGATGTTGAAATACAGTTAAAATCGTGTTTGAATTTTTAGGTTTTCGCAGATTTTCAATGAGATTTTTGAGAGGATTGTGATATATTTTTGTTTGAAATGTTTTAGATTGATTTTGGATTTTTTAGAGAGAGAAACGATTGTCTGATTTTGGGAGTTTTATGTGGTTTTGTTTGACAATTTTCCTCGCGATATTGTTTTGTATATGATGTGATATTTCATTCGTTACTCAATCCTCAAATATTTAGGAGTTATATATATATATATATATATATATATATATATATATATATATATATATATATATATATATATATATATATATATATATATAGAGTCGGGATCCGGTGAGAACTCCTAAATATTTGAGGATTGAGGATTAGTGAATAAAATATCACGAAAAATCTGACCTTTGCCAAAAAAAAAAAAAATCTAAAAAAATAGTAATTTTTTTTTGCACAGGTGTTTTTTTTTGTGATATTTTATCGAATAACCTGAGATATTGTATTAAAGAACCTCTAATATTGTAACGAATCCTCAATCCTCAAAAAGATAATGTATACTCACATGATCCCATTCCTATATATATACACACACACACACACACACACACACACACACACACACACACACACACACACACACACACACACACACACATATATATATATATATATATATATATATATATATATATATATATACACACATATATATATATACATATATATATATATATATATATATATTCGGGATCCTATGAGAACCACTTGGATAATGAGAACCAAGAAAACCACTAATAATACTAATACTAATACTAATAATACTAATAATACTAATAATAAAATAATAACATAATACAGAGGTTACACCCGCGCACCCAAACCCTTCCATCTCAAATTCATTTCCCATTTACACTTTCTCTCTCTCATCTTTTTTCCTCTCTCTTCGACAGTTCTCATCAACGTTCATCCTCTCCGATCATGCGCTGCGATCATCATAATTCTCAAATTCGATTCTCAAGTTAGCTTCAAGTCGTTCATCAGCACCATTTTCGGACCTATAATTCACTTCAACTGCCATCAACGAGGTTCATCCCTTCATATTAAGGTACTCACCTGCTCAAATTAATGGCGATTTCACTCCATACTTTCCCTAATTAGTCATGCATGTTATTTTAGCTCATATTCATCAATTTTTTGTCCGGTTACTAACCCTAATTTCTTGTAGTTTCTCTAACTAAGCTAATTAATTGTTGTTGTATGACAAATTCTGAGATTGTAGTCTTAGTTTTAGTAAATTAAGCAATACTCGAACCTTAATTCAACATGTCCTTTGTTACTTTTTATTTTCAACTTGCGAAAATGCTTTATTCCATTTCGCCAATCATATAACATGTTATTAGGTTTAGGTAATTGCTGTATTCTTCTTAATGAAACTTCTAATTACAATTAGTAGTTGTTGTTGCTGAATTTTTATGCTCTGAAATTGTTGAACTTTTGATTACATCATTTTCCTACAGTTTATAATTGTTTGAAAATTTGATTATTAGTTATCAACTTCTAATTTGTGGATTTGCTGCTAAAATTGTTTACATTTCGAGTTCGAATCGATTTTTTGTTGTTAAATTAACCTGGATTTTGTTGACCTGCTCCTGAAATTGTATACATTTGAAGTTGTTACTTAAGTTACATATCATCGTATTACTGCAGAATTTGTTCACATTTCATTTCTAAACAATGGATATTTAGTCTAGTATATGTGCTGTGTTTCAAGCTCTTCAACATCTGCTTTGTCCAACAGTTTGCGTTTCTATTTTCACCTGTGTTAAAATATCTGTCAATGCATTCACATATATGGGGCGAAAGATTGTTGCAATGAAGAAAAAACCACCAGTTAAAAAACCACCAATAAAAGGAGGTAGATCAGTGAAAGATTATTTCACACCAAAACCAACAAATTCAAGCATAAATGATGCTGTTGACCAAAGTACTTTGAGTAAGAAAATCTGCATAGCTTCGTCTGTTTTCGTCTTTCATCCCTTACCCCAAAATAATGATATACTACAATAACCTTGTCAGTACATGAAGTACCCTTGTAGGTGCATGGAAAAGAGATCTATGTGCATTAAACAACCTTGTACATGCATACAATATGTTGAGTTTATTGTACACATAGAATGTGCTCTCTCTAAACTTGGATGGAATACCTGTACTACATGCTTCTAATCTTGTCCTTCTAAGTTGAGTTTATCTTATTGCTTTTCTGAATTCTAGACCTTAATGTGATATTTTCAAATGACGGAATGCTTGTACTATTTCCTTACTAGTTTCTATTTATGATTTTTTTCATTCTAGAGTTCAATTTGTGATGCTTGTAGGTCATTCTCTGGTTTCTATCTTATTGGTCAATTACTTATACATAGCCAAGTATGGTCAATTGGTACAAGGGGTGGGTAGTCAATATTCTTGCAGAAGGTAAAGCACTTTTTGCCGAGAATTACGTAAGAGAAAAAAAGAGCCTATGAGTTTCTCATTTGATCCCTTAGTCAAAGTTGAGGTCACTGACAACCGTTATCAAGACCAACTTGATGATGTTTTAAATAATCAAGATCTAATGAAAAACATATTTGACCGAGTTAATTCTTACCAAGATAAGGCAAACATGGCGTTGGTCTGTAGGAATTTCCTTATACACCCAAGTGCACCTCGCATTGAACTTGCACATGGGCTTTCTCTACGTACCAATGATATCAACGGTGTAAGAATTATTCGTAGGGGTCCTAAAATAATTTATAAAAGATGCAAATGCTTTATGACTCAAGATTTGGCAGCTAAACTGCTCCTGCATTATCATCAAGATAAAAATCATTTCCAAAGAGAACATCTTAACGCTTTTGATGATACTAAATGTGCACACGTGAATGAGTTGCTTCAGGCTTTAGCTACGTCATCTCCAGCATGTGACATAACAGTTGCCATTTCAACAAAGTTAACAACTCGGGCAACTTTAACTTATTCATATTTACCTTACTTGCTCGAAATATAACTCAACTACTGAAGTTTGTACCACTTTTTGGCATTTTGATGTCTCTGTATTTAGGCCTTTAACCGTTCAGGTGTTAAAGTTGCCGTATTTTCAGTCTTTCGTAGTACTCTTGTATAATTACATGTATTAAGCCACCCTTGTATAATTATGTAGTCGGCTGTTTTACATTTTGGATGTTGTCGAACTTTGTCATGTATGGATGTTATGTTTTATTAATGAAATTTCTTTTCCTTATTTTGTCAATCACCGAGCTTATATTGTTTTATAATTACATGTTTAATTGTTAACATAGAGGGTTTGGGGTGCAATAGACTTGTGAATTCCTGGAGCAACCTTATAGATGCGTCAAAAAACAATCTATGTGCATTTAATAACCCTGTATGTGCATGAAATAAGCTGCCTTCCTGACGCTACTTAATTTGACGGATAATCCTCCCAAAGTAAGTCCTACAGCAGCAGACCAAGAACATATTCCTCCACGTCGACGGAGTCCGCGTATCGAGCCAAAAGTTACCGAGCAAGTTCCTCCAAATTTGCCTTCTAGTAACAACAATGGTGAGGGTTTACCCTTTCCTGTCCCATTTTAGGATTTCTGATCCTTGCCATTTGTTCCAAATAATAATGGTGATTTAGGGGTGCAATACCCTTATGAACGCATTAAGTATCCTTGTAGATGCATCAAAAAGATATTCATGTGCATTACCCAACCCCGTCTTTTGGTTTTCCTCCCGTTCGAATGACAGTAGCAAGGGAAGGGTTTAGGGTTGGATTAGGCGGACCGACCGCGGATCAGCCTAATCCAACCCTAAACCCTTTCCCGTCGCATTTTAGGATACTCGGTCCCTTATTTTTAATCCCGTCCCCAAAAAAAGGGTTCACTCTTCCCCTCTAGGGTATCTTTAGGTTTTCTTCCCGTTCGAATGACAGTAGCAAGGGAAAGGGTTTAGGGTTGGATTAGGCGGATCACTACCGCGGATCCGCCTAATCCAACCCTAAACCCTTTCCCATCCTGTTTTAGGACACGCGGTCCCCTATTTTTAATCCCGTCCCCCAAAAAGGGTTCACTCTGCCCCTCTAGGGCGTCTTTAGATTTTCCTCCCGTTCGAATGACAATCGCAAAGGAAAGGATTTAGGGTTGGATTAGGCGGATCCGCTGTAGCAGTCCGCATAATCCAACCCTAAACCCTTTCCCGTCCCGTTTTAGGACACTCGGTCCCCTATTTTTAATCTCGTCCCCATAAAAGGGTTCACTCTGCCCCTCTAGGGTGTCTTTAGGTTTTCCTCCCGTTCGAATGACAGTAGCAAGGGAAAGGGTTTAGGTTTGGATTAGGCGGATCCGCGGTAGCGGACCGCCTAATCCAACCCTAAACCCTTTCCCGTCCCGTTTTAGGACACTCGGTCCCCTATTTTTAATCCCGTACCTAAAAAATGGTTCACTCTGCCCCTCTAGGGTGTCTTTAGGATTTCCTCCCGTTCGAATGACAGTACCAAGGGAAAGGGTTTAGGGTTAGAGTAGGTGGATCCGCGGTAGTGGTCCGCCACCTAATCCAACCCTAAACCCTTTCCCGTCGCGTTTTAGGATACTCGGTCCCTTATTTTTAATCCCGTCCCCAAAAAAAGGGTTCACTCTGCCCCTCTAAGGTGTCTTTAGGTTTTCCTCCCGTTCGAATGACAGTAGCAAGGGAAAGGGTTTAGGTTTGGATTAGGCGGATCCGCGGTAGCGGACCGCCTAATCCAACCCTAAACCCTTTCCTGTCCCGTTTTAGGACACTCGGTCCCCTATTTTTAATTCCGTACCCAAAAAAGGGTTCACTCTGCCCCTCTAGGGTGTCTTTAGGTTTTCCTCCCGTTCGAATGACAGTACCAAGGGAAAGGGTTTAGGGTTAGATTAGGTGGATCCGCGGTAGCGGTCCGCCACCTAATCTAACCCTAAACCCTTTTCCGTCTCGTTTTAGGACACTCGGTCCCCTATTTTTAATCCTGTCCCCAAACAAGGGTTCACTCTGCCCCTCTATAGTGTCTTTAAGTTTTCCTCCCGTTTGAATGACAGTAGCAAAGGAAAGGGTTTAGGGTTGGATTAGGCGGATCGACGGTAGCGGTCCGCCTAATCCAACCCTAAACCCTTTCCCGTCCCATTTTAGGACCCCCGGTCCCCTATTTTTAATCTCGTCCCCTAAAAAGGGTTCACTCTGCCCCTCTAGGGTGTCTTTAGGTTTTCCTCCCGTTCGAATGACAGTAGCAAGGGAAAGGGTTTAGGGTTAGATTAGGCGGATCCGCAGTAGCGGTCCTCCTAATCCAACCCTAAACCCTTTTCCGTCCTATTTTGGGAACACTCGGTCCCCTATTTTTAATCGCGTCTCCAAAAAAAGGGTTCACTCTGCCCCTCTAGGTTGTCTTTAGGTCTTCCTCCCATTCAAATGACAGTAGCAAGGGAAAGGGTTTTAGGTTGGATTAGGTGGATCCGCGGTAGCGGTCCGCCTAATCCAACCCTAAACCCTTTCTCGTTCCGTTTTAGGATACTCGATCCTTGTCGTTTGTTCCAATAATAATGGTCAGTGTTTGGGGTCCAACAGACTTAAGAATGCATGACGTAGCCTTGTAGATGCATAAAAAAACTATCTATGTGTATTAAACAACCTTGTATATGCATGAAATAAGATGCCTTCCTGATGCTAACTACTTTGGCAAATAATCCTCTCAAACCAAGTACTACAGTAACAGAACCAGAACAAATTCCAACGCGTCAACGGAATCCGCGTATCTAGCCCAAGGATCACAAGGAAGTCCCACCAGATTTACCTCCTAGCAACAACAAGAAGAAGGCTCTAGAAACAAGCAAAGGGCCAAGGCAAACTGCTAAAAAACAAATCGTTCTGACAAGTATAAGCATCTCCTCACTCGTATAAGTCCTTCCTTGACTACTAGTTTGATCAAGTTGGACCCATCCGAAAAGAAAATTGAAGCCATCCACATTATGGGGTTTGGAAGGTTGTTACAGCTGAAGTCAGAAGAAATCAATGGCCATTTGGCCAGATGGATTGCCGAGACGTTTACTCCGTTCGACTGTTCAATGATGAACCACAATCTGGTTATCTCAGATGAGGATGTCCATGTTGCAACTGGACTTCCTATGGGACCGATTGATGTTCTTCCAGTTGGAATATACTGTAAAGAAAAGGAGTACACATAGGCTGTCAAGAGATTTAAAGATCAATTTTTGACCTCGGATATTACCAAAAAGGATCTCTTAGAAAAGATGATGGAGCAACGGGATGGTGGAGACGATTTCAAGAGGAATTTCCTCATCTATATCGTCAATGTTCTGTTAATGGGGGCAGTAGATTATCATCCCAGCCCTCGGATCTTAAGATCCCTTTCAAATCTCTCCGATGTCCCTCATATGAATTGGTGCAAATTTGCACGGTCCCATGATATCCAACTTCATGTCGTGGAAGGCGGCTGTAGCTAAATCCCCTAAGAGTTATTTTAAGGGACCAATTCTGATTTTCCAGATCATCTACTTGGATCAAGTTGTTTTCATGACGAGGACAACACATCGATCATTTCCCTTGTTAGCGAATTGGACAGATGAGAAGATAAGAGAAAGGGTTAGGTTGGAGAAGCATAAGGGGGACGGCTTTGCAAAGGGGTCTGTTGAACCCATATTTGTTTATGTTGCACCTGAACCTGAAGCTCAACGTCAACCTCAACCTGAACTTGAACCTCAACCTCAAACTGAACCTCAACCTCACCCTCAAGCTGAAGCTGAACCGGTTGATGGGAAGAAAGAATCCATCAAAGTTTTGGCGGGCACAGCCATACGACTTGCAGACATTTATGGTGAGTTTACCAAAGCAGTTAAAAATGCTAAGTGTAAGGCTCCTGGTTTCTCGGCTGTCACCCAAATATTAAATTTGGCCGATTATTTAGTTGTAGGCTTCTCCCTTTCATAGCAGAGTAGAGAAGAAGGTGAAATAAAAGGTGTTGAATGTGAAAGGGAAGGTGCTACCGAGGCTGCTGAGGATTTAGGGGTTCATGCAAGTTTTGATAAAGTGGAGCAAGAGGAGAAGATGGAGGAGGATGAAGTAGAGGAGGACAAGGAGAAAGATCAGTATGAAATGAAGGAGAGAAAGGAGGAGGGGGCAGTAGAGGATGAGTTGAAGACAAAAGAGGGTAAAGTGGAGGAGGAGTTGAAGAAGGAGGATGTTAACATGAGTTGTTTAGATGATGAATTTCTAGGCGATCCCTCTGTCATGGCTGAATTAGTAGGACTCCTTAATGATGCATATACTCGTGTTGGCAACGTATTTGATTCACATCATGAAAATATGTTGAAGGAAAAAATGGAAAAGGAAAAGGCGCTTATGGAAGGACCATCTTTCAGCCTTTTTAGTGGTGATAATGCACCATATACCTCTCAATAGTTCCTTGATTCAAGGTTGCGGGCTGGAAAAAGTGTTCCTTATGCAAGCACATCAACTACACCGCCTGTTTCAGTATTTCGTCCTTTATCGCCAATATCGCCAATTCTGATCTTGTCCGAAACATCCCAACCATCGCCTCTAGTTATCTCCTCTTAAGTATCATTGGATAAATTGCTAACTGTGCCCTCTTCTCCCCTAGTAGAAGAGTCTTTAACTGAGACACTACAAACTAAGAGGGTGCTCCCTAAGAGGTGTGTTGAGGTCACGGATGTTTACCGGTCGCCTCTCCTTATCAGAAACGTGGACATGGTTCGTGACTTGAGTCAGTCGGAAAGACTGGTAGGAGACTATGCATTTTCACAGGACGTAGATGCAGAGTACGTATCACTCTCCTATAATTTTTTATCTTATCTTATTCAGCATATATGTATTATATTTTCTTTTTAACACTAAGGCTTCATGTTTTCATAACTGTATAGGGAGGTTTTGGTTAGCCATGCGGGCAAGACTCTCACATGAAGTCATATGATGAGTTTGCTTCTTAGTCGTCGAGTTCATACAGATGTTATTTCTCTGTGGTGTGATTATTTGAATGAGCGAAACAAACTCAGAGATCATAAATCCCCTTGCCGTCTATTTTTGACAGATACAATTGACGTATGTTTTCCATTTTAATTTTATTCTCTAATTATACATGCATGAAGTTGTATGTACATCAATAAACATATGAATGCATAAAGTAACCTTGTAGATGCATGAAACACCAATCTAGGTGCATTAAACAACACTGTGCATGCATGAAATAAGTGTCCTATTATTCCAGGATTTTATTCTCTAATACGGGTCATCTAATTTAATGAACAAATTGCCTCATTGGATCTCAACTTTGCAGACGTGAAGTTGGTAAGTCCTACAAGATTCTTACATTACTATGGCTGTACTCAACTAAGCGTCTTTCTTTTCATTTTCGTCTTTCTTTTCATTGTTATCTTTGTTTTCATTGTCGTACAGGTTTTCATTCCTATTGTTACCCCCTTGCCACTTATTTTCTGTTACTATGTTGCGAAGAACTTGTTAAAAGTGATGCACTTGATGCCTCCATCAACTGACTATTCTCTCCATGTTAAATCCGTGGTATGTGTTCAGATCTTTTGACAATAAAGTGGCTGATTTTTGTCTAATTTTTGTGAGAGATTATTTATTTGTCATTGTTTTTCCTTTATCAGAAAACCTTGTTGCTTACGCTTTCAAGTAAGATTCCAAAGTTGGCGTCTGCGTGGCTTTTTGTGCCTACGTTATATCTTCCGCACTTTGACATAGATGTGGAGCGTGATATGGGAATCTACCTCATGTGTCATATGGAGATGTACAACGGGGTTAAGGCACGCGTTGGTTCAAAGGTGGGTCTAAAGGAAGTAAGTCTGTATTTAAATTCACCTTTTTATCTAGTGTTTCTAACTAAGTCTCATGACAATAGTAGCCATAAAGATGCATCAATTAGCGTTGTAGTTTCATGAAATAGCCTTGTATGTGCGTTACATATGAAGGCAGTGATGTTGATTTCTGTTCTTGTTATTGTTCAGTGAGTTGATGTTAAACGTTACATTGTGAGGGTTTGCAATGAAATTTTAACTTGGCAAAACAACTCTTACAAAGTTCAAGTGACGGCTGAAGCAAAGGCTTACAAGAATGGCGGTCTGATTCGGTAGTGCGAAATCTGAAGTAGCTTTGTTTTCCATTTTTCCTTTTTCCTTTTTCCATTTTCCCCGTTAATCAAGGAGCTTTTATTTTACCCTTTTCCGGGTAATCAAGTGCTACAAGATGGATATACAGATGCACACTTGATCAATTATATTCGGAAAAATGGGGCAAATTAAATAAGGAGTAAGTTCTAACTGACCATACAGCTTTTTTAAAACTTCAGTTTTTGTCCACTCTTTGTTCCGTGTTTTCTAATTACAACATGTGCATCATTAGTGAGGTCGTTCTAGAAACCGACTAGTTGCAAGTAACCCAAGACGCATTGCAGACCTTGCTGCCAGGAAATTGGGTAATGGATATAGTTATTGATGTTGTTGGTATTCGTACGACACTCGGAAACCCAAGTGTTGTGTATTTTCCAAAAATAATAAAGGTATTCATATTCCTCATTGAGTCCATATGCTTGTTTTTGGTTTTTGAAATTACAAAGAATTTTGACAAAGGTTCTCAAATTTCAGGAAATTGTCGGTAAAAATGGGTTTCGAAGTCAATACATCCTACTTGACTACTTGCCTCTCAATCTAAACACAACCCAACTGGTAAATAAACATTCTCTTAGTTTTTTTTCCATGCACTTTTTTTTTCATTCGAAGTCAATACATCCTATTTGACTACTTTGTAATATTTCAGGCTTTCTTTCCTTATTGTGTGGAGAGATCACACTGGTTTGCTTGTGTTGTTGACTTCGAGAAAAGAATGAACTTCATACTCGACACCAACCTGGCAGGCGCCCTGATGTCAGACGTAAATTTTTACTTGATCAGGTATGATTTATTAGTTTTTTGCAATCTAGACTGCGCATATTTTCAGATAATTTATTAGTTTTTGGCACAAAAACATGTTGACCCTGACTTATTATGGCGTCTCGCCACAACGTAGCTGCTCCTGTCGGCATATGATATACGGAAGGCTGCTCAACATTTTTTGACTACCCAAAATGCATTGTCGAATGCAAATACTGTTGGTGATCTTTATGTGCATGAAATAACCTTGTCTTTGCATGACATAACCTTGTATGTGCATTAAATAATCTTATACCACAATCACAGTCACTCATTGTCTTGTTTTTGTATAGCTCCTGCCTGCTTTGGAGATCATCGCAAGAGACTCTCCGAGATACACAAGGTTGTTGGAGATCAAAACTTTTCAGTGGGAGGTTGTGAATGTGCCTCGACAAAACAACGGGTATGCTTGTGGAGTTTATTTGTTGAAGTGGCTAGAAAATTGTTGTGATCAAGCATCATGGACTGATGAGCGTTGTTACGAGGTATCAATTTTTCAACAAACTTTTGTAAACATTATTCAGTATATTTTATTTCAAGCCTTCAATATTTGTTGTCAAATAAAATTTATATGTAGGATTTGGATGAATATGCTGAGAGTATGATTGCACATCTTATCAAATGGGAGCAAACCAAGATAAAGGTAAATATCAAGAACTTTCAAATGCCTTATTTTAATTTTGTCTAATTTTAATTTTCTTTTCATTAGATTCTGTCTAGGGGTGACCTTTACGTAACAATATTTCCTCCTTTTTTTTTTTTTTTGTAGGATTATCACTAGGTGTTATTTTCTAAACATTTGAGTCGAGTGATATGCAAAGGGAGTGGATAAGAACCTAATCCTACATTCGAAACACTGAGCCTTGCATTTTTTTCCGATCTGATTCCTTGATTTGAATAGACTATGGAATATTAGATTCTTAGTACATGTTAGATTCTGGAATATCTAATACACTAAGTCTTGGGAGTACATATTAGATTTTGGAATATGTAAGTCGTGTAAGACATGAAGTCATGTTTCAGGACTAATTCTGGAAAAAAACATGTCATGAGGCAATGAAAACTAGAGACCATTTTCAAAATTGGACAACGAAAAGGTCGTACGGAAATCTCTCTAACATCGTACATGCATTAAAAAATGTTCTATGTGCATGAAATAACAATGTGCATGCATTAAATATGTAAGTCATGTGTCCAGGGACAAATCTTAAAGTAATCACAAGTGAACTTTTAAAATGTTGCATTTTAATTTAGATTATGTAACCTATATTGATCATTACACATTATATTACTGATTTTCCTCTTAAATATGACTAACACGACTCGATAAACATAACTCAGGCATCAAAAGTGAGCCAAAATATGCATTATAAGCCCACATCATGTTGATGTTGGGCTATTCTCATTTTACCAACCTTGTTGTACAAGATGATTCAAATCAAGACATTTAATCACCTTCATGTTTCTTAATACTCACCTAATATGCTAATAGGACGGGTTTAAATTGAAATAAGCCCACATCAATTAATCACATCTAAGTGTTAGGCTATTCTCATTTTCACATGAAGCTATACATTATTTGTTGATGTTGGGTCAATTCGTTATTAAAGCACATTGAGCTAGATAGTGACATAACAAGTCCAAGCAAACAATGGCGGTATAATGTTGGGCTATTCTCATTTTACCAGACTTGTCGTACACGATGATTCAAATCAAGACATTTAATCACCTTTGTGTTTCTTAATACTCACCTAATATGTGCATGAAATAACGCTGTATGTGCATGAAATAACGATGTACCTGCATGGAATAACGCTCTATGTGCATGAAATAATGGTACCAGGAAAACTCCTATTTTATATCCTCTAAATCAGAATAACAATTTTGTCTTCCCCTGCTCAGCTCATCAATTCGAAAATTAGACGATACTAGTAAAAAAATCCAGAAAACTCACTTTAAACAAGTGTTACATTCCTCTTAATCCAGAAAACAAGTCCAACATCTATCAAATAAAATAAAATGTCCCGAATTATTCAATAATGCTTGAAATATTCTTTACAAAAAAAAATACTCTACTCAATGTCGGTTGTCCTTTGGTCACAATTTATACTATCATGGTTCGCCATCTCCCCACAAGCCCGGCATTTTCTTAGCGGTTTCTTGTTCACTTTCACAACTCATTCTCTTTGTGAGATCAGCCTTTTTCCCGAGCCTTTGTTTTTGCACTGCCTTGGAGGCAAAACCTTAATCTCACTAGGGACGCTTGTTCCTAAAAGCATCCCAATTTCAGCATTCTTGTCCTTTTCCTTTGCAATACCACTATTGCTACTTTCATCTGGGACATTTGTTACCCTTTCCTTGAACTCACGCAAAATCCTAAGCAACTCATCACAATAAATAGGACTCTGTTCAACTAGTGACACACAAGTGAACAATTCCGACCACAATTCACTGATTTTGTTTTTATGTACATCCACTACCTTGCAATCAGCAAGCAACTGCCCATCAGAATTGAAGATTGGCTGGCAGGTTGCTAGTTTGCTCCACCTCCTAAGTAGATATTCACTTGGAACTTTCTTAAATCCCCGATCTTTAAGGACACAGAGAATATGTCGACAGAGTATTCTGTGTCTTTCAAACTTGTTGCAAGTGCATACCAGTTTCACTTCATCCATCTTGAAACCAACCACATATCTTTTGTTTCTTTCTTGATCTATGATGTCTATGTAGTCAATTGCATGGTTATCGTCTTTTTGTTTATCCCCAACCCCACACGAAAAGGAATCAGCTTTTAATTCATCTTGAAACTCGTAAAGGATTTTGGGCGTGTAAGAATTTGCTGCGTGTTTTTCAAGAGCAAGAGGAGTTAATAACGAGGGAGAAGTGTTTTTTGATTGTGCAATGAGTTTAGATTGGGTCCATCGTTGTGCGTCCATTGCACTCTCAAATCGCATCCAAAACTCAACTAGGGTTAGATTAGGATTAAAGGTACAATAGTGTTTAATCAAAAGAAATACTACAAACCAAACCAAAACCGAGTTACAACTCCGAAATGAAATGAGATGAAAAACTAAAGTATAAGGTGACAGCGGAAGCAACCTAAAGAAAGTGTGATGACTTTCCCCGTCCATATCCCACATGCTACATCAAAATCCAATACATGCTAAGCCGACTGCTCACCATCCCCGAATGGATCACCACAGTTTTGAAAATAATAAACGGGGTCAGCCAACTGCACAACTAAAAATAAGAACTCACAATAACACAATCCAAGCAAACTGTAACCACACAATCCCCCAACCTCCAAGAGTCACTAGTAACTGACTACACACTGAAATGTGCAGCGCTGCCAGGTTCCTATCGCAACGAGAAACCCACACCGCCAGTGGGGACCGCAGCCTTGCCACTTAAGCCCCGCTCATCGCAACGAGCGAATCCCAGATCATTAATTTTCTCATCACCCTTGTGACGGGAACCACAATGGGCGAACATGGGGTTTGAACTATCTCCCGAAAATTGCTACACAATCAATCCAACAACCAATGTAATCACCATCCACAATCATAATCATATTACCAACAATCAATCACAATCATGTCTTATAATCAATTATATAACCGACTGAGTAGGAAAACCCTACCTTTTCGCCATTCCATAGATATGCATCAATCATACTACGCCGAGCAAGACTCCATATCATACCCTATAAACAACAATCATACCCTATTACTATGCTATTCAATATCTACTGAAAGATAACCAATTATTCACAAACTCACCTTGAAGAATAGACAGATGCCGGCGGTGGTGACAACCCAACTCGGTGACTCCATTCATAAGCTATCTCCCTTCCCGGATTAGTGTTCGAGGCTAATTCGTGATTGGTAGAGGGAGATGAGAGAATTGGGAGAAGGAAATTAGGTTTTAGAAAAGATAAAAGATATCGTGGAAATGAATTTCGTTTTAGCCTCCGCATTTTATATTAACACGTTGTCAGACACGCCACTTGGTCGAGTCTGGGACATACTCGGCCGAGTTTGTCGCACTCGGCTGAGTACCTTAGTTACTTGGTCGAGTGACCTTTACTAGGTCAATAACAAGTTACGATGGCAATATAATCTCCCCTTATCTGCCTTACTAAAGTCACTCATGGTCAAAAGGTCAGTCAACAATTCCCTAATAGAGCGGGTATTACAGTCCTTCTCCCTTAAAAAGAACTTTGTCACTGAAGTTCGTCCCACATGCCAACCGTAACTCAACAAAGCAACATGAAGGGTCACACAACACTTATGCAATCTTCAATTAACGCCAACGTGTATACTACAAAGTTATTACACCGCCACCAATGTACTAACTTTATTACATGCCTACCATCACAGAGTCACCATGACATTATTATAACACCCATAAAACTAGTGTTTTCCAAACATAACATTAACGTTTTCCCAACAGCCAAATTACTACCATGCCCTTCAACTAATCGATTAGAAGTAAGGTCGATACGATTAAGTAGATTAAATAGTAAAAACTTAAATATTAAAGTAATCGTTTAAATAATTAAAAGATTAAAAAGCAACATTTTAAAGAAGTTTGTGCAAGTTTTTGTCGCTAGTTATCTACCCCTCTTAAAAGGAATTTCGTCCTCAAAGTTCACTCCCAACTGTAACAAGGACGGTATAAACGTTTCAACACAACAATGGACTAAAGTAATCATCACATCTTCTTATCAATTATAACCATGCACGAACTTAATCCAATGCAATATGCTTGGATTAAGTGGAATTAACATAACTTCAAATCACAGATACTTGTAACAACGTATAACAATTGAACGCACAAAATAGTACCATATTGTCACCATGTTTCTATCCGCGACAATTCACATATCACATCCGCCTCATATACCAACCAGGTTGTTGGATAATCACAATTCCGTCACACCAATATCACATCTCCCACTCCTTGGCCCCATCAAACCTCACAAAGAAAACAATCACAAACTCTACCAAAATCATACAACCAAGCAACGTAATTACAAAATCAAAACACGGACTCAGCTCATAGTACTCGGTCGAGTACCTGAAAATACTCGGCCGAGTATGCGGTACGCGGTCAAGTATCCCAAACTAGAACGTGATTTTCTCAATTAACACCATGAAAACTCAATCCTTTACATGCAACACGAAATTCAACCATCGACTAACATAGAGAATCAAGTCTTAAACACAATGCAAACCATGGAAAGTAGAGTCTTGACCTTAATGGCCAACTTACACATATTCGAAATAAATCCAAAAGTCTAAAAGTAAGAACAAATCCACAAGAAACATCCAAACTAAAGTAAACAACAAATAAAACTAGCTCAAGGGTCAACGCCCACATCATCATCCATGTCATTACCACCACCTGTGCCCGATGTCCTAGCTCCCTGATATTCCCCAACAGCATAGTCACCACCAACCCATCTCCCCTCCTCATCTAGTTAGCTCCCCACAGCAGTGCAAGGCAACCATACTCGTAGGTAGTCGGGTGCCTCCACGTACTTGGGTCCACCCCATTGCTATGAAACACCCCCTGTCATCTCCCACTCATCTCTACCACACTGGCTGAGCACGGTCCGTTCCAACGTTCTAAAGGGTAGCCATCTCGTGCACGTTCCTCAGCACCATAGTGGTGGATATTGTTAGGTTCATATACCCCTATTAGACTCATCTAATT
The DNA here is from genome assembly GCF_048544455.1 of Silene latifolia. Taxonomy (NCBI): domain Eukaryota; kingdom Viridiplantae; phylum Streptophyta; class Magnoliopsida; order Caryophyllales; family Caryophyllaceae; genus Silene; species Silene latifolia. The sequence goes on from NC_133538.1 coordinate 352,898,213, forward strand.
CATTTTATAAATTACCCGTAATTTATATTTATGTGGATCTAGTGCATGCATAACAAAATAATGAAATATAAGGAGCAAATCATTTTTCCTACATACAAAATGGTTCGAAATTTGGGCACAAATAAGGACACCTTCCTTATTTGTTCTTGAGCTTAAATATAATGGATGATCCTCCAAGATCTTCAAGTCTCAAGTATAGAGACACTCCTCTTAGTTGCACCCAAGACTAACCCAAAAACTAATACAATTACTAACTAGATAATATGTATTAGTTACCTTAAATATTAATTCTAATATTATTATTATTACTACTCTAGTAATATGAATGCATTATTAGAATTATTGAACAAGTTTTATGCACAAAACCAAAAAGAGAGAGAGAGATAAGCATGAAGATTGGAATAAGAATGATGTAAAATGAGAACCTCTTCTCCTTTTAGTATAGGGCAACCGACTTTTCACATGAGGTAAGGGTGAATGGTCTTTTTCTTTTTGCCTTCTCAAAAACCATAGCTATGGATCTAGCATCCTTAGGTACTTATAGTGTTTCTTTTTGCATTAAAAAACAACAACTATCAACACTCTAAAATAACCCACTAAAACCGGTGCACATGACTTAAAATGGACTCCATATTATCTTTGTAATTTGTCATTTGTAATATGTTGTGACATGTGATATGTAACATGTCATTAGGCATAATAATGCATATTTAACAAATTAAATATCATTATATATTAAATAAATTACATTTAACAAATTAACAAGTAATTCACAATTACATGTATATAAAATGGGTCACATTAAGTCTAGTTAATATAATCTACAACATCTTATAATTATAACTAACCAATTACTCTTATCTCAAATGTTTCATAAACTTTAATCAATTTTAGTAATATAACAAATTAATTACTAAATTGAATCTTATTTAATCACATTACAATAAGATATATAACTCTTTATTATTAAATAAAATTTGTTCAATTTAAGGAATTAATTAATCTGTATCGATATACAATTAATTAACTTTACAGTTTGGGAATCGTCCTTTAGGTGTGACCTTAAGGGATCAACTGATCACCACCGTCAAACGACAGTAATGTCAAACTCTAGTTAGCCAATCATTACCGATTAATGTTGATCAGTTGACTATATAATTGAATCATCCCTTACGTATTCTTATTATGAGATTTATTAATGTGATCGCACTATTGTTGAGGACACTTACTCCAACAATCTCCCACTTGTCCGAGACAAGTGTGCGTCACCCACTGTCTTCACAGTGTGTAGGGATAGAACCTATTGGAACGAATTACCATAGTTCCTCCAATTCATAAAACGGAATCCTAATATCATCCCTTCCTTCTTGCATATGACATTATTGCAAGTGTACTAAATTTCCGTTGTGTATATCTCATTGTTCAACTGCCTAGGATGTGCTAGTAGATATCCTCCTTAAATAATATAGCCAAGATGGTTCTATAACCATCATTATGTGTTTAGAATATGGATTTTGTGTAACTCCTTGCACATAAATCCATCTCAATTCTAATCACTTTAGCTTCATCTCTTTAGTGCTTCATGAGTACTAACCAATGAACTATATGGCTATATAGAGACTTCTCTCAAAGATTCGATTTGTAACTTTTTGTCATATTCCAAGTATAAGAAATTTAAGAATGGTGATACATCTTAGCGTGATGAATTAATCCCGCAGCGGAAGCATGTGGATACAATTTCTACATGTTCAATACTTTTGAACTTGTCAAGATTCTTATTAACATAAGAATATTCATTCAACGCTAATATCCTCTTAAAACTATCTTTATAGGTCTGGATACCTTAGAGATTTATTATTCTTCTCCTAAGTCTTCCATCATTCACAATGATCAATATGTCCCATACACATAAGACTAGTAACACCATATTACTCCCACTAAACTCTATGTATAAACAGAACTACTCGACAATTCAAGAAAATTTTATCACATGATCAACTTACAATTTAACTCCTTTACTACTACTTAAAACTTTTTCTTAAGTTTTCATCCTACGTTAGGATAGTTGCAATTTTCAAAAACTCAAGCAAGATGATTTTTAAATCCAACTATAAAATCCGAATTTTAATGAAGCGTTGTTGTTGCATGCAAAACTCTTAGCCACCAATCAACCAAGCTAAGTAAACATCTTTATGTTTATATTCATTTCAGACTCTTGTGGAGTTGAGACTAGATAAAGCATATAAATAAGTTACAGGTTTGTTACTTCCAAAAATAACATGACTCCCGCCCACTTAGTTTTCGAATCAATAATAACTGATCTTGACAAAAAAGGAACATCTTCCTACGTCTTATTCTCAGTTTGTGGCTCTTGAATATTTTCTCCCACTCTGTCTTTAAGAAATACTCCTCATTTCTTTAATAGATAGCATACGAGCCACAAACCCTTTGTTCTCGTGATCATGTAGGAAGAGAGATCACATGTTTACTATCGAAACAAGCTACAATTTAGGTACCATGCCTAACCATATCTCATATGAAAAGTAGATGATTGCTTTAACCATGTTTTATATTAGTGGAAAATTTAAATGCCAGACAAATTTTATAACAGGAACTAACTCCAACTTTATGGTAAAGATTCAATCATATCGTATAGGATTCTTTGTAACTTTCTAATACACCTAGTCTTTATAGGGTGTGATTATGAAAGTGATCTTGTGATACCCTATCATACTCTATATGGTGCAGATAAAAGTCATCACTTTATTGTTCCCAACCTTAACAAAGTACTAATACTTTGGTTTTATAATCTGTAGGTTTTGATACCTTTTAAACATTCATTGAACTTATTCAAAGAATTTCTCTTCTTACCTCATTAAGTGGATACCTAGTATCTACCTAGTTCGTTGGTAAAAGAGATGAAAAAGTAATAACCTTTTCTGATTGAAATTATATTCGACCATACTGATGCGTGTATTTTATATAAGGTTTTTACCTCATTTTTACACGCATTTCTGTACTATTTATGTAGCATCTAGCTACAAATACCCCCGAATATTCTACTTCAGTTTGTTTTATGTAATTTGCAGGAATAAACCAAAGAGGAGCTAAATCGAGCCTATTTTGTCCCGATTGCATGCATTATAAGGAGCAGGAGCTTGGAATTTAACATTTTGAAGATGCGTGAGCTGGTTTCGGAAGGTGTTTTAAGGTCTTACGTGCCAAGATAGCTCGATCAAGTAATTTATTACTCGATCGAATGCTTATTATACTCCCAGTTGCTCGATCGAGCAATCCAAGTTAACGCAAGAGAAGACATAGCAAGAAGTACTCGATCGAGTGGTTTATAACCACTCGATCGAGTGGTTTGGCGTTAGTTTGCTCGATCGAGTGGTTTATTTCCACTCGATCGAGTGGTTTATTTCCACTCGATCGAGTGGTTTGTCCTTCTATAGACTTTTTCCGCCTAATTTTCGTATGGGCTTTTGTAATTAGTCCATAGGTTAGATTAGGAAGGGATTTTCGTATGTAAAGATAAGGGGGACTGCGTAACTTCTCTTCTCCTCTGGCATTCACTTTTACTCTATACTTTGGCTACTGCTGATTTGATCTTGCTCTTTTTCCACTCTTTTGCTACTCAGATTCGGATTTGTATTGGTACTATCATTCTCCTTTAATTCCTTAATTCTTAATCATTGCTTTAATTCCTTCTTCCCTTTTATTGCTATCATAATTGCTTTTAATTCAATCTTTATTAGTTTTATTATCATGTTTAGCTTTGATTATCTATATGTTATTGTTGGTAATTCAATAACGATGTGTAGCTAATTCCCTTCTGCTAGGACTAAAGGGGATCCATAATTATGAAAGGAAAGTAATCGAATCATAAGGTTAATGCTGGTATAATCTTTGTTGTTAACTGCTGCAATTAATTGTATCTGTTTAATTGAGTCAACGCAATTAGGCATTTGTATCTTAGTGACCCTTGACCTGGACCTAAAGGTTGGAAAAGGCGAGACTAGTAGCGAACAATAGAGAATTATAGTTAGGGCGAAAGCTAAGCTATTTGTGCTTTAGGGCGAATTGAGACCGAAAGGAGATATTCACCGCTCCTCAGACCGTATCTGTATTGACCTGAGACCTAGATTACTTGACTGAATGATTATGGTGAACCGTCTGTCTTAGCTGTTCCCTCTACTTGATTTATCTTATTTATCTTATTTTCTCTTCCTTATCCTTACCATTAGTTTAGAATCAATCAATTAAAAACCCCCCAATTTGGTTACCTTGACAGACTTAGACGAGGCTAACATTTTCCCATCTCCCTGTGGATTCAACCCGACTTCCCTAGCTATATTAGTTAGAGCCAGTTGGTTATTTTTGATAGGTATACGACTGCCCTGTCAAATTTTGGCGCCGTTGCCGGGGAGGTGGCGCAATTTTGTTGCTTTATTTAAGTTTGTTTCTCGTCTCAAGGAATTTATTCCTTGAGACTGATCTCATTTTTTGCAAAGTTTTTGATTAGCTTTGCAGGTTAGTTGTTGCTTTGTGAAATCTATTTGCCAGAATGCCTAAGTTAGCCAGCCATTCAGAGCCTACTGTGGATTCACTTCCAACAGGTTTCCTATTACCCATTACTGATCAAGGAAACTTTGGAATCCACCCGTCTTACATACAGCTGGTAGAGAGAAATCTCTTTAGGGGGGTACATGAAGAAGATCCATGCAGGCATATAAAGCTGTTTACAGAGTATTGCTCTACCATTCGCCTTTCTGCTGGGGTGACACAGGACAAAGTAAAGGGAGCCCTCTTTCCCTTTTCTTTAGCTGATGATGCCCGGGAGTGGTTGAGAGATCTTGATAGGGAGGCAGCCGGTGTAACCGACTGGAATTCCCTTGCTTTAGCCTTTTACAGGCGATATTTTCCACCGCAGCGCACCAATGCCTTGAGAGCTCAGATTAGTTCTTTTGAGCAGCTCTCTACTGAAGATTTGAATGGGGCCTGGACTAGATTCAAGAAACTTGTCCGCTCTATGCCTCATCACGGGTTTAAGAAATGGTTCCTTTGTACCTAATTCTATAATGGGTTATATCGGAGCGAGAGAGCTATTCTTGACAGCGTAGCTAAAGGGAGATTCACGAAGAATGTTGAAGATGACCAAGGGTGGCGTCTCATTGAGGATATGGCTATTCATGTCTCTGAATATGGAAATCCCCGAGGTAGTGAGCAGGTTATTGAGTCAGCAGCTGCTGCAGTGGAAGGTCCTAGCAAAAGTCTAGGTAATGTGGAGATTACGGACGTTTCAAAGTAGAGTGCTCGGAGTTTGTTCGATTCATCGAGTATGTTGAGCTATGTGGTAGATGTGGTATGGAAGGGCATGACCCTATTGGATGCTTGGCGAGTATAGAGCGCGTCCTCGCTTATCAGAAATACAAGCAAGGAGTTCCTTTTTCTCAACTATACAAAGAAATAAGGAATGCTCCTACTCTTTATACGCCAGCGCCGCAACCCGTTCCTCCTCTTGCAAATCAAGAAATTGCCGAACTGAAATCCTTTATGTTTAGCATCACACAACAATTTGAGGAGAAGTGCAATAGGAAAGAAAATGTCATAGCGGAGTTGAGAGAACAAGTCGCGCAGTTACCACTCGCGAAAGACCAAGCCAAGCCTCTACCGACATGCGATTCAGCCAATGCAATGAATCTCCAAGTTGGCCTCACTCATGAAGGGCCAAAAGTACCAGTAGACGGGGTTTTGATAGCTGAAGATACCCCGGAGGATGATATAGATGAGTTTTTGGACGAAAAAGTTGCTGCGTGTGGTCCAAACACTCGATCGAGTGAAAAATCTACTCGATCGAGTGATTTAATTCATCCTGTCACTCGATCGAGTGATAATTATGGTCGATCGAGCAGTGCAAAAAACGAGGATGGTCGATCGAGTGATATACTTACTCGATCGAGTAAGTTTACTGAAGAAACCACTCGATCGAGCGATAAAAATGCTCGATCGAGTAAAGCAGAAAAAGGGAATGGTCGATCGAGTGAGGAAAGAGCTCGATCGAGCATTTCTCAACATGAAATCACTCGATCGAGTGATAAAAGTACTCGATCGAGTACCAGAAGTGGCGGAGATCATATTTCACTATCTAATTCCGCTACCGTGTCATCTCCCCCTGCTGTGGAGACGTCACGCGTCGATAAGGGTAAAGAGAAAGTTGCGGGTTCACTCATTGCTACCAGAGTGACTTTCCCAGGTCGTCTGAAGGACGCAAGGATCGAGCGACAGTATGGTAAGTTCGTGGACGTTGTGAAGAACCTCCAGGTAACTGTCCCTTTTACCGAACTTGTTACTCAGGTACCTACTTATGCTAAGTTTATGAAAGATATTGTGATGCGTAAGAGGGATTTAAGTGAGTTTGAGACAGTTTCATTTATGGAAGAGTCTAGTAATTTGCTTTTAAACAAGGCTCCACCCAAAATGAAAGACCCGGGCAGCTTTTCTATTACCTGTATTATAGGCAATGTTGTCATTGATAAGGCCCTTTGTGACTTAGGAGCCAACGTCAGTGTCATGCCCTTATCTGTCTGCAAGAAACTGAACATGAGTCACCTTAAAGTGACTAACATTACCCTACAGATGGTTGATAGATCTCTTAGGAAGCCCTTAGGTGTCTTGGAGGACGTGCCTGTGAAGATAGGCAAGCTCTTTATCCCAGTTGATTTCATTGTTTTAGATATAGTTGAGGACACCCGGACCCCAATTATCCTAGGAAGACCATTCTTTTGTACAACTGGGGCCGTTATTGATGTCAAACAAGGGCGTGTGACTCTTGCAGTAGGGGATGGCGCGATCACTTTCAGTCTGCCTAGTACTTTGGCTCGGCCAATGATATATGATACTTGCTATTCAGTTGATATTATTGACGAGTCTATTTATGACTTCTGGTCGGGTTCTTTTATAAAGGACCCACTAGAAGCTCTTATGCTTTTTGATGAGTGTGCAGATAGCCCAGATGATGTGATTTGTGTTGGATTTGCTTGTTGATGATTTAGATGAGCCTGAACTCACCGAAGCTGAGGGAGAGCAAGTGGAACAGATGATTAGCACTCTTTGCTCCATTGAGGTAAAGGTACCGGAGCGTAAGCCTCTCCCTTCTCATCTTAAATATGTTTTCTTAGACGATACAGAGCAATATCCAGTCATTGTTAGTGCTAAGCTTAATGATGATCAGCTGACTTCTTTGTTAGTTGTACTTAAGAAAAACAGGAAAGCACTGGGTTATTCGTTGGACGATATCAAGGGGATTAGTCCCGATATTTGTATGCACAGGATAGAGCTGGAGGAAGATCATAAACCTTGCAGACAGGGTCAGCGCAGACTGAACCAGAAGATGCAGGATGTTGTGATGGCTAAGGTAATGAAGCTGCTTGACGCAGGTATTATTTATTCTGTTGGTCACTCTAAATGGGTGAGTCCAGTACAGGTGGACCCGAAGAAAGGAGGGACAACTGTAGTTAAGAATGATAAGGATGAGTTAATACCTACTCGAGTAGTGACTGGTTGGCGGATGTGTATAGATTACAGACAACATAATGCCGCCACCAAGAAAGATCACTTTCCCCTTCCTTTTATTGATCAAATGGTAGAAAGGTTAGCTTCTCATAAATTTTTCTGCTATTTAGTACTCTGGGTTCTTTCAGATCCCTATACACCCAGACGATCAAGCTAAGACTACATTTACTTGTCCTCAGGGCGTTTTTGCTTATCGCAGGATGCCTTTTGGTTTGTGTAATGCCCCTGCCACCTTGCAAAGGTGCATGATGAGGATATTTTCAGAGTATATTGAGTCTATTATGGAAGTTTTCATGGACAATTTCAGTGTTTATGGAAGTGATTTTTCTAACTGTCTGTCTAACCTTGAGAAAGTGATGCAGCGCTGTATTGAGGTTAATCTTGTGCTGAACTGGGAGAAGTGCCACTTTATGGTCAACGAGGGAGTTGTCTTAGGGCACTTAGTTTCTGATAGGGGAATAGAGGTTGATAAAGCAAAGGTGGAAGTGATTCAGCAATTACCACCTCCTGTCAATGTTAAGGGGGTGAGGAGTTTCCTTGGCCACGCCGGCTTTTATCGCCGGTTTATCAAGGATTTCTCAAAAATTGCTAAATCACTTACACAGTTGCTACTTAAGGATGCCCCTTTTATGTTTACTGATGAATGTCTTTCCGCTTTTAACAGGTTAAAGCAGGCTTTAGTCTCTGCGCCGATCATACAGTCTCCTGATTGGGACTTGTCGTTTGAGATAATGTGTGACGCCAGTGACTACGCACTAGGAGCGGTTCTAGGCCAAAGGAAAGACAAAGCTCTGAACGCTATCTACTACGTGAGCCGAACTCTGGATGAGGCTCAAGTGAAGTACACTACCACTGAGAAAGAACTGCTAGCTGTAGTTTATGCCTTAGAGAAGTTTCATTCTTATTTAGTTGGGTCGAAGTTCTGTTTTTTACCGACCATGCAGCTTTGAGGCATCTTCTTGCTAAGAAGGAGGCTAAACCACGGCTATCGAGATGGATACTCCTTCTTCAGGAGTTTGATTTGCAGATTAAGGATAAGAAAGGAGCCGAGAACGTTGTAGGCGATCACTTGTCGCGACTCGATGCGACAAGAAGGGGAAGATTCTCTACCTATTGATGATTCTTTTCCTGACGATACTTTAATTGCTGTTATATCGTCGATTGTTAACCAAGAGCCTTGGTATGTAGATATAGCTAACTTCGTTGTCAGTGGCAAGCTGCCGCCTGACCTTTCTCATTAGCAGAGGAAGCGTTTTCTGTATAACGCTAAGCAGTATTTCTGGGATGATCCTTATTTGTTTAAGGAATGTGAAGACTGTCTCTACAGACGGTGTATTCCGCAGTGGGAGGCCAAAGTAGTCCTGGAAGGCTGTCACTCCTCTTCCTATGGTGGTCACCACGGTCCATCGCGCACCGTGGCTAAGGTACTTCAGTCTGGTTTTTACTGGCCTTCTTTTTTTGCAGATGCTAAGTCTTTTGTTTCAGCTTGTGACGCTTCCCAACGATCGGGAAACATTTCGAAGAGACATGAGATGCCACAAAACGGCATCTTAGAAGTTGAGGTCTTCGATGTCTGGGGCATTGATTTCCAAGGACCGTTCCCATCCAGTAAATGTAACAGGTATATCTTAGTGGCTGTTGATTATGTGTCGAAATGGGTGGAGGCAATTGCCTCACCCCATTGTGATGCCAAGACCGTGATAAAAATGTTCAAAAAAGTCATATTTCCCCGATTTGGTGTCCCTAGGGTCGTCATTAGTGATGGGGGATTGCACTTTAAGGAAAAGAAACTAACCTCTATTCTGTCCAAAGTTGGTGTCCACCACCGGCGTGCTTTGGGGTATCATCCCCAAACTAGTGGTCAGGTTGTGGTCTCTAATCGCGAGTTGAAAGAGATCTTATCTAAGGTAGTTTCTAAATCACGGAAGGACTGGAGTCTTAAGTTAGAGGACACATTATGGGCTTACAGAACTGCCTTTAAGACACCGATTGGTGCATCCCCTTATAGGCTAGTTTATGGGAAATCATGTCATTTACCTGTTGAATTGGAATGTAAGGCTTGGTGGGCAATTCACGAGCTTAACTTTGATCCTAAGTTGTGTGGTCAGAATCGTCTTTTGCAGCTAGATGAGTTGGAGGATTTTAGGCTAAATGCCTATGATAGCTCGTGCATATACAAAGAAAAGACGAAGAGATGGCATGACAAGAGAATTTTACCTCGAGAGTTCCACGTTGGGCAAAAGGTGCTACTGTTTAATGCCCGATTGAGATTGTTTCCTGGCAAGCTGAAGTCCAGGTGGAGTGGTCCTTATACGGTGATAGCCGTTACCAAATTTGGATCCGTGGAGCTCGAAGATTCCGAAGGTAGTAGGTTCAAGGTGAATGGGCAATATGTGAAGCACTACCACGAGGCGAATGAAGCAGACAATCATGTTGAAGTCCTGTACTTCGACGAGCTAGACGCGCCAGTTATTTGATGCCAGAAAGGTCGTGCGGGACCTCTTAAACCAGCGCTCTCCGGGAGGCAGGCCGGATCGTTTTATTGTACTTTTGTTGAACTTTTTATTTTTCTTTAGCTTTATGTTGAACTTTAGACGCTGTTTTGCGAACTTTTTTATGCTTTCCTTCACGTTAACGCGAATTTTGCGGTCAAGTTACTCGATCGAGTAGTTTTTCTACTCGATCGAGCACTTTTTGGGTTTTATTCACTCGATCGAGTGATATTCTTACTCGATCGACCAGAGCCAAAATCGCGCTTACTCGATCGAGTGCTTTTCTACTCGATCGAGTACTTCCATATACCAGTTTGCTCGATCGAGCTGTTCCAAGTTGCTCGATCGAGCAGTTATGTCTTCCAGCTGCTATTTTACGACTATGGAGGTACTGCTTGACTTTCTTTGACCTCCCATGTTCATGGTCGGTTTAGGGAGGTCCCTCTATACGACATTTTGTAAGTTTTCCGACTCCACTTCTCCTTTTCTCTCCAGTTTGCATTTCTTTCCCTATTTTTGGTACAATGAGGGCATTGTACGCTTTGGTTTGGGGAGGTATGCATCCATATCTGTGTCTGCATGTTTTTCTTGCATTTTTGCTTGCACGTTTAATTATTTTCGCATGCATTGTTGTTTTAATTAATGCAAAAAAATCACATAAAAATCATAAAAATTGATAAAAATTCAAAAACATTTCATGTTTAATTTGAGTCAAAACGTTTGAACAGTGACGCTACATTGAATCCTTACTTGAGCCTTGCATTTTCTTGACGTTTAGTTGGCATGACTATGTGCATGATCTACGAGTTTTTGTTTCTCTCTTATCTGAACGAATAGACTTGATTCATTATATCGGCAAGCTACATTACATTCTGAGGTTAGAGCTTTATAAACTGGTGACATTCATGACCGGTTTCATCTAGGATGTGAGTAGTACTCTCTTTAAGGCATGTAACATCAATTTGCATAAGCATGAGTCTAGTCTTCTTAATACCTGTATGCATTCGGTCTGTGGATGGTGACACATGTTAGGAGAGGCAATTCCCTTTATTTCATTCTACCCATGAACCCCACATAGCCAAATTGCCTTTTTGTCCTATTAGCTACTTTCTATAATACTTCCTACCCTAGCCGAGCTAGTGATGAGTAGTTGTTGGAATGTTTTATTGCAATATGGTTATTTTTTCTGATTTCAGAAGATGGTGGAAGAATTGAAGGGAATGAAAGAAAAGTGATGAACGAAAAAAAAATGAAAAATGAAAAAAGAAAAAAAAACGAAAAGAATAAGAAAAGAAGAAAAAGAAAGAAAAATCATGTGTAGAAAAATGAGAATTTGTAAAATGATTTTTACTCCCATGTTTCACTTATATCTTATGGGGAGTTGACGAGTTTTTGGTGTTTCGTGAGTAGAGTGCATGGTATTTGCACCATTTTGTTTGTTATTTTGAGTACGAAGTTGGGATGCAGTTCAAATTTGGAATTCGATGTTGCTAGCCTGGCTATTCACTCCACATATCCAAATTCATCTTAGCCCCTTCTTACCCATTACCTCACTTACCCAAATGTAAGTCCTCGGCATGTGTCTTGGTCATTAGTATGGTTGGAATGCATATGTACGGTTGTAGAGACTTTATTCATGTTAACTGCATGCACGTTCTTATAGGTCGAGTTAGGTGAGTGTCTTTACTTCTTTCTATCTTTCACATATATACTCACCTTGTGCCTAATTCTGAGTGATGAGCGACCCGTGAGAGTCCGATATCTTTTGAGTCTTGCAAGGTCGACGGTTCAGTAAGTTTGAAACATTGATTTAACTCGTTTGCACTTCTCTTTTGCCACTTTGTCAGCTGTTGCATTAAACTGGTTTTGGTGGGTGATTTGTAGCTGATGCGTTGGTCCCGTTCCATTGTTTATTCTCTAGTTGCATTCATGTTTTGCTTGGGGACAAGCAAAGGTTTGGTTTGGGGAGATTTGATGCGTGTATTTTATATAAGGTTTTTACCTCATTTTTACACGCATTTCTATACTATTTATGTAGCATCTAGCTACAAATACCCCCGAATATTCTACTTTGGTTCGTTTTATGTAATTTGCAGGAATAAACCAAAGAGGAGCTAAATCGAGCCTATTTTGTCCCGATTGCATGCATTTATGGAGAACAAGGAGCATGAGCTTGGAATTTAACATTTTGAAGACGCGTGAGCTGGTTTCGGAAGGTGTTTTAAGGTCTTACGTGTCAAGATAGCTCGATCGAGTAATTTAATACTCGATCGAATGCTTATTATACTCCCAGTTGCTCGATCGAGCAATCCAAGTTAACGCAAGAGAAGACATAGCAAGAAGTACTCGATCGAGTGGTTTGGCGTTAGTTTGCTCGATCGAGTGGTTTATTTCCACTCGATCGCGTGGTTTGTCCTTCTATAGACTTTTTCCGCCTAATTTTCGTATGGGCTTTTGTAATTAGTCCATAGGTTAGATTAGGAAGGGATTTTCGTATGTAAAGAGAAGGGGGACTGCGTAACTTCTCTTCTCCTCTGGCATTCACTTTTACTCTATACTTTGGCTACTGTTGATTGGATCTTGCTCTTTTTTCACTCTTTTGCTACTCAGATTCGGATTTGTATTGGTACTATCATTCTCCTTTAATTCCTTAATTCTTAATCATTGCTTTAATTCCTTCTTCCCTTTTATTGCTATCATAATTGCTTTTAATTCAATCTTCATTAGTTTTATTATCATGTTTAGCTTTGATTATCTATATGTTATTGTTGGTAATTCAATAACGATGTGTAGCTAATTCCCTTCTGCTAGGACTATAGGGGATCCATAATTATGAAAGGAAAGTAATCGAATCATAAGGTTAATGCTGGTATAATCTTTGTTGTTAACTGCTGCAATTAATTGTATCTGTTTAATTGAGTCGACGCAATTAGGCATTTATATCTTTGTGACCCTTAACCTGGACCGAAAGGTTAGAAAAGGCAAGACTAGTAGCGAACAATAGAGCATTATAGTTAGGGCGAAAGCTAAGCTATTTGTGCTTCAGGGCGAATTGAGACCGAAAGGAGATATTCACCGCTCCTCAGACCGTATCTGCATTGACCTGAGACCTAGATTACTTGACTGAATGATTATGGTGAACCGTCTGTCTTAGCTGTTCCCTCTACTTGATTTATCTTATTTCTCTTATTTTCTCTTCCTTATCCTTACCATTAGTTTAGAATCAATCAATTAAAAACCCCCCCAATTTGGTTACTTTGATAGAATTAGACGAGGCTAACATTTTCCCATCTCCCTGTGGATTCGACCCGACTTCCCTAGCTATATTTGTTAGAGCCAGTTGGTTATTTTTGATAGGTATACGACTGCCCTGTCACATACACTTCAAAGTGTAAATTGGGCGAATATTTTGCTCTATTTATAATCATTTTCAAGAAAAAGTCATGAATTAACTTGCTTTGAATACAAGATTCGCACATACCAAAAGATTCCTAATCAAGCGGTTTGGGAGACTAGTCAAAACTAGTTTCTAAATGCGATTTTCAATCGAGAATTGAGAAATGATTGGTGTCACCAACTTGAGTCTTGTAAATATGACATTTATTTCTAGTTTGAATATAATTACCTGATTTGTATGGTCTCACCATAAACTTAATAGTGGTATGTAAGGGCACAACGCTTATTTTAATTGTATAATTACCTTTGTGTTTTATACAAAAACTTGAATTATATTCTTATTCAGACTTAGTGTACATCATAACAACTATTTGAGGTACATGTCTAAATACAAAACTTAAAATGAGTACACTATAATACTTATATGTTCATGGATGAAATGGCAACTACCCTAGTTCCATTCATGCAAATTTCAGAACTTATTCTTGCTAATCATCAAACGATAATGCCAAATATTATGATGAAATCCACAAATTTGTATCAAATACTCATGATGTGGTAATTGACAAGAATGCAACGTTAATATCAAAGATATTAAAGAAGGAATATGTTTGGGTCACACAATCAACTTCTTTGATCTTTACTTATTGGGGTTCGTATATATTTTAGTGTCTAACACCTTCTCTTTCGAGCCTAGTTCTATTCTTAACAATTAAGATAGGAAATTTACTTCATATTGCTCCCACGTACTTCTAGAATTTCTACTTGATGAAGACTTATCTTCATATAAATTCCTAGTTAATCCTTCACAAGGATGAACTCTATTGTGGTATTTGGTCAATCAAAATTTCTAACAAATCAATTTACCAATTTATCAGTGTCATAGTCTTAACAACTTAAGTGCTTGATGACAAGTGTTTAGGTTGAGCAATAAGACTTTTGAACCGTGGATGCATAGTAGATATTATCAAAACATATTTTGACTAATCATTACCTCTAGTCATATTTCTTCACAAGAAATCATACATAGGCATGTTAGGAATTTAATATGCTAATCTCATATGACATAGGACAACTCCTATGGAGTTTTATGGAGTAGAATGATTCCTCTGAAGCTAGTCCACAACCTATGATATGGTTCATTTCAGAAAGAGATTCTTTGTCGTTTAGCAATAGTGGTTTAGCGGAGACTCGTGTTATAATCGAATTGATATCGTATATTAATAGGAGAAATGATAAAGAACAACATAAAATAATGAAATAGTGGGAAAAGAAAACATTCATCGTTATAATTAAAACATTTTAGCATGTTTTAACATTTATATAATGAGCTCCACCCAATTATATAAATGATTCCGAGATCCAAAATTCATATTAACTTCGGCACGGGGAAACCGATACATCCCTTACTAATATAACTCGGTGGGTTAACTCTTTAACCGATTCTACACTTAGAACTCTCAGTCGATGAAATTACGTTAAGTTCATCTCTAGCCCCGGAACATAAGACTAGTCATCATGTCCCGTTGAGTCCAACCAAATTTCGCGTGCAATAACGTTTTATTACCCCACTTACCAATGATAAATGAAAGCACCCCGGGAAAACCGAACCTACCTCAAATCTCATGGGGATTTATGGGTCCTACTATTTAGTAAGGGTTAATCTCAATTTTTAATAACGTGAGAGGTCGAGTCAATTTATTATCTATCAAATCTAAGTGAACTAAATTTTCGAACTAACGATAATCATAATTAACACGGTCGAATACTCGATATGATATGCATGTTTAGTTTATGGCGATTTGGCAATGCATGCAAACATATAAAGAATAAATGCAAAGCAATAAATAAATTTCCTAGTATAGCCTTCCTAAAATAGAAAATCTAATAATCTATTTACAAATTCGGAAACCAACTCCATTGATCCCTTGAACTTCAAGTGGCACGCTTCCCAAGGACTCCGTCTTGATCGAAACGCCTTTCCGATTGGCACCGTCTTGAAGGAACTCCAGAATTACAAGTAATAATAAAATACATAGCTATTCCGATTATACATTTGTAATATGAAAAACTAGTAAAAATAAAAGTGATACGAGATCACATTAAAACTACAACTGAATCGGTATTCCCTTACATTGCGGGTAATACCGATTAAAGCTAAGGTCATACTAAGATAAAATTACATAACTAAATTACGACATTCATCAATAAAAATGTAGCATTATTATATGTGATTAACATGCCAAATTAATGTGCCAAATCGCCCTACTTAAACCTTATATCGTATATAATTCGGTTCTATGGAAATACGTGATCGTAACTTATTAAAATCACAAATCAATACTTAAATTAAATTTAAGCTCAAGTTAATTACCCTAACTCAATTAGGACTCAAAAATTAGTCTTCACTCAATTTTTGACTATAATTCAACTTGGTTTTGTATTATTCCTTATTAAACTTCTTTTAATCATAACAATTATGAAATAATTCCCAATAAGTCATAAAAATTTGGAAAAATTCGAAATTACATTTTTCTATATACTGGAATATTATCAAGATTCCAAAAACTCAATAAAATTTGCCCACAAAATATTTATAATTTATTTCATTAATAAATCATATAAATCATAACTTTTACCATTTAATTCCAAATTAAACATAAAAATCATGAAAAAAATCAAAATCAAAATTTTGAACATTCTTAAATAATTTCCAGAACCTGGAAAAGGCAAAATTTCAACAAAAAATTTCGAATTAATTTTATGACTAATAAAGTTACCCTTTTATCGATTTTATCACATAAAAATCAATAAACATACCAAATCTATCAAAATTAATCATGGCACTTTAGAAATGATGTTCATATCATATATACAACTCTAGAGAAAAATTTCATGTCATAAAATTCAATTTAGCTATTTTTGCTAAAAATAGTCACTATTTATATCATTTTAACCATTAAAATTATAAATCATGCATAATAAATCACATTTATCTCAAATTTTATATACAATATTTAAAATATGCATGTGACATCATATTAAAATTTCATGGCCTGTTTCAAAGTTTAACTATTTTTAGTCATTTAACATCCATTTATACCATTTTTATCACATAAAAATCATAAATCATGCAATATTAATCACATTAATACGAAATTTTACATACAATACATAAAATATTCATGTGAGCTCATACTAAAAAATCACGACTATTAGTGAAGGTTAACTATTTTTAGTAAATAAAAGTTCATTTTACTCATAAAAATGTAATTATTTCACAAAAATCATTAAACTAAGCAATAATCATCCATAAATCATCAATATGACCTAAAAATATTTTAGAACCAGAATGTATAACATGCAAAAATTTTCGTGGCTTTATCCTTATAAATCACAAAATATCTAGTTTTAATTAAGTTACATCTAACTAAGAAAAACCAAACCGATTATGCATGCAACAACAAAGCTCTTGATGCCAATTGTTCGGTTCATACACCTCTATTAGACTCATCTAATTCATTTTATAAATTACCCATAATTTATATTTATGTGGATCTAGTGCATGCATAACAAAATAATGAAATATAAGGAGAAAATCATTTTTCTTACATACAATATGGTTCGAAATTTGGGCACAAATAAGGACACCTTCCTTATTTGTTCTTGAGCTTAAATGTAATGGATGATCCTCCAAGATCTTCAAGTCTCAAATATAAAGACACTCCTCTTAGTTGCACCCAAGACTAACACAAAAACTAATACAATTAGTAACTAGATAATATGTATTAGTTACCTTAAATATTAATTCTAATATTATTATTATTACTACTCTAGTAATATGAATGCATTATTAGAATTATTGAACAAGTTTTATGCACAAAACATTTTTTTGTAGAGAGAAAAAGAGAGAGAGAGATAAGCATGAAGATTGGAATAAGAATGCTGTAAAATGAGAACCTCTTCTCCTTTTAGCATAGGGCAACCGGTTTTTCACATGGGTAAGGGTGAGTGGTCTTTTTCTTTTTGCCTTCTCAAAAACCATAGGTAGGGATTTAACATCCTTAGGTAATTATAGTGTTTCTTTTTGCATTAAAAAACAACAACTATCAACACTCTAAAATAACCCACTAAAACCGGTGCACATGACTTAAAATGGACTCCATAATATCTTTTGTAATATGTTGTGACATGTGATATGTAACATGTCATTAGGCATATTAATGCATATTTAACAAATTAAATATCATTATATATTAAATAAATTACATTTAACAAATTAACAAGTAATTCACAATTACATGTATATAAAATGGGTCACATTAAGTCTAGTTAATATAATCTACAAAATCTTGTAATTATAACTAATCAATTACTCTTATCTTAAATGTTTAATAAACTTTAATCAATTTTAGTAATATAACAAATTAATTACTAAATTGAATCTTATTTAATCACATTACAATAAGATATATAACTCTCTCTTATTAAATAAAATTTGTTCAATTTAAGGAATTAATTAATCTATATCGATATACAATTAATTAACTTTACAGTTTGGGAATCATCCTTTAGGTGTGACCTTAAGGGATCAACTGATCACCACCGTCAAACGACAGTAATGTGAAACTCTAGTTAGCCAATCATTACCGATTAATGTTGATCAATTGACTATATAATTGAATCATCCCTTACGTATTCTTATTATGAGATTTATTAATGTGATTTCACTATTGTTGAGGACACTTACTCCAACAGATATCCTCTCAGTGAGCTCGCTAACCTGCATCCTAGGGTCATGAACCATAGGATAGTATGGGTACTGGTACGGGTAGAAGCTCTGTGGGGTGTAAAGAGGCTCGGTCGCCACCTCTCCATTAACCCTCACCCCACGGGGCTCACGAGGTGTCGGGACAGCCTTCTGATTACTAGAAGCAATAATCGGCTCAGGCAAGTCCTCAAGGATCTCGGGAGTGATAAGATAAAACTCTGGCTGAGGCTTGGGTTCCCCACACTCCGGGTCATACTCCCCCAAACTACGGGTAGGTACTCTAGAGCGGGCAATCTTGTCAATCTAGTTCCCTTCACCCTCCAAGCTAAGGCTCTATCATCCAACCTCCTCAACCACTTGGTGTGGCACAAGTAAGCCTCATCTATGGTATGGGCTGTCTCAAACAAGGCAGAGGTCGACTCGGTAGGGGCTTCAAAGTCGGTCAGTCTCTGAGTCAAACGGGTCACTATGGCCCCGCAGCTAAGGTAACAGGTCTTTAAATGGACCATAAGTGCCAAGCTAGCACACACCACACTGAGAGCACTGTCGTAGAATCGCTCCCTCTGGAATGGTTTAAGGTAACACATCAAGACCATCACCTCATGAGTGTTAAGCTTGCTCATATCCTTCCAGCCATACAGCAAGCATGTCATCATCCTTAAGAAGATGCGAAGAGACATGTGTTGGGCATCGTTAATCAACATGGCCCTAGAGGTAGGGGCAGGTCGGCCTGGGATGGAAGGAAGGTAGCTAAGAGCCCCGCTCTCAGTCGCCAAATCCTTCAAATACCACTCCTTCTCAGGTTCCAACCCCAAATGCTCAGCAAACTGGTCAAGGTTCAAAGAAAGGTCAGTGTTCATAAGACGGAATCGGACGGTCTTCCCACCCACATTATACTTAAACGAACTCAAGACTTCCAAAGTAAGGAATGGATGGGACTTCTTACGGAGATGGTACAACCTCTCCATACCCAAAATTTCGAATATATGAGTTATATCCAACTCAATTCCCAAGTCTTTCAAGATACCCGAATCCACACATCGTGTTGGCCTTATGGTACGACCCATTAAAGCAACAAAAGCGGCCCGTTGTTCAAAATCGGCAAATATTACCGTCGGATATTGGTCAACCGGAGGAACAAGCGGCTCCTCGCTGGATTGTCCTTGCTCCACCACGGTATTGGCGCGGGTCCTCTTCTTTGGAGGTGCTCTGGCTTTTGGCATGCTGCAAAAATACAAGATCAACAAGAATTTTCCGGAATTCACACAATATCAAGTGGGAAATTTCAGTTTTATTCTCTTTTAATACGAAGTTTAAGACGAATTTTTCTATCAAAACACACAAGGTAAATACTTGGTGGAGTATTAATAGCATCAATTGGACTTCTATAGGCACCCTAAAAAAGTTCTAAGTGGCAAAAATCAATTTTGGGGGCAAATCCTAGAAAATTTTCGATACAAAATTGGGCATTTTAGGCTTAAAAATCATCTTTTTCATATGCAAACCTATTACTTGAAGTAATTGCCACAAAATTAACAACACTCAAACATGATTCTTTGAATTTAAAACAAAAAATTTCAGATATGAACAACGTACACATTCAATTAATTGAGACTATGAAGCTTTCAAGATGCATTACCTTTTGTTGGAAATTGATTGAAAGAAGGAAAGGAAAGGGGTGAATCCTAGAGCAAATTAGCAAAATCACTAAGGGTGGTGTTGTGATAGAGAGTTGTGAGAAATTTTGAGTGAATAATGAAGAGTTGTGTGATTATATGGTTCCGGAAATCCTATCGATGAATCGGCAAAATTAGGTGTACTCGGTCTAGTAATGGACCTACTCGGCTGAGTAGCCTCTACTCGGTCGAGGACGCGTGTCTACTCAGTTGAGTACTCAGAATTGCATATTATATCAGCTAATACCTTCTGATTACTCAGCCAAGTGCAAACGTGATCGGTCGAGTAAGGCGTTACTCGGTCGAGTACCCTGGATCAGTAGCGAAAATTTTAAATTTTACATAGAATCATCCCTGCAAAATGATAAACATTGTTCGGAGTCTAAACTTACTCAGAACTCGTTACATTTAGGCCCTATTTCTAACATACACCAAGTAACTTATCAATTACGCACACCTCTTCAACCTAATTTCACATCTTACATCGTATTACGTGTAATTCTTTTCACAAGATTTACCACCTTATGGACACACAAAGATATTCAAGCTTGATTAGTTTACCAACGATGTTATATGTATTTAAGTATTCACTCAATTACTCCATGAAACACTATCACATGCCATTCATACACAATATAAGCACATTTACATACTATACCGCTGACATCATATGTTCCTCCTCACATCATAGTTAACACACATAAGGCCAAAGTTAACCATACATGCTCGTACACAGACACATCCACATATTCTTCCATTGTTTCATAACCGATCTAACTTTCAGACCAACTTACGATAGGAAAAAGCAAAATGACCATACATTATAAAACCAACACACACACAAAAACCACACATTTACCCCACGCAAAGTTGCTGGCGTAAGCATGTTGTGGTCAGGATTCTGAGATAAGGGCGCCTTCTCACTTAAAACCAACATAAGAGGGCTCCTAACACACATACTTCAGGTTCATTTTAATTTGACACCCTACATTCATTTGGTTCATTGGTTCAGGTTCCAAAATCGTCGCTCTGATAGCACTTTGTAACACCCCGACTTACCAAGTAGCCTTAACAACACCTTCCCAAATAAGTAAGGGCGTTACCATCTCGGTTGCCCGAGGTAAGTATACCAAGAAGACCATAATAGAACAATTAAAGGTACAATACAATTAAATCAAAATCAATGCTATAAACTAAATTAAAATCGAGTTACAACTCCGAAATAAAATGAGATGAAAAACTAAAGTATAAGGTGACAGCAGAAGCTAGTTAAAGAAAGTGTGACTCTGCCCCTTCCATATCCCTTATGCTACATCAACATCCAATACCTGCTTAGCCAACTACTCACCATCCCCAAATGGATCACCACAGTTTTCAAAACATTAAATAGAGTTAGTCAACTGCACAACTAAAAATAAAAACTCATAATAACACAATCCAAGCAAACAGTAACCAAACAATCCTCCAACCTCCAAGAGTCACCAATAACCTACTACACCCCGAAATGTGTAGCCCGTCCAGGTTACCATCGCAACGGGAAACCCACACCGCCAGTGGGGATCGTAGCCTTGCCACCTAAGCCCCGCTCATCACAACGAGCGAATCCCAGATCATTAATGTGCACACCCCCTTGTGACGAGAGCCACAAGGGGTAAACTTGGGGTTGGAACCATGTCTCGAAAATAGCTTCACCATCAATTCAACAACCAATGTAATCACAATCCACAATCATAATTATATTACCAACAATAAATCACAATCACGTCTTATAATCAATTATACAACCGACTGAGTAGGGAAGCCCTACCTTTTCGCCATTCCATAGAAATTCATCAATCATACTACGCCAAGCAAGACTCCATATCATACCCTATAAACAAAAATCATACCCTATTACTATGCTATTCAAGATCTACTGAAAGATAACCAATTATTCACAAACTTACCTTTAAGAACAGACAGATGCCGACGGCGGCGACAACCCGACTCGTTGACTCCATGCATAAGCTATCCCCCTTCCCGGATTAGTGTTCGAGGCTAACTCGTGATATGTAGAGGGAGATGAGAGAATTGGGAGAGATGAAATTATGTTTTATAAAAGATAAAAAGTATCATGGAAATGAATTTCATTTTAGCTTCCGTGTTTTATATTAACACGCTGTCAGGTGCGCTACTCGGTCGAGTACGCTGCACTCTGTCGAGTACCTCAGTTACTCGGCCGAGTGACCTCTACTAGGTCGAGTGACGAGTTACGAAGGCAATATAATCTCCCCTTATCACCCTTAATAAGGTCTCTCATGGACAAAAGGTCAGTCAACGGGTCCCTAACAGGGCGGGTATTACAACCCAATACCCTAAATAAATTATGTAGATACCCAGTATCTATCGAGTCTCCAACAAACACCCGATGATTATCGGACTAACATGCTTAGGAATCGTAGCGTTTGATCGACAGTTTTGTACAACTATACGTCGAAAAACATAAAACCATTTTGAAAATAAAACATTTCAAAACTTTTCAAAAGTACCTGGAGTGTTTAATGCATGACGATGAGGTCGCAATGATACTAACTAGAGTCAAAACCGACACCGGACAAAAAACCGACTCAAAATTCAAATTCTGACTTCGGTTAACCCGAATACAGGTCAAGTATAAATCATGTCATCCAAAACATAGGATAGAACAAATCATGATTTCAATTACGTGATAGTGTCAAGACACCTCAAAGACCCGCGAAATGGCTTGCGCCTCTTCGAGCAGCCCATGCGGCCACATCGCTCAAAACGCACACAACCACCTATTTCTCTATAAATACCCACCTTCACACACAATAACACCTTACGCGAGTGTCCACCCCCTCATCTCTCCCTTAAAATTCTAGACTCGACTTCTCAAGTCACAAACTGACACGTGTTTTCGACCTATCGATCGAAAACACAAGCCTTACACATTGTTTGGTACCGTCATCGTGCATTAAATTACTTGACCGACCATCTCGACCAAATACACCATCACTAAACTTAAAACACTCTTTTTACATTGCTAATACGGTTTTCAAACCGAGTTTTCCGACCAAACAAGTTGATACACTTTCGTCGATTTCTCGTCTCAAGCCTAGCATGTAAGGATGAGGGTGTAAAAATCCTCTTCTACCATGTTTTTCATCTGTTTTATGACTATAACATGCTAAAACATGCATAACATAATCCAAATATTGGATAAATGTTTCAAATCATTTTTATGATAAATCCTTGGTTCTACATACCATGTCGGATTTTAACTCAAGTACGATGATAAACATTGACTAATCACAAACAAATGAACTTAAAACAATTAGTTCATAATCATTTTCAAAACTATTCATGTCAAGCTTGCAAAACCAAACCCAACATCGAATATTGTCAAAATAATGATAATTATTCAAGTCTCGTTCTTCATATCAACACAAAAGCGGTCTAAATGACCTTTTCAAATCAAGATGGGTTCAAACACCCTCTTTTCAAACCATTATACAAACCCTTTTAATGGTCAGAAGACGTCCTTCCAATCGTCTGTTGACCCGCGCCTAAACAGGCCACTTATTTTCCAATTTTCAAATCAGGATAGGCCTGTTTGCGTCGCCCGACGGCTCGCGCCTATATAAGCTGCCTGATGCAGACCCTGTTTCCTTCCAGCACTAGTCTAGGATGATCCCGACTTCGGTTAACCGGAATACATAATGGATCAGATGACGAATCTGTCCATTTTACATTGTATTTGCAAAACGCCTTACTAAGACAAATGGATCACGTAATTCACCATATACCTAATTCGGTAAATGGATGTTTAATTTCCGTCTTGCATGCAAATCAACATTAAATCCAACTCGACATCAAATAATTGATACTTGGATTAAAAAACCGACATAGAAAGCTCACATGTTAGGTTCAAACTTGTGGATGCGCATTCATGTATTTACCCGTTATATCAACTTTTCCATTTAACCACCCAAGATCGATCAGTAGAGGCTGCTATCGCGGGCGGGATTGGGTGTCCGATTAAAGGGCTTCCCAATACGTACCTTCACCTCTTACTCAAAAACTTTGGATAATGGACGACCTTATTCAGGGCGTATGAGAGTCAATCTAGAGATAGGATGCGAAAGAGGGACGACTCTTTATCTTTAGTACCTATGTCAAACACCGCTTTTTTGCCTTGGTTAACCTAGGTATAAAGTGGATTCGAACGGGTTCCAAGCATTCCACAAATGCCTAGTGGCGACTCCGAACATCTCTTGCATCGTTTTGAGACCCTTGCCGAGACGAAACCAACCGATCTAAAACGATCCGGTCGAAAGCATTTTCTTATGCCGCCGAGCGTGACTTTCAAAAGACCGCTGCATGTCCACAGATCGGTTGGGTGTCGTAGGTGGCTATGTCCACAGATTGGCGACTCCGCTGGGGAGAACTAGGGCACTTGTGTCTTTATGATCCCTAGATGGCGAGACTCGAACGAGGTTTTGGTTGAAATGCATTAATTGATATTACGGTCATAGTCGGGTTCCTTGTCCGGGCCCACAACCTAATCCTTTTTGACCAATTGGCTCGTCTCGTCGGCGTCAGTTTTCTCATCCTCGCGTTTTGAATCCCGATTGAGTCAAGCATACCGTTGACGTTACACAATTTTGTTTCGTCAAAGAGCTTTCATCACCTTCGAGCCCGAGGCTAGGGCACCCTCCTTACACATTTTGTTTGGATTGGTATCCCTCTCGAAAATTGGGGTTTGATTGCTTGGTGTGTAACCCACCCTTTTAAGCCAATACCCGTGTCAGCATTATGCATAATATGATGAAACTGCAAGTGCTTATGTGTTATCTGATCATAAGTCCTTCCATGTCATTTCAAACTTTCAAACCACCTTTTTGCACCGTTATAATGGCCGTTTCAAACCTCGATCTTTCGCCGACCGTTGCATTTAAAAAAACACGCCTTTCTAGGCCGTCGTAATGACAATTTTAAAACCCGGTTTTCTACAACCATTTCAACACGCCTTTCTAGGCCGTCGCAATGACAATTTTCAAATGTGATTATCTAGAACCATTTCAAAAACACGCCTTTCTAGGCCGTCTTAATGACGATTTTCAAACCCAGTTTTCTACAACCATTTCAAAAACGCTTTTTTACGCCGCTATAATCGCCACGTCAAGACATGGATTTTAACCCGTCTCGCGCCGACACAATGGCTCTTTCAAAACCCGAGAAAAGCACACACCCCTTTTTCAAAGCATTTTCAAATCCCGAGGACCATACACCGTCCCCAAGACCTTTGCAAACCTTTCAAACTTGATTTTCAAAACATACAATTTTGAATTTCAAAAACCGTCTTTGGAAACAGTACATTGTTTTCAGAGCCGACTCAAACTCAAACCGTCTTTTGAAAACAAACTTAAGACAACTCTTTAACTGACCGACTTCTGAAGATCCCTATTCTTTGGGACCCGTCCATAAAGCGACAAATGAATCTTTTTGAAAATCTCTATTTTGGAAAACTTCAAGCCACCATTCCAATTCCGCCTTGTGTCTATCGAGTCGAAGGAAGTGTACTTATGGGTCTTTACTTATGAGTTGTCTCACCTTGAGACTCGTTCAATGGCGTCACGCCATTATGTTGGACGTGAATCAAAGTTCGGTTAACACCGTCACATTATAAATTGAGTCAGCACCGAGGCACCACACACGGCCGCCCTCGTCTTATTGAGTCTGATCTATCTTGCCGTCCTTTGCGTTGTCTGTGTTTAGTCATTAAACCGTGTTGAATTGAGATGTAATATGAGCCGTTTGTTTTCCTCAGAGCCCTGGCCCCGTCGTCAGCTTCATCCAACAACAATGACAACAGAGATGTTACAACTGCTCAGCTAGCTAGCCTACTAACCGCTCTTAAGGTCACCCTGGACCGTGTCGAGACCCGTATCAACACCCTGGAAAACAAGGAAACCGGAGAACACAACACTCCGCCTTTGACTGAAATTGAGAAGAGGCTCAAACTTTTGGAGGAACAACTCCTAGCCCATGGTAACAACATCCACTTTGAGAACAATCGGAGATTCGAACCCGTTGGAGATCAATTACCTGACAACTTTACCTTGACTGATGTACCCAAGTTCAAGGGAGTGGAGGACCCACTCAACCACATTCGAGCCTTTAAGGATTACATGTCCATCAAGGGGGTCAAACATAAACTCTTCACCCGAATCTTTCCATCATCCCTAGAACCAATTCCCCGCCATTGGTACTATTCCCTCGACCTCAAGAACCATACTACTTGGGACGAAGTCGCCGTTGAATTTGCCAAATACTATGACAACAACGTTGAAATCCAAGCCAACACCTGCACTCTTGAGGTCCTGACTCAGAATGATAAGGAAAGTTTCACGGAATTCCTAACCCATTGGAGGAGGGTAAGCACTCAAGTGGTTAGTAAGGCAAGTGAATCAACTCTGGTGGAGAAGTTTGTCATCAACCTTCGCCCGGTTTATTCCAACCTGCTAAGATATCAAAACATCAAAATGTTCCAAGACCTACAGATCCTCGGGACCTGCATTGAAGACGACCTCCGCAAGGGCGTCCTAGCCAAAACCACTGGTAGAGGCTATCAGGGATCCACATCAACAAGATCTTGCCCCTATGGTCAAACGAACAAAACTGAGGAGATCTATCTCCTCGAACCAACCACAAAGAAAACTGAGCGTCCTCAAAGGGTATTCACGAACTTGGGATCAACCTATGCCAGTGCCCTAACAAGACTCATGGACCAAGGGAAACTACAACTGATTGGGCCAACTCCGGACCCCTCCGAGGCTACGAAAACCCAATTCTGGAATCCCAATGTCTACTGCCAGTATCACCAAGGAAAGGGTCATGACCTAGAAACCTACATTAAACTAAAACACATCACCCAAGATATGATCGAGGATGGAGAGCTACCTCTACCTTCATCAAAAAAACCAAACAACAAAACAAACCCCTTGGTAATCCATGCTATCTCTAATGACAAGCCAACCTTGGATTGCTCGCACCTCATCCTGCCAATCGATGACGAGGTGAATACCTTGGCGAAGGATACCCCGGACGGGATATTCGTATTCAGCGCTGCAACCATGCTCACCATGTTCCATCAGGTTGAGGAAGTCATAGCCAGTCTCTCAGAAAGGATTACCTGACTTGAGGACGCTTACCATCGGTTGATTTTCAACCCACCAACAACAACACCGCGCCCGAGGGAGGGTCCTCCAAACACCCAAAACTACCTTCGCCAGGAAGGATTGCTCCTGCGACCAATCTGGCATGCACCCCACAATACTCAACCCCACAATAATCAACCCCACAATAATCAACCCCATAAAAATTACCCTCACAAAAATTACCCCCGCAAAAACTTCCCTCACAAAAACTATCCACCGAGGAATACCCCTCCAAGGTACCCTCGAGATTCCGAAATCAATGGTATCTGGAGAGACGACGCAGAGGCTGTCTAGATAGTCCCAGGAAAGGGCAAACAAGCGAAAGAGATCGGTCATCTTACCTGGTCCGGACGCCCCTACCAAAACCCGAACAATTCAATAGTCGTTCCAACGAATAACCAGGTTGTCCCGGACACGGACACCCAACCCAAGGTTCCCGAAAACTCGATCCTTAAACAACTACAAAAAGCAAAGGCCAAAATTTCCATTCGGCAACTGATTGCTACATCCTTCGAACATCGGCAAGCTTTACTACAAGCTTTGGGAAAGCTGACAGTTCCCTCTAACTCCTCTCCTGAAGAAGTAGTGGCACATATGACAAGGGATGTCCCCGACCTGAGCAACCCGGTCATCTTCTCTGACGAAGATATCCCCCATTCGGAGCCAACCATAAGCTTGCCCTGTATATCACCGTACAATGCCTCAAGAATAATGTGCATATGGTTCTTGTGGATGACGGATCTGCGGTTAATGTCATTCCTCTCAAAACGGCTCACAGACTAGGTATCAAAGAAGCTGATTTGGTCCCAACCAACCAACGAGTACGCGCCTATGACGACACTCGTCGTAAGTTCACGGGGTTCATCACCCTGACATTGCAACTGGACCCTTGGAATGACAAGCCAATTTTAAGGTGGTCGACATCGACACCTCTTTAAGCATGTTTCTAGGACGCCCCTGGATTCACGCCGTCAAGGCCGTCACCTCAACCCTCCATCAGAAAATCAGGGTCCCGTTTAATGGGAAAACAATCACAATTCCCGCTTCCCCGATCAAGGCTATCATGAAAAAGGGAATAGCCTCCCAAGTTATTGAGGAAGATGACTCGCGCCTCTTCGAGCAGCCCATGCGACCACGTCGCTCAAAATGCACATAACCGCCCATTTCTCAATAAATACCCTACTTCGCACACCATATCACCTTACGCGAGTGTCCGCCCCCTCATCTCTCCCTTAAAATTCTAGACTCGACTTCTCAAGTCACAAACCGACACGTGTTTTCGACCTACAGATTGAAAACACAAGCCTTATATATTGTTTGGTACCGTCATCGTGCATTAAATCACTTGACCGACCATCTCGACCAACTACACCATCACTAAACTTAAAACACACTTTTTACATTGTTAAAACGGTTTTCAAACTGAGTTTTCCGACCAAACAAGTTAGTACACTTTCGTCGATTTCTCGTCTCAAGCCTAGCATGTAAGTATCAGGGTGTAAAAATCCTCTTCTATCATGTTTTTCATCTATTTTATGACTATAACATGCTAAAACATGCATAACATGATCCAAATATGGGATAAATGAGCCAAAATCAGATTTTAGCCGGAGACAGAGGCTGCTTGTATATCAGGGAGGCTCGCGCCTAAACCCCCTCTCAGGCTTTAATATAGCCGTGTTGGGTTTCATCTTCCTCTTTATTTCATTTCTCATTTGTAATCGGTTTTTACCATTTCAAATATTTCAAATCATTTTTATGGTAAACTTTTAACCACAAAACATTTTTCACCCTTGGTTCCTAATACCATGACGTCTTAATCCGTGTTTTGGTGATCATAATTGGTTAATCACATTTTAAAAGGTATTTTAAAGCCTTTTATTTCATTTCATTACATTTTCAAAACAAATGCATTGGTCATAAATACGAAATCATCCTTGGTTCTACATACCATGTCAGATTTTAACCCGAGTACGATGATAAACATTGACTAATCACAAAAAAATGAACTTAAAACAATTAGTTCATAATCATTTTCAAAACTATTCATCTCAAGCTTGCAAAACCGAACCCGGCTTCGAATATTGTCAAAATAATGATAATTATTTAAGTCTCGTTCTTCATATCAACACAAAAGCGGTCTAAACGACCTTTTCAAATCAAGACAGGTCCAAACACACTCTTTTCAAACCATTTTACATACCCTTTTAATGGATAGAAGACGTCCTTCCAATCGTCTGTTGACCCGCGCCTAAACAGGCCACTCATTTTCCAATTTTCAAATCAGGACAGGCCTGTTTTCATCGCCCGACGGCTCGCGCCTATATAAGCTGCCTGATGCAGACCCTGTTTCCTTCCAGCACTTGTCTAGGACGATCCTGACTTCGGTTAACCCGAATACAGGACGGATCAGATGATGAATTTGCCCATTTTACATTGTATTTGCAAAATGCCTTACTAAGACAAATGGATCACATTATGTATCATAAACCTAATTCGGTAAACGGATGTTTAATTTTCATCTTGCATGCAAATGAACATTAAATCCAACTCGATATCAAATACTTGATACTTGAATTAAACAATCGACATAAAAATCAAACATGTTAGGTTCAAACTTTTGGATGCGCATTCATGCATTTCCCCGTTTTATCAACTTTTGCATTTAACCAACCAAGATCAATCAGTAGAGGCCGCTACCGCGGGCGGGATTTGGTGTCCGATTAAAGGGCTTCCCAATACGTACATTCACCTCTTACTCAGAAACTTTGGATATTGGACGACCTTATCCAGGACGTACGAGAGTCATTCTAGAGATAGGACGCTAAAGAGGGACGACATCTTATCTTTATTACCTATGTCAAGCACCGCTTTTTTGCCTTGGTTGACCTAGGTATAAAGTGGATTCGAACGGGTTCCAAGCATCCCACAAATGCTTGGTGGCGACTCCGAACATCTCTTGCATCGTTTCGAGACCCTTGCCGAGACGAAACCGACCGATCTAAAATGATCCGATCGAAGGAATTTTCTAACGCCGCCGAGCGTGGATTTCAAAAGACTGCTGCATGTCCACAGATCGGTTGGGCGTCACAGATGGCTATGTCCACAAATTCTCATAAGACAAAATCCCAAAAAATTCAGGGTTACTACTAATAATAATAAGATAAAGAGAGTGAATAACAGCATACCAAGGTAAAGAAATGAGAGAGTGTGAAGCTTGAGTACAAATATCACAAGATAAGGGGAAATCTCCAATAGATAAGGTTTTGGGAGTGTTTGGGAGGTTTTAGGGTTGTTGAGATAGAGTGGTAGGTGTTTAGGGTTTCAAAAGTGAAGAAGAAAGATAAAAAGAAAGTATATATATCAAGGCCCAATGCATGGATCTTAACACGTGTAAACTATGTCTGGGCATGTACACTAGATCGAGTGCTCGAAGGCACTCTGTCAAGTTCACCAGCCACTCGGCCGAGTAATACACAACCAAAAGCTGTGTTTCCACCCAGAAGGCACTTGGTTATAGGACTCGGTTGACTACTCTGCAAGTAGGTCAAGTACTCTGCCGTACTCGACCGAGTACACAACTATATGAAATCCAGGGTATTAGAGTCTTTCTCCCTTAAAACAAACTTCATCCTCGAAGTTCACACCCGAATCAAACAAACACCTCAAACACTTCTCTCTATGTCCCAACAACTTCCCAAAGGAAGGTCTCTACTACACATGGTACTCACATGCCTACATATACCGGGACAACTAATGACTGACATGACCAACAAATGACTATTAAGATGAAGTAAATTCACTAAACAAAAGAAACTTGCACTTTGCGCATACGCTCCACCCCTGTAAAAAAAAGGTTACGGCCTCGTAACCGAACCCATAACTCATAAAAAAGGTGACGATATCGATATTTCATGGCTTCCTGGGCCTCCAATATAGCCACTTCTACTTGATGAATAGACCAAAGCACCTTTACCAATATCGATTTCCTTACCTTGTCTTTCTCACTTTCCGGTCTAGGATTTCTTTAGGAGTCTTCACATAAGTTAATGCATCATCTAACTCGATCGTTTCCGCTTCAAGAATGTGGGAAGGATCACTTACATACTTCCTCCATTGAGACACATGAAATACGTTGTGTACTCGCTCAAGTGTAATACCCGCCCCGTTAGGGACCCTTTGACTAGTTGTTGACTGGCCGTAGACACTTGGTAGACCCTTTTTAGAATGATAAATGATTTAAGAAAAGTGACGGAACCCATTATATATTAATCTTGCATCATTAACAAAACCCGTCAAAACTCAGCCCGTAAACTCACTTACTCGATCGAGTGCCCCTACTCGATCGAGTACCCAACTTACTCTATCGAGTACCCTACAGGCAGACTACTGTTTTGCGTCAAAAACTACTTACTCGACAGAGTAAGCCCCACTCGATAGAGTACCCATAGACTCATAAAACCGTAGTATTACAGTCTTCCCTCCTTAAAAAGAACTTCGACCCCGAAGTTCAACCCATAAACAAAAATAAAACATACTAACTCGATCAAGACATAACAACGCAAATTAGAACTCAAAACAAAACTCCAACCCATCAAATATGGACTCCCAACACCAACAACACCAACTATGTCTACTCCCACAACATGACTCACGATATCATATCCACCACATTATAGCCTCTCTCGACACTTACTCCATACACTAGTAACTACCCTCCACAAATGCCTCTAGCTCCGTTTCACTAACATATTATCCAATAGAAAATCCAATATCAAGACACTCATAAACATCAAACGGAATGTTACATTCTACCACCCATAAAAGGAACTTCGTCCTCGAAGTTTACTTACACTTATAAACATCATCATCTAACTACCAAAACTATGGAACTCATAATCATCATCATCCAACTGTCAACACTAACAAATTATTCTCACACTCCTAAGCATCACACTACTACAAGCACGGCCATGGCCCTTTTAACAATATCAAACACAATATATACAAGTCCATTCATTATGCTACATCAATACTCTACTTCCAATTATACTACAACATGCACAACTGATATGCCGTATTTAGTACGGGTTTAAGAGTCGTGAGTTAGGCGAACAATCATGGAATAAGCGAAGTTTTAGGAGTGTAATTGTATTATCTCATATTTCATGATTATTGATTTAATTGTGGAGTAATTGGATGGGAATATGGATTAATGAGGTATAGGAGTGTGCTTGGGTTGGGCTCAGATAAGTAACAATAAGTTTTTGAAGAGCACATGGCCCGTTTACAAGTGAAGTCCATCGAAGACGGAAGGAAAAGAAGATTAGCAGCGTTTTTGAACCAGCCTTTGCCGCAGGTCGCGGGTCAGGCCGCGGGTCGCCCGTGGTGCAGATTTCAGGAGTCGAGTTTTATGTTGCAGCTTTTGTTTTCCTATTTTTGGATTTTTGGTTTTATTATTATTTTTATTTGAGGAATAATTATTATTAGGTTAAGTACTGGGTTAGACTCTTTATCGTCGATTACGTATTATTTTGGCACAAGAACCCTAAGTATTTTTCTAACAAGAAAGACATGAGCAACTAATCCTTTCATCTCGGATTAAGATTTCAATTCACATAAATTACATCGCCTTCTATGTGGATTGATCCTTATTACCATATACTATCACTTAGTTAGAGGTTTTAAGTGTTATAAATACTATCTTTGGGAGCATACGACCTCGGCTCACCAAATTTTGGCGCCGTTGCCGGGGAAGGCAATAGTTAATTTTTGTGTTTCTTTAGTATAGACTTTTATTTTATTGTTATAGTTTATGCCTAATACTCGTTCTTCAGACCAATAACTCGAGCCTTACGACTAAGAGATTGAACGCACACTTTTCAGGTTAAGGCAAATTGGAGAAGGTTCGTTAGTTGTTTTTGAGCACCCAGATTCCAAGAAGGATATACACTCTGATTCAGATACTGCGGAAATTCCTGTTACTACTGAGAATATGGCTAGGGAGACTCAAACATTAAGGGAGCTCGCATCTCCAAATCTTAACGTTCAACCATTGTGCATCACTTTTCCAGCATTGGATGGTGGGGTTACTTTTGAACTGAAATCTGGTTTGATACATCAATTACCAAGTTTCAGTGGTATGAGCATTGAGGATCCGAATAAGCATGTTTCAGACTTTAATATTGTGTGTACTGGTATGAAGCCTCCTGCTATTACTGACGAGCAGTTGAAATTGAGAGCATTTCCTTTCACCTTGAAGGACAATGCGAGAGACTGGTTAAACTATCTACCACCGGGAAGTATCACTACTTGGGTAGGTATGAAGAAGGCATTCTTAGAGAAATATTTTCCTCCTTCACGATCATCTCAACTGAAAAGAGCCATTAGTAATGTTGAACAGCAAGACGGGGAAACTATGTATGAGTACCTTGAGAAATTTAAGAAGCTTTGTGCTAGTTGCCCTTATCATGGTTACTCTGACCAGAACCTCATTATGTATTTTTGTTGTGGACTGAACCAAGATGACCGTCGCATGATTCACTCTGCTTGTGGAGGAAATATAGCCAACAAAAATCCAGATGAGGCTTGGGAGGTTATTTCAGAGCTAGCTGAGACCTCTAGACAGTTTGAGAGGAAACCATCATGAAGAGGAGTGAATGCTATGGGTGTTAGTCCTGGTTTAGAGGAAAAGGTTAATAATATTGTTTCCACTCTCCGTGACATGTTATCTGGGAGACAAATGGCCACTGTTTGTGGCATATGCGCTACTGAGGGTCACCCTAATAATTTGTGCCCTTACTTGCGAGAGAGTGGCCAAGAAGAGGTGAATGGTATTTGGGAGAGTACTACAAATAACAGGAAATGGGATCCATATTCCAAGACCTATAATGAAGGATGGAAGGCTCACCCTAACTTTCGTTGGGGAAATTCTCAAGCCGGTCAATCGTCTGGCCCTCCTAGAGGCCAGTTTCTCCAAAGACCACAAGGACAACAATTTAATCAACAAGTACCTCAACAAGAAGCTGAGTAAGCACCACCAAGTTCATTAATGTCCACAGAGGATATGATTCGGGCTCTTACTCTCAGTGTTACTCAAGATAGAGCAGATAATAAGCAAAATTTTAAGAATCTTGAAAACCAGGTGAGTCAACTAGCTACTGCTATCAATCGGTTGGAATCTAAACAGTCAGGGGCTCTACCATCTCAAATGGTAGAGAATCCGAGGAAGAATGTGAGTGCAGTGTCCTTGAGAAATGGAAGGCAATTGGTAGAAGTAGAGAAGCCTAAAGCTAAATCTAAAGAAGTTGCAATCCAGGAGGAAGAAGAGATTGTGATAGAAGAAGGGAGTTCACAAGTGATTGAGGAAGATATTGTGGTGCCTAGTTCGATTTCTAAGGATCCACCGGTCGAGATTTATAAGCGCACACCACCTTTTCCCGAAGCATTGAAGGATACTCGCAAGAAGGAGCATGACAACGATGTTTACGAAACCTTTTGGTAAATGTGAGGTAAATATTCCTCTTCTAGAGTTGCTTAAAAGTGTCCCTCGATATGCAAAGTTTTTAAAATAACTTTGTACTATAAAGAGGAATAATAGGCTTAAGGGAGTTAAAAAGGTGGTAAGTGAACATGTCTCGGCAATGTTTCAATAAAAATTGCCCACTAAATGTGGAGACCCGGGAATGTTCACAATACCTTGCACTATTGGAGACACCAAAATTCATAATGCTATGTTAGATTTGGGTGCCTCTATTAATGTGATTCCCCATTCCATTTATCAGTCATTAAAACTTGGACCTATGAGTAAAACAAATGTTGTCATTCAATTGGCGGATCGGTCCAATGTTTATCCAAAGGGAATAGTGGAGGATGTATTAGTTATGGTTGATAAATTGATTTTCCCTGCGGACTTTTATGTGCTAGATATGGAGCACGATAGACATGCTGCCCCTATACTGTTAGGGAGACCATTTATGAAAACTGCAAAAACTAAGATTGATGTTTTTAGCGGTTCTCTTACTATGGAGTTTGATGGTCAAGTGGTGGAGTATAATATTTTTGATGCTATGAAATTCCCCACTGATGACCATTCTTTATGTCTTATTGATACGTTTGAGCCATTAGTGCAGGATACCTTTGATTTTGACAATCCAGATGAGTACCAGGTTGTGATTGAGAAGGGTATAGTAGAAGATGATTTTGATGATTTATTGCCTACTAACCTGCAGGATAGAGCCACCTCCTTTAAAACTAACCGTGCCTAGTGAAACCTTGTTACCATCTATTTTACAGGCACTCGTTGTAGAATTGAAACCACTCTCTGATCACTTGAAGTATGTGTTTCTTGGTGAGGGAGATACATTGCCTGCAATCATCTCTAGTAAGCTCACCGAGGAACAAGAAGAGAGGTTGGTTGAGGTGTTGAAGCAGCATAAACAAGCAATAGGTTGGACTATTTCCGATATCAAAGGCATAAGTCCATAAACTTGCATGCATCGAATTCTATTGGAGGATGAAGCAAAATCGGTAAGGCAACCGCAGCGGCGGTTAAATCCTCCTATGATGGATGTTGTAAAAAAGGAGGTATTGAAACTTCTCCAAGTAGGTATGATTTATCCTATTTCTGATAGCAAGTGGGTTAGCCCCACTCTGGTTATCCCTAAGAAAATCGGAGTCACTGTTGTAGAGAACAAATATGGGGATTTAGTACCTACTAGAGTCCAGAATGGGTGGAGGGTGTGTATAAATTACCGTAGGTTGAACACGGTAACTAGGAAAAACCATTTTCCCCTCCCTTTCATTGATCAGATGTTAGAGAGATTTGCTGGAAAGGCATATTACTGCTTTTTGGATGGATATTCAGGTTATTTTCAGATAGCTATTGCTCTTGAGGATCAGGAGAAGACTACTTTTACATGCCCTTTTGGCACATTCGCGTATCGGCGCATGCCATTTGGGTTGTGTAACGCACCCGCAACATTTCAGCGCTGTATGATTAGTATTTTCTCTGAGTATGTGGAGAACTTCATTGTGATTTTCATGGATGATTTTACTGTGCATGGTGACTCTTTTGATGCATGTTTAAATCATTTATCACTTGTTTTGAAGCGTTGTATTGAAACTAACCTTGTGCTTAATTCTCAGAAGTGTCATTTCATGGTTGAGAAGGGTATAGTATTGGGACATGTTCTGTCGGGTAAGGGGATTGAGGTAGATAAAGCTAAAATTGATACAATTAAGAGTTTACCTTATCCTACTAATGTGCGCGAAGTTCGCTCCTTTCTTGGACATGCATGTTTTTACAGAAGGGTCATTACGGATTTTTCCAAGATTGCACAACCATTGTGCAAATTGCTGCAAAAGGAGGTTGACTTTGTGTTTGATGAGGCTTGTAAGACGGCATTTGATCAGCTGAAAACCCGTCTTATAACTGCTCCGATTATTCAGGCCCCTAATTGGTCTCTTCCTTTTGAGATCATGTGTGATGCGAGCGATTATGCTCTTGGGGCGCTCTTGGGTCAAAACAATGGGAGAGCTTCCCATGTTATTCATTATGCATCTATGACCCTTAATGATGCACAACGCAACTACTCTACTACTGAGAAAGAGATGTTGGCTGTTGTGTTTGCTTTAGAAAAATTTCGTTCTTATTTGCTTGGTCCTAAAGTTGTTATTTATACAGATCAAGCTGCACTTCGCCACTTGATGGTGAAGAAGGAAGCCATGCCGAGGTTAATATGCTGGATTCTCCTCCTAAGTGAGTTCGACATTGAGGTGAGAGACAAGAAAGGTACAGAGAATGTGGTTGCTGACCACTTGAGCCGGTTGGTAAGGAATGATGACCATGATCAAGGTTTAGAGGTGGTAAAGGGAGTTTTTCCTGATGAAACTTTATTTGCTTTACGTACTATCGAACTTTGGTATGCTAATATTGTTAACTATTTGGTCTCTAACAAGTTTCCTGCTTGGTTTTCTAAAGCTCAGAAAGATAAGATTCGCAGTGACGCGAAATACTATGTGTGGGATGACCCATACTTATGGAAGCATTGCTCTGATCAGATTATTAGGCGGTGTGCTTCTGAGAGTGAGATGACTTCTATTCTCACTTTTTGTCATTCTCATGCATGTGGTGGCCACTTTGGGTCCAAGAGAACAACAAAGAAGGTGCTCGATTGTGGTTTTTACTGGACACACCTGTTTCGAGATGCCCATGGGTTTTGTAAGTCTTGTGACAACTGTCAAAGAGTGGGGAATATATCCCAACGCAATGAAATGCCTCAAACCCCCATTATATATTGTGAAATTTTCGATGTATGGGGGATTGATTTCATGGGACCATTCCCTAACTCTTCTGGTTTTATTTACATATTACTTGTTGTTGATTATGTATCGAAGTGGGTAGAGGCAATACCCACTAACACTGATGATTCTAAAGTGGTTGCAGATTTTATCAAGTCTTTCATATTTGTTAGGTTTGGATTTATGAAAGCTATAATCAGTGATCGTGGGATGCATTTTTGTAATAGAACAGTTGGTGCTTTACTGAAGAAGTATCATGTTACCCACAAGGTTTCGACGGCCTATCACCCGTAGACTAATGGCCAAGCAGATGTATCTAACAGAGAGGTTAAATCTATTTTAGAGAAGACGGTAAATCCTAAACGTAAGGATTGAAGTCAACGCTTGGAAGATGCGTTGTGGGCATACCGTACTGCTTATAAGACGCCCATAGGTATGTCTCCTTACCGATTAGTGTTTGGTAAACCGTGTCATTTTCCAGTGGAGTTGGAGCATCAAGCTTATTAGGCAGTGAAGAGTTTTAATACAAGCATGATAGGAGCGGGTGAAAGTCGAAAATTGGAGTTACAAGAGCTTGAGGAAATACGAAATGACTCATATGAGAACGCGGCTATTTACAAGGAAAAGATGAGATTACTACATGACAAGATGATATCTAGAAAGGAGTTCACTGTTGGTCAAAAGGTACTCCTTTTTCAATCCCGTTTTAAGCTATTTCCCAATAAATTAAGGTCGCATTGGGTTGGACCGTATGTAGTTACAGATGTAGCATTTCATGGAGCTATTGAGATACGTAGTTTGGCTACTAACAAAGTTTTGAAAGTGAATGGTCAACGATTAAAGCCTTACTACGAGGGGTTCCAAGTTGAGACGGTGGAGAGTTTGACTCTCTACGAGCCTATTTATGAAGACTAAATCTCGCCCCTAAGTCGAGCAAACGACTATAACCAAAAGCGCTTACAGGAGGCAACCCGGGTTTTATTTATGTTTATTAGTTTTTCTTTCAATTTCAAGTTAATTTATTTCAATCGTTTTTAATCATTTTCTATACTAATTGTGTGTTTTTGTCTCAGGTCGGAAAATGCTATCCCGTCTATTCCAAAAAAAAAACAAAAAAAAACACTAAGTTCTTCCATTTTTGATGTGGCGTCATAAGAAGGGTGCTAAAGAAGGTTGTTTGGGTAGGACTAGTGGCTAAGGTGAGGAGAACCGCGGTGCGTTATTGTTGGGTGCACCTTGCTGATGCGGTTGTTGGTAATATGCTAGCTAAGGAGTAGAGGCGTTTAGGAAATATTTCATGGCATGTGGTTAATGTGTTGTTCAGACATGTAGGTTGGTTGTTAACATGATCATTTTTGTGGCCATGAGAATTTTTGTTATCGTCTAGGTCGGAGAAATAAGGGGCGTAGACATATGTACTTGCCAAGTGAAGCTTGTTTGTGACGGTGTGAGCCGTGTTTTGCTGGGATGCAGATGCTTTGTTGAACTTACCTTTGTCATTATGTTGGAGGGATGTTATAAGGAGGGCGAGTGAGAGATGTTGTGTGGTTATTTGTCTTCGGATTTCTTCCATGCTTCTCTTGTAAGACCTTGGGTATGTCTATTGTTTATGTTCCCGAGTTTTGCTCGGGGACGAGCAAAGGTCTAAGTGTTGGAAAGTTTGATATGCCGTATTTAGTATGGGTTTAAGAGTCGTGAGTTAGGCGAACAATCATGGAATAAGCGAAGTTTTAGGAGTGTAATTGCATTATCTCATATTTCATGATTATTGATTTAATTGTGGAGTAATTGGATGAAAATATGGATTAATGAGGTATAGGAGTGTGCTTAAGTTGGGCTCAAATAAGTAACAATAAGTTGTTGAAGAGCACAGGGCCCGTTTACAAGTGAAGCCCGACGAAGACGAAAGGAAAAGAAGATTAGCAGCGTTTTTGGACCAGCCTTTGCCGCGGGTCACGGGTCAGGCCGCGGGTCGCCCGTGGTGCAGATTTCAGGAGTCGAGTTTTATGTTGCAGCTTTTGTTTTCCTATTTTTGGTTTTTTGGTTTTATTATTATTTTTATTTGAGGAATAATTATTATTAGGTTAAGTACTGGGTTAGACTCTTTATCGTCGATTACGTATTATTTTGACACAAGAACCCTAAGTATTTTGCCAGCAAGAAAGACATGAGCAACTAATCCTTTCATCTCGGATTAAGATTTGAAGCATCTGATTTATTCAAATTGTGAGACTATTATTCATCTTCCTTTTATCTCTTGAGTATTGTTAATTCTCTGTTTTAATTTTATGGTTGTTGGATGTTTAGATTAAAATAGTTAATTAATCTTCACAATTATCAATCTATTGTTATTCTAGTGAATGAATCCGTAATTGTTCAACCTCGCTAGATAAAGTAACAATCTTTAGCCTTTGTTTTGGATGCGTTTCATCATATCTAGGTTAAAGAGAGAATTAACTTGTGATTCGAACTAATAATCGCGTGTTTTATTGGTCGTCACTTCTATTGTTCCTTATTCGTTCATGCTGTTATTAAATTAAACTTAATCGCGTGTATTAGGTTGTTTGATAATTAGGTTATTTGATTATCGCGTTTCGAGTCAAATAATATTACAAAGGAATTGGGAAATTGATCCCACGATAGTTTGCTCAAGAATCAATTGGAAGTTGTTAGTCTATGATCAATTTAGTAATCAGTTTGTGGAAATTCTTACCCGAGACCGCTTAAACCATCTGAATTCATATTTATTATTCTTCATTCAATTGCTTATTTAATCTCCAATTTAGTTACTCAATCGTTTAAAATCCCCCCATTTGGTTACTTATTTTTTGTACTCTAATTCACGTCTGTACTTCAATTCACATAAATTACACCGCCTTATCTGTGGATCGATCCTTATTACCATATAATATCATTTAGTTAGAGGTTTTAAGTGTTATAAATACTATCTTTGGGAGCATACGACTTCGGCTCACCAACAACCAACAAACTCTCTTGTATCGCATCCTACTCCTCTTAAGACAAATGTTACGTCCTCGTAACTCTCTATACTAAATCCTAGCTATATCTTCTCATTATCCTCATCACCACCGCATGTCAAAGATAACCGCCTATACTCTAAACACTCACCATTCCTATATCTAAGGCTCTCTTACTTAAACAGTTCTCATACCTCAATTCACTCGGCACACCACCTAACCTATACCACAAAATCTTTAGCTTAACCAAATGTCAACTGTTCCTTATTACCACCAAAACGACATAGTCCTCTATACATGCATCTATCTCCATACTCATAACTCACGATCCACAATTATTATTACACACACTCACACTAGATCCTCAAGTTCTTTTCTTTCACTACCGCAAAACTCATCCATAATTTACGATGATACTAATTTCCAACACTTTATACTCACTGTCTCCAATAAAATATTATGAACCACTTGCAGAGTTCAGATTAGTACAACACATGTCCCACCATTCACTTGCCATTACTAAGTCTACCAACGCCTCCTCTAAAAGAACATCACAAATATTCCAACTACCTCTCGCAACTATGTCCCATCAACAGGATGTCACTATACCATGACAACAACGAAAACATGCACAACTCCCTTTCATATCATACTCTATCCTTACTCCCAAACTAAAACTGGTAAGAAACATCAGTAAACAAAACAACTGTCTATATGTACAACCCGAAACTCACAGAAAGCAATATCAAACAAAACAACAATCTATGTATATCTGTTATGTACTTTTGAAACTTGAATTGTAATCATCCCGCCTACTCCACCACAACAAGTGACGACATCGCAACACCGCCACCAACAACCGCACCGCAGCGCGAAAACACCCGCATCACAACACGAAGTACCCTGCCCGGATCACCGCCCGAGGCACAACAACCACGTCGATAGACATCACAACCACATATAATTCCCATAAACACTGACTCAGTATAACTTTCCGGACAAGAAAACTTACTCAAAACTGCTTTACTGGCTCATAACACAACATATTATACGGAATAAACAGACAAGAATCTCATGAATATCATCCATACCTTTTTATGGAATAAACATATATCAGGAATACACATACAAGTATAACTAGACATGCTAGATCACCCAAACTATCACTTTTGAACATCATACCA
This sequence comes from Silene latifolia, assembly GCF_048544455.1. Taxonomy (NCBI): domain Eukaryota; kingdom Viridiplantae; phylum Streptophyta; class Magnoliopsida; order Caryophyllales; family Caryophyllaceae; genus Silene; species Silene latifolia. The sequence continues at coordinate 352,939,807 of NC_133538.1, forward strand.
TTAGTTTACCGTACCCAACATATATCACAAAACATTCATATAACAACTTTTTAACTATCACACCATACCATCTCTCGTGAGGTCAGAACCTCACACAAACATTTATACACATCATAGACCTGTAATCACATCCAACTAGTCAATCCTGATCACGTAAGTTACCACCTGATAAAGGTTACCTCTCGCCCATAACACATTCCTCTATTCGCATAAACATCATCCCCTGCCAAATATAACCATACAGTTAATACCCAACCACTAGCAACCGCCTCCTAAGACCACATCTTATACTTCCCCACAAACTTACTGATACCCGTCGTAAGGTGTCAAAAATAATATTTATAATTCCAAACTACTACTATAGATAGTGGCAGTCAGGGTCAAACCACAGAGAGGCGAATGTAATTTATAGTTGTCTAATTCTAGTCTAAGGTAACAAGTGAGTGGGGTTTTTTTTTGAGTTGGTCTATACTAATGGCAACAAAACTAAAATAAACGAGCTAATAAAAGAGGTAGGTGAAAAAAAATATTGAAAGGGTGCTAAGATGGTCGGTTCACTATAGCTTCGGCGGCAGTATACTAAGTAGGTCTAAAACAAACACGTGAGACGGGCAAATAAGAAGTCCTTTCGGTCCTTTCTTAACAGGTAGGATCTTTCGATCTCGCTACAGGTCCCTAATATCACTAATGCTAACTTTCGTCCTGAAAAGTGATTTAAAATTCTAAATTAACTTATCTCTCGATCTTATTAATTTAGTCGTTTCAATTAGGTAGTCTATTTCCCTCCCCTATCTTTCGATCTTTATTGGGTCGGTCAATTCCTAAACATTCAACTAGTCGCGTGCACTCGATTCGTCAAATATAGCAATTTAATTAATTAAAACGAAGCTGATCTCACGTGGCCAGTCGATCGACCGTGGCGTGATTCCAGGTCTACTACTCTAATGCCGCCTATACTACAGATTCCCTACATCCTAGCACATGGGGTTTAGCTACTCATGATTATGACAAAAACAACAATAGGATTTACGAATAAAGCTACTGAATTCATGATTAAATTAACTAAAAAAACAAATAACATGAAACAATAATTGGCTTTGGGAATACTACTCTAGCAATTTATAATCTATGAACGAAATAAAGCCGCGAATACTGAATAATAGAACAGAGAAATTGTTGGAATATGTGTCCTCCGACAATAATGCGATCACAACTGTCGATCATGATGATCACATGTTTAATCTCATTTTAAGAATACATATGGGATGTAATATTTTACAGTCAACTGGTCCACACATATCGGTAATGATTGGCTGACTAGAGTTTGACATTACTGTCGTACGACGGTGGTGATCAATTGATCCCATTAGGTCATACCTATAGGGAAATACTCTTATTTGATTATTTAATTAATCGTATGCCGATACGAGTTAATTAAATTGCTTAAAATTGACGGATGATTTTGTGAGTATAATTAACGTGTCTTATTATAATTCGATTATATTAGATACGGTCTAAGTAATTGAATTGTTTTATTACTTAGATAAAATTATTGTTTACGAAACAATTTGGAATTTAAATTGAATGAATAATTATTATAAATTCAAGACGTTGTAATTTATAAATTGATAAACCGTTTTGGTACAAGTAATTACGAATTACTAATTGATTTTGTATATGACATATTTTATGAGTATGTTGATTTTTAATTTGTTAAAAATACATTACAATTTCATATGTCAAGTAACATGTCACACATGTTACAATTGAAAAATGACAAAAATAAAATGGGCCTCCCATTTTATTTAAGGGTGCCGAAATATAGAGGGAACATGGGGTTTATATTGTGTTTTTATCTTAGTGGAAAACATCATGATAAAAGACTACCTCTAGCCATGCATGCCTACTCTTGCCTTGAAAAGACCAAGACCATGCATTGGCTCCCCAATAAGACCCTCCTCCAACCGGTTTTCCTATGGTGTGTCCAACCATATGGATCTCTCTAATTATTCATTCTTTTTACCTAATTTTTCTAGTGTAAGAAATTGCTTTAAAGTCGCTACAATTTAAGATAATTCTAGAGAAATAAACTCACAAACACTACCTCTTGAACCAAAATTTCAAGAGCAAAATTAACATTTTTGTGTCAAATTTAAGTATGATTAATATTATTACTAGTTCAAAATAATATTAGTTATTATGAGTTTTCCTTGGGTATATGCTTTTGGGAGAGATTCTAAACTTGAATCTTGTTCATCCATTGTTGGAGAGCTCAAGAACTAACAAGAAGGAGATCTTGTTGGTGCCCATAAAACTGAAATCATGTAGTAAGGACAATGATTTCTTCTCTTTTAATTTAAGTTTGCATGCATAAGATTTGTAATTAATTTTATGACTAAATTAAATTAAACATATATGAATATGTAAAGTTATGAGATATAGATTTCAAACAAGCGGTATCATGAGCCTTGGTTGTTTGCATGCAAATCGGTTATTGTTTTTTCAAGTTATACGATAAACATATAAAACTTATAAATTTGTGTTTATTATGATATATCACGAAATTTATTATGCATGTTAAAGTTTCTGATCCTAAAATGTATTTAGGATATTTTGGTTAATTTATGGATTTTTATTGTTCATTTTATTTAATAATGGCATTAAAATGTGATTTTATGATAAAAATGTCATTTTCGGACTAAAATTAGCTAAACTCCAAATTTTCCAGTGGTGTTTGGATATGTTTTCACATATATTTGTTTTAGATGATCTGGAAATTTTCAGAATTTTTGGAGTTCTTATGCTCGAAATATGGATTTTTCATGATAAAAATCGGATTTAGATGAAAAATGGGTTAATATGAGATACATTTTGAATCTGGTCATATAAATTTAGTATGTTGTCACATGCAATTTTACAAGATGTGTGTAAAATAATAGGCTATATTGAAGTCTTTATGCATGATTTATGAATTTTTGATGAAAAATAGCATAAATAGTGACTTAATTAGTGAATAATTGCTAAAACATACTCCATGACTTAGGAAAAATGTCACATGTTGCATTTTATTATCTTTTTCAGATATAAAATTGAAAAGTTGATGAATATATTTTTCCTCACGTTTTTATGATTTTAATTGATAAATCCGATAAACCGCAACATTGTTTTTCCGATAAATTTTCGAAATTTTAACCTAAGTTTTTTGAAAATTATGAGTGTCATGGTATTTTTACAGAATGTTCATGAGTTTAAATTTCAAATTTCAAATTTATTTGAAATTTTTCTGATTTATTTGAAGTTTATTGCATATTATTGTAATTTTGAGTCCATTAATGAACAATTTTAAGAAATATAAGTTAATTATAGTCAAATTGTTAGTGGAGACTAATTTTGAGTCCTAAGATGGTTAGGGTAATTAACTTGTGCATAAATATGATTTTATGTAATTTATTGTGATTTTAAAAGGTTGAATCACGCAAATCCGTAAAAACCGATAAATATACGATATTGGATCCTTAAAGGTGATTTAGCATAAAATTGGGCATGTTCATACATATTATAATGCTGCATTTTATTTATGATTGTCATAATTTTATTTTTTATGTAATTTTGAATTATGTAATTTTACTTAGTATGACCTTAGTTTTTAATTGGTATTACCCGAAATGTATGGGAATATCGATTCAGTTGTAATTTATTGTGATCTCGTATCACCGTTTTGTAATTTAATAGATTTATTTTATTTTAATTACAAATGTATAGTAGGAAATTATGTAATTTGTTTTGTAATTTATTTATTCCGGAGTTCCTTGAAGACGGTGCCACTCAAGAAGGCGATCCTTAAAGTCGGTGTTATCTCGAGATGCGTGCCAAAACCGAAGTTCAAGGGACCCAAGGAGTTGGTTTCCGAATATGTAATAGTTAATTAGATTTACTATTTTAGGAAGGCCATACTAGGATTTATTTATTATGCTTTGCATTTTATTTATATGTCGCATGCATCGCTAAATTGCCATAACTAAAACCTGCATTATCATTTTTATCGAGTTTATCGACCGTGTCAATTACAATTATCGTAGTTCACCGCTTTAGTTCACTTAAAACGTGATAGATAATAAATTGACATGACCTCTCGCTAAAATAAACAATTGAGACTTAGCCTTACCAAAAATTATAAACCCATGAAATACCAGTTTCGCAAGGGAGTTGAGCCGGCTTTACCGTAAGACAAACCTTGTTATGTTGGTGAAGTGGGTGATAAATGTCTATCCACCGAGTTCATGTTGATGAGGGTTTCATCGGCCCTACCGTGCCCAATTTGATGTGGATTTGGATCATGGACACATTTATTCGAAATTTGGATTGAGCTCAACGGAAGTATTCGTGACCGTAGTCGCATGTGTTCCGGGCTAAAGATAAATATTAATGTAATTTTATCGACCAAGAGTTCTAAAAGTAGAATCGATTAAAGCGTTAATCCACCGAGTTATATTGATGAGGGTTTCATCGGCCCTACCGTGCCCAAGTTAATATGAATTTGGATCTTGGAATCATTTATCATAGTTGGGTAGAGGTCACTATGTAAATGCTTTACTTGTTATTATGTTTACAATATTAATAAAACGATAAATGTTAAGTTTTCCACTATTCCGTTGTTATATTGTTCTATTTCTTTACCACAATTCATATACGATATCATTTCGATTTGATTCAAATCTCCATTAAAACATCGTAACTAAAGACAAATATGAATTTGCTTCTAAAACCTCAAATGAACCATTGCTAAGGATCTCTTGTAAAGAGTATAGATTAAAGTTATTCATTATCAAACAGGTTTTTGATTCTTGACTAACACATCTACTTACAATGGATTGTTTTTCATATACTTAATTAAATTAAGTACCTTCAAGCGATGAATTGTTTTGGTAATTAGATTTGTCAGAATTCGTAATTGACCAAAATAACGCAACCACTTCAATGAAAGTTTTAAGAACTAAAACGATTGAATTGAAGAGTAGTCTTCATAAGATTCAACTTTACTTCTCTAAGTAAAGATTCTTTGAAATGAGTGGGAGCATTCTCTTAAACCGTTAAGAAAAGGATAAGGTTTTAAAGAAGTAAAATTAGAATGGAATTGATACAAGGTAATGTTAAAAGTAAAGTTATTGAAAATAACAATACTAAACCTATCAATCCCGACCGATAAAGTTTCCATTGTCTTAAATGTTGGACACTAGAAAGGAAACTACCCCATGTTGTTAAAAAATAAGCAAGTTAGTTGTGGGACATCTAATAAGACTTAGTTCTTTATTTATTTGATTGACATAAATTTTGCTAGTACCATTTCGTCAATATTAGAAACCGATGGTGGTTTTCATCATTGTATGCGATACATAGAATGATTAGAATATGACGACTAGCAACAATAATGTTGAGAGATAGAGTCATTGTGTACTCAATCTAGTTTTTGGGTTAAGAGTTTTACTTAATTGTGACTATTAAGTAAATAAACTCTAAATAAGAATATGAACTTGTTAAGATACAAAAAGAGGTTTCACTTTTGTGACCCTATACACCATGATTTGATGTATGGCTAGCCCATTATCAAGGTGATTATATTCTAAACCAAACTAGAATAATATATCATGAAGATGATGTAAGACTCAAATTGGTAACCCAAGATCAAACCTAAGATTCCGGAATGATAAACGCAAAGAGTTATCGAGTACTCTTGAAACCATTAGATCTTATGGTATATGCGTATCTTGTATTCAAAGCAAGATGTCTCGTGCCTTTTGGTTGAAAAGGAGGTCGAGAATGTAAATCATTGATACAGAATATATATATATATATATATATATATATATATATATATATATATATATATATATATATATATATATATATATATATATATATATTGGGTCGAGATCCGGTGAGAACTACCCATATAATGAGAACCATGAGAACCATGAGAACCACTTAACAACCATTGATCTAATAATACACAAAGCTGAGATTAAGTCAACCAATCAAATCTTATGCGCCACCCCCCCCCCCCCAAACCCCGACTAATCTCATCATTTTCCAAATTTCCTTTCTCTCTCTTCGACTATCAAAGCTTTCCACCATCACGACATGCTCTTCGACTATCAAATTCACTCTCTACTATCGATCGTCACATTCTTAACGATAAATTCTTCGACAATCAACCTTTCGACGCTGCTTCAATCAATAGAACCTTTTAATTCGAGGTAAAATTTCGATATTGATGATCTTTTTTTGTGAAATTAGTTGAATTAGTCGATTAAATTAGTTGAATTTAGGGTTTGATTATCGTATTAGATTGTTCGTGAAATTAGGGTTTGATTCATCGATTAAATTTTCGGATTGATGAATTATGCTTCTGAATTTAAGGTTTCGTCAATTAAATTGGGGAAACTGAGAAATTAGGGTTAGGCTTACAGTGCCCCGACCATAGTATGTGCTAGTTTGGCCTTAATGGCCAAGTCTTCGACCCGTTACCTTAGTTGTGGTGCTATCGCCACTCGCCTAGCGGAGAGGTTGACTAGTTTTGAGGCCTCTTCAGCTCCCAAACCTTTGGCTCCGGTAGTTCCGACTTTGGACAAGGCTTACTTCATCTCTCAGAAGTGATTCTGAGTGTTGGGTGATGGTGTGTTAGCTTGGAGGGTAAGAGGTAGGAGTTGGATTAGAGTGCCCGACCCGGACCATCTTCCAGTGATTGAGCCGTTAGCTGAGAGTGACCTCCCCGAGCAGATCTACCTGATCATTGATGACCTTCTAAAGGAGATGCCTGAGCCGGTCGGGGGAGACCACGCTAGGACGGAGGACCAGATACCCAGGGTAGGGAGAGGCCTCAAGAGAGTGAAAGAATGGTTGGAGAGTCCCAACATGTGCAGCCTGGACCGTCCCAGTACCTATATCCTAGCTACCCGTCTTCCTTCAGCCCTCATATGCAGGTTATCGAGCTTAGAGAGAGAGTTTCTAATGCCTTGGTGCTTCGGAACCTCTTTGAGATGGCCTATGTGCAGAGTATTGGGACCAACCTGGCCCATCCGGTGTGGTGGCGAGGCGTGGTGAATGATAGCGACGTCTTTCATTCCTATGGGGTTGACCCGTCTACATGGGGAGATCCTAAGAGCTACCCCTATGGGGGCCTTACACCATGGAGAGCCGGTATATCAGGTGCATGAGGAGATGAGGAGAAGGAGGAGGATCGAGGCGGTGACCTCGAGTGATCTTTCTTGTTAGTTTTTTACATTTGTTGGTTCGGATTTGGATTTTCTTTGGTTTGTTTGTACTTGGATTTTTACTCGGTTTGTATTTGGCCATAAGGCCGCACTTTATGTTGGATTTTATAAACTTACTATGTGGGTACATAATTTCGGGGATGAAACCCCGAACGTTGATACATTTTTTTTCCTTGTTTGATATCGCATTTGGGAACATTCTGACCTGCAGTTACTCGATCGAGTGCCCTCAACTCGATTGAGTACCTGTGTATGACGTCTTAGGGAGCTTACTTACTTAAACATACTCAATCGAGTATGCTTAACTCGATCGAGTAGCCTAACCTAAACTCGATCGAGTAACCCTAACTCGATCGAGACCCCTGCTAGTGTTTTTAAACGTTCTGCTTGTCACATGGAGGTTATGTTAGTATACTTTCTTGACGTATATGTTGTGCTATGCCCATAAATTATTCATTTGTGTTTTCTACCTGCGTATGGAAGGTATCCAAGAGTTAAAAGGTGGTCGTAATTTGATATGTTGCTAATTTGTATTTAACTGTTGAACTATGCACTTGCTAAATTTGTATATTGTTAGTAATAATTTTGAGATAGTCATGTTGAGTAATCATGTTTTTCATAATGTTAGATGGACAAATTATTTTGTTTTCTATAAGTATATCGGATGGTTGTATTAAAAATGACCAATCTAATTATTGTATTGTTATCTCCATATTCTATAATAACATAAACCCATTATTAGTTGGTAATGTCAAAAGGGCTAGTTTGTAATTGTTGGTTTCATCATGCTTGGTCCATCTCGTAATGTCAAGAATAAGTAACGGTCTTTGTTTTATAGTAATGTATTTCATCTTAAAGGTGAACTTCGGGGTCGAAGTTCCTTTTAAGAGGGGAAGAGTAATGTCGCGCGTGAAAAATGCCTAAAATGTCATCTTTTAAGTACTTCATTGGTAATTTAATTGTTATTTCTGCTGTATAATTTAATAGTTGTCCAAGTAATTTAAATATTTGATAAGTAATATAATTGTTGTGTAAATGATTTAAACGGATATTGAGTAATGTAGTTGGTAATTTATGCATTGGATGTTTAATGGCTTAATCTTTGGTCGAGTAAGTAAGTTGTTTGCGTCGAATGTGTATGGTGTGTATGATGTATGACGTCCTATGTCATAAGTTTATTCGGTAAAAAGGAAGTGATTGTCGCGGTAGTATACCTTTGCAATTGTTAACATGTGGGTGATGGCTTGGAAGGGAGTTGTGTTTGATGGCATGTTCGTAAAGTAGATGATGATGATTAGTCGGCATGGGAAGTGGGTAGTGGGTTGGGTATGGCTATAACAGTTCTTTGGACACAGCCACCCGAGCCGCGGACACCCGCGCGTTGATTTTGAGGTGGCGGCACTTCTCCCACGGAACTCTGGCGCGAGGCCGAGGCACATCATGGGCCGTTACCGATTTGAAAGGCATTGAAACCGGTGAAAGGTTTGACAAGCCTGCATTTGTGGAGTCGCCACCAATTTTTATGGAAAATTGGAATCGTTCGAATACTTCTCGTCATGTCAAGACACAAAGTAGTGACATGAACACTAAGAAACTCGTTACCTTTAGCATTCTATGTCTAGAATGACTCTCGTGATGCCAATGAACACGGATGTTCACAAAGATCTTGAGTAAGGGGTGAGAGTACGTATTAGGAAGCTCGTTTATTTGAACACCTAATCCCGCCCGCCTCGATAGCGGCCTCTACTAATGATCAGGGAAGTTGTTTATACTCGATATGTCGTCAATTATATGCATGCAATGCAACAACATCCATAGATTAATCCTAGCATGTGAGAAATAGAATAAGTCGGTGAACAAACAATTTAGCACTCAATTGGGTCGAAGTTGGAAGTTAGATTAATTATATGTGAATGCCAAGTAAATAAATCACACAAGATAATAAGTAAAGAACAAACAAATAAATAAATAAGTTACAATTGATAAACTTGAATTTACATCATAACACATGCTCAAAGTAATTTCAAAAGAAAAGAAAAAAAAAGAGATAAAAGAAAATAGAAAAAATAAGGAAATTAAAAGGAATAGGAGATGAAATAAATTAGAAAAATAAAAATAAAGAAATAATAAAAATAAAAATATGAAAAATATGAATTATATGGAAAATAGTCGAATTATAGAAAATATGTCGGATAATGGTGATAATATGAATAAAGTTGATTAAAATCCTAATTAGAAAAGCTATGTCCAAACGAGACGAGTTTAGAGGCAGAAGCTATCCCAAAACAGGCGCAGCAACAACTACATCCTCTGGAAGAGGCGCATCACTTGTTGTGACTGTTCTTGAGTTGGGTTTTGACTGTGAAAGTCAGACCCGCGGGTTAGTTGTTGTTCGTTGGTTGATTTACGTCGATTATTAGCATATGACTCAAGTAGAAATGTTTTAGTCAGATTATATGCATCTAAGATTGTCGTAAAGTGAGAAAAAAAAAACTAATTAAAACAAAGGTTTATAAATTATGTTTATTAACGAAGTCGGAATCGATTTATAAAAAAAACTTGAATTAAAGACGGTTGAAAGCAAAAAGAACAAAGTCTGAAGAACAAAGTGAAATATGTACAAAAGAAGAATTTCAGGGACTTGATATGAATGAACCGAGTCTCTTAAATCCGGGTTTGAATAAGATGACGAAAATCCGCAAAAATTGAATTATAAGGGATTTGAGTAAAAAATTATTGAAAAGGATTTTATGAAATAAATAGAAATTGAAAACAGCGAAAGTTTTGAAGAAATAAATAAGAAAAAAACGAAAGATGAAAACAAATAATGGCACGAGGAAGAAGAAGAAGAGCAGCAACGGCTAAGCAGCCCCTGGAAGAGGCGCAACAGATGCTGCGACCATTCCAGAAGGCGCATCAGTTGATGAGTTTCTTCTCGACATCATATCGCTGTTGTTTTTATTAAAACGGTTTGAAACTTGACTTTTGAAAACAGTTTGAGCATATTTATGATATAAAATCTTACATTAATTATGATATAGAAATAAAATAAAGAAAGCGGGGATTTTTCACCCTCAGACTTACATGTTAGCGTCCCGAGATTTAACTAAATTGCTTTTTTAGTGGTAACTCGACTCGATCTATGCAAATATGAAAGTGCCCTTGAAAAAGGATTTAGAACAAATTGATTTAATTGATTGTGTGGTGGTCAAATTCGTTGGTCATGCAAACGTGACTGGTACTCAAAATGATCCGAGCTTACGTGGTCGATTGATCAAGCACGTGGGCGTCGAAAATCAAGAGCTTGGCCTTAGAATGCAAAGGGAGAAGAGAAGGGCGGACACTAGCATGAAAAATATGTGAGGTGAAGGCCTCTATTTATACTAATCACGAGGGGCAGGGTTTAGGAAAGGGTTATGGAAGGAAAGATCGGGAAACAACCGAGTTAAGTTGAAACATGAAAACTTGGACAAAAAGAAAGTCTTGAGAAAAGGCGCAGTAAGAGATGTGTTCCCCAGAACGGGTGCATCATTTGGTACGTCCTTTCTCGAGTAGTATTCTTCTGCGCAAGAAAACGCGTTTGATAGCCTGTCGTATTTTAGGCATAACTTTCTCTACAAGACTCGGATTAAGTTGATTTTGGTGGCCTTGGAAATCTAAGAGAAAGATCTAGAACTTTCTGTGAAATAGGCTAGACCCAAAAAAGTTGTTATTACCTCGTAAAACGGGCCTAAATGTCGGGTTGTGATTTTAGCTAAATGAAATGCACATTTTGTAATGTAAACTTTAAGTTTAACCCAAAGAAGTGGCATGGGACTCAAAATGAGATATACTCATAACATTTTATGACATCCTAACCTTAGGTAGACAAGCACATTGCTTTTTGACTCGGGATTTGATGGTTTTAGGAAATGAAGACGATTTTTTACCCGGACTCCAAATGTACTCTAATTACTATCAAAACGACTGTAATGACACCTAGATGACAACCAAGGGGTAGACACAAGTGTACGAGTTACCTTTTATTAACCGATTTATGAAACGTCATAAAATCGCGACATATGCTAAACATGGGGCCCAATCATCACTGGGTGTTTGGCGGGAGGTGTAGAAATGAGGTGTCTATAGAGCCCCCACTTTGACTGAGGCCTGGACAAGGCAAAAGTCAAAGTATAGACCTCAGGTCAATCGAAGATTACAACCTGAAGACTATGGCGGCGCGGGGTGGCTCAAGGGGTCTGAGCCAAGGACCTGTCGTCGGGAACATTTTAGAGTCTGTCGACTTCCGGGGAGGGTCGTTTAATGTCCATTGGGCTACGTAAGGAAGCTCGCCAGCCATAAGAAGAAATCATACATGAGACTTCTTTCCCGAGATGTTTTCGGAGTTCCGTAGGAGCTGAGGGTAAGACCTAAAAGATATGTAAGGATTGTACTTGGGTGTGGGGCCTTAAAGGAAAACATCGACGGGAAGGAGGCCAAATATAAGTTCAGCCTAAGGGGTAACCAAGGTTTGGGTGTAGGAACTCTAAGAAAATATGATCCTAAAGGTTAGATCCTAAGGGTAGAAGTGGGAAGTTGGGGTGTATCAACCTAAAAGACTGGCTTATGAACGTAAAAGGAGATGGGATCCTAAGGGTGTATGAACATAAGACTTGTTTATGAACCTAAAAGGAGATGCGATCCTAAGGATTAGTGATGCGTGTATTTTATATATGGTTTTTACCTTAAATTTACACGCATTTCTATGTTATTTATGTGGCATCTAGGTACAAATGCCCCAGAATAGCCTACTTTGTTCTGTCTTGTATTAATTGCAGGAATGAGCCTGAGGGAGCATAATCAAGCCTAAACCTGCCCCATTTGCATGCGTTTTGAGGAAAGAGGGATCGGAGCTTGGCATCTGTCACTTAGAGAAGCGTGAAGTGGTTTCGGAAGGTGTTCAAGAGTTCACTCGTGTTAATATAGCTCGATCGACCAAGTTGGCTGCTGAAACTGGTCGATCGAATGCTTTATGTTGCTGAAATTCCTCGATCAAGTCCTCCCTTCACGCGATTGAGATAGCTGGTTGTTGAAGTCCTCGATCGAGTACTCGTATTACTCGATCGAGAGGTTTGCTGAGTTTTGTCCTCGGTCGAGTAGTTTTATTCTGCTCGATCGAGAGGATTAGACTTATACGCGGATTTTAGTTTCTCTATTACCTGTACTATTGACAGGGCAGTCGTATACCTATCAAAAATAACCAACTGGCTCTAACTAATATAGCTAGGGAAGTCGGGTCGATCTCCACAGGGAGATGGGCAAATGTCAGCTTCGTCTAAGTTCGTCACAGTAACCAATTTGGGGGGTTGTATTTGATTGTTTTAAACTAAAAAGACTAAGAAAGTGAGGAAAAGCAAGAGAATAAAGATTAAGCAAATATGGAGAAAGCAGCTAAGATAGTCGGTTCACCATGATCATTCAGTCAAGCAATCTAGGTCTCAGGTCAATGCAAGTATGGTCTGAGGAGCAATGAATATCTCCTTCCGGTCTCAATTCATCCTAAAGCACAAATAGCTTAGCTTCTGCCCTCACTACAATGCCCTAATGTTCGCTACGAGTCTCACCCTTTCCAACCTTGCGGTCTAGGTCAAGGTTTACTACGATAAAATGACTAATTACGTCGACTCAATCAGACATAAACAATTAAATGCAGCGATTAACAACAGAGACCACACAAGCACAAGACCTAATATGGCAATTGCTATACCTTCATAATCATGGATTCCCTAGCCTTAGCAAGAGGGAATTAGCTACACATTACTATCGAATCAACAACAATAACATATAGATAATAAGAATTAAACATAATGATAATGAAGACAGAAGGAACAAATAAGACAATAATGGAAGCAATGAGAGAAAGGTAGAAACAAAATGATAATTGCGATTAAGGAATAAAAAAGGAGAAATAATACCAATTACAAATCCAAATCCGAGTAGAAAGGAGTAGAAGAAAAGTAAAGTGAAGAAGCAGTAGAAAAAGATAAAGTAGCCGTCAATGATGAAGAGTTACGCAGTCTACTCTATTTAGTAGCATACGGAAATCTCCCCCTTAAACCAAATCCAAAGCCTAATTACAAAAGCCCATACGAAATTAGGCGGAAAAACTCTATTACAGGCCAAACCACTCGAACGAGCGGAAATAAATCACTCGATCGAGCAACTAAGCGACAAACCCTTCGATCGAGTGAAAATAAACCACTCGATCGAGTAACTCCTTGTATTGCCTTCTCGATCGAGTAGTATAACTACTCGATCGTGTAATCTTCTTTATGTAAAGCATTAGATCGACTGGAAAAGTAGTCGATCGAGCTATTTCAGCACGATTAGGCACTAAGACACCTTCCGAAACCAGCCCACACGTCTTCAAAGTGACAGATTCCAGGCTCCGATTCCTTGTTCTCCATAAATGTATGCAATTGGGACGAGTTTAGGCTTGATTTATCTTCTTTTCGGTCCATACCTGCAATTTACACAAAGTGAACCAAAGTAGACTAATCGGGGATATTTGTAGCTAGATGCCACGTAAATAGTACAGAAATGCGTGTGAAAATGAGGTAAAAACCTTATATAAAATACACGCATCAAATCTCCCCAAACCAAACCTTTGCTTGTCCCCAAGCAAACTATGAATGCAACTAAGAATAAACAGTGGAACGGGACCAACGCATCAACTACAGATCACCCACCAAAACCAGTTTAATGCAATAACTAATAAAGTGGCAAATGATAAGTGCAAACGAATTAAATCAATGTTTCAAACTTACTGAACCGTCGACCTTGCAAGAGTCAAAAGTATCGGACTCTCACGGTCGCTCATCACTCAAATTTAGGCACGAGGTGAGTATATATGTGAAAGATATAAAGAAGTAAAGACACTCACCTAACTCGACCTATAAGAACATGCATGCAGTTAACATGAATAAAGTCTCTACAACCATACATACGTATTCCAACCATACTAATGACCAAGACACATGCCGATGACTTATATTTGGGTAAGTGAGGTAATGGGGAAGAAGGGGCTAAGATGAATTTGGATATGTGGAGTTAATAGCCAGGCTAGCAACAACGAATCCAAATATTGAACTGCATCCCAACTTCGTACTCAATATAACAAAACAAAACGGTGCAAATTCAACGCACTCAACTCACAATACACCATAAACTTGTCAACTCCCCATAAAATATAAATAACACATGGGAGTGAAAATCATTTATACAATTTCTCGTTTTTTTGTTTCGCACATGATTTTTTTCTTTTTCTTTTTCGTATTTCCAATTTTTTCTTTTCATTCTTTTCTTCTTTTTCTTTTTTTCATTTTCATTCACCATTTTTTTTCTTTCATTCCCTTCAATTCTTCCACCAACTTCTGAAATCACATAAATATAACCAAACTGCAGCAAAGCATTCCAAACAGCTACTCATCACTAGCTCGGCTAGGGTAGGAAAAATTATAGAATGTAGCTAATAGGACAAAAAGGTAATTTGGCTATGTGGGGCTAATGGGTAGAATGAAGTAAAAGGGAACTGCCTCTCCTAACGTATGTCACCATCCACAAACCGAATGCATACATGTATTAAGAAGACTAGACTCATGCTTATGCAAATTGATGTTACATGCCTTACAGAGAGTACTACTCACATCCTAAATGAAACCGGTCATGAATGTCACCAGTTTATAAAGCTCTAACCTCAGAATGTTATGTAGCTTGCCAATATATGAGTCAAGTCTATTCGTTCAGATAAGAGAGAAACAAAAACTCGTAGATCATGCACATTATCATGCCAACTAAATGTTAAGAATATGCAGGGCAGAGGTAAGGATTCAATGTAGCGTCAAAGTTCAAATGTTCCGACTCAAAATTAAACGTGATTTTTTTTTGAAATTTATGTGATTTTTGGATTAAAAACGACAATGCATGCGAAAATAAATAAACGTGCAAATGAAAATACAAGAAAACATCCAGACACAGATATGGATGCATACCTACCCAAACAAAACCGTACAATGCCCTCATTGTACCAAAAATAGGGAAAGAAATGCAAACTGAGGAGAAAAGGATAACTGGAGTCAGAATACTTACAAAACGCCATGAAAAGGGACCTCCCCAAACCGACCATGAACGTGGGAGGTCAAAGGAAATCAAGCAGTAGCTCAACAGACGAAGAGTAGCAGCTGGAAGACAAAAATGCTCGATCAAGTGACCGAGAATAGGTCGATCGAGTGATTTGGTGTCAGAAGGACTCGATCGAACGAAATAATCACTCGATCGAGTGAATACACCTGCAAAACACACATAAAGAGCAAGGAAAATACAAAGGGTGCATAAAACATCGTTTAAAGTTCAACAAAAAGCTAAAAGTGAAGGAAAAAGTACAACAAAAATACAACAAAATAGTCCGGGTTGCCTCCCGGAGAGGGCATGTTTAAGAGGTCCCGCACGACCTTTCTGGCATCAATTAACTGGCACGTGAAGCTCGCCAAAGTACAGGACTTCAACACGATTGTCTGCGTCATTTGCTTCGTGATAATGCTTCACATATTGCCCGTTCACCTTGTAAATGCGTGAGCTATCATCGGCATTAAGCCTAAATTCTTCCAACTCATCTAGCTACAAAAGACGATTCTAACCACACAACTTAGGATCAAAATTAAGCTTACGAATTGCCCACCAAGCCTTACATTCGAACTCAACAGGTAAATGACATGATTTCCCATAGACCAACCGATAAGGTGATCCACCAATCGGCGTCTTAAAGGCAGTTCTGTAAGCCCATAATGTGTCTTCTAATGTAAGACTCCAGTCCTTCCGTGATTTAGAAACTACCTTAGACAAGATCTCTTTAATCTCGCTATTAGAGACCTCTACCTGACCACTAGTTTGGGGATGGTACCCCAAACCATGCCGGTGTTAAACACCAAACTTAGACAGAATGGAAGTTAGTTTCTTTTCTTTAAAGTGCATTCCCCCATCACTAATGACGACCCTAGGGACACCAAATCGGGGAAATATGACCTTTTTAAACATTTTTATCACGTTCTTGGCATCACAATGAGGCGAGGAAATTGCCTCAACCCACTTCGACACATAATCCACAGCTACTAAAATGTACCTGTTACCTTTACTAGACGGGAACGGTCCTTGGAAATCTATGCCCCAGACATCGAAAACCTCAACCTCTAAGATACCATTTTGTGGCATCTCATGTCTTTTTGAAATGTTCCCTGATCGTTGGCAGGCATCACAAGCTGAAACAAAAGACTTAGCATCGAAACAAAGAAGGCCAAGAAAACAGATCAAGTACCTTAGCCACGGTGCGTGATGGACCGTGGTGACCACCATAAGAAGAGGAGTGACAGCCTTCCAGGACTACTTTGGCCTCCCACTGCGGAATACACCGTTTGTAGAGACCGTCTGCACATTCCTTAAATAAATAAGGATAGTCCCAAAAATACTGCTTAGCGTTATATAGAAAACGCTTCTTCTGCTGATGAGAAATATCAGGCGGCAGCTTGCCACTGACAACGTAATTAGCTATATCTGCATACCAAGGGTCTTGGTTAACAATAGACGATAATATAGCAAATAAAGAATCATCAGGAAAAGGTTCATCAATAGGTAGAGATTCTTCCCTCTCTTGTCGCGACAAATGATCAGCTACAACGTTCTCAGCTCCTTTCTTATCTTTAATCTGCAAATCAAACTCCTGAATAAGGAGTATCCATCTCAATAGCCATGGTTTAGCCTCCTTCTTAGCAAGGAGATGCCTCAAAGCTGCATGGTCAGTAAAAAACAGTAACTTCTGACCCAATCAAATAAGAACGAAATTTCTCTAAGGCATAAACTACAGCTAGCAGTTCTTTTTCAGTGGTGGTGTACTTCACTTGAGCCTCATCCAGAGTTCGGCTCGCATAGTAGATTGCATTTAAAGCTCTGTATTTCCGTTGGCCTAGCACCGCTTCTAGTGCATAGTCACTGGCATCACACATTATCTCAAACGGCAAGTCCCAGTCACGAGGCTGTATGATCGGCGCAGAGACTAAAGCCTGCTTTAACCTGTTAAAAGCATAAATACACTCATCAGTAAAAACAAAAGCGACATCATTAAGTAGCATCTGTGTAAGTGGTTTATCAATTTTTGAGAAATCCTTGATAAACTGGCGATAGAAGCCGGCGTGACCAAGGAAGCTTCTCACTCCTTTAACATTAACAGGAGGAGATAATTGCTGAATCACTTTCGCTTTTGCTTTATCAACTTCTATTCCCCTATCAGAAACTAAGTGCCCTAAGAGAACTCCCTCGTTGACCATGAAATGGCACTTCTCCCAGTTGAGCACGAGATTAACCTCAATGCAGCGCTGCAACACTTTATCAAGGGTAGACAGACAGTTAGAAAAATCACTTCCATAAACACTGAAATCGTCCATGAAAACTTCCATAATAGACTCAATATACTCTGAAAATATCCCCATCATGCACCTTTGGAAGGTGGCAGGGGCATTACATAAACCAAAAGGCATCCTGCGATAAGCAAACACGCCCTGAGGACAAGTAAACGTAGTCTTAACTTGATCGTCTGGGTGAATAGGGATCCGAAAGAACCCTGAATACCCGTCTAAATAGCAGAAAAATTTATGAGAAGCTAACCTTTCTACCATTTGATCAATAAAAGGAATGGGAAAGTGATCTTTCTTGGTGGCGGCGTTCAGCTGTCTGTAATCTATACACATCCGCCAACCAGTCACTACTCGAGTGGGTATTTATTCATTTTTGTCATTTCTAACCACAGTAGTCCCTCCTTTCTTCGGGACAACCTGCACTGGACTCACCCACTTAGAATGACCAACAGAATAGATAATACCTGCATCGAGCAGCTTCATTACCTCAGCCATCACAACATCTTGCATCTTCCGATTCAGCCGGCACTGACCTTGTCTGCAAGG
The DNA here is from genome assembly GCF_048544455.1 of Silene latifolia. Taxonomy (NCBI): domain Eukaryota; kingdom Viridiplantae; phylum Streptophyta; class Magnoliopsida; order Caryophyllales; family Caryophyllaceae; genus Silene; species Silene latifolia. Next base: position 352,958,066 of record NC_133538.1, read on the forward strand.
TTTGTGATCTTCCTCCAGCTCTATCCTATGCATACAAATATCAGGACAAATCCCCTTGATATCGTCCAAGGAATAACCCAAAGATTTCCTGTTTTTCTTAAGCACAGCTAACAAAAAAGTCAGCTGATCATTATTAAGCTTTGGACTAACAATGACTGGATATTGCTCAGTATCGTCTAAGAAAACATATTTTAGATGAGAGGGAAGAGGCTTACGCTCAGGCACCTTTACCTCAATGGAGCAAAGGGTACTGATCATCTGTTCCACTTACTCTCCCTCAGCGTCGGTGAGTTCACGCTCATCTAAATCATCTATAAGCAAATCCAACACAGCATCATCGTCATCTGGGTTATCTGCACACTCATCCAAAAGCATAAGAGCTTCTAGTGGGTCCTTTATAAAAGAACCCGATCATAAGTCATAAATAGACTCGTCAATAATATCAACTGAATAACATGTATCCTTTATCATTGGCCGAGCTAAGGTAATAGGCAGACTGAAAGTGATCGCGTCATCCCCTAGTGCAAGAGTCAAACGCCCTTGTTTGACATCAATAATGGCCCCAGCTGTACAAAGGAACGGTCTTCCTAATATAGTTGGGGTCCGGGTGTCCTCAACTATGTCTAAAACAATGAAGTCTACTGGTATAATGAACTTGCCTATTTTCACAGGCACGTCCTCTAAGACACCCAAGGGTCTCCTAACAGATCTATCAGCCATCTGTAGGGTAATATTCGTCAAATTAAGATGACCCATATTCAATTTCTTGCAGATAGATAGGGGCATGACACTGACGCTGGCTCCTAAATCACAAAGAGCCTTATCAATAACCACATTGCCTATAACACAGGTAATAGAAAAGCTACCCGGGTCTTTCATTTTAGGTGGAGCCTTATGTAAAAGTAAATTACTAGACTCTTCCATAAATGAAACCGTCTCAAATTTACTTTGCTCTCTCTTACGCGTCACAATATCTTTCATGAATTTGGCGTAAGTAGGTACATGGGTAACAAGTTCGGTAAAAGGGACAGTTACCTGGAGGTTCTTCACAACGTCCACAAACTTACCGTACTGCCGCTCGACCTTCGCGTCCTTCAGACGACTTGGAAAGGGTACTCTGGTAGCAATGAGTGGACCCGCGACTTTCTCTTTACCTTTATTAGTGCGTGACGTCTTCACATCAGGGGAAGATGACACGGTAGCGGAATTAGATGTCAAAATAGGGTCTCCGCTGGTTCTAGCACTCGATCGAGTACTTTCATCACTCGATCGAGTGGTTTTATCTTGGAATTTACTCGATCGAGCTGTTTGAACCACTCGATCGAGCTCTTCTTTTTCAGACTTACTCGACCGACCATCTTCTTCACTCGATCGAGTGAATTCTTCCTCTTTTTCACTCGACCAAGTAAAAATATCACTCGATCGAGCATCTATGAATTGGGCACTACTCGATCGACTTAGGTTATCACTCGATCGAGTGGTTGGATGGATTATTTCACTCGATCAAGTGTCTGGACAGCACGCAACAAGGATATCGTCCAGAAACTCATCCAAATCATCGTCCGGGGTATTATCAGCTGTCACAACCCCGTCTTCTGGTATTTTTGGCCCCTCATGAGCAAGTCCACTTTGGAGATTCGTTGCATTAACTGGGTCGTTTGTCGGTGGATGGTTAGCCTGGTCTTTTGCGAGTTTCAATTGCGCGACTTGTTCTCATAACTCCACGTTAACAGTTTCATTCCTATTGCATTTCTCCCCAAACTGTTGTGTTAAGTTCAACATCAAGGACTTCAATTCGGCAATTTCCCCGTTCGTAGAAGGAGAGACCGGATGCGGCGCTGGCGTAGAAGGAGTAGAAACATTTTTCATTTCCTAATATAATTGAGAAAAAGGAACTCCTTACTTGTATTTCTGATAAGCAAGGACGCGCTCTATGCTCTCCAGACAATCAATAGGGTCATGCCCCTCCATGCCACATCTACCGCATATCTCCACATGCTCAGTAATTGCACAAACCTGTGCACTCTCACCTATAGCCTCCGTAATCTCCATATTACCTAGACTTTTGCTAGGACTTCCTACTTCAGCTGGTACCAACTCGTTAACTTGCCCACTTCCTCGGGAATTTCCATATTCGGCAACATGGATGGCCATCTCCTCAATAAGACGCCACCCTTGGTCATCCTCCACGTTTTTAGTGAATCTCCCCTTAGCTACACTATCAAGAATAGCTCTCTAGTTTCGATATAACCCGTTGTAAAACTGGGTACAAAGGAACCAACGCTTGAAACCCTGGTGAGGCACAGAATGGACAAGCTTCTTGAACCTAGTCCAAGCCTCATCCAAGTCTTCGGTAGGCAATTGCTCAAAAGAAGTAACATGAGCTCTCAAAGCATTGGTGCGCTGCGGTGGGAAATATCGCATGTAAAAGGCCAACGCAAGAGAACTCCAGTCGGTTACACCGGCTGCCTCCCTATCTAAATCCCTCAACCATTCCCGGGCATCATCAGCTAAAGAAAAGGGAAAGAGAACTCCCTTCACTTTGTCCTGTCTCACCCCAGCAGCAAGAGGAATGGTAGAGCAATACTCCGTCAATAGCTCTATATGCATGCACGGATCTTCTTCAGGTACCCCCCTGAAGAGATTTCTCTCGACCAGCTGTATGTAGGATGGGTGGATTCCAAAAGTTCCCGACTCAGTAGTGGGTAGTAAGAAACCTTTTGGAAGGGAATCCACATTAGGCTCTGAATGGCTGACTATATTCGACATTCTGGCAAATAGAGTTTACAAAGCAGGGCAGGTGCGATGATGTTCTCTTATAGAACAAATAACCTACAAAACTAATCAAAAACTTTGCAAAAATAAGATTAGTCTCAAGGAATAAATTCCTTGAGACGAGAGACAAACTTAAATAAAGCAACAAAATTGCGCCACCTCCCCGGCAACGGCGCCAAAATTTGACAGGGCAGTCGTATACCTATCAAAAATAACCAACTGGCTCTAACTAAAATAGCTAGGGAAGTCGGGTCGATCTCCACAGGGAGATGGAAAAATGTCAGCTTCATCTAAGTTCGTCACGGTAACCAATTTGGGGGGTTGTATTTGATTGTTTTAAACTAAAAAGACTAAGAAAGAGAGGAAAAGCAAGAGAATAAAGATTAAGCAAATATGGAGAAAGCAGCTAAGACAGTCGGTTCACCATGATCATTCAGTCAAGCAATCTAGGTCTCAGGTCAATGCAAGTATGGTCTGAGGAGCAATGAATATCTCCTTCCAGTCTCAGTTCATCCTAACGCACAAATAGCTTAGCTTCCGCCCTCACTACAATGCCCTAATGTTTGCTACGAGTCTCGCCCTTTCCAACCTTCCGGTCTAGGTCAAGGTTTACTACGATAAAATGACTAATTATGTCGACTCAATCAGACAGAAACAATTAAATGCAGCGATTAACAACAGAGACCACACAAGCACAAGACCTAATATGGCAATTGCTATACCTTCATAATCATGGATTCCCTAGCCTTAGCAAGAGGGAATTAGCTACACATTACTATCGAATCAACAACAATAACATATGAAGACAGAAAGAACAAATAAGACAATAATGGAAGCAATGAGAGAAAGGTAGAAACAAAATGATAATTGCGATTAAGGAATAAAAAAGGAGAAATAATACCAATTACAAATCCAAATCCTAGTAGAAAGGAGTAGAAGAAAATTAAAGTGAAGAAGCATTAGAAAAATATAAAGTAGCCATCAATGAGGAAGAGTTACGTAGTCTACTCTATTTAGTAGCATACGAAAATCTCCCCCTTAAACCTAATCCAAAGCCTAATTACAAAAGCACATACGAAATTAGGCGGAAAAAATCTATTACAGGCCAAACCACTCGATCGAGCGGAAATAAATCACTCGATCGAGCAACTAAGCGACAAACCCTTCGATCGAGTGGAAATAAACCACTCGATTGAGTAACTCCTTGTATTGCCTTCTCGATCGAGTAGTATAACTACTCGATCGTGTAATCTTCTTTTTGTAAAGCATTCGATCGACTGGAAAAGTAGTCGATCGAGCTATTTCAGCACGATTAGGCACTAAGACATCTTCCGAAACCAGCTCACGCATCTTCAAAGTGACAGATTCTAGACTCCGATTCCTTGTTCTCCATAAATGTATGCAATTGGGACGAGTTTAGGCTTGATTTATCTTCTTTTCGGTCCATACCTGCAATTTACACAAAATGAACCAAAGTAGACTAATCGGAGGTATTTGTAGCTAGATGCCACGTAAATAGTACAAAAATGCGTGTAAAAATGAGGTAAAAACCTTATATAAAATACGCGCATCAACTATAGGGAACGAAGTGATAGATAAGGCTCTCTGTGATTTAGGAGCCAGTGTCAGTGTCATGCGTTACTCTGTCTGCAAGAAACTTAATATGGGTCACCCTAAAATGACTAATATCACCCTGCAGGTGGCTGATAGATCAGTTAGATGACCTTTAGGTATCCTTTTAGACATGCCAGTTAAAATAGGCAAGTTCTTTATACCAGTGGACTTCATTCTTTTAGACATAGCTGAGGATACCCGGGCCCCGATTATATTAGGAAGACCATTCTTATGTACAGCTGGGGCCATTATTGATGTTAAACAAGGGCGTTTGACTCTTGTAGTGGGGGATGACGCCATCACTTTTAGTTTGCCTTGTACACTTGCCAGACCAATGATAGAGGATACTTGTTCTTCAGTTGATATCGTTGATGAGTCTGTTTATGAGTTTTGGTCGGATTCCTTGATCAAGGATCCGCTGGAAGCTTTGACGTTGTTAGATGAATGTGCAGATAATTAGGAGAACAATGACGCTGTGTTGGATTTGCTTGAAGCTGCAGTAGATGGGCGTGAACTCACCGACGCTGAAGGAGAGAGGGTAGAATAATTGGTAAATACTCGCTGCGCTATGGTGGTAAAGGTACCCAAGCATAAGCCTCTTCCTTCTTATCTTAAATATGCAATTTTTAGATGATACAGAGCAATATCCAGTCATTGTTAGTGCTAAATTGGATGATAAGCAGCTGACCGCTTTGTTAGCTGTTCTGAAGAAGAACCGGAAAGCTATGGGCTATTCACTGGACGATATTAAGGGCATCAGCCCTGATATCTGCATGCATAAGATTGAGCTAGAGGAGGATCACAAACCTTGCAGATAAGGTCAGCGCAGACTGAACCAGAAGATGCAGGATGTTGTGATGGCTGAGGTAATGAAGCTACTTGATGCAGGTATTATCTACTCTGTTGGTCATTTTAAGTGGGTGTAGACATGGGCCCACCTGCAAGTCCGGTTCGATCTGCGGACATGCAACGATCTTTTGAAGGCCACGCTCGGCTGCGTAAAAATGCTTTCGACCGGATCGTTTTAGATCGGCCGGTTTTGTCTCGATAAGGGTCTCAAAACGATTAGAGATGTTCGGAGTCGCCACCAAGCATTTGTGGGATGCTTGGAACTCGTTCGAAATCCACTTTATACCTCGGTCAAATCGAAGTACAAAGCAGCGGTTGACATAGGTACTAAAGATAAGGAAATCGTCCCTCTTTAGTATCCTATCTCTAGAATGACTCTCGTACGCCCTGGATAAGGTCGTCCACTATCCAAAGTTTCTGAGTAAGAGGTGAAGGTACTTATTGGGAAGCCCTTTAATCAGACACCCAATCCCACCCACGGTAGCGGCCTCTACTGATCGATCTTAGTTGGTTGAATGCAAAAGTTGATAAAACGGTTTAAATGCATAAATGCGCATACAATAATTTAAACCTAACATGTGAGAGCTTTCTAAGTCGGTTTATTTAATCCAAATATCAAGTATAAGATGTCGAGTTGGATTAATGGTTGATTTGCATGCAAGATGGAAGTTAAACATCCATTTACCGTATTAGGTTTATGGTGCAAAACGTGATCCATTTGTCTTAGTAAAGCATTTTGCAAATATGATTTTCGAATGAGTAAATAGTCATCTGATCCGTCCTATATCCGGGTTAACTGGAGTCGGGATCGTCCTAGAATAATGCTGGAAAAGGGAACAGGACTCGCACTGTGCAGCCACATGAGGCGCGAGCTGTTAGCGATCTGAGGGGTCTCCCTGGTTTTGGAAATAAGAAAGAAAAGGCCTGTTTAGGCGCAGGTCAACCGACGGTTGTATGCCGTGTTCTGACCTTTTGAAAAACGTTTATAAAACGTATTGAAAAATGGGTATTTGACCCGATTTGGTTTGAAAGGGTCGTTTAGACCGCATTTGTTGATTTGAGGAACGAGACTCAAATAATCATAATTATTTTGATGATATTCGGTGTCGGGTTCGACTTGGCAAGCTTGACATGAATATTTTTGAAAATAATTATGAACTAATTGTTTTAAGTTCATTTGAATATAATTAGTTGATACTCATCATCGTACCCGGGTTAAAATCCGGCATGGTATTTAGAACCAAGGATGACTTTGTGTTAGTGACTAATATGCTTGTTTTGAAAATGTAAAGAAATATGAAAGGCTTTAAAATACCTCCCAAAATGAAATAAAAGGCTTTAAAATACCTTTCAAATGTTATTAACCAAATATTATCACTGAAACACGGATTTAACCGTCATGGTATAAGGAAACAAGGGTGAAAAATGTTTTATGGTTAAAACAAATGAAATAAAATAAAAAAGGTTTGAAAATATTCGAAATGGTAAAAACCGATTACAAATATGAAAATGAATTTAAGGGGAAATACGAGAACAAACACGGTTGAGTTCTGACCGGGGCACCCCATTGAGGCGCGACCTTTGTGCACAATAAGGGGCTTCTGCCTCAGGCCAAAACTCATTTTTGGCTCGTTTATCCCATGTTTTGGATCATGTTATGCATGTTTTAGCATGTTATATTCATAAAACAAATGAAGATATGATAAAAGAAGGATTTTTACACCCTCATACTTACATGTTTGGTTATGGCGAGAAACCGACGTAAGTGTAACAACTCGTTTAGTCGAAGTGGTCGGTCAAGTGATTTAATGCACGATGACGGTACCAAACAATGTGTAAGGCTTGTATTTATGATCGGTAGGTCGTAAATACGCGTCGGATTGTGACTTAAGAAGTCGAGTCGAGAATTTTAAGGGAGAAAAGAGGGGGCGGACACTCGCGTAAGTTCTCAAATGGGGGCATTTGAGGGGTATTTATAGGAAAAAGTGTGGTTGTGTGAGTTTTGAGCGACCTGGCCACGTGGCTGCTCAAAGAGGCGCGAGCCACGTCGCGGGTCTTTGAGTTGTCCTGTCACTTTCACACAAGTGCAATCGTGATTTGTTCTATCCTAGGTTTTGGATGAACATGTTTGGTACTTGACTATGTAAGATTCCGGGAAACCTTAACATAGAAGGCTTTGAATGTTTTGTTTTTGGTGGTTGACTCGGTTTGACTTGTTGTTGGAGTCGTGATTTGAATTTTTGAATCGGTTTTTGGTCCGGTGTCGGTTTTGACTCTAGTTAGTGTCATTGCGACCCCATCGTCGTGCATTAAACACTCCTGGTACTTTTGAAAAGTTTTGAATGTTTTATTTTCGAAATCGTTTTATGTTTTCCGACGTAAAGTTGTACACAAACTGTCGATCAAACGCTGCGATTCCAAAACATGTTATAGTCCGATAATCATCGGGTGTTTCTTGGAGTCTCAGCAGATCATCGGGTATCTGAGCCCCCACTTTGACCGAGTCTTGGACAGGGCGAAAGTCAAAGTAGAGCCCCCAGGTCAATCGAAGATTACAACCCGGAGACCCAAGCGACGTCGAGGCGGCTCGAAAGGATTCGGGCCAAGGACCTGCCGTCAGGAAGGGCGACCCCAAGGCGACTCGAGGGTACGAGCCCAGGACCTGTCGTCGGGAACAATTTAGAGTCTGACGATTGTCCGTGCGGGTCGTTTAAAGTCCGTTAGATTACGTACAAAAGCTCGCCAACCATAAGAAGGAGTTATACCTGAGGCATCTTCGGATAATTCCTTGCGTGTTTGAGGACAAAGGCTCACCAACTGTGGTGCGTACATGAGGATGGCTCGGCAGCCGCGATGCGTAGTAAGGCTCGCCAGCCATGATGCGTATATGAGGAGGGCTCGCCAGCCGCGATGCGTTGTAAGGCTCGCCAGACATGGTGCGTACCTGAGGAGGGCTCGCCGTCCGCGATGCGTTGTAAGGCTCGCCAGCCATGGTGCGTACCTGAGGAGGGCTCACCCGCCGCGATGCGTTGTAAGGCTTGCCAGCTATGGTGCGTATATGAGGAGGGTTCGCCGGCCGTGATGCGTTGTAAGGCTCGCCAGCCATGGGGCGTATGTGAGGAGGGCTCGCCAGCCGCGATGCGTTGTAAGGCTCGCCAGCCATGGTGCGTATATGAGGAGGGCTCGCCAGCCGCGATGCATTGTAAGGCTCGCCAGCCATGGAGAAGGGTCGGTTAATCGACCGTGAGAATAGCCGTGCCGAATGGGCTTATTTTGAAAGTAGCGGACTCATGATGCCGCCGTCAAAATAGTGAATTTTGAATTTCCACTATCACTGTTTTTTTGAAATAAGCGGGTTCCGCGAGGAAGCCCCCTGTTGGCATTTGAAGGAATAGCGAGTTTGGAATCTTCACTATTCGTTTTTGAATTTGAAGTTGCGATTTCAATCGTTGTTTGTTTGAATTTTTTGAAGGAAATAGCAAATTTTAAATTTCGCCATTGTTGGATCTTCTAGCCTGCTTGAATTCGTGCTATCATCAACAATGTTATCTCAAGGTATGTATTTCCTCTTGAATCCATTTGAATTTGTTGGTCTTTTATCAAAGTTGAATTAGGGCGAAAGTTTTACCCTAGAAAATCGATTTGGGCATTTTTGATTGAGCCCATTTCGAGTGAAATTGATGATTGCATTAGGTTAGAAACCCGTTTAGGAGTATAGGGGTGCTATTAGTTTGCATTTTGTCCCCGTTCCCGCTCCTTATGCTCGAAAAACGTGAGTGAGGTGGAGAAACCGTCTCATCTCACAATAGCAAGTTTATTTGCTTGGGTAGTGGGTCCCACTAGGTTGTATTGTAGTCGAGAAAGACCGTATTTGCCATTGTGGACCTTTGTTGTGTATTATGGGCAAAATTGGAATTTTTGCCTTTTGTGACGGTCTTATGTCTGACAAAATAAGCGCCTGTTTGGGCTTGAATTGAGTCAGTTTGCCTCAAAATGGACCTTATTGGTAGTTTAGGTAGCCTTGAGGTGTGATAAAATCACGTTTGCCTCTTTGCGGTCGTTTTTGAATTTTTGACCGGTTTGCGCCCAAATTGGCGTAGAAATTGCCTTTTTGAGCCGTAGAAAAATTCCTCATTGCATTGGGAATGTACTTTGGTTTGTTGTTGGACCTTGTGTGGGTCTTGGGGCGCCGTTTTTTGTTGTGCTTGTTTCGACTCGTCTTTTGCTTGAAAAGAAGGGCGAGTCGTTTTTTTTTGTGCGTTTTTGTGAGCTGTTTTTTTTCTGGTTGGATTTGGGCGGGGTTGCCCTTGATTTGCTTTGTAGGTTGTTTGTTTGTTTTTGGTTTGTCCAATTTACGCCGTCATAATGCCGAAATTTCGGCTGACGTTTTTTGTTTGTCTTTGATTGCAGGGTACCATTTGGGACCTATGGAGTCCGTCATGAAGGCTTTGGCAGAGGAGGATGATCCAGGAGGAGGAGAGGCGACTGTTTTTTGTTACAGGCTTGGTTGTGTTTCTTCCTGGCGGCCTTTGCCCGGCCAATGAGCGGGTATCGATCGTTGGTCGTTGTCTGCAGATGTTCGGATGTCCGATGAGTGGGGTTCAATACGGGCGTGTTATCCCATGTTGCCACTTTTGATCGTTGTCGAGTTCTGGGGATTGGAGGTCAACATCGGGGTAATGTCCGTTGTCATGGTCCTCTTTCACGCACTCTTGAATTCTGCTGATTGGAGGTCAACGTCGGGGTAACGTACCGAGTTACGATCCTCGGTTGTCGTTTCGTCCGAAGTCTGCCAGGCATCAATTTTTTTTTTTTGTTGTGGAGCAGGAACGAGGTGTTACCATTATGGTAACCACCTCTGCTTCCGTTGTTGCTCCTCTGTTTCCTGTGTTGCTCCCTTTTTTTTCCGTTTGAGAGGATAGAGAGTGCTTAGTTCGGTAGGTGGCGGATAGCCCCAAGTTCGTTGTCTTAGGCCAGTGTCTGTATGATAGATGTCTGTTTTAGGCCAGTGTCTGTATGATAGATGTCTGTACTGGATCCTGTTTGTACGATCAGTTGTCCGTATCAAACGAGTGTCGATGTATTTTGCGTGAGGCAGTTTGTATATATGTGTTTTTGTATTGTAGCTCATTTTGTGATTTTTAGCATTTTTGTGTTGTGTTTCGGAGGAGCGCTGTCGGCTGTCAATTCTCCTTTTTGCTTCGCACTAGTTCATGCATCGTTAGTGTAGAAAACAGGCAACACGTAGCACATATGCATAAAGGTAAACACGTAAAAGCATACAAAATTAACCAAGATGACTTGAAGTTAAAATTGAATTTTGAAAAATGAAATGAATTTTGAAACATTCCGCGACAAGTCGTCACGTTTGGAATTCAAAGGGAATTAATTTGAAAATTGAGCAATTAACTCGTGTCGTGAATTAAATTGAATTGAAATTGTTGAAATTGATTTGTGACTCGAAAATTTTCAAACTCAATCCGTCAGGGAAGAATTTCAGAAAAGATTTTTACGAGTGTATTTTATTTGATTTTTGAGGTCAAGACTCTAATTTGTGAGCACTTGAATTTTGAGGAAAACTGATGTCGTGTTATCAATTTTCGATTTTTATTTTGATGGAAAATTGCGAAAAAATTTCGGAATTTTGACTGACATGGAAACGATCTGTCGCGGATCGGGGCGAATAGCCCATCCCCCCTTAAAAAAGAAAGAAAAAATCCGTATGTTTAAAGCTGCGTCATGGAAACTGTGTTGGAATTTCGTAAAATGCGAAAACAAGGAAATGTGAGTGTGAGGAAACACAAAATGTCCTGGATCATCCCGAAGAGGCGCGAGCATTCTGGCGGCAGGTTTGAGGTGTCAGGAGAAAACATAAGTTGAAAAAGACAAGTGTAAGCGGGAATCCTGGGGGAGGGCCTACAGAGGCGCGAGCAGCCTGGCGATGGGAGCCAGCTCTCCCCTTTTTCTGAAAAACGCGCTTATTTTTTTTGTATAAATAGTGATGTTTGCGCTTCATTGTTTCATTATACGAAACACAAAAACATCTCTATAAAACCTCTTCTTCTTCTTCTTCCACAAAAATATTTCATGGATGCCTTTGAGAATGTGTTACGACATTGGTGCCGGGATTTTTTGCCTCCCGAAAAGTATCGACTCATTTGCGTGGGAGTTGGTCAATTGTTGGTGCTCCGTCAAGTCAAGGTGCAATCCTTATTTCTTGAAGCATGTTCTCAGTTTTGGGATTCGAAACACCACGTTTTCGTTTTTCCGAAAGGTGAAATTTGTCCACTAGCCGAAGAAGTTGGAGCCATTGGTGGGTGGCCGGGTTGTGTTCTGGTGCTTCCTCCTACTCGGTTATGCTACAAGGAGAAATTCCGTTCAATGTTGGGCTTGTCGACGAGGCAAGTCAACTTCCTTCTTGCTCCACATGGTGTGGACATGTTGGCTCTTATTAACATCTTTTCAAACCGATTAGATGCCAATGTTTCGGAGGTGGCTAGGAGAAAGGCTCTTGCCTTTTGCCTTGTCCATGTATACCTCTTTGTTGATACTTTGAAGAAGGAGGGGCCGAAATGCTATGGTAGCATGACCCTTGTACATGTGGTTGAGCGAATGGAGCATGGTAGAGATCCATCATGGTTAGTGCTTGGAGAGATCATCCAAGCTTTGGTCAAGGAAAGTTCTTTCGGAGAAGCTCCTTCATTTGGGTCCCCAAGGATCCTCCAAGTGTGGCTATTGGAGAGGCTAAGGTATGTAGAGCCTCCGGTTGATTCTTCTTCTTATACCTTCCATCACCTTACCATGAGGAAGAAATTGTACTCGGATAGTTTTGCTTCTACCGAGGCTTATTGGGCCGCAAGATTGTCGGAGGAGGGTGGTCCTCACATCCGTTGGGTGGTGCCATGGTGGCACTTGAGGTCCTTCACGGGGTTGCCCGCTTCGGGTGCTAGTCCTCGTTCTTTGATGGTGGTGGGTTTGAAGGTTGCTTCCTTCATTTATCACGAAAGGCTCATGAGGCAAATGGGGCGTCAACAAAACGTGCCCGCTCAAGATACCCTTGTCCAAGAGAATGTTTTCCGGAACTCTGATCTTGTGGAGATCTTCAAAAGATGGTGGGCCACTCGGCCGCTTTGGGAGGTACCGGACCCCGTTGGCATGACATAGGTGACTCCCGCTTATGTCAAGTGGTCACGTGCTCCGTCCTTGGAAGAGAGGTCCAAATTTCGTATGGACGAGGTTGTCGATTTGAAGCATCGAGGGGTTGGCAAAGCCAACCGTGCCTTCTTTGAGGAGTATGTGGATCGAGCTAGTCCCGATGTGATAAAACCACCAAAGAGGAGAAGCTCGGGTCCCAAGATCATGGTGGGCCGTGCATGGGCTCGTTTTGGGCCGAACATGGGGTCTTGCACTAAACCGGAGGCCGTTGCCGTTGTAGATCCGTTGAGGATCCGTTCCGAAGAGGAAATCCATGCTAGGCGGGCCAAAAAGAAGAACAAGGAGAAGATGCACCCCGAGGGAAAAGGCAAGGGTAGAATGGAAGAGTGAAGACCTCCATTATATTACCCATTTTATTATTATGTTGTATTATTGTTGTGAGTTTTTATTATGTTGTACTAGCTAGTTATTGTGTGTTTTGTGCTAGTTTTATTATGTGAGGTGTTTTAGTCGACACTTTAGCTTTGACAACTTGTAGACTCGTCAAGCTTTGTTTGTTGTTGAAATTGTAATCCCTCCCATTATTAATTAAATAAGAGGATTACTTGTATCAAAAATTGCGAACACTCATTTCTTCCATCCATTTTGTAAAGGTAATTCGATTTGAATCATTCTAAACATTTGCACTTGGGAAAGTGGGATCTTTGTGGGAAGGGAGAAAGGCTCATTTTTGGTATTTTTGCGGGGAAAAGGGAATGTTGTTCCCTTTTCTATCTTTTTTTGAAAGTTGATGTGGGTGATGTTTTTTTGGTTATGGGGGTGATGTTTTTTGATTATGGGGATGGTTGTATCCTTCTTGTGTAAGAAAGAACTGCCTACGTATCCACTTGAAAAGGTGAAATCAAACCATGATCGTAGTTCAAAATGTTTTGTAAATTTTGATTGGGTTTTGTGGTTGTATCCCTCATGTATAAGAGGGACTGCCTACGTATCCACCTAAAGAGGTGAAATTAAACCATGCTCGTAGTCAAGGGGTTTTTGTTTGTTTTAGTGCAAATGGACGTTGCCTTTGACAGATCAAAGGACATTCGAAACGGGTAAGGTGCCGTAACTTAGACTCGATAAAACATGCAATTTCAGATAAGAACGCGTTTGAGGAACTTGACTTGAAAAGGGTTAAGGTGGACGCTAGTTGTGAAACTAGGCTTGGATCGTTGGTTGCTACGGTTCAAGGGTAGTATTTCTTGAGTTGGTCTAGGTTGGTCGGGTTTGTAAAATCCTCCCATCTAGGTCACTCAGTCTTACTCCGCCCCCCAAAAGTATTTTCTTGACCAGGTATGGCCCGGCCCAGTTGGTTTTGAATTTTCCCCTCGGATCGACGGGTAGCGGTGCTCGGACCGACTTGAGGTCCAAGTCGCCCTCCTTAATGTTCCTGGGTTTGACCCTCTTGTTGAATGCCCGTTGTATACGTCGTTGGTATAGCTGGACGTTGTGCAAGGCGTTGAGCCGTCGTTCGTCTAGAAGAGTGAGTTGTTCGTACCTTCGGCGGGTCCATTCCGCCTCAGGGACTTGACTCTCCAGTAGGATTCATAGAGAAGGGACCTCTAACTCTGCCGGTTGAACCGCCTCCATACCGTATGCTAGGTAGAAGGGTGTGGCGCCTGTCGGTGTTCGAATGGAGGTTCGGTATCCCCAGAGTGCGAATGGGAGTTTTCTCGGCCAATCGCGGTAGTTGTCTTGCATTTTCTTGATAATGGTGACAAGAGTTTTGTTAGCTGCCTCCACCGCTCCGTTGGTTTGGGGACGTTATGGGGATGATCAATGTCGTTTGATCTTGTATTTGTCCAGCAAGGCCTGAGTTTCCGCTCGGAAGTGAGAGCCTTGATCGCTGATGATTTCATGGGGTACCCCATATCTGCAGATGATGTTGTTCTGGATGAATTTGGCCACTTGTTTGGCGGTCAAGTATGCATATGAATGCGCTTCCACCCATTTGGTGAAGTAGTCGATGACGACGAGGACGAAGCAATGTCCCCTGGTGCCCACCGGGTTGGCTTTCCCGATGATGTCGATGCCCTAGCTTGAGAAAGGCCAGGGTGACGTGATGGTGTATAAAAGAGATGGTGGTATATGTTGTATGTTGGTGAAGATTTGGTAATTGTGGCAATGTTTGACGTAGTTACGGCAATCAGCTTCCATGGTGGTCCAGTAGTAACCTAGCCGCATGACTCTACGGGTAAGCATCATTGTGCTCATGTGAGGGCCACATTCTCCGTCGTGGACCTCTCCCATGACTTTTTTGGCTTTGTGATGGTCAATGCAAAGGAGGAGAATCCCTTGGGGTGTTCGTTTGTATAATTGATTTTGGTTCATCAGGAATTGTGATGCAAGTAAACGGATGGCTCTTTGTCCTCTTTAGTCAGAGTTAGGAGGGAATTCGTTTTTGGTTTTGTAGTTGAGGATGGCTTGGTACCAGGGCTCATCATGGCTTTCCTCGTCGTTGTTGATGGCACAAATGTGAGCTGGCTCGCTCCTTCTCTCGACACATAGGGGCATCGACGTCATGTCTTCAGGTATGTTGACGAGTGCGGAAAGTTTTGCCAGGGCATTAGCAAATTGATTTTCCTCTCGTGGCAAGTGGAAGTAGTCGACTTGGTTGAAGAACTCGGCCTCTTGATTGATTCTCGCTTGGTAGGGAGCTAAACTGTCACTTTGGATTTTCAATGATCCGGACACCTGATTGATGATGAGTGAGCGCCGTGGACCCTCATTCTTTAGATGCCAAGTGTGATGGTTGCTTGCAGGCCGATGAGACATGCCTCAAATTCAGCGGCATTGTTGGTGACGGCGAAGTCTAGTTTGACCGAGATCGGAACATGTTCTCCCTCTGGTGATATTAGGTGGATTCCTACCCCCAAAGCCTCTCAGATTAGATGCACCATCGAAGTATAGGTCACATGCGTCGGAGTCAGCACAAAGGATGTTTTCGTCAGGAAGTGACCATGTGTCGGTCGTTGGATCCTCGTTGACGGGATTTTCCAGCCAGGAAATCGACGACTGCTCTTCCCTTGATAACTTTGAGGGGTACAAACTTGAGATCGAACTCGGACAGCATGAGTGTCCACCTAGACAGCCTTCTGTTTAGTACGGGTTTTTCGAAGATATATTTGACCGGGTCCATCTTGGAGTAGATGTGGACCGCGTAGCTGATCATGTAATGTCGCAGCTTCTTTGTTGACCATACTAGGGCAAGGCATGTCTTTTCCAGTTGGTTGTACCTTGTCTCGTACTCAATGAACTTTTTGCTGATGTAGTAGATGGCTCGTTCTTCGCCGTCGACTATTTGTGCTGGCATTGCTGCCATGGCTGTGTCTGTAACAGTCAGGTATAGGGATAAAGGAATCCCTGGTTGAGGTGGCATGAGGAGGAGGTTTGGATAGGATTTCCTATATCCTGTCGAAGGCCTTTTGACAGTCGTCGTCCCAATCGATGTGATCGGAGGCGCGAAGTTTCTTGAATATTGGTTCACAAATCATGGTGAGCTTGGCAATGAAGCGGCTGATGTATTGGACCTGACCGAGCAATCCCCGAATCTCCTTCTCGTTCTTAGATCGAGGCATTTGCTGAAGGGCTTTGATTTTGGTTGGATCAATCTCAATGCCTCTTTTGCTGACGACATGTCCCAAGAGTTTTCCGTAGGTGACCCCGAATGCACACTTCTGAGGAATTAGTCTCATGTTATATTTCCGCAGACAAGCGAAGAATTTTCGAAGGGCGTTGATGTGGCCGCCCCGTTCTCTCGATTTGACGATCATGTCGTTGACATACACCTCTACCTCCTTGTGCATCATATCATGTAGGAGAGTGGTAGCGGTTCTTTGATAGGTAGCCCCGACATTGATGAGACCGAAAGGCATGACTGTGTAGCAATATCTACCCCACTGTGTAGTGAATCCAATCTTGTGCATTTCTTCCTCTACCATTTTAATCTGGTTGTATCCGTCATACCCGTCCATGAATGCTAGGAGAGCATTTTCGACAGTGTTGTCTACCAGAATGTCAACATGTGGCAAAGGGAAGTCGTCCTTTGGACTCTCCCTGTTCAGATCCCTTAAGTCGACGCAAACCCGAATTCTCCCGTCTTTCTTCGGTACAGGAACAATGTTGGCCACCCAGTCAGAGTATTCAGACACTTTGATGAAACCAGCCTTGAATTGTTTATCCATTTCTTCCTTGATTTTTAGGGCCCATTCAGGACGCATCCGGCGCATTTTCTGCTTCATGGGTTTAGCTCCAGGCTTAATGGGTATCTGGTTCTCTGCAATTTCCCTATCAATCACAGGCATGTCTCTGTAGGACCAGGCGAATACGTCCTTGTATTCGTGGAGGAGGTCAATGAACTGTTGTCTTTCCGAGGGGTCCAGGGTTGTCCATATCCTCAGTTCTTGAGGTGTGTTGTCGGTCCCTACGTTAATAGGTTCGGTCTCCTCAATGATGGGGGTTCTGGTTTCTCGTTTGTCAAGTTCTTTGGCTAGGTGAGGTGGGTAGTCACTCAAGTCAAATTCCTCATAGTCATTCAGAATTACATTGCAGTTAAATTGAGGCGAGTCATAAGCAAACTTAGCGTTCATTAAGTTGACACGAGCGAAAAGCTCGGAGAGGACAGACATCTCGTGGTCAGTCAGAGGCGACACAAAAGAGGAGGTGGCCCCTGGAACAGGCTCCAGGTTATCACCTTTTATGGGAGTGGGGGTGACCCTAGTAGACTAAGCATCTGAATCAGCCACGACCTTGTGATAAAATAGTGGGAAAGGGACCTTGACTGGGACATCGGGAGTGTTAGGAGCTATGACATACTCTGACTCCGACTTAGACTCAGATTCAGATTCAGATTCTTCTCTATTTCCCACTTTGAACATAGGGCCTTCTCCAGTTGTGATCTTGAGAATGCGGCCTCGGCGATCGGTCCACTTGACAGTTTTCCTCCAGCCTTGCGTAGCTTTCTCCGGGTCAAGGTCGCAGATCAAGGCAGTTGGGTCAAACTGATTGTCCTTTAGGGCGATCTTGATAATGTCCTAATAGTCGAGGTGCTTAATGTTATCCTCTCCAAAGAGGAGGGTGACAGCTTGTCCATCGAGGCATGATGACGGCTTAGACTCAGTTGATGCAGCTTCGGTGTTGTCGGGGATGAAGTAGCAGTCCTGGAAGACTTCCACACCTGGGTATCTGGCCTTGGCCACAGAGTCATAGATCAGCTCCGGAAAGCCATGGTAAAGCTCTGATTCTCCCTCGGGAACAAAGTATCCATTGAGGGTCAGATGATAGGGACGGAGGATAACTCCGTGCTTCTTACGTTTTCGAACTAGGAGGTTCATGTCCTGGATATCTTCATCGGTAGGTTCATATCTCAGTCCGAAGGGAATGTTGGGGACCTTAGCCTGTTTCAAGGGAGGTAAGGTGTTCTTCAGTGGATTGAGGGGCAAGCCCGGGAAGTAGCCCTAGCGCATCATGATGTAGTTGACTGTGAGGTTGGCAAACAGGTCACAATCAAAGGGTGTTGATTCATCAGTTATGGCATTCACAGCTTGGAACCCCCACATTTCATTATCATCTTCCTTAATAGTCTGGGAGGCTATTCCCTTTCTCATGACAGCTTTCATCGGGGAAGCAGGAACTGTGATCGTTTTCCCGTTGAAGGGGACCCAGAAAATGGTGGAGAGTTGAGGTAACTGCCTTGACAGCGTGAATCCAGGGACGTCCCAGGAGCATATTAAAGGAGGCGTTGATGTCGACCACCTGAAAACTAGTTTGCCTTTCTAGTGGTCCGGTTACGACAGTCAAAGTGATGAGCCCCGCGATCTTGCGATGAGTGCCGTCGTAGGCGCGTACTCCTTGATTTGTTGGGACCAAATCACCTTCCTTAATACCCAGCTTGTGAGCAGTCTTGAGGGGAATGACATTTACCGCAGATCCATCATCTACAAGGACCATGGGTACATTCTTCTTGAAACATTATACGGTAATGTACAGGGAAAGGTTATGATTGGCTCCGAAGGGAGGGATATCTTCGTCAGAGAAGCGACTCGGTTGTTCAAGTCAGGGGCGTCCCTCGTCATATGTGCCACTATTTCTTCAGGGGAAGAGGTGGAGGGCACAGTCAATTTTTCCAAGGCCTGTAGCAAAGCCTGTCGATGCTCAAATGATGTCGCGATCAGTTGCCAGATCGAGATCTCGGCTTTTGCCTTCTGAAGCTGCTTGAGGATCAAATTCTTAGGAGCTCCTGGTTAAGTGTCTACTTCCGGGACGACTTGGTCGTTTATTGTCGGAGCGACCGTTGAACTCTTCGGGTTCTGATAGGGACGTCCAGACCGGGTAAGGTGACCGATATCTTTCGCCCTTTTCTCTTTCCCTGGGACGATATAGACGTTTTCAACATCGTCTCTCCAGATGCCATTTATTTCAGGATCTCGAAGGCGCCTTGGAGGGGTATTCTTTGGTGGGCAATTTTTGTGAGGGAAATTTTTGTGAGGGTAGTTTTTGTGGGGTTGATTATTGTGAGGGTGATTATTGTGAGGATGATTATTGTGAGGTTCATGCAAGTATGGTCGCGGGAGCAATCCATCATGGTGAGGGTAGTTTTGGGCCCTCGGGGGACTCTCCCTCGGACGTGGTGGTGGAGGATTGAAGATAAAACGTCGGTAGGCCTCGTCAAGTCGAGTAATCCTCTCGGAGAGGCTGGCTATGGTTTCCTCAACCAGTTGGAACATGGTGAGCATAGTTGCGGCACTAAACACAAATACCCCGTCCGAGGGATCTTTAGGTGTTCACCTCGTCATCAATTGGCAGGATGAGGTGTGAGCAGTCCTGAGTTCGCTCATCATTGGAGATAGCGTGGATTCCGAGAGGATTTGTTTTGTTGTTTGGCTTAGTCGGTGGGGGTAAAGGCAAATCCCCTTTTTCAATCATGTCTTGGATGATGTGCTTGAGTTTGAAGCAGGTTTCCGTATCATGCCCTTTCCCTTGATGGTACTGACAGTAGGCATTGGGATTCCAGATGCGGGATTTCTTAGCATCGGTCGGATCCGGGGTGGGTCCGATTAGTTGTAACTTTCCCTGGTCCATGAGCCTCTTCAAGGCACTTACATAAGTTGACCCTATATTAGTGAACACTCTCTGGGGGTGCTCAGCTCTCTTGCAGAAGGTTCAACGACGTTGACCTCATCGATCTTGTTCGCTTGACCATAAGGGCGAGATCCGGTTGAGGTGGATCCCTGGTAGCCTCTGCCAGTGGTCTTGGCTAGGACACCCTTTCGGAGGTCATCATCAATGCGTGTCCCCAGAATTTGCAGATCCTGGAAGGTCTTGATATTTTGATACCTCAGTAAGTTGGCATACACAGGGCGGAGATTGTTGACGAACGTTTCCACCAAAGTTGATTCACTCTTTTGCGACCGGTGAGTACTTACCCTCCTCCAACGGGTTAAGAACTCTGTGAATCCCTCCTTGTCGTTCTGGGTTAGGACCTCAAGGGTACGGGTATTGGCTTGGATTTCAACATTGTCAGCGTATTGCTTAGCGAATTCAACCGCGACCTCATCCCATGTAGTAAGGTTCTTCGGTTCAAGGGAGTAGTACCATTGGCGAGGGATCGGTTCCAAGTATGATGGGAAGATCCGGGCGAAGGGCTCCTGTTTGACCCCTTTTATGGCCATGTAGTCTTTAAAGGCAAGGATATGATTGAGCAGGTCCTCCACTCCTTTGAACTCAGGTACATCGGTCTGGGTAAAGTTGTCAGGTAATTGACCCCAACAGGTTCAAACCTTCAGTATTTCTCAAGATGAATATTGTTACCCTGGGCTAGGAGCTGTTCTTCCAAGAGTTTTACACTTTTCTCAGTTTCAGTCAAAGGTGGAGTATTATGTTCTCCAGCTTCTTTGTTTTCCAGGGTGTCGATACGAGTCTCGACACGATCCAGGGTGACCTTAAGAGCGGTGAGCGGTGGCAAGTGGCGATCGTGACATATCCGTTGTTACCATTGTTATTCTTTGTTGTGACGAGAAGTTGAAGACGGGGCCATGACTCTGAGGCAGAAAAATGGCTCACATTACATCTCAATCCGACACGGTTCAAAGACTGAACGCAGCCAACACAAAGGACGGGACAGAGATGAGACTTAACAAGACGAGGATGACCGTGCGTGGTACCTCGATGCTGACTCAATTTATGACGTGACGGTGTTGACCGAACCTTTGACACGTGTCCAACGTAGCGGCGTGACGCCATTGGACGAGTCTCGTGGTGAGACGACTCATAAGTAAAGACCCATAAGTACGTTTGCTTCGACTCGATAGACACGAGGCGGAACTGGAATGGTGGACTGAAGTTTTCGAAAATTGAAATTTTCAAAAAGATTCATTTGTCGCTTTGTGGACGGCTTCCGAAGATAGAGATCTCCACAAGTCGGTCAGTTGAAAGGGGTTGTCTTAAGTTTATTTGCAAAAGAAGGTTTAAGTTTGAATCGGCTTGGAAAACAATGTATTACCTGCCAAGACGGTTTTTGAAATTCAAAATTATATGTTTTAAAAATTGAGTTTAAAATGTTTGAAAAGGTCTCGGGGACGGTGCTGTTAGAAATTCATATTCTCATTTATTTACATATTCATATATGTGACATTTAATCTTATATATATAAACACACGTATTAATTACAGCTAAAACTAAATACAAACATAATAAATGTTGTATAAATCTCAGCAAAGTATTAATTATAGTTTAATAAATTTTATTATAAATTTATATTAAATAAATACGGTGATTTATTTCTAAATTTACTAAAAAGTTATTTTGATAAAAATTCTAAAATGTAAATAATTACGTTCATTTTGAAAAAATGATTTCAATTGAGTAAAATTTTCGTTATATTTATTGAAATATTTATTTTGATATGTAGAAATGATTAAAGTGAGTGTCTCACAATGTTTTACATTTACGTAAAAAAATATTTTGAGAAAGTTATAAAACTTAGACTATTAAATCCATTAAGAAAAATATATTTGGAAGAGTCATTGTATATATTAAAATCACAACTTTAAAAAAACTACTAAGAGATAAGTTTTTATAGTCTGAGAATGAAAAAAATTATATTGGACAAATTGAATACATATGAAATTTTGATAGGTTTCAATAGTGTGATAACGAGTATGTACATAGTGATCGCGAGTACATTTGAATAATCAAAACAAAATTAATGATTATTAAGTAATATAGTATTATAAATGACATGAAAAAATAGAAAACACGTTACATTTTTTTTAATATCTTTAATTAAATATGTATAAGTCAAATATAAAATATTGATTATGACTAACCAAATACTCCGTATTACATTTAGTTAAATATTTTATATGTCTTTGAAGTAAAACATCAGAAAATAATATTTGAGAAAGTTCAACCTATTATATTTACAGGTAATAAACTCTTAAGCATCATTATATATAGGGTGTTTTGTCAGAAACCACCTTTTATTTAGGGTCATTTATGAACAACTACCTTTCATTTTATTTTTGACTTTCAACTACCTTTCATTTCTCCATTTTGCGAAAGACTACCAAAAATCCACTTCCGGTGAAAAAAGTCAACTTTTCGGCATTTGACTTGCTCTTTTCTCCCTTTTTCACACATATAACCCATATTTCTCCCATTGTTCA
Organism: Silene latifolia; assembly: GCF_048544455.1. Taxonomy (NCBI): domain Eukaryota; kingdom Viridiplantae; phylum Streptophyta; class Magnoliopsida; order Caryophyllales; family Caryophyllaceae; genus Silene; species Silene latifolia. The sequence goes on from NC_133538.1 coordinate 352,980,166, forward strand.
CCCAACAAAATCCGAAAAAGCTCATCTCCATGCCCACACCTTATCAAAAGTTTGTTCAACGCATCAACCATCTCAATCTCAGTCTCCATCTCCATCTCCATCGTTACTTTTACTACCACTTTCACCTTCACCCTTACATTTCAACAACCTTATAGACTACTCATGATTCATCAACCTACTGTCCATCTAAGTCATATTAATGTACCTTCTTTCTCTCTTCATGGTAAGATGGTGGGTATATGAAACTAATGAGATAGTAGCACACAAGTGATCCTAATAGTGAATCCATGATTATTTTCGATTAGTTAACACTAGGAGTTAATTTTGCCAACAAGGCCATAATAGATCATTATTGTTGAAGAATTATTTACCATGTTAAGATTAATATCAATGATTTTGTTTCGGTGATTAGAACTTTGATTCGGGTAAGAGATAGACAAATTGAGGTGATTAATGTTGGGTTTAATCAATCTTTATCATCGATTATTAGGGTTATGAAATAAAGAGTTAGATTCAACATGAAATAGTTAAGTTAACGCCGAAAAGTTGACTTTTTTTTTGCCGGAAGTGGATTTTTGGTAGTCTTTCGCAAAATGAAGAAATAAAAGGTATTTGAAAGCCAATAATAAAATGAAAGGTAGTTGTTCACAAATGACCCTAAATAAAAGGTAATTTCTGACAAAAAAACCCTTATATATAATTGTTTAAAAAAAACAAAAGGTGCAAATTTCTCATAGATATGTTTGACACATATCACATGCAAGACACAATCAAAACATTTGAATAAATTGAGTTTGAACTCTATATGTTTGATAGATAAATGTCACATGTTATACATAAAAACTTAAAAATTACATAAAATTATGTTCACATCATTTTGAATAAATATTAATTAATTTGAGACATAAAGTATCGTGAAATGATATAATTTGAGAACTTATTGTTGATTGTTGTATTATTAGAATAAATTTTATTTTGATTACTATGATATTTCACCAGTCACAAATTTATTTATAAAACGTTGATCATGCATAATTAATTATCACTTATTAGTTTTAATTAAAACTCTTATGTATTTTATATTAAAACATTGAAGTTAAACCTAAAAATATTAAATTTGAGAAAAAATTATTTATAAGAGAAGATATTGAAGGTCATATATGAATTATATAATTTTTCTTTAATTATAATCATAAAATATTAAAACAGGTCGCGCGAAGCGCGGGATACTACCTAGTTTAGTCATAAAATTAAATCTAGATCTTATGCATGCAAACATAAATAGAAATAGAGAAGAAATCGTCTTTCTTACAATGGAATTTCGGATTATAGGGCACAAGTAAGATCTCCTTCTTACTTGTTCTTGAGCTTTCCTTACAAATGGAAGAACAAGGATTCAAAGATAGAATCCCTCCCAAAGATGAATACCCAAGATAACCTCTTAATAGATTAATATTACTTGATCTAGAATAATAATAATCTTACTAAAATTGACCCAAAATATTTTTTTGATCTCTTGCAATTTCGGTCAAGAGGAAGGATTTTTGGAGATTTTATCTCTCTAATTTTTCATAAGATGTAGAGAGGAAATTATATTTCTTACACTAGAATTATAATGTAAAGTAGTTAATGAATTATTAGAGAGAAAAACCTCTATAATGGCCCTTTGAAAACCGGTGGGGAGGGGTGTCTAGTGCCCAATGCATGAGCTCATTTTCTTCCCAAGAAAATAGACTTGCATGGCTACAAATAGGTGTGCAATCATTTTGCATTCCACTTAATTATTTAACACAATTTAAACATTATACTCCCTCCATTTTTCGGCACTTACATAAAATGGGAGGTCCATTTTATATTTTGTCATTTGTCAATTTGTCATATGTTACATGTTACATGACATGTCACAATGTAATGTATTTTTAATATATTAAAAATCAACGTATTTATAAAAATACGTCATGTACAAAAATCGACTTAGTAATTCATAATTACTTGTACCAAAAATGGTTTATCAATTATAAATCACGTCTTGTATTTATAATAAATTATTCATTTAGTTTCTATTGTTTCGTAAACAATAATTTTATCCAAATAATAAAACAATTTGATTACTTAGACCGTATCTTATTTAATCGAATTACAATAAGACACGTCAATAATACTCACAAATTCGTTCGTCAATTTTAAGCAATTTAATTAACCCGTATCGTCATACGATCAATTAAAAAATCAATTAAGAGTGTTACCTTTTAGGTATGACCTAAGGGGATCAACTGATCACCACCGTCGCATTTCGACGTAATGTCAAACTCTAGTCACCAATCATTACCGATATGTGTGGACCGATTGATCTGTAAAATATTACATCCCACATGTATTCTTAAAATGAGATTTAAACATGTGATCATCATGATCGACAGTTGTGATCGCATTATTGTCGGAGGATACATATTCCAACAATCTCCCACTTGTCCTCGACAAGTGTACGTCACCAATTCTCATGTCCTATTACTATCTTCCACTCAATGCAAGGTGTCTTTCAGGTCGTACTTGCAAGTGATCATATCGAGAGTTGTTTCCTCGATCTGGAGAATAACTGATTGACCGGAATTATCTACCATAGATACCTTCCGAGCGTGGCCACGCATTTCCAGTTCATTACTCCTCGAGTGGCCCTGAGATATTGTTATAACCCTGACAAGGGGTGGACAATTTGATGGAAAAGTAGATCTATATACTTACATATTCATATATGTTATAATTTAATTTGTCATAAAATTAATGATTGATCTTATGCATGCAAACATTAAAACAAAATAAGGAAGAAACATTGTTCTTACATTGTGATTTTCGGTTTAATGGGCACAAGAGAGATCACCTTTCTCTCTTGTTCTTGAGCTTTCCCTTTTGGATGAACTAAGACCCAAGTGTAGGATCTCTCCCAAGGATTTATACCCAAAGCTTTCTCTTAATTAAAATTAATATTATAGATACTAGTACAATATTAATCTTGTAGAAAAATGACCCAAAACAATTTGGTTTTTAATCTCCCAAAAACCGGTTGGGAGAGAATAGGAGAGGAAGTATTTTCTCTTTCTAAAATCTTAATTTTTGATAAGTTAGAATGAATGAATAATGCACACTCATGCATGTAGTGTATATCAAAAAATATAAGACAAAAACCCTTTGCCTTTTCTTTGGTAAAACCGGGTAGGAGGGAAGAAAGGAGACCCAATGCATGCTCTTGTTTGCCTTCACAATGCAAACTAGGGTTGCATGGCTAGGCTATTAGTGACTGATTATGTTTTCCACTAATTTAAACAACACAATTTTAGCCAAAACCTCCCCTTAATTTTGGTACATACATAAAATGGAATCCATTTTATTTTTGTCAATTTTGTCTTATGTCACATGTCATATGTTACATAAATTAGTTATGTATTTTTAACATATTAAAAATCAACGTATTAATAAAAATACGTTATATACAAAAATCGACTTAGTAATTTATAATTACTTGTACCAAAATATTTTACCAATTTACAAATCACAATAAATTGTATTTATAATAATTCATTCAATTTTAATTGTTTCTTTAAACAATAATTTCATCCGAGTAATGATACAATTCAATTACTCGGACCGTATCTCATTTAATCACATTTCAATGTGATACGTAAATTTTACTTCCAAAATCGTCCGTCAATTTTCAAGTAATTTAATTAACTCGTAACGTTATACGATTAATTAAATGATCAATTAAGAGTGTTGCCCTATAGGTATGACCTGGGATCAATCGATCACCACCGTCGCACGACAAGTAATGTCAAACTCTAGTCACCAATCATTACCGATATATGTTGATCAGTTGACGGTAAAATATTACTTCCCAATTGTATTCTTTATAATGAGACTTAAACATGTGATCATCATGATCAACAGTCGTGATCGCATTATTGTCGGAGGACACATATTCCAACAATCTCCCACTTGTCCTCGACAAGTGTGCGTCAACAATTCTCTTGTCCTATTACTATCTCACACTCAATGCAAGGTGTCTTTCAGGTCGTACTTGCAACTGATCATATCGAGAGTGGTTTCCTCGATCTGGAGAATAACTGATTGACCGGATTTATCTATCATATATACCTTCCGAGCGTGGCCACGCATTTCCAGTTCATTACTCCTCGAGTGGCCCTGAGATATTGTTATAACCCTGACTAGGGATGGACAATTCCTATCGCACTCATTCCCTTCGACTAGCCACAGCCATAATAACCCAAAATATGCCCATTTGACCCCATTTATGAAGGTCGTAGTAACACAAATCAAAGTTAATCTGAAACTGTGCCATCTTAGGCGAATAGTCTTTAGTCAAAAGAATCGACTCATTCGAATACTATAGTAGCTCTCACCACGACCAGGCTATATAAATTTGCCAGAACTCTATAAGCGGTCATTAGGCCCAACAAAATGTTCCTAACAGTCTGCCTATGTGATCAACCAGTCATCTCACATGACTCTATGGCACTTGAACTTGCCATCAATCGCATCACACTCTAGTCACTTCGAGACGTCACCTCATGTAAGTAACTATGGGCAAATACAATGTTAATCCATGTTTACTTTAACGGGGTTCAATTGTCTCCACAACCCGTTTGGATATAACAATGTACAAGGTGAGTTAATAATAACTCAAACGACAAATGTCCACATCACACTCGGGTAGTCAATACCATATTACAACCTTGTGATGCAAATCGTAAGTGTAAACACTTATTGATTGCAATAGAAGTTTAACATGCCATGTGTCCATGTGTTCAAACTTCTTATAATCGCATTTTCCTTTACATTCATGTTTTCTATCATAGCATGAATCTTACCAAGTACACATCAAGGTTCCCGACCTCGGTTTTGGTTCTTTATCTTGAATGAACTTCCTTATCGATTATCACATAACGAACGAATTTGTGGTGAATGATATAACTTGTACTGATCAAGTACTCCATCCACACACAATGCACCAGGTATATGTTTTGCAGAATCTTGCAACAATTTGACAAGATGATTAGCCTAGCACTTCTCACAGCATAATTAGGAAAGATTAGTTTTGAGTAACTTCTTATTCAACTAAGTATCTTTCCAAAACTTCTTATTTCTCTTTCTAGGCTTGAAAGATTTACGATTCTCATAAATCCTTACATGTGCTCGGATTTTCATTAATATGCGCAACCTCGTGACACATATAAGAGCATTCTGACCAACACCGAAATCGCTCATCGGATTCTACTTGAGAATTCATGACGTTTCTTTTGTGGCTTACCAATGAATCATCATGCTCTTATGCATATGATTCACCATTGGACATGTGCATGATCATTCTAATGGCGGAAACATTAGTAACTTATAATCATGTCATCAACTATATTTAGGTTCAAGGAACGACCATGACTGCTAATGGCAATTCCATTTCATTTAGATGAATAACCTATGTTTCTGTTGATCCGATGTGTATCTCCCAATACTTATCCAACATCCCTTGATGTAATTGGATTCATCATAGTCCATTTTCATCCAGAATTGAAAACTCAAAACTTCCTCTATGAAGGAAGGAGTTAACTCGTCATTCTTTAATGAGTGGTAAGTTGTAAACATTCAAAGGATGATAGCTCCCACTAAATTCCATGTCTTCACATGATAATTTCCTAACTCCCACTCAATTCCACATATTTCGAAATTGACTTCTCAATCGAAACTTTTCAAGAATTGAAATATAAATTGCATTGCCAAGTTATTTTAAATCTCTAACACACTCATGTCATAATGATGTGTGGCAATGTCATTTATTAAATATAAGTAGTATCTAATACACATCCTTCAAAATATCCCTTTTAGAAGGATGTTTAACCAATCCATTTTCATAATGAGGTTAAGTAATGACATCTGCGTGGTTTAAAATTTTGGCTATTGGAGATATCGGTATATCAATCCTTGCAACTTCTAGTGATAAATATCGCTTATTACTAGGATGTTACATTGATTCATTTAGGCTCTTAAGTAAATCTCAAGGTTGAAACTATTGGTCAAAATTTATCATAAACTTAGTCAAAAACTTGTTAAGACTTTACATTAGTCATTTTGTTCCAAAACTTTCTTTTGGTCTCCTCGTGTAGTTATCATAAGAATATGTTCTTTCGATTACTTTACTTGGTCTCTTTTGTCATATAGAACTTACTTGAGACCATAGATCTCATCTATTTGGTATACTATGTAAATAGATATACCTTCATTCAAATCATTCTTTCTTGCGTAGATCTTCATTTACACAATAGATCTACTTTTTATCTTGTCTCGTGTGTTGTGTCCTCATTTTTCTCCCACTCTATCTTTAGAATATATACACTATAGATTCAAAGATAGCATATGAGACACAAATAATGATTTGAAGTATAAGGAGAACTATCTCATAGATTGACTAATAGTTATAGATTTCGTAAGTGTACTTGGTGATTGACATTCCTTTAAGAGAGTTCATAGACTCAAAATCGCTTTATAAATGATCATACACAAGCCTTAAGCATATGGACATATAATGAAACCCGTCATTATATTTGTCTATTAGATCACTTTAAGTTATATGTTTCTAAGAACAAGCATTTAAACATGAATTTTAGAACAAAAGGATAAAATGATAAAACGGGTGACTTGGGTTGCAAACCAAGTCACCATTATCCAAAATATAACCCATTATCCAAAATACCTTTCCATGTCGAATACGGAAACTTAAGGTTCTAAAATCCAAAACATAATTTAAAATAAGACAATGAAAAGCAAAGCTCCATGAAAGCTATCCCTAGCTTCTTGATGGTTTCTCATGCTTGCTTTTCCTTTCCCTTGTCTTTGCTTGGTGGAGGCCCTATTTACAATAAAAAGGGAGATACATTATCACAACTTTGCATCATAATACCATAGTTGAATTAGAAACATAAAAGAAGGATAGTCATTTACCTCTGCAAGTAATCTTTCCACCTTAATATCACCAAGGTATTTGGAACAATTTCTTTTCCAATGTCCCATACCATTACAATAATGGCATTTATCAAGAGGACCCTTCTTGATTTTTGAAGTGCTAACTTCACAAGTCTTAGCTTTGGTGAATGTGGGAGTTTGCTTCTTACCCTTCCTCCCATTCTTCTTGAACTTCCCCTTACTCTTAGTGCTTATGTTAAGCACATGTTTTGGAGGATTCACATTTAACCCCATGTCCCTCTCGGCTTGCACAAGTAACTTGTGCAATTCTTCAAGAGACACATCCTTCTCTTGCATGTTAAAATTCACCCGGAATTGAACATACGCTTTGACTTTGGACAAGGAGTGTAGAATCCTATCTACAATGAGTTCTTTGGGGATTTCAACCTTTTGAATTTTCAAGGTCTCGACAAGCTCCATGAGTTTGAGCACATGAGGGCTAACCTTTTGGCCCTCTTTGAAGTCGAGATCAAAGAATGCCGCGGCCGCCTCATATTGGACGATCCGCGGAGTTTGTGGAAACATTGTCAGAAGCTTGGAGTAAATCTCATTAGCATTGCCCATTTTAAAGGCTCTCCTTTGGAGGTCGGCCTCCATCGCAAATATCAAGACATTTTTCATTGCGGCGGACTCCTTTTGGTAAGCCTCATATGCTTCCCTAGTGGCGGCGGTCGACCTAGTAGTAGGTTCGGGTGGAGATGCCTCGGTAAGGTAACGAAGCTTGTCGTCACCTTGGGCGGCTAGTTTGAGTTGGGCATCCCAATCGGAGAAATTTGACCCATTCTTTTCAAGTTTACATCGATCCATGAAGGATCGGAGCCATGATGAACTAGCGAGAGGCGTTGCAATAGGGGTTGGTGTTGCCATTTGTTATGAGGAAAAAGTGGTCTACAAAACAAAGGAGTAAAACAAATGTCGTTTTAATAATAATACTCGTAAAAATTTTAATTTAAACAAGTTTTGTGCATTTTTTCTAGTGACCTCTACCCAACTAGATAAATGATTCCAAGACCCAAATTCATATCGACTTAGGCACGGTAGGGCCGATTCATCCTTTATCAATATAACTCGGTGGATTAACGTTTAATCGATTCTACTTTTAGAACTCTTGGTCGATAAAATTACTCTAATAATTATCTATAGCCCAAAACACATCCGACAAGGGCACGGTATGGCCGATGAAACCCTTATCAAAAAACTTTTGTTGAGTTCAATCCAAATTTCGAATAAATGTGTCCATGATCCAATTTCACATCAACTCGGGCACGGTAGGGCCGATTCATTCCTTATCAACATGAATTCGGTGGATAGACATTTATCACCCACTTCCCCTACGTAACAAGTTTTGTACCCCGGTAGGGCCGAGTGCACTCCCTTGCGAAATAGGTTTTCATGGTTTCTACTATTTGGTAAGGCTATGTCTCAATTAATTGTTTTAGCGAGAGGTCATGTCAATTTATTATCTATCACGTTTTAAGTGAACTAAAGCGGTGAACTACGATAATTCTAATTGACACGGTCGATTAAACTCGATGAAAGAAGATGCATGTTTTAGTTATGGCGATTTAGCGATGCATGTGACATATAAATAAAATGCAAGCATAAAATAAATAAATCCTAGTATGGCCTTTCCTAAAATAGAAAAACTATTTAACTATTACATATTCGGAAACCAACTCCATTGGTCCCTTGAACTTCGGTTGTGGCACGCATCTCGAGGTAACATCGTCTTTATGTATCGCCATCTTGAAGAAATCCGTCTTTGGGAACTCCGAGATAAATTAAATTACATAACAAATTACATAATTTCCTATTATGCATTCGTAACTAAAATAAATAAAATAAATCATACGAGATCACAATAAAATTACAACCGAATCGATATTCCCATACATTTCGGGAAATACCAATTAAAACTAAGGCCATACTAAGTAAAATTACATAATTCAAAATTACATAAATAAAATTATGACAATCATAAAGGAAAAATGCAGCATTATAATATGTATGAACATGCCCAATTTTATGCTAAATCGCCTTTAATTAGCCAATATCGTATATTACTCGGTTTTTACGGATTTGCGTGATTTCAACATTTTATAATCACAAAAATTACATAAATTCATATTTATGCATAAGTTAATTACCCTAACCACTTAGGACTCAAAATTTAGTCTTCACTAATAATTTGACCTTAATTAACTCATATTTCTAAATTTGTTCATTAATGGACTAAAAATTTCAAAAATAAGCTATAAACTTCAAATAAATCACAAAATTTCAAATAAATTCAAAATTTGAAATTTAAACTCATGAACATTCTAGAAAAATACCATGACAGTCATAATGTTCAAAAAACTTAGGTTAAAAATTTCGAAATTTATCCGGAAAAACAATGTTGCGGTTTATCGGTTTTAACCAAAATAATCATAAAAACATGTGAAAAATTATATACATTAACTTTTCAATTTTAGATCTGAAAAAGATAATAAAATGCAACATATGATGTTTTTCTTTAGTCATAGAGTATGTTTTATTAATTTTTTTTTTCATTAATTAAGTCACTATTCATGCCATTTTTCTTCAAAAATCCATAAATCATGCAAAAAGACTTCACTATAGCCCATTATTTTACACACATCTTGTAAAATTGCATGTGACAACATACTAAATTTCTATGAGCAGATTCGAAATTTATCTCATATTAATCTATTTTTCACCTAAATCCGAATTTAATAATGAAAAATCCATTTTTCGAGCATAACAAGTCCAAAAATTATGAAACTTTACAGGTTATCTCAAAATAATATATGTGACAACATATCCAAAAATCACTGGAAAATTCGAAGTATAGCTAATTTTAGACTGAAAATGACATTTTTACTCATAAAATCATATTTAAATGCCATTATTGTATAATATGAACAATAAAAAATCCGTAAATTAACCAAAATATCCTAAAACATTTTAGGACCATAAATTTTAACATGCATGAATTAATTTCGTGATATATCATAATAACACAAATTTTACAAGTTTTATATGTTAATCTTTATAACTCGGAAAAACTTTTAACCGATTTGCATGCAAATAACCTTGGCTCTGATACCAATTGATGGAAAAGTAGATCTATATACTTACATATTCATATATGTTATAATTTAATTTGTCATAAAATTAATGATTGATCTTATGCATGCAAACATTAAAACAAAATAAGGAAGAAACATTGTTCTTACATTGTGATTTTCGGTTTAATGGGCACAAGAGAGATCACCTTTCTCTCTTGTTCTTGAGCTTTCCCTTTTGGATGAACTAAGACCCAAGTGTAGAATATCTCCCAAGGATTTATACCCAAAGCTTTCTCTTAATTAAAATTAATATTATAGATACTAGTACAATATTAATCTTGTAGAAAAATGACCCAAAACAATTTGGTTTTTAATCTCCCAAAAACCGGTTGGGAGAGAATAGGAGAGGAAGTATTTTCTCTTTCTAAAATCTTAATTTTTGATAAGTTAGAATGAATGAATAATGCACACTCATGCATGTAGTGTATATCAAGAAATATAAGACAAAAACCCTTTGCCTTTTCTTTGGTAAAACCGGGTAGGAGGGAAGAAGAGGGAAGAAAGGAGACCCAATGCATGCTCTTGTTTGCCTTCACAATGCAAACTAGGGTTGCATGGCTAGGCTATTAGTGAATGATTATGTTTTCCACTAATTTAAACAACACAATTTTAGCCAAAACCTCCCCTTAATTTCGGTACACACATAAAATGGAATCCATTTTATTTTTGTCAATTTTGTCTTATGTCACATGTCATATGTTACATAAATTAGTTATGTATTTTTAACATATTAAAAATCAACGTATTAATAAAAATACGTCATATACAAAAATCGACTTAGTAATTCATAATTACTTGTACCAAAATATTTTACCAATTTACAAATCACAATAAATTGTATTTATAATAATTCATTCAATTTTAATTGTTTCTTTAAACAATAATTTCATCTGAGTAATGATACAATTCAAATACTCAGAACGTATCTCATTTTAATCAATTTCAATGTGATACGTAAATTTTACTTCCAAAATCGTCCGTCAATTTTCAAGTAATTTAATTAACTCGTAACGTTATACGATTAATTAAATGATCAATTAAGAGTGTTGCCCTATAGGTATGACCTAGGGGATCAACTGATCACCACCGTCGCACGACAGTAATGTCAAACTCTAGTCAGCCAATCATTACCGATATATGTTGATCAGTTGACAGTAAAATATTACTTCCCAATTGTATTCTTTATAATGAGACTTAAACATGTGATCATCATGATCAACAGTCGTGATCGCATTATTGTCGAAGGACACGTATTCCAACACAATTCATATCGCACTTATTCCCTTCGACTAGCCACAACCATCATAACCCAAAATATGCCCATTTGACCCCATTTACGAAGGTCGTAGCAACATAAATCAAAGTTAATCTGAAACTGTGCCACCTTAGGCGAACAGTCTTTAGTCAAAAGAATCGACTCATTAGAATACTATAGTAGCTCTCGCCACGACCAGGCTATATAAATTTGCCAGAACTCTATAAGCGGTCATAAGGCCCGACAAAGTGTTCCTAACAGTCTGCCTATGTGATCGACTAGTCATCTCGTATGACTCTATGGCATTTGAACTTTCCATCAATCACATCACACTCTAGTCACTTCGAGACGTCACCTCATGTAAGTGACTATGGGTGAATACAATGCTAATCCGTGTTTATTTTAACGGGGTTCAATTGTCTCTACAACCCGTTTGGATGTAACAAAGTGTAAGGTTAGTTAATAATAACTCAAACGACGAATGTCGACATTACATTTGGGTAGTCAATACCATATTACACCCTTGTGATGTATATCTTAAGTGTGTAAACACTAGTCGATTGCAATAGAAGTTTAACATACCATGAGTCCATGTGTTCATACTTCTTGTATTGCACTTTTCTTTATATTCATGTTATCTCTCATAGCATGAACCTTACCAAGTACACATCTAGGTTCCCAACCTAGGTTTAGGTTCTTTATCTTGAAAGAACTTCCTTGTTGTTTATCACATAACCAACAAATTGTGGTGGATAATATAACTTGCACTGGTCAAGTGTTCTACCAACTCGCAATGCACTAGGTATACGTTTTGTAGGGTCTTGCAACAATTGTCATGACAATTAGCCTAGCACTTCTCAGAAGTCCTAGCATATTAGAAAATACTAGTTGGAGTAACTTCTTACTATAACTAAGTATCTTTCAAACTTCTTATTTCTCTTTAAGCTTAATTAGCTTAGGATCTTCATAAATCCTTACGCGTTTTCGAACTTCAATATGTGAAACTTCTTGTCACATAACAAAGTGTTCTGTCAAACACTAGAATAGCTCATTAGTTCTCCTCGATAATTCATGACGATTCTTCTATGGCTTACCAATGACTCATCATGCTCTTAAGCATATGATTCATTATTGGACATGTGCATGATTATTCTAGTGGCGGTAACATTAGTAATTTTTAATCATATGATCAACCATTCTTGGGTTCAATGAATGACCATGACTGCTTATGGTAATTCCATTTTCATCGATATGAGTAACCTACGTTTTTCGTTGATTTGAGCTGTATATCCCAATACTTATCCAACATTCCTCCATTCTCATGGCATGTTCAACTTGTTCCTCAAGCTCATCGATCTCGTCATACTCGAATTCCATGACAAATTCTTCTTGCTCTTAGGCTTGTAAGATGTCTTCTAGGATTGATTGCTCATGTTCTATAGGTTGATATGCTTCCACAAGGATGTTATGTACTAATTCGGATTGCTCATGAGTAAGTTCTTTGTTAGCTAGAGCGGCCTCAAAAAGATCTACCTCTAATTCTCAATGCATATTTTTGGCCTCACTTGCTTCCAAGGCTTCCAATGCTTGCATGGGGTCTTTGAAGAAAGGTATACTTAAGTGGTCCTCAACAAAACAATATATAATATCCATCTTGCAAAATATCAAACAACTTGAAAACAATTAGAACAAACCTTGAGGAGTTTTACTTCCCCAAGGCAAAGAAAGACACAACTAATAACAATATAAGAAAATCAAATCAAGTTAACACCGTCCCCGGTAACGACGCCATTTTTGGTCGGACTCACTTGGAGCTTAATTTTCGGTTACTTGTCGTTAGGAGCACCTAGACCAAAACAATATTTATAACTTCACAAACAACTTTACTATTAGTAAAGGGGCAAGTAAAGGTCGGATCCCAAGGGACGGGTATTGATGTAGAATTTTCGATTGTAAGTAGTGGTGTCTAGGGGTGTCACGATTTGGGTTGAGATGAGAAGATCACTAAACTAAATAGCAATAAAAGAAAACAAGCAAGATGATTAAAATGAGATGTAAACAATTGATAAAAAGCACTAGGGTGTCATGGGGTCATAGGGGATTTATGAGAATTGATCATACAATCCTAGGAAGGTTTGGGTCCCGGAGCCAAATCGATTAGATTGTACAACACCTACAAGTCGACTTAATCCTCCCTACTCAACTGTATGCATGGTCTAATGAGACTCGAGTTGGTTTATGTCTTACAAGTCTCATTGAAAAGGTAAGTGATGGGTAAAAAATGCAAGGATTCATAGGCTCGCATTTCATCAAACATAACATGTGCATAAGTTGAGATCACAACAAGCAGGCAAATAAATTATGAAAACATATTAAATTAAGCATGAATCATCCCCCATGTTGGTTTCCCCTAATTACCCATTAACCCTAGTTAAGGAAACTACTCACTCATTATGAAGTTTAACATGTTAACAAGGTTGTCAATCATAATAACAAAGCAAAACATGATGAATAAATAAAGATGATTAACAATAATTAAAAAGGGATTAAGAGAATTATACCTACTAATGATTCCGAAATAAAGCAAAGAATAATAGAGGTACTTGATGAATGATTGGAAGATTGTCAATCTCCCAATACTAACCCAAATAATTTTCAATTACCCAAAATAAAAGATGAACAAAAGAGAAATTAAGGAAATGAGATTTGTATTAATATTTGATTAGAAGTTGATTACAAGATTACGAAGAGATTAGAATGATATAAATTACACTAAAGATTGATAAGAAGAACATGCCTAATCTAATTAGACTAATGGGGTATTTATAGTGGGGATTAGGTACACAAATTAGGGTTTACTAAGGGCTTAAATGACGATTAAGTCCTTGAGGAATCGCTCCTCTCAGAAAAGATGCGAGTCTCCTTTTTGCCGGTCTTTCATAAATATGCGCATCTTTCATGGAGGGAAGAAAAGGACGTGTGGGCCTGTAAGAGAATCCGGGCGTCCAAGGTGTCGGCACGGGCGGATTTCGTGGTGGCTGGACGGGCGGATTGATAGCAAAGACGAGTGGATTGTGGCGTGGTTGGACGGGCGTCTTAATGGCAAACACGCTCGGATTCCTGTAGTATTGGACAGGCGTCTTGCCTGGTTGGACGGGTGGATTGGGTTCCAGCCTTCTTTTCTTCCTTTCTTCTTCCAATAATCCTCCGGGATTTAGTCGGGGATGCAAGGATTTCTTCATCATTGCCCATCTACTATAATATGTATAAAGGCCTTCTAGTCTTGTCTTCTCTTTGATGCTTGGTCATTAGATTCAATCAATTTAGCTCTATTTTGCCATGAAAATGCAAGGTTTGCACTCCTCTCCTACCAAGGAAACAAAACCTCAAAGAATATGCAAAACAAAGGACTAAAGATAGTAAATGACCCAAATATGTACTAAAAAGCATAGGAATGAGGCTAATTCGGGGACTAAATATGCTCAAATAATGGTCACATCAGCATCCCTGACTGAGTGGTGTCATCATCGGGAATGGCTTCACGCCCTTGATTCGCCCTTTATGGTTCCCATCACAAGGGGGATATGCATATTAATGGACATAGGTTATTCGCTCGATGGAGATAAGCGGGGCTTAGGTGGGAAAGGCTGCGGTCCCCCACTGACGGTGTGGAATATCTGTTGCAATAGATATTCTGGTAAGACTTTACCTTCGGGTTAGTCAGATGATTGATGGATGATTGGAGTTGGAGATGGATGATTGTTTGTTGTACCTTGTAATGTGTGTTTTCTTCAGTTACTGACCTTGTGTGGTTTTGTTTGTTTTCCTTTCTTGTTATGTATCTACCGTGATCCATTATGGTGATTAGTTAGTCTTAGCAGGTGTTGATATGTGGAGCTTAGCTGGGTGCGTCGGAGGGACGAGTCTTTCACCGAGTCTTGACACGGAGTAGTATCACCATAGTTGATAGTTGTTGTTGATCAGTTGTATCTTTTCTTTTGTTAAGTTAACTTGTAATAAACTTAAATAGTTCTTTTAGTGACGTTATGATATATACTATCCCTCGGGCAACCGAGGTGGTAACGCCCGTATCTGCTAGGGAAGGTCTCGTTAAGGCTCCTTGTTAGATGAGGATGTTACAAAGTGGTATCAGAAGGAAGATTTTGAAACATGTAACCAATGAACCTAGTGAATGTAGTGAGTCTAATAAAATGAACCTGGTGTATATGTGTGTTGGGAACCCTTTGAATTGTTTGATTTTGGGTGAGAAGGCGCCATTATTCCAAAATCCCGGCCCTAATATGCTTAAGCCAGCCACTTCGGATGGGGATATGGAGTCGGGAATTCTGTGTGCCTGTGTGTGTAATATGCGATATATATGTGTATAAAAGTAATGTCTTGTGTGTAGGTGATAGAATATGAATGCGTAATTGCTTGTATAGATGTGTATGCGTAAGTATGTGGATGTACGATAGGATGTATTGGAAGTATACATGAGGATATGTGGTGACATGAAAAGTTAGTAGCTGGTTTACAAGTTTACTATATTTGATAGATTGTATGAATATGTATGTTGTGTTGTAATGAAGAATTCGATATGCATACGAATAGGGTAAAATACTGTTATCGATATGGGTGAGTATGTGGATTAAAGTACCTAATGACATAATCGAATTGTATGTTGTTTGAAAGGTAATACAGTAGAACTATAATGTTTAATTGCGGTAATTGTGTTATATGTAAAGTAATGGTAATCGATAGTAGTAGTATAAAGATAATAAGTAACGAGTTCTAAGTATACCTTAGACTCCGAACGATTTGTTGTTTTGCAGGAATGACCAAACAATTCGTAATCTTTTGTTGAGTATTTTGACTTACTCGACTGAGTATGAGGGACTACTCGACCGAGTAGAAGGGTCACTCAATCGAGTTTGATAGAAAACAGAATCAATGTTAATTTTTCCAACGTCAAAACTCGATCGAGCAACTTTAACTCGATCGAGTAGAGGCTACTCAATCAAGTACCTCAGATACTCGATCGAGTATGGTGCTACAGTACACGGGTTTCGTGAAAATTTTTCAAGCCTTATATCTTCATTTTTCCCATTCTTTTACTTCTTATACTTCTTTATAACCCTAAATTCTCACATAAACCTTCTTGCCTTACAAAAACTTTGTATAATTTGTGTTAAATCTCTTCCAAATCACCTAAGTTCATGCATCTAATTTGTTTGCAAACTAATTCATGGTAAATTCCTACTCTTTTCTTTGATTTAAAAGCAATTTGAAGCATGTATTGGTGTTGGATTTTCTGAAAATTTCGGTTTTTATACCTTAATCTTGTATTGTAATTGTTGTATTTTGATAGAAACTACTTTGAATCAATGTTATTGATGTTAGGAATTACAAATTAAACCCGATTTGTGACGATAATCAACCCGGATTTTTCTAGGGTTTGCCCCAAATTTTCTATTTTGTTCATCAAATCCATCTTAAAGTGTTGAAAAAGGGTAAGGGATGTTAGTAGTATCATAGTTGGTGCTTGATTTTGGTTATTCTCATCAAAAACTTTCGTCTTAAAACTCCGTCTTAAAAGTGCACAAAGCTGAAATTTTGCCCTAATTCCACTACAATAATCGACTTATTGAGTTTAGTTATGATGAAAGTGCAGTCTGGTTACTTCCACAACTTGCTTAAACTTCATATTTTGGAATTTTTTTAAACCATCTTTCATGAATTGTGAAGGGTAAGAGGAATTGGTAAAATCTTGTTTTGTCCCCAATTTTTTATGTTTTAGCAAGAAAATCCGTCTTAAACATTATCTTCATCGTATATAAAGCATTTGAAAGTTCAACTTTGAATTTGTAAAATCTGGTGTGGCTAAACTATGTTGAAACAGATGCCGAGAACTACTGCTGCGACACGACAAAGCAAGAGGACACGCACCACCGAGGTAGAGATGGGGGAAGGAAGCCAAGGACCCATTGTTCCGCCGGTACCTGGGTATTCGGCGGTAATCTTTGCTGACTTCAAACAGAGAGATATTTTTTTAGAATTGTTGAGTCGCACCTTGAGACCCACAAGGTGCATAGATACGAGCTGAGTGTGTTAGAGGAGTTGAAAATAGAAGCAGATGTCTGACACATCTTTGAGGTGTCCGTTTTGGAGGGGTTGTACCACTTGAGGAAGCAATCGTATGCCTTTTTTACCCTAGAGTTTATGAGTTCTTTTACTTATGATGTGGTTGAGAAGATGGTGGGTCTCCGGTTGATGAACACTAGCTTTTATCTGACCCTTGACCTGTTTGCCGATCAACTGAGGCTTAACCGGGCCAAGAAGGGATAGCTTAGTGATGTCCCGACTGAGTGTAGCGCCAGTAGCTACCTTCATTTGTTCACCGGTAGACCTGCCCCGACCTCGAGTGCCTTGCTGATCAATGATATTTAGCACATGACCCTCAAGATCTTTCTCCGATCCTTGACTTGTTTACTTTACGGGAGGAAGGATGTGAGTAAGCTTAACTCACATGAGGTGATGTTGTTGATATCTTACCTTAATCCCCGGAAAAAAAAGGTTTGCTTACAGTGCTCCAGCGATAGTATGTGCCAGGTTAGCCTTGATGGCCAAGTCCTCGACCCGTTACCTTAGTTGCGGCGCTATCGCCACTCGCCTAGCTGAGAGGTTGACTAGTTTTGAGGCTTCTTCGGCTCTCAAACATTTGGTCTCGGTTGTCCCAACCTTGGACAAGGCCTACTTCATTCATCAGAAGTGGATGCGGGTTTTGGATGATGGAGGTTTTACTTAGAGAGTGCGGGGGAGGAGTTGGATGAGAGTGCTCGACGCAGACCATCTACCTGTGACTGAGCCGTTGACTAAGGCTGCTCCTGGTAGTGCGGAGGTTGCCCTTCCCGATCAGACATACTTGATCATTAATGACCTTCGGGAGGGGATGCCTGAACCTTTTGGGGGAGATCATACTAGGAGGGAGGACGAGGTGCCCAAGAAGGGGAGAGGACCCCGGAGAGTGAGATAGGTGGTTGGGGAGTCGTGGTTTGTGCAGCAGGGACCTCCCCAGTACCAGTACCCCAGCTACCCGTCTTCCTTCATCCCTCAGATGTAGGTGAGCGAGCTTACAGAGAGAGTATCAAACGCCTTAGTGCTCCGGAACCTGCACGAGATAGCCTACGTGCAGGGTGTGGGGACCAATATGGCGCAACCGGTGTGGTGGCACGGCGTAGGGAACGACAGCGGGATGTTTCACTCTTACGGAGTGGATCCGGATACATGGGAAGCCCCTACGAGCTACCCCTATAGATGCCTTGCACCATGGAGAGTCGGAGGAGACCCTGTCATGGGAGCTACTACCGGAAGAGGCACGTCGGGAGCTGGCACCTCAGGAGCAGGAGGAGATGATGATATGGAGGAGGATCGAGGCGGTGACCTTGAGTGATCTTTCTTGTTTATGCTTGTTTAGTGGACTTGTGTGGATTTGTTATCGCTAGATTTATTTTATCTGTACTTGGTATTATTTTTGGTTTGTAATTGGCCATAAGGCCGTATTTTTTCTGTTTGGATTTGCTGGATTTGTCGTGTAGGTACATCATGTCGGGGATAGATGAAACCCCGGAACTTGGTACATTTCCTTGTTTGATATCACATTTTAAGAACATTCTTACTTGCAGATACTCGATCGAGTGCCCTCAACTCGATCGACTACCTGTGTATGACGTCTTAAGGAGCATTCTGATCTATACATACTCGATCGAGTATGCTTAACTCGATTGAGTAACCTGACCTGTACTCGATCGAGTACACCTAACTCAATTGAGTACCCATGCATATATATATATATATATATATATATATATATATACATATATACATATATATATATGTATATATATATATATATATATATATATATATATATATATATATATATACATATATATATACATACATATATATATATATATATTCAAGAGGTTTTCTTATTACTTGGGGATTATGGGAATACTTTGTTACCGATATATGTTGTTATTATGATCATTGATTCTTACCTTATGTTTCTACATATATATGGGTTGTATCCGAGAGGTATGAAATGATTTTAATCCTATGCGGTTGTTAAGTTTATATAATCATTTGGTAATCATTTTGGGATGGTTATGCTTGGTAATCATGTGTATTCTCGGTTGTGTACCTTCTTAGTTGTTAAACATGTGTATTATGACTCGGAGTGGAGTTGTGGCTGATAGTATGTTTGCATGAGAGGATGATTATGATTAGTCGGCATGGGAGGTTGGGTTGTGGTTGGTTATCTGGATTTAGAATACACTTTCGGTTTGTGGGAGACGATGAGTTGATCTTCGGGATTGAAGTTCTTTTTAAGGGGGGAAGACTATAACACCCACCCCATTAGAGACCCCTTGACTTGTCGTTGACTGATCTTAGACACATGGTAGACCCTTGAGAACCCTTCATACAATCGGACTTAGTACTTGGTGACCTTTAGAAGTGGGGAGCTCGATCTAGCGTAGGCTACTCGATCGAGTAGTCTAGTAACTCGATCGAGTAAGTCCCATACTCGATCGAGTATGGCGGTTTCAGAGATAACTTATAAATCGTGAAGTCGTAAACCCCAAATCAGTTTTCTTTTCATTTCTTCCTAAACCTAATCGTTGATACACTTTGTCTCCCACCAACCTTTAACCTTTTGAGATCCTTTACACTTGGAGACACCATGGGGATGGAGATTTGAGACGGGTAGCAGTCTTGTCGCTGGAATGCCGAGCATAGGTAAGTCATCATCATCATCATCCTCAGGTTCCTTTATGGTTATGGTTGTTAGTAATAGGGTTTTCCCTACTGTTTGTGGTAGGTGTTAATGGTGGTTGCTTTGTCTTCATACGGATGTGTGCGGTGTTGATGTTGATTGTGTGATAGTAATGTTGTGTTTGTGAACGGGGTGCGTCCTTAGCTGAGTGGAGTCATCATCGGGAATGGCTTCACGCCCTTGATTCGCCCCTTGTGGTTCCCGTCACAAGCGGGATGTGAACATTAATGGACATGAGTTATTCGCTCGATGGAGATGAGCGGGGCTTAGATGGGTAAGGCTGCAGTCCCTCCACTGGCGGTGTGGAATATCTGTTGCGATGGATATTCTGGCAGGGCTTTACCTTCGGGTTAGTCAGATGATTGATGGATGATTGGAGTTGGAGATGTATGTGTGTATGTTGTACCTTGTGTTGTGTGTTTTCTTCAGTTACTGACCTTGTGTGGTTTGTTTGTTTTCCTTTCTTGTTATGTGTCTGCCGTGATCCATTATAGTGAGCGGTCAGTCTTAGCAGGTGTTGATATGTGGAGCTTAGCTGGGTACGTCGGAGGGACGAGTCTTTCACCGAGTCGTGGGATGGAGTAGTATCACCGTAGTTGATAGTTGTTGTTGATCAGTTGTATCTTTTCTTTTGTTAAGTTAACTTTTAATAAGCTTAAATATTTCTTTTATTGACGTTATGATATATACTATCCCTCGGGCAACCGAGTTGGTAACGCCCGTATCTGCTAAGGGAGGTCTCGTTAAGTCTCCTTGGTAGATGGGGGTGTTACACGGAGTATGCGCGAACTTCATCCCGAAGTTCATTTTAAGGAGGGTAGACTGTAATACCCCTCATATTCTATGGTTATAAGACTCTTTGTGTGTGTCTAAAGTAAAAGACAGACTATGAAAGGTTAATAGGAAGCTTGCACAAATGTGTCATAGTTGGAAATTTGATCACTTGTTTTGGTGGCATTTTCAAACGGCCATATCAGACGTTGTATAGCTCCGTTGAGGGTGATTCAAACTATAGGTGAAAGCTTATTGTCTTAGCTTTCCAACGTATGGTCACAAGCTTGATTCCGATAAGTAACGAAGAAATGGCAGGTATTTGAAAATCAGTGCGGAAAGCTCAACTCGCTGAATGATGTTACGCGTTAATACTCTTTTCTAATTCCGCACTTTCCTAGAATATTCCTATTATTATCATATTATATCCTATCTCAATTATTATTATTATTGTTGTTGTTGTTGTTGTAATTATTATTATTATTATTATAATTATTTTTTTATTTCTATTATTTTTTTATTCCACCTACCTTAAATATTTTACATATTAAATTTAATATATCTTAAACCTGTCAATTTACTAAAAGCTTCCTTGTTCCTATATATATATAAACTCCCTTCACCTATCATCTTCTATTGCTCAAAATTACAAATCACAAAATATATATATAGAGAGGGAGAGGGAGAAGGAGACTAGAGATAAGGAGCTTTGTTAATCATTATTCTATCTTAAGATTTAATTCCGTAAATATCCTAACCTCGCTTTAATCAATTGTTTACATATGTAAGTTTGACCCTTGACCACCGTAGACCGTTGACCGTGCTTGACCCCGTTGTTGACCGGCGTTGACCACACGTTGACCACCTTGACCGAGGTTTTGAGCGTGCAGTTTGAGGGTGATTTTGGGGTAGATTCTTGTCTTAGTCGTTATTATATTGATAGATTAGTAATTGTATGCATATTATGTGATGCTTAGGTAGAAAATTCATTGAGGACCGATTCTACTTGATCTTCAATTGTTTTATTTTGGAAGAATTGTGAAAAGGTAGGGATCCCCTACTCAATCTCGTGCTTAATTGATAATTGTGTTATTGGAAATTGGGAATTCGCATGGTTATTATTGTATGCTGTTGTGATTAGTATTGCTATTGTTATTGATGTGGGAAAGAGATAAGCAATATTGGCCTATGGGCTCCGTGAATAATATAAGATTAATTGCTACTAAGTTGGTTCGTGTATGCCATTAAGTTGGTCTGTGTCTGCCACTAAGTTGGTCTGTGATTGCCATTAAGTTGGTCCGTGTATGCCATTAAGTTGGTCCGTGTATGCCATTAAGTTGGTCTGTGAATTCCATTAAGTTAGTCCGTGATTGCCGTTAATCGGTTCATGTGGTAATGTTGTAAATTAACAGTCTGTGATTCTAATGCTTCTAGACAGTTTAAGTTTATTGAATGTGTTTTTTTACTGTTCTGTTTATCCCTACTCAACCATTGATTGACATGTTTGCTTCTGTGTCAAAATAAAATTGATGCGTGCTTTAATTGATGGAATCCTGTGGTGAACCATTTCATATTTCCGATTTAATGGGGAGCATATTTAAATAACAGGTTTTGAGTTAGCTGGATATGGGGAGCTTGGGCGTGTGTGCATTCGGACCTACAGGAGTCTAGATCACTTAGTTTCAGACGATATTTATATTATGCATAGACTATGTTTATTTCTGCTGCGTAAACTTGTAATTATTATTTTATCTCAGTCAGATGGTAAAGTTGTAATAAAACCTTTCATTATATTTTAATAAAGTACTTTGGATTTGTTTACCTTTGTTATTCACTGCCTCGGGAAACCGAAATGATAACAGTCCTATTTATTGGGAATGTCTTGCTAAAGGCTCCTAAATAAATGGGGGTGTTACATGTTCACCATTATTCCAACCTATTAGTCAACAATTCTCCAATTTCATGTTATAATACAATTTAAATGATAATGTGAAGTTAATACCACTTACCCATTAATGTGTTTACTTGAGGAATGTAAGATCTTGAAGTTGAGGACTGTGTACCTTTCGTGCTTTGATGTCGTAACCATAACATATGGAATACTTCGAGGAATATTTTGGTTCAAATTACCTTTAAGGAGATATTTATTTGAGGACCTTAGACCATAGAAATTGTGGCTTAGTTGAGTTGATAACCACCTAGTGTTGCAATGTTATAATTGGATTTTCGGTAAGGCTTCTAAAAGACTTTGATGGAATGGTGTTGTTAGATGGTGGTTTTTGTTTGATGTTCCATAACTTGAGGAGTATTATGGATTTAGTAACCTTGTTGGTTTGGTTGTGATCTCAGAAGAGTAGAATCTTTGAGTGTGGTATGTCTTATTTTGACTATTATGGGTTTAGAATATATCTCGAGTGCAAGTTTGATGAGTTTGAACGGTTTTAAGAGCCTTATTAGTTAACATGATTAGTCGTGTTTTGATAACATGTGGAATCTTGGTGAGTAAGATTGGATGTTGAAGTACTTGATTGATTTTTACCATGATGTTTTGAGAAGATGATCAGTTATGTAAGGATTTGAGATGAAAGTTGTGTTAATCGATAATCTTGGAGGATGTAGACTAGGAAGTTTGGAAACTCTGAGCTTGACAACTTAGTTGTCTGGGTTTAATAACCTTGGTGTTGTTTTCGATGGAAATAGAAAAAGCTTGGGTTCCATAGAGGAGTCGTACCAAGAATCTTGAGATCTTTAACCTCTTTTGTAATCCTTGAGAGAGCTTTGTATAGCCCTTGAATCTCTCCTTCCCACTTCTTCACCGAAGCATCTGTTCCAACTGTTACTACCTTAACCTTGGCTTAAGTTTGAAAACTTTTACCTTTAACCTTTTTCCTCGAATATTTCTATTTTATACAAGGTTTGACTCCAATAAAGTTTTCATTATCTTGGAAATTTATGATTTCAAAGTGTTAAACTTCTATTTTCATTTTAATCTTTGTTAGTATCTAAAATTTGACTTGTCTTTAAAAGTTTTTAAAACTCATTTGAAAATATTTCGGAATTGTTTCGAATAATGTTGTTTGGATGCTTCTAAAACATTCAAAAGTTACGTTGTATTTACGAATTCGATTTGTCCAAAGGTTTTAAGTAAAATTTGGACATTTACTTTTGGATTTCGACATTGGTTGAATACTAGGACTTGTCATTAAAGACGTCTAATGACCGGTTCGGTACTCACAAATGTATGGTTTTGAAATGATTTTTCAATCGTTGACTTGCTTTTATCTTGGACGATAGAATTCTTGTTCACGACGGGGATTCTTTCAGTCCATGAGATGAGACAAGAAAATTCTAATACTTCGATTATGAAAGCTGGTTTAAAAAAAAATTGTTTTGAGATGTTTTAAAAGAAAGTCTTCGAAATTTTAAGTAATGTTTTTTGTACTTTCTTTTTTTAGTGGAGGAAGTTGTAACACCCGTCATTTTTCTAATTTAATTTGTAATCGTATTTTATTTCCGATTACGATTTCACTTGTATGACTCGGAATTTATTCCCAAGTAATTCATTTTTTTCTTCTTCCTTTAAATTCTTGAGTTATTTTGTATCACGAATATTCTTTTGCTTTCGAGATTTATTGTTAATTGTAATTATTTCAGCTTCGTTTTATTTTTCATTTAATTAGTATTATAATTCTATTCCGAGTTAATTCATTGGATTTTGGAATTTACTACTTTTGAACTCCTTTATTCTTATCAATTTCTAATCTCATATATTTTATCTTTAGTAATGAGATTTAATTTTATTCCTTAATCAACGGTTTTGATTTAATAATTTAATTAATTCCATTTTAAGTCGACTTTCAGTCCAATTTCTTCTTGGACCGACCTTTTATTTACATGGCATTTTATAATAAACATTTTTAAAACCGGTGTTTGCTCCAATTAATATTTGGACCGTGTATTTGTTTTTTTTAAACAAGTTATTTATTAAACTTGTTTTATTCTTAAACTTTAAGGTTATTAATCTTATCTTACCTTTTATTGTTTTTCAAGTCTTAAATTTTAAGAAGATGATTGTGTTTAACCACCTTATTTTGACTGGTTATTAGTGAGCTTTTTAAGGGTTTAATTGTTACACCTTTTACTTTTTCAATCCCTCTTAAACTCCCTAATTAGTTTACATTCATTAGGTCATTTAATGTTCCTGATGTGACCCATATTTGCGCACATTTAGTCCCCTAATTGAACCTATTTTGCATACTATTATAACATTCCATAGCCATTTTATCCGTCAAATGCTTCCTATTTTGCTTTCCTATCGTCCTGTGCTTGTTTTGTAGGAAAGAAGACAATTAGGCGGAAATTCCCGTCTCTTGAGCTTATTTGAAAGGACATTGACGATCTTGGTTGAACGAGTGTGGAAGAAGAGGCAAGAACTAAAGACCAATATTGCAAGAATAAGAAGTATGCGAGAGGAAGCGTTCTGAACAGCAATCCGAGCGTCCAAAGCTTCTAGACGCTCGTCCAGTGCCCCAACAATCCGAGCGTCCCGACCTTCAGCCGCTCGTCCTACCTGCCCAGAATCCGAGCGTCCTGCCTTTGTGTACGAGGGGACCATGGCGTCTTCAGCAAGGATGCTCATCTCTCCAAAATACTTGCATTTCCCTACTTACAACTTAGAATTGTTAATTACTAATTTAGCCTTAGTTAAACTAATGGGGCACCACTATATATACCGCATTTGATGATAATCAAAGGGGGCTTCCACATGAGAAAATCCTTTTAGAATAGATTAGGAGTAGATTAGATTAGATTACTCTTTAATCTTTCCACAAATTACACATTAATCTTTTCTTAATTATTGTTCAAGTTTGTTACTTTTGGGTAATTGAAGATTATTGGGTTATTATTGGAGAATTGACAACTCTTCATCAATCAATCAAGTTCTTTTATTTTTTTCCTTGCTTTATTATTTGGATCATCTTAAGTTTGGTATAATTCCTTTACTCTTTATTGTTTATTTCCTTAAGCTCTTATCATGATTATACTTGTTGTAATGATTGACACCATTAATGACATGTTTTCCATGATAATGAGTGAGTAGTTTCCTTTAGCTAGGATTAATGGGTAATTAAGGGAAACAAACATGGGGATTAATCATGCTTAATTTAATATATCTTCATAATTAATTTGCTTGCTTGTTGTGATGTCAACCTATGCACATGTTATGTTTGATGAAATGCTAAGCCTATGAATCCTTACATTTATAACCATCTCTTATCTATTCAACTTGACTTATAAGATATAAACCAACTCGAGTCTTGTTAGACCATGCATAGAAGTGATTAGGAGGAAAGTAAGTCAACTTGTAGGTGTTGTACAATCTAATTGATTCGGCTCCGGGACCCAACTCTTCCTAAGAACCGTAAGATATAAACCAACTCGGTTCCTTTACAACTTTAATTGCTTGCAACTTTGTGAACATGTTTGTATGGTTAACTCCCATAATTCCCCTATGAACCCATGATATCCTAGTACTTTTAATCATTTTTTTACATCCTTCCTTTTATTGCTTGTATTACTTTATTACTTTCATTAGTTTAGAACACAACTACAAACCCCATCAATTGTGACACTAGCATAAATTGAGATAGATAGACTTAGAACCCAAAGCACACCGTCCCATGGATCGACCTCAACTTAACCACTAACAAGTTGTTTTGTTGAGAATATAAATGTGTTTGATTGGGAGACCCGACGACATCACCCATCAAAATGGCGCCGTTGCCGGGGACGGTGCTATGTGATTAAGTTCTTACTTATTTGTATATTTTCATTGTGCTTTCACCTTAAGGAACTTGTTCCTAAAGGATTGTTCTTACCATTTTTGTGTAGTTTCCATGCTTGTAGTTGTTTCTTTGGCCTAGCTATGATGGCTCAAGACTTGACATATGGAGTATGTGGTGGATCTTTTGAGTATGACTATGGGTATGGGGAGTTTGAGAAGCAAGTCAACACAAACTGATACGTGCCTAATGTATAGTCTTTTTAGCCTATTTCAGCACGTATTTCTATGCATTTCTATACTGTTTTTATGGTATTTTGCCCGAATTGGCTACTTTGGTGTATTTTGTCCTTTTTGTAGGAATGATCGCGAAAGTAGTGGAACCATACTCCTTTTTGTCCTTTTTGCATGCATTTAGAGGAGACGGGATTGTTCCAGAGTGAGACACTGCATTTGGAAGCGTCGTGGCACGCATTACGAGGCACTTAGACGCAGACGTGAGCTGAAATGAAGTCAAGTACTCGATCGAGCTCTTTTACAAGTCGATCGAGTGGTTTTCTTGCCCTCTGGTGGTCGATCGAGTGGTTTTCACTCGATCCTTAGCTTGCACAAAGACCCTCTACTCGATCGAGTGCCTTTCTGGTCGATCGAGTAGAAACTGCTGAAGAGTTGCTCGATCGAGTGGTTTTAATCCACTCGATCGAGTGGTTTTTATGGGTTTGGGCTTTAATTAGCCCGCGTGATGTTTTATTTCGCATAAACTTGTTTTGTTTGCTATTTAAGCACGCATTACTAGGTTAATTAGGATTATCTATCATATAATCAAACTCACTACTGTAACTTTAGTACGTTGCTTTGCTTTTCTCTACTGTTGCTTTTATTTCGGGATTATTTCACTCGGATTTCGTGTTCTTTACGCCGGATTCGCTTGGATTGTAATTCCTTTCTCTTCCTTATTAATAATAATCATTTGTTTGCTTTAATTTCTCATTTGTGTTCTTACTTCTCTTTGCCCTAATTTTCATTATTGCGATTTATTGTTTATTCATTATGTTTTCTGCTGGAAATTTGTCTGCTGTTAGTTTAATCACCGATATGAGTAGCTAAACTCCCTTCATGTTGGGATTAGGGAATCTGCGGTAGAAAGATGACGATTTAGTAGATTAATTAGACGAATTTATCACGAGACTCTGTCACTATAGCAATTTAACTGTAATTCCCGACCTAGTTGAGTGCACGCTTCTATGTCAACCTTTAATCTGGCTAAACTTAATCTTGGATCGAAAGATTGGACTAAATAGGCCTGCTATAAACAGTAGACTACCCTAATGAGGACGAAAGTTAAGTTAGTGGTATTTTAGGATGGAAAGTGGACCGAAAGGACCTTTTAACATCCCTCTCACATTAGTTCGTCTGAATCATTTACAGCTGAGTTATTGGACTACCGTAGTGAACCGAAATCCCGACATGTCCCTCTCTTCTTGATAGTTTAATCGTATTTTATTGCCTTTACTGCTCTTTATTTTATTTCTCTTCTTTTCAAACTTCGTAGTTTAAGAACCAATTTCAATAAACCCCCAATTGTTACCATAGGATTAGAAATAGACAGCTATAATTACATTACCTCCTGTGGATTCGATACTCATTTGCCCTCTGCTACATTTTAGTTGAGACCGTTAGGTTTTATCTTTGATAGGGTTGCGATAGCCATGTCAAATTTTGGCGCCGTTGCCGGGGAGGCAATCTATTTATTTATTTGTTTAATTTTATCTGTTTTTAGCCTCAGGGGGATTTTTTTCCCTTGAGGCCGTTCTAATCTTTTATTTAGTGCTGTTTTGATAGGCCTTACAGGTACTACCTAGACAGTTCTAGGTGAAAGACCGTCAAAGGGAAGGCTTGAGTACCTTTGACCCATCACCAATGTCCTATTATATAGAAGCAGTAGGTGATTTCTGCGGGAGATGTGGTCTTCTTTGGGCATAATGCAGTACTTTGTTTGGCAGAGAATGACGAAGTTTACGCGTTCAGGCAGCGTAGTCGAGTTAGTCAAGCAGCTGTAGTTGTGCCGCCACATCCATCCTATCAATGGCCACCGCAACAAGATCCTCCCGATATACAAGAAGAAGAATTTGCGGAGCTGAAATCTTTATTGGAGACACTTGCATCTCAAATGCAAGCTCAGCAAGATTATGATAGACAATTCTACTCGCGAGTTAATGAGCTCGAGTCTGTAGTTGCTCAGTTAGCAGCTGAGATGGAGATAGAAGAGATCGCGGAACTGACATATTCAATGGTAACGTTTTTTTCACAAATGCAAGAGAGCAATAAAAATATGGACGCTCGATTCCTTAAGCTCGAAACTGACATTGCTCAGTTAGTAGCTGAGATGCAAGAAGAAGAGGTATACCTTGCTGAGAGCGGTTTTTCCCCGAGGAAAACCGTATTACCCAATGCTGAGGATGACCTCTATGACTCGGATGACGAGTTTCTATCATATTTCAATGCCTCACGCGAAGATTTCAGCCCTGTACAGGAGGAATCACTCGATCGAGTGACTAATATTGGTCGATCAAGTGACTTGCCAGGAGAAAGTGCTCGATCGAGTGATATTTCCACTCGATCGAGTGGAAATCGGAGGAAACGCTCGATCGATCGACAATTCTACTCGATCGAGTAGTCGGCCATTGGGAGCTTTGATTCGTCATTTGGGTTTGATTTAGATGACGATTTTGACGATGATAACGGTTACGGTGAATCCCCCTTATTCAAAGCCGAGTTAGATGCACTCGAGGCTGCGATTTATGGGATGAAATCTACTGAGGAGGGTGACAAGGAGGCTGAGTCGGTAATTACTCCTAGCGCGGATGAGGTAATAAATTCTTTTATCTATGATGCCGTCATTAAGAGCGATCAACCTAAGGTAGTGAACGATAATTTAATTATTGTTTGTTTAAATAGTAAATTGCCTCGTTTGACTTATGCTTTGCATTCTAATGCTTTACCCCTTCCTAGTAGGTCGTACGATTTAACGATTTTTCACCGTCCTTATCATTATAAATTTTTTAATCTGAAATGGAGCCCCACTTTCTCGTCTATTGCTCCCGCGCTCCTATATTTTGTGGATTAATTTAGGAGCGCCCATAGGAAATTTGTTCGACTTAAACGGTTTTATATTTCAATTTCCTATTCTGCTATTCCACTATGGTGCTACTTATGCTTTTGTGTAGCACATGTGCAGATTTATGATTTAATGCTGCGCGCTTTGAGCTGTTTTGATTGTGACTAATTAGAGAAGCTTGAAGAAAGAAGGTCGAGCTGGGACCTTACTGAAGCTAGCGCTACCCGGGAGGCAACCCTGAGATTTATTTTATTTTTCTATTTCATTTTAGTTGTAATAAATGGTTTTTATACCATAGACTTTCTCAGTATGCTTGTTTAGTTAGTTTGCGAGCTGTTTTTAATTGCGTTTTGCAGGAACACGCTGAGGATCACTCGATCGAGTACTTTTTGTACTCGATCGAGCACTTTTGCTGATAAATCCTCTCGATCGAGCAGTTTTCCTACTCGATCGAGCACCTGCTAAGAGAGAACTACTCGATCGACCTAATTTCCTTTCGATCGAGCAGTTTTGGATGCCCATTCCATTCGATCGACCACTGTTCGACTGCTATCGAGTGTTTTTGACTTAGATTAGCTTACTGAGACGGTTTCCGGGCCTTTAGCAACCTCCCATGTTCATGGTCGGTTTGGGGAGGTCCTCTTATTCGCGCATTTTGTGAGTTTTTCCGTATTTACTCTTTCTCCTTCAGTTTGCATTTCCTTTCCATGTTTTGGTACAATGGGGGCATTGTACGGTTTGGTTTGGGGAGGTTATGCATCCATATCTGTGTCTGCATTTTTTTTTCATTGCATTTCAGTTATCACGTTTAATTTATGTTTGCATTGTTGTTTATTTTTGTTAAAAATTCAAAAATTCCATAAAAATTAAAAAATTGTTAAAATTCAAAATTTCACGTTTATTTGAGCATATAGGTTGAGTCGGAACGGTGGATTTCCATGATGAAATTGCACTGCAATTGTCTTTTTGCTTAAGCCTTGCAATAAACTATTATTCTTTTTAGCTTTGTCTTTTGCATATCTACGAGTTAATGTTTAATTTAGCTGAACGAATAGACTTGACCTGAAATTTTGGCAACCTACTTATAACTTCTAAGATTTAGAGCCTTATAAACTGGTGTCATTTATGACCAGTTTCATGTAGGATTGTGAGTAGTATACTCCTTGCATAGCATGTTCATTAATTTGCACGTATATGAAATTCAATTGCTTTTTGCCGTCATACATCCGGGTTAGTGGTTGGTGTCACATGCAGGGAGGTGCTTACAGTTTCCCTTTCTTTCATTTTTACCCATTTAACTCCACACTAGCCAAATTTGCCTATTGACCCTTAACTACATTCCAAATTTAGCCTGCCTTGTCAAGCTAGTTTAGATTGTTTTTGCGGTATATTGTCTATTGTATCAAGTTTGGCTTATATCTATTGTTTTGGAGTTGGTATTTATGAAGAAAAGGAGGAAAATAGAAAAAAAAAAAAGGAGTTGAAAAAACGTGAAAAAGAAAGAAAGAAGAAAAAAGAAAGTTGAAAAAAAAAAGTTGAAGAAGAAAAGAAGAAACCGAAAAAAATAGAAAAAGAAAGGAAAATTTTGAAAAAAGGATGTTGTTTGTTAGTCGGTTTCACTCCTATGCTTTATCTATATCTTTTGAGGAGTTAGTTCAGTTTCGTTTGGTGAGTTTTATGACAAATGAAGGGCATATGCTTAATTCATAATTGAGTTGGAAACGGATGTTGATATATGGTTTTGTTTAGGTACTAGCTTGGCCGCCTATACCTCCACATTTCCATAAAATGTTTTGCCTTTTCTTACCCATTGCCTCACTTTACCATATTTTTGTAAGCCCTTGGCTGTGACAGGACCTTGGTTGGTTGGAATGTATGTTTGGTAGTTAGAATTGTCTATCATATTAGTTGCATGCATGTTTATGTGGGTCGTAGTCTAGGTGAGCGACTATTCCTCTTTCTCTCTTTTACATATATATGTTCACCCTTTGCTTCATGAGAGAAGAGTGACCCGTGAGAGTCCATTATTAAAGGTCTTGCAAGATCGACGGTTCAGCTTTATTATAGACATCTTACAACTCGTTTGCATTTGACTGTTTTGCTATAGGTGTTAGTTTGCTGCATTATATTGGTTTAAGTGGGCATTTGTAGCTAGCTCTGAGTTATCTTTTCCGTTCCTTTAGTTGCATTTAGTTTACTCGAGGACGAGTAAAGGTTTGGTTTGGGGAGATTTGATACGTGCATTTTATATAGTCTTTTTAGCCTATTTTATGCACGTATTTCTATGCTTTCATCGTAGTTTATGCTACGAAATGCCCCGAATATGCTACTTTGGTTTGTTTTGTCTTATTTGCAGGAATGAACCAGGAAGTAGTGAAATCAAGCCTTTTACCGTCCGTTTAGCATGCATTTAGAGGAAGAGTGAATTTGGAGCGGGAATGAAGCTATTTTGAGATGCGCAAAGAAGAAAGATAGCTAGGCGAGCAAGGGAAGAACTTCAAATTGCTAGTGCCTAATTTGGAGAGCCATATCTCGGGTTATACAACAGATATTCAGGTGATTCCAATTGGAGATGAAAGTTTGTCCTTTTAGCTTTCCAATGCCACCGGAATCACCCTGTTTGACCAAGTAACGAAGAAATGGCAGTCGTTTGAAGTTCAGTGCGCAAAGCAGGAAACTGTCGCTGGAAAGTACTCGATCGAGTAGATTTATGGTCGATCGAGCCCTTTTTCTACTCGATCGAGTAGATTCAATTTGTAGTTGCTCGATCGAGTAGATTTTCTACTCGATCGAGTGGTTTAAGCTTTAGTTACTCGATCGAGTGGTTTTATTCCACTCGATCGAGTGGATTTCGCTATGGGCTTGGACTTTTTAGTTAATTTCCATCAATTAGGTTTAGCAAATCCTATTTTCTTATAAATAAGAAGCTTAGGACGTCATTTTCTCTCTCTCTTTTCCTCTCTTATCATCCCACATACACTGTTACGGTTACTTAGCTACTTTCTTCCGGATCTATTTTAGTAATTAATTCTTTCCCTTTCTTTCCCTCTTTAATTTATGCTTATGTTTATTGTTCTCTCTTTATTTCTTGTTTTCCCTTTAATCATGTCTAGTTAATTTCCGTAGTATGTTAGGATTAGGGAAGCCGTGGTAGCATGTTTTAATTGACTTGAATAGATTAGTCTTGCGATAAGAATTGTATTAGGCAATTTAATTGTTATCGGGCCGAATGAATGCATGCAGGAGACCAATAAATCTAGTTAACCCCGACCTGGATCGAAAGATTGGAAGGGAAGGCTTGCTTAGTTACAATAGGGTATTGTAGTGAGGGCGAAAGTTAAGCTATTTACGCTCTAGGGCGGTTTAAGGACCGAAAGGTGACGACCATAGCTCTTCTTATCAATAGTCTAATCGCCTCAGTATTCCCGATAGTATAGCTGCCACGGTGGACCGACTCCTAGCATATTTCCTTTCTCTTATTGTCAAATTCCTTTATCCCCTTTCTCTTGCCTTTAGCTTCAGTAGTTTAGTTAGTCCAAATCAATCAAACCCCCAGCATTGTGACATTAGACGGATAAAATAGACAAGTAGATAGTAAACCGCCTCCCTGTGGAGATCGACCCTACTTATCGCTGAATTCTGTTAGTAGTACTTAGGTATTTATTTTTGGTACGAAACGACAGTATCAAATTTTGGCGCCGTTGCCGGGGAAGCAATTGTTCAATTTATTAGTTGTTTCATTTTTAATCCTTCTCAGTTTAAGGAACACCCGTTCCTTAGACTATTCTTATATTCTGTTCGTAGTTTCTTCTTATGCGCAGGTCGCAGGGTGGTCCACTACTACCATTCGATCCAGAGATTGAGAGATCTTTGCGCGTAAAGAGGAGATTGTTTCAAGATCAACAGTTAGAGGAAGAATCTAGTTCTCATTCCAACTTTTACGAGAACGAACTGTTCGAGGATAATCCACCTTCTTCTCCAGTTTCACACTCATCAGTTGAAACCGTTATTTTTCCGGACTTTCCCGAAATGGCCGAAGAAGCGACCATTGCCAGTCATTCTGAACCCACAGCTGAGGATCTCTATAAGGGATTTGTACTACCAGGGGAGGCAAGAAAATTCGAACCGAAACCTGCTTATATCAGCTTGATCGAGAGAAATCAGTTCGGGGAGCTGAATCAAGATGCGGCTCAAAGATATGGAGACCTTTATTGATTATCGCTGCTCCATACCCCCCCTCCGGGCGTGACGGCGGATCGATAAAAGAAACCATGTTCATTTTCTCACTCCGCGATGCTGCAAGGGAGTGGTATAGGGATTTGGACCGAGCTGCTCACGGTATAACTGATTGGAATTCACTGGCTTTAGCATTCTATAAGAAGTACTTTTCTGCATCGAGGACTATTGCCATTAGAGCTCAGATAACGAGCTTCAAACAAGGGCCTGACGAGAACTTTCACGAGGCATGGGTTCGATTTAAGAAGCTAGTGCGTACCATACCGCACCATGGTTTCGAAAAATGGAGCTTGTGCAATCATTTCTATAATGGTCTGTATGACGATCGGAGGGCTATTTTGGATGTCATGACCAATGGCCGATTCTTGAAAACTTGGGAGCAACCAAGGGGTGGAAGATCATAGATGATTTGGCCATCCATAAGGCTGAATATGGGAACTCGAGAGGAAATCAAAGAAGAGTGCTTGAATCTTCTTCGTCGCCGCACTTGAAGCTCTTCTTGCAAGGTTTGACAAGTATGAGTTAGGAGCAGCCTCCAAGGGAGGAATGTACCAGGTTAATGCCATGACAGACGGTCCTTTCGTCTGTAGAAGATGTGGGGGAGAGGGACATGTCTCAGATCATTGTCCCAGTCCTTTTGAGCAATGCGCTGCCTTTCAACACTACAGGCAGAACAATAGTTACTACGAGCCGAATGTCCACCCCAATTTGAGGTGGAGTAGTCAGAATGTACTCAATCCCACTGCCCCTCCGTATCAGCCGTATATTCCTCCACACAAGAATCAACAGGGCTATCAGAAGCCTCCTTCTTTCAACCCTCCTAACCAAGGTGCGTCATCTTCTAGTGGGGTGAGTGAAATGAGTGAGCTTAAGTTCATGATGCAAGCCATATCGAAGCAATTGCAGCTGAATGATCAACAAAATCAACAGAAAGACGCGTCAATTAAGGCACTTGAGACTCAAGTTGCCCAACTTGCTGCAAATCAATCCTCGAGAAAGCAGGGTCATTTACCGACTCAAAATGAGAAGAATCCAAATGAGACGGTACATCTGATAGAATTGAGAAGCGGTCTTTCTTATGAGGGACCGGGAAGTACTGTAAATCGGACCCTAAAGAAGTCAGAATCGATGATGAACAGGTGTCTTTGTCGAGAAAAAGGGCTCACAACAAAGGAACTACTCGATCGACTGAAAACTGGCCATCGATCGAGTGGAAATGGTGAAGAAACAGCTCGATCGAGCGGTTTTCCTGCTCGATCGAGTGAACAGGAAAGTGCAGTTGGTCGATCGAGTGGAAATGTTACTCGATCGACTGACAATGATGAAGAAACAGCTCGATCGAGTGAGGAACTTGGTCGATCGAGTGGCATTGATGACGGAAAGCTTATTCGAGAGCCTGCTAGTACTCGTTTAAGCGAGAAATCACCGGAAAGACCTCGTTCGAGAGGTAAGAAGCGTCCAAAGGATACTGAACTTGCTCCGGAAGACACTTTGGAAGAGAGAAACAAGGGACTCGAGATACCAATCATGGTTCCCTTCCCGAGGCGGCTACAGAATACGAAAGTTAATCAATAGTTTGGCAAATTCGTCGAACTTTTGAAGAGCTTGGAAGTCTCCGTGCCGTTCACTGAATTGCTGACTAAGGTACCCTCTTATTTAAAGTTTATGAAAGAAATTTTAGCACGTAAGAGGACTATTAATGACAGTGAGACCGTAGCTTTGACTGAGGTGGGGTCAGCCTTATTTCAAAATAAGCTACCTCCTAAGCAATCAGACCCGGGTAGTTTTTCGATTCCGTGTCACATCGGTATGCAATTGATTGATAATGCGCTATGCGATTTAGGCGCTAGCGTAAGTGTCTTACCTTTGTCTCTGGCTAAGAGACTTGGTTTGACAAAACTGAGTTGCACCAACATGACCGTCCAGATGGCCGACCGTAGTCTATCACGGCCACTAGGTATAGTAGAAGACGTACCTGTTCAGATCGGGAAATTCTTCATTCCCGTTGATTTTGTTGTCTTAGACATCCCCGAAGATGCACACACCCCTATTATTTTAGGGAGACCATTTCTATCTATTGCCCGTGCAGTAATAGACGTCGGGGGGAAGACTTTGACCTTTCAGGTAGGGGATGAGGAGCTGATTTTTCATCAGTCCAAGTTCCGGAGAGCTCCCATGCAAGCCCAGCCTTGCAGTGCTCTTTCTTCTATTAGTCCTATTATTGACACTCCAGATGAAAATTTGGAGAATATTGCTGTTATTGCTAACCCTCCGCCTCATACTGAGAGCAAAAAGGAGGAAAGTTTGTCTGCATTTTCCTGCCGCAGATGGATGAAAGCAAAAAGGAGTTGTCAAAGGATGTTGTGCAACTGTCGTCAATCAAACTGGAAGCAAGGATGCCAAAGAAGATGACAGAGGAGCAAGGACGAGTAAAGTTCGAACCTACGTGGATTGGAACTACATTCCTCCTACTATTGCAAATAGTAATTCAAGCTCATGGAAGATGAAGAGGACAGTCAGCGTTGCTGAGGTGACGTCCTCCAGTCAGAAGCCCACGAAGGGGCTACTGAAATTTGATGAGAATTAAACGGGGAAATGCCCCGTGTAACACTTTGTAATAGATAATTTATTTGAATTTCTTTTAATTTGCTTTATTGCGTTTTAATTAGGACAATTAGTTTTAGACAATTTTTAGCATAGACGTAACACTATAGACTGTGTTTTTGCGTATTTGGTATTTTGGGAAACTTTTGGATGTGTTTTTATGCACGTTTGGGGAAGCTTCACGCAATTCAAGGAAGAAAAGACGAAAATTCAAGAGTCTACAAGAGGAAATCCTCGATCGAGTACTTTTTGTACTCGATCGAGTGAAATTATGGTCGATCGAGTAGTTCATGTACTCGATCGAGAAAAGCCAAAGGAGCAACTGGTCGATCGAGTGAGTGTTTATCGATCGAGCAATAGGGACATCAAAAATCCTCGATCGAGTGATTTAAAGTCACTCGATGAAGTGAAATGAACCGGACACGGGAGTTTTTCTAACTTAAACTCCTTAATTCCTTTTCTAATTCATTCTTCCCAATTTTCGACTAACACCCCCCTTATGTGCGATAGATTCCTTCCCCAAATCCCTAAATTTCTTTCCCAATCACCAAATCCGCCACCTACAATCCCTTCCTTGTTAATTAATCTTCAAAAGCCCCTTGATTCCCCCTCTAATTGTGCTCGTTTTCTCGGTGTTTAAAGGGTTTTAGGGTTTGCGGTTTTAAGCTCGTTAAATCGCCATTATTGCTTGTTTATTTGAAGTTTAATTGCAAATTGTAGGTCGTCTATCATCAAGTAAGTGTTTCTTCATTCCTCTTGCATTTTAATTTTAATTATTTCGAATTTTATGTGGTAGAAGTAATTTAGGGTTTCGAAAATCCATGTTCAGTCGAATTTTTCGACTTAATTGCTTTTATATGCCCTTAATTAGTTGCTTGATGATCTTATCCCAATTCCTTGCTGTTGTTGCTTGCTTAATTCGAAATTTGCGCGAGATTTCTGCGATTAGGGCTCCTAAGTCGAATTTTTCGACTGTCAGACGGTCTTTATGCTGCCTTGTTTTGTTTA
This sequence comes from Silene latifolia, assembly GCF_048544455.1. Classification (NCBI taxonomy): domain Eukaryota; kingdom Viridiplantae; phylum Streptophyta; class Magnoliopsida; order Caryophyllales; family Caryophyllaceae; genus Silene; species Silene latifolia. Next base: position 353,017,936 of record NC_133538.1, read on the forward strand.
ACCTCAGTTCTCTCTTACTTGCTGCTGTTGTTAACTGCTTTTTCCGTCCCCTATCGCCATTACTTGCTGTGAATTGCTGGGAAATCTTGTACTATGAGTCAGAATTTTCGACTGCTAGGAGTCTTACATGCTTCCATATGTAGTTTTCATGCTGTTTTAGCCTCCATTAGCAGTCATTACGTTGTCACATTATCACCACTCATATGCTGCCATTTCGAATTTGTTGAGGATTGTTGGGAATGCTATGTTATAGAGTCGATTTTTTTCGACTTTTAGGGACTTACATGCTGTCACATGCTGGTTAACGCGTTGTTTTAGCCACGGTTAGTGGCCATTCTTTCTTATCATGTCCCTTGCTTTGATTACAGGATGGAGTCTAGTACTTTACCTTTCGCGCATTACCACCTCCAGTCCGTCTTTGAGCGAGTCGTGGCCCTCGCTTTGTTGCCACTAGCTCCACTTTAGTCACCACTGCAGCCCCAGTCTTCCTTGTTTCACTGCAGGGGACGGTTTACGCTCCGGCCCGGCTCGGTGGGAGCTCGATTCAGCTACTCCGGCCACCACTTCGCCACCACTTATACACCGTGGCACACTCACCAGCAGCCTTAGCGCCTTCGTAGTCGCTTTAGTTCCTTACACAGTCGAGAGCGGGCCGCGCTGCGTTCCGCAGACGGAGGCGGGGTCGTCGACTAGTCAAGGCTACACCGGCCCGATTACATTTCCACCTCCACCACGCCTAGCCCTTCCACCTCTCGCCCCTTCGCTTCTCGCTTCTACTTCACCTGCCGACCCGCCTACTACTGAGACAGTTATTGTGCGAGAGGACACTTCCCTGGACTCTCACCCGGACTACCCGCAGGTATTATTCGTCAATGCTTTACATCGCGATAAATTTTATAACCTCTTTGAAGTGTGAACATATGCCTTCCGATTTTTAGACAAATCGGCATTAGAGAAACTTGGCCTTTACGAGTTAGTGTGTGATTTATTACGGGTCACGGGGATGCCTGGCCTCATTACTATAAGGGGCCACACCTTCTTAGAGCTGAGTCTCGAGTTTCTCAGCTCTTTTACCTTCTCCTCAGGGGCATACGCTATCGACCCCGATCTTTCGTGGTCTCTTTCCGATTATTTAAGGACCTTTCGATGCCCCTGGCTGAGTTTGGTAGGTTGCTAGACCTTACCTCCTCGGGTGTGACGTCAGACTCGAGGAAGGTTTACAAGTAGGTCTAGCGGTGCTTGGCCCAGACCCGCTTTCAGGAGCGAAAGCTCCACCAGGTCAACCACCCCCCCGTCCGTTGTTTTCTCAGACTCATGGGGAGCTCTATTTTCGGCCGAAAGGAGCCGAATAACATCACGAACCGCGAGCTCTCCATCCCGGGCGGTTACACGAATGTCGATCGTGAGGGTCCTTTTACCTTCAACATTGCCTACCTCACCGCCAGTACCTCCACGACTGGGGAAGAAGGAGACGGAACCATTGCTCGCGGTGGCATAGCCACCATTCTTGCCCATCGCCTTTTCTCCCCTTGGCCTCGTGACTTGCAGTACCTCGCGGGAGAGAGGTCACTGAGTCTGCTTGCCATGCTTGCTCAGCATTGGCTTACCCCAGACTACCAGACTTGGAAGATTGACGGCTCCTTGTCTCCGTTGACTTACCTTGCGCAGTCTCCCCGTCCCGAGTCCTTACCCTCGTGCCAAAGGGCCACCGTCACCGCCCGCCTTTCCCCTTACTTCACCTTCCGCCTCGTCCATCTCCCGATGAGCCCGCCGCTAAAAAGCGGCGCGTTGAGACTGGAGAGGGGTCTACACCTGCAGGGAGTACCCAGCCTTCTACGGCTACTCCCGATCCGACCCCTACTCCCACTACTACTCCTACTCCGCCCACCTCCCACCGACTGACCCGGACCCGGACTCGGTGATCGAGCTTCTGTCTTCCGGCTACTTTTAGACCACCTCCTCCCTTTGTAGCGCCCACGGTCCAGGACCAAGGGGGCGCAGTTTACGGTCTGTTGATTGAGCTTGCAGAGCGCCAGGCTCGTATGGAGAGGGACTTAGCTTTGACACTACACCCTCTGTACGAGTACCACTTGCGGAGACACAGACCGATCCCCGAGGGTTGGCCACACCCTTCCTTCTTCCGATTCCCAGCTGAGGGGTACCCGGTGTCAGAGGACGAGGAGGAGAGCGAGGACCCAGAGGTGGCGGTGGAGAGAGCTCGCGCTGAGGAGCGGTAGAGGAGAGAGGAGGCGAGAGACCCGTTGTACCGGGGGGAGGGAGATGGAGATGGCGACGACGACGAGTAGCTACTGGTCTACTCACTTCCCGCCTCGTTTGGTTTGGGAAGTTCGTGTTTTGTATGTTTTCTTACTCTTTTATTTTGTCTCCTTTATTTATTGCTTTCACTTTATTTATAGGTTGTGTATTCCCGATCCCCCATTTTTCTGCTGGTGTATGCTGGAGGACAACGAGGGCGTTGTCCGTTTTGGTTTGGGGAGGGTATTGCATCCTTTTGAGTCTGCATTTGCATTTGTTTCACATTCACGTTTAATTTTTCAGCTTGCATTGTTGTTTATTTTCAAAAAAAAATCAAAAAAATCCAAAAAATTAGAAAATTTCAAAAATTCAAAAACATTTCACGTTTATTTTTCCATATAGGTTGAGTCGGAACGGTAGATTTCCGTGATGAAATTGCATTATAACTTGTCAATTTACTTGAGCCTTGCACTTTTATTGATAGTTTTTAGCCTTGTCATACGCATAATCTACGAATTTCTGTTCAAATATAAGCTGACTGTTTAGACTTGACCTATAAACTGGCAAACTACTTAAAAATTCTGAGTTTTTAGAGCCATAACAATCGGTGCCATTTATGACCAGTTTATTAGGAATTTTGAGAGTAGTACTCCTTGCATAGCATGTTCATCTCTTTTGCACATTTATGACATTCAATTTCTCGTCAAATGCACATATTCGGGTTTGTGGTTGGTGTCACATGCAGGGAGGGTCTTGCAAATTCCCCTTTCTTTATATCTTTCACCCATTTAGCTCCACATTAGCCAAAACTTGCCTTTTTGACCCATTAGCTACATTCCAAACTAAGCCTGCCTAGTCAAGCTAGTTAGTATGTTCTTTTGTGATATGTTTTCCATTGCAGTTTGGTCCGTAATTCTTGTTGGAGTTGGTGTTTGTACTAAGGAAGGAGGAAAGAAGAAAAAAAAAAGTATTGACAAGAAAAAAAAAAGAGAGAGAAAGAAAACGTGAACAAAAAAAAATGATGAAAAACAGAAAAAAAAAAAAGAGCTGGAGCGGAAAAAAAAAATAAGAAAAAAAGAAAGAAAAAAAATTGTGAAAAAAGTTGTGCCCTCTTGTCAGAGTTGAGAAGATGTTTGAAGACGTACAATCGAAAAGGATTGTTTGTTTCAGTTAGTTGTTTCAGACGGTGTTTTTAAAAGGGAAGTTTGTGACCGTCTGACTCCTCCGTTCTATCCCATATTTTTTGAGGAGATTGTGCTTTGAGTCTAGTGAGTTTTGTGCCAAGTGAAGGGCATTTGCACTTAGTTTTTCAGTCAGTTGAGATCCGGATGGTTTCATTATGGTCTTGTTAGGAACTAGCTTGACGCTTTTACCTCCACTTTTCCATAACTTGTTTTGCCTTTTCTCACCTGAACCTCACTATTCCCATATTATTTGCAAACCCTACTGTGATTTTGACGGACATTATCGGTTGGAATTTTTGCATTAGTACTTGAATTGTCTTTCATTTTTGTTGCATGCATGTTATGTAGGTCGCAGTTAGGTGAGTGACTGCCTTTTCTTCTCTCTTTTACATACAACATTTGCCCTTTGCTTCATGAGAGAAGAGTGACCACGAGAGAGTCCAGTTTTATTGGTCTTGCAAGGTCGATAGGTCAGCTTTATTTCTGAACGGCTTATAATTCGTTTATGATCGATCGCTTGGCTTTAATTGTTGATTTTTGTTGCATTAAATTGGTTCAAGTAGACAAGTTAAGCTAGTTCTGAGTTATCATTTCCGTTCCATTAGTTTAGTTTTGAGTTTACTCGAGGGCGAGTAAAGGTTTGGTTTGGGGAGATTTGATACGTGCCTAATGTATAGTCTTTTTAGCCTATTTCAGCACGTATTTCTATGCATTTCTATACTGTTTTTATGGTATTTTGCCCCGAATTGGCTACTTTGGTGTATTTTGTCCTTTTTGTAGGAATGATCGCGAAAGTAGTGGAACCATACTCCTTTTTGTCCTTTTTGCATGCATTTAGAGGAGACGGGATTGTTCCAGAGTGAGACACTGCATTTGGAAGTGTCGTGGCACGCATTACGAGGCACTTAGACGCAGACGTGAGCTGAAATGAAGTCAAGTACTCGATCGAGCTCTTTTACAAGTCGATCGAGTGGTTTTCTTGCCCTCTGGTGGTCGATCGAGTGGTTTTCACTCGATCCTTAGCTTGCACAAAGACCCTCTACTCGATCGAGTGCCTTTCTGGTCGATCGAGTAGAAACTGCTGAAGAGTTGCTCGATCGAGTGGTTTTAATCCACTCGATCGAGTGGTTTTTATGGGTTTGGGCTTTAATTAGCCCGCGTGATGTTTTATTTCGCATAAACTTGTTTTGTTTGCTATTTAAGCACGCATTACTAGGTTAATTAGGATTATCTATCATATAATCAAACTCACTACTGTAACTTTAGTACGTTGCTTTGCTTTTCTCTACTGTTGCTTTTATTTCGGGATTATTTCACTCGGATTTCGTGTTCTTTACGCCGGATTCACTTGGATTGTAATTCCTTTCTCTTCCTTATTAATAATAATCATTTGTTTGCTTTAATTTCTCATTTGTGTTCTTACTTCTCTTTGCCCTAATTTTCATTGTTGCGATTTATTGTTTATTCATTATGTTTTCTGCTGGAAATTTGTCTGCTGTTAGTTTAATCACCGATATGAGTAGCTAAACTCCCTTCATGTTGGGATTAGGGAATCTGCGGTAGAAAGATGACGATTTAGTAGATGAATTAGACGAATTAATCACGAGACTCTGTCACTATAGCAATTTAACTGTAATTCCCGACCTAGTTGAGTGCACGCTTCTATGTCAACCTTTAATCTGGCTAAAATTAATCCTGGATCGAAAGATTGGACTAAATAGGCCTGCTATAAACAGTAGACTACCCAAATGAGGACGAAAGTTAAGTTAGTGGTATTTTAGGATAGAAAGTGGACCGAAAGGACCTTTTAACATCCGTCTCACATTAGTTCGTCGAATCATTTTGGTGATTGAGTTATTGGACTACCGTAGTGAACCGAAATCCCGACATGTCCCTCTCTTCTTGATAGTTTAATCGTATTTTATTGCCTTTACTGCTCTTTATTTTATTTCTCTTCTTTTCAAACTTCGTAGTTTAAGAACCAATTTCAATAAACCCCCAATTGTTACCATAGGATTAGAAATAGACAGCTATAATTACATTACCTCCCTGTGGATTCGATACTCGACTGCCTCTGCTACATTTTAGTTGAGACCGTTAGGTTTTATCTTTGATAGGGTTGCGATAGCCGTGTCACAAACCTACCTTACTATTCATACAATGAAAATCCTAACTACTACCCCAAATTTTCCCACCAAAATCACCACATCCATTATCCACAACAACCACCTACCCAAAACTCACTTTACAATCAATTTCAATTGCCACAATACAACCACTTTCACACCTACCCACAACAAGAAGATGAACCCATTCAAAATATGATTCTCCAAATGATGGGAGATCAACAAAACTTCTTCAAACAAATGCTAGAGGAAAGCTAAAAGAGGGATAATGTTCTTCAAGACATTGTTACCCAAGGAGAGGAGTTGGAGATTCAAATTGCCCAAATAAAGGCAACCCAAACAATCACTCCCCACCATTCCCTTGGACATTGATCGTCAGTGCGAGTTTGAAGGATATACCTTTTATGAGAATTGGGAAGAGCCAATCTCTCTAAGATCTTCTGAGTATCAAAGTGTGGTATTTGATGAGGAAGATATGAGGTTGAGTAAGCCAAGTACTCTTAGCCTTTGTGAGTATGAGGGTGTGTCTTTTGATGTGAACTTTGAGATGTTAGAGAAAGAGTTGAATGAAGCGCCCATGTATGATTCTTATGGAGATAGCTATGATAATAAAATCATGATTTGCAAGAACTCATGAGGTAAGGAAGCGGAAGTGTATGAGGTTGATCTCCTTGAGGAGCCTATCCTTGAGAAATTTGAGATATCTTATCATGAAGAAGAATGTTCCTTCCTTATCTCCCATGAAGACTACTTTACACCCACTATAAAACCTATGATTGTTGACGACGATATGTTGGATCTCCTCCAAAAGGTCAAGACATCATACAAGGGGTACTTGGTGGAAAAGCTCAAAAAGAAACTTGCACATGAAGCTACTTGTGGAGATTCGGCACCCGTAATGTCAACTTCTAAAGAACTCGATCATGAAGGTCATAAGAATTCTCCTTCTACTATTGAAGGATTGATAAATTCAAATGCTATCGTCATCACCAAAGTTGAAGAAAAAGGTAGTAAGCGAAAGTCTCCGGACAACCATGAACCATACTTCCTACCGTACGTTAACAAGAATCATGGGCTAATTGATGCGTGTATTTTATATAAGGTTTTTACCTTATTTTTACATGCATTTCTGTACTATTTACGTGCCATCTAGCTACAAATACCCCCGAATAGTCTACTTTGGTTCGTTTTGTGTAAATTGCAGGAATAAACCAAAGAGGAGATAAATCGAGCCTAAACTCGTCCCATTTGCATGCATTTATGGAGAACAAGGAGCCGAAGCTTGGAATCTATCACTTTGAAGACGCGTGAGCTGGTTTCGAAAGGTGTCATACCGTCTAACGTGCCAAAATAGCTCGATCGACTACTTTTCTAGTCGATCGAATGCTTTATATACTGAAGGTTACTCGATCGAGCAGTCCCAGTATCCAATCGAGTAGGCAATACAAGGAGTTATTCGATCGAGTGGTTTATTTTCACTCGATCAAACGGTTTGTCGCTTAGTTGCTCGATCGAGTGATTTATTTCCACTCGATCGAGTGGTTTGGCCTGTAATAGATTTTTTCCGCCTAATTTAGTATGGGCTTTTGTAATTAGGCTATGGATTAGGTTTAAGGGGAAGATTTTCGTATGCTACTAAATACAGTAGACTGCGTAACTCTTCCTCATTCATTCATTATTCACTTCTACTTTATCTTTTTTCTACTTCTTCTTCATTTTACGCTTCTTCTACTCCTTTCTACTCGGATTCGTATTTGTAATTGGTATTATTTCTCCTTTTTATTCCTTAATCGCAATTATTATTTTGTTTCTACATTTCTCCCATTGCTTTATTACTGTTTACTCGATTCTCCATTTCTGTTATTATTATGTTTAATTCCTATTATCTATATGTTATTGTTGTTGATTCGATAGTAAAGTGTAGCAAATTTTCCTTTGCTAAGACTAGGGAATCCATGATTATGAAAGAATAGTAATTGCCATATTAGGTCTTGTGCTTGTTTGGTCTCTGTTGTTAATCGCTGCATTTAACTGTTTCTGTCTAATTGAGTCGACGTAATTAGTCATTTTATCTTAGTAAACCTTGACCTAGACCGGAAGGTTGGAAAGGGCGAGACTCGTAGCGAATATTAGGGCACTGTAGTGAGGGCGGAAGCTATGCTATTTGTGCTTTAGGGCGAATTGAGACCGGAAGGAGATATTCACTGCTCCTCTGACCATACTTGCATTGACCTGAGACCTAGATTGCTTGACTGAATGATCATGGTGAACCGACTGTCTTAGCTGCTTTCCCTTTATCTGCTTAATCCTTTTTCTATGCCTTTTTCTCTTTCTCATTCTCATTAGTTTAGAACAACAAACCAATTAAAAATTCCCATTTTGGTTACCGGGACGAACTTAGACAAAGCCGACAATTTCCCATCTCCCTGTGGAGATCGACCCGACTTCCCCAGCTATATTAGTTAGAGCCAGTTGGTTATTTTTGATAGGTATACGACAGCCCTGTCAAATTTTGGCGCTGTTGCCAGGGAGGTGGTGCAATTTTGTTGCTTTATTTAAGTTTGTCTCTCGTATCAAGGAATTTATTCCTTGAGACTGATCTCATTTTTGCAAAGTTTTTGATTAGTTTTGCAGGTTATCTGTTCTATAAGAGAACATCGTCACACCTGCTCTTCTTTGTAAACTCTATCTGCCAGAATGCCGAATATAGCCAGCCATTCAGAGCCTAATGTGGATTCCCTTCCAAAAGGTTTATTACTACCCACTACTGAGTCGGGATCTTTTGGAATCCACCCATCCTACATACAGCTGGTCGAGAGAAATTTCTTCAGGGGGTACCTGAAGAAGATCCGTGCAGGCATATAGAGCTATTTACGGAGTATTACTCTACCATTCCTCTTGCTGCTGGGGTGACACAAGATAAAGTGAAGGGAGTTCTTTTTCCTTTTTCTTTAGCTGATGATGCCCGGGAATGGTTGAGGGATTTAGATAGGGAAGCAGCTAGTGTAACCGACTGGAGTTCTCTTGCTTTGGCCTTTTACAGGCGATATTTCCCACCACAGCGCACCAATGCCTTGAGAGCTCAGATTACTTCTTTTGAGCAATTGTCTACCGAAGACTTGGATGGGGCTTGGACTAGGTTCAAGAAGCTCGTCCGTTCTGTGCCTCACCATGGTTTCAAGCGTTGGTTCCTTTGCACCCAATTTTACAACGGGTTATATCGGAACCAGAGAGCTATTCTTGATAGTGTAGCCAAGGGGAGATTCACTAAAAATGTGGAGGATGATCAAGGGTGGCGTCTTATTGAAGAGATGGATATCCATGTTGCAGAATATGGAAATTCCCGAGGGAGTGGGCAAGTTAATGAGTTGGCTGCAGCTGTAGTGGAAAGACCTAGCAAAAGTCTAGGTAATGTGGAGATTACGGAGGCTATGGGTGAGAGTGCACAAGTTTGTTCAATTACTGAGCATGTGGAGATATGTGGTAGATGTGGCATGGAGGGGCATGGCCCTATTGATTGTCTGGCGAGCATAGAGCGCGTCCTTGCTTATCAGAAATACAAGCAAGGAGTTCCTTTTTCTCAATTATATGAAGAAATGAAAAATGTTTCTACTCCTTCTACGCCGGCACCGCAGCCGGTCTCTCCTTCTACAAACGAGGAAATTGCCGAACTGAAATCCTTGATGTTGAACTTAATACAACAGTTTGGGGAGAACTGTAGCAAGAATGAAACTGTTATCGTGGAGTTAAGGGAACAAGTCGCGTAATTGACATTCGCGAAAGACCAATCTAACCATCCACCTACATGCGATCCAGTTAATGCAATGAATCTCCAAAGTAGCCCTGCTCATGAGAGGCCAAAAATACCAGAAGACAGGGTTGTGACCGCTGATGATACCCCGGAGGATGATTTGGATGAATTTCTAGACGATATCATTGCTGCGTGTTATCCAGACACTCGATCGAGTGAAATGTCTACTCGATCGAGTGAAATAATCCATCCAGACACTCGATCGAGTGATAATTGTGGTCGATCGAGTAGTGCACAATTCATAGATGCTCAATCGAGTGATATTCTTACTCGATCGAGTAAAAATGAGGAAGAAATCACTCGATCGAGTGAACAAAGTGGTCGATCGAGTAAATGACAAGATGAAACCACTCGATCGAGTGAGTAAAGTACTCGATCGAGTGCCAGAACCAGCGGGGACCCTATTTTGAAATCTAATTCCGCTACCGTGTCATCTTCCCCTACTGTGGAGACGTCACGCACTGATAAAGGTAAAGAAAAAGTTGTGGGTCCACTCATTGCTACAAGAGTACCCTTTCCAAGTCGTCTGAAGGACGCGAAGGTTGAGCGACAGTACGGTAAGTTCGTGGACGTTGTGAAGCACCTCCAGGTACTTGTCCCTTTTACCGAACTTGTTACCCAGGTACCTACTTACGCCAAATTTATGAAAGATATTGTGATGCGTAAGAGAGAGCTAAGTGAATTTAAGACCGTTTCATTTATGGAAGAGTCTAGTAATTTACTTTTAAATAAGGCTCCACCTAAAATGAAAGACCCGGGTAGCTTTTCTATTACCTGTGTTATAGAAAATGTAGTTATTGATAAGGCTCTTTGTGATTTAGGAGCCAGCGTCAGTGTCATGCCCCTATCTGTCTGCAAGAAATTGAATATGGGTCATCTTAAGTTGACTAATATTACCCCTGCAGATGGTCGATAGATCTGTTAGAGACCCTTGGGTGTCTTAGAGGACGTGCCTGTGAAAATAGGCAAGTTCTTTATACCAGTAGACTTCATTGTTTTAGACATAGCTGAGGACACCCGGACCCCGATTATATAAGGAAGACCGTTCCTTTGTACAGCTGGGGCCATTATTGATGTCAAACAAGGGCGTTTGACTCTTGCAGTAGGGGATGACGCGATCACCTTCAGTCTGCCTAGCACCTTAGCTCGGCCAATGATAGAGGACACATGTTATTCTGTTGATATTATTGACGAGTCTGATTATGAATTCTAGTCGGGTTCTTTTATGAAGGACCCACTAGAAGCTCTTATGCTTTTGGATGAGTATGCAGATAACCCAGATGACGATGATGTTGTGTTGGATTTGCTTATAGATGATTCAGATGAGCGCGAACTCACCGACGCTGAGGGAGAGCAAGTGGAACAGATGATCAGTACTCTTTGCTCCATTGAGGTAAAGGTGCTGGAGCGTAAGCCTCTTCCCTCTCATCTAAAATATGCTTTTTTAGATGATAATGAGCGATATCCAGTCATCGTTAGTGCTAAGCTTGATAATGATCAGCTGACTTCTTTGTTAGCTGTGCTTAAGAAAAACAGGAAAGCTTTGGGTTATTCTTTGAATGATATCAAGGGGATTAGTACCGATATTTGTATGCACAGGATAGAGCTGAAGGAAGACCACAGACCTTGCAGACAGGGCCAGCGCCGACTGAACCAGAAGATGCAAGATGTTGTGATGGCTGAGGTAATGAAGCTGCTCGACACAGGTATTATCTATTCTGTTGGTCATTATAAATGGGTGAGTCCAATGCAGGTGGTCCCAAAGAAAGGAGGGACTACCGTGGTTAGGAATGACAAGAATGATTTAATACCCACTCGAGTAGTGACTGGTTTAGTTTCTCAGAAGTTTTTCTGCTATTTAGACGGGTACTCAGTGTTCTTTCAGATCCCTATTCACCCAGACGATCAAGCTAAGACTACATTTACTTGTCCCCAGGGCGTGTTTTCTTATCGCAGGATGCCTTTTGATTTATGTAATGCCCCTGCCACCTTCCAAAGGTGCATGATGGGGATATTTTCAGAGTATATTGAGTCTATTATGGAAGTTTTCATGGACGATTTCAGTGTTTATGAAAGTGGTTTTTCTAATTGTCTGTCTAACCTTGATAAAGTGTTGCAGCGCTGCATTGAGGTTAATCTCGTGCTTAACTGGGAGAAGTGCCATTTCATGGTCAACGTGGGAGTTGTCTTTGGGCACTTAGTTTCTGATAGGGGAATTGAAGTTGATAAAGCAAAGGTAGAAGTGATTCAGCAATTACCACCTCCTGTTAATGTTAAGGGGGTGAGGAGTTTCATTGGCCACGTCGGCTTCTATCGCCAGTTTATCAAGGATTTCTCAAAAATTGCTAAACCACTTACACAGCTTCTACTTAAGGATGCCCCTTTTGTGTTTACTGATGAGTGTCTTTCTGCTTTTAACAGGTTAAAGCAGGCTTTAGTCTCTGCGCCGATCATACAGCCTCCCGACTGGGACTTGCCGTTTGAGATAATGTGTGATGCCAGTGACTATGCACTAGGAGCGGTGCTAGGCACACGGAAAGACAAAGCTTTAAATGCAATCCACTATGCGAGCCGAACTCTGTATGAGGCTCAAGTGAAGTACACAACCACTGAAAAAGAGCTGCTAGCTGTAGTTTATGCCTTAGAGAAATTTCGTTCTTATTTGATTGGGTCAGAAGTTACTGTTTTTACTGACCATGCAGCTTTGAGGCATCTCCTTGCTAAGAAGGAGACTAAACTATGGCTATTGAGATGGATACTCCTTCTCCAGGAGTTTGATTTCAGATTAAAGATAAGAAAGGAGCTGAGAACGTTGTAGCTGATCATCTGTCGCGACTGTCGCGACAAGAAGGGGAAGATTCTTTACCTATTGATGAGTCTTTTCCTGATGATTCTTTATTTGATGTATTATCATCTATTGTTAACCAAGATCCTCGGTATTCAGATATAGCTAACTACGTTGTCAGTGGCAAAGCTGCCGCCTGACCTTTCTCATCAGCAGAGGAAGCGTTTCTGTATAACGCTAAGCAGTAATTTTGGGATGATCCTTATTTGTTTAAGGAGCGTGCAGACGGTCTCTATAGATGGTGTATTCCGCAGTAGGAGACCAAAGTAGTCCTGGAAGGCTGTCACTCCTCTTACTATGGTGGTCACCACGGTCCATCGCGCACCGTGGCTAAGGTACTTCAGTCTGGTTTTTACTGGCCTTCTTTGTTTGCTGATGCTAAGTCTTTTGTTTCAGCTTGTGATGCCTGCCAACGATTAGGGAACATTTCAAAGAGACATGAGATGCCACAAAATGGTATCTTAGAGGTTGAGGTTTTTGATGTCTGGGGCATTGATTTCCAAGGACCGTTCCCGTCTAGTAAAGGTAACAGGTACATTTTAGTAGTCATGAGATTATGTGTCAAAGTGGGTTAAGGCAATTGCCTCACCTCATTGTGATGCCAAGACCGTGATAAAAAATGTTTAAAAAGGTCATATTTCCCCGATTTAGTGTCCCTAGGTTCGTCATTAGTGATGGGGGAATGCACTTTAAGGAAAAGAAACTAACTTCCATTCTGTCTAAAGTTGGTGCTCAACACCGGCGTGGTTTGGGGTATCATCCCCAAACTAGTGGTCAGGTTGTGGTCTTTAATCGCGAGCTGAAAGAGATCTTGTCTAAGGTAGTTTATAAATCACGGAAGGATTGGAGTCTTAAATTAGAAGACACATTATGGGCCTACAGAACTGCCTTTAAGACACCAATTGGTGCATCACCTTATAGGTTAGTTTATGGGAAATCATGTCATTTACCTGTTGAGTTGGAATGTAAGGCTTGGTGGGCAATTCATGAGCTTAACTTTGATCCTGAGTTATGTGGTCAGAATCGTCTTTTGCAGCTAGATGAGTTGGAAGAATTTAGGCTTAATGCCTATGATAGCTTGCGCATTTATAAGGAAAAGACGAAGAGATGGCATGACAAAAGAATTTTACCTCGGGAATTTCATGTTCGGCAGAAAGTGCTGCTGTTTAATGTCCGACTGCAATTATTTCCTGGCAAGCTGAAGTCCAGGTGGAGTGGTCCTTATACGGTGACAGCTGTTACTAAATTTGGATCCGTTGAGCTAGAAAGCCCCGAGGGAAATCAGTTCAAGGTGAACGGGCAGTATGTGAAGCATTATCACGAGGCAAATGAAGCAGACAATTGTGTTGAAGTCCTGTACTTCGACGAGCTTGACGCGCCAGTTAATTGATGCCAGAAAGGTCGTGCGGGACCTCTAAAACCTGCGCTCTCCGGGAGGCAACCCGGACTGTTTTGCTGTATTTTTGTTGAACTTTTTCCTTCACTTTTAGCTTTTTGTTGAACTTTAAACGATGTTTTATGCACCCTTTGTATTTTCCTTGCTCTTTATGTGTGTTTTACAGGTGTATTCACTCGATCGAGTGATTATTTCGTGAAAGTGAAAAAAAAAAGAGAAGAAAAAAAATGAAAAGAAAAAGATTGGAAATACGAAAAAGAAAAAGAAAAAAATCATGTGCGAAAAAATGGAAAATTGTAAGGATGATTTTCACTCCCATGCCTTATTTATATTTTATGGGCAGTTGACAAGTTTATGGCGTATTGTAAGTTGAGTGCATTGAATTTGCACCGTTTTGTTTTGTTGTATTGAGTATGAAGTTGGGATGCAGTTCAATATTTGGATTCGTTGTTGCTAACCTGGCTATTAACTCCACATATCCAGATTCATCTTAGCCCCTTCTTACCCATTACCTCACTTACCCAAATGTAAGTCCTTGGCATGTGTCTTGGTCATTAGTATGGTTGGAATGCGTATGTATGGTTGTAGAGACTTTATTCATGTTAACTGCATACATGTTCTTATAGGTCGAGTTAGGAGAGTGTCTTTACTTCTTTCTATCTTTCACATATATACTCACCTCGTGCCCAAATTTGAGTGATGTGCGACCCGTGAGAGTCCGATACTTTTGAGTCTTGCAAGGTCGACGGTTCAGTAAGTTTGAAACATTGATTTAATTTGTTTGCACTTATCATTTGCCACTTTGTTAGTTGTTGCATTAAACTGGTTTAGGCGGATGATTTGTAGCTGATGCGTTGGTCCCGTTCCACTGTTTATTCTTAGTTGCGTTCATAGTTTGCTTGAGGACAAGCAAAGGTTTGGTTTGGGGAGATTTGATGCGTGTGTTTTATATAAGGTTTTTACCTCATTTTTACACGCATTTCTGTACTATTTACGTGGAATCTAGCTACAAATACCCCCGAATAGTCTACTTTGGTTCGTTTTGTGTAAATTGCGGGAATAAACCAAAGAGGAGATAAATTGAGCTTAAACTCGTCCCATTTGCATGCATTTATGGAGAACAAGGAGCCGAAGCTTGGAATCTATCACTTTGAAGACGCGTGAGCTGGTTTCGAAAGGTGTCATAGCGTCTAACGTGCCAAAATAGCTCGATCGACTACTTTTCTAGTCGATCGAATGCTTTATATACTGAAGGTTACTCGATCGAGCAGTCCCAGTATCCAATCGAGTAGGCAATACAAGGAGTTATTCGATCGAGTGGTTTATTTTCACTCGATCGAAGGGTTTTACGCTTAGTTGCTCGATCGAGTGATTTATTTCCACTCGATCCAGTGGTTTGGCCTGTAATAGAGTTTTTCCGCCTAATTTAGTATGGGCTTTTGTAATTAGGCTATGGATTAGGTTTAAGGGGGAGATTTTCGTGTGCTACTAAATACAGTAGACTGCGTTACTCTTCCTCATTCATTCATTATTCACTTCTACTTTATCTTTTTTCTACTGCTTCTTCATTTTACTCTTCTTCTACTCCTTTCTACTCGGATTCGGATTTGTAATTGGTATTATTTCTCCTTTTTATTCCTTAATCGCAATTATTATTTTGTTTCTACCTTTCTCCCATTGCTTTATTACTGTTTACTCGATTCTCCATTTCTGTTATTATTATGTTTAATTCCTATTATCTATATGTTATTATTGTTGATTCGATAGTAATGTGTAGCTAATTTCCCTTTGCTAAGACTAGGGAATCCATTATTATGAAGGAATAGTAATTGCCATATTAGGTCTTGTGCTTGTTTGGTCTCTGTTGTTAATCGTTGCATTTAACTGTTTCTGTCTAATTGAGTCGATCCAATTAGTCATTTTATCGTAGTAAACCTTGACCTAGACCGGAAGGTTGGAAAGGGCGAGAGTCGTAGCGAACATTAGGGCACTGTAGTGAGAGCGGAAGCTAAGCTACTTGTGCTTTAGGGCGAATTGAGACCGGAAGGAGATATTCGCTGCTCCTCTGACCATACTTGCATTGACCTGAGACCTAGATTGCTTGACTGAATGATCATGGTGAACCGACTGTCTTAGCTGCTTTCCCTTTATCTGCTTAATCCTTTTTCTCTGCCTTTTTCTCTGCCTTTTTCTCTTTCTCATTCTCATTAGTTTAGAACAACAACCCAATTAAAACCCCCATTTTTGTTACCGTGACGAACTTAGACAAAGCTGACATTTTCCCATCTTCCTATGGAGATCGACCTGACTTCCCTAGCTATATTAGTTAGAGTCAGTTGGTTATTTTTGATAGGTATACGACAGACCTGTCACTAATCCGTTTGAAGCATCGCAAATATTCAAGTGCCAGGAAGAGGAAGAAAACTAGAATGAATGACAAACTTCCTTGGCTAAGCTTCGTCTTGAAGTTAAGCAACCCATACTTATGCTTATTTGGAGCTTGTTCGCAAGTTTTCGATCTTCTTCTAAGAGCCTTGAGCTCTATGGACAAAAATTTCTACAATGTGAACTAGTTTGGTGGAGTCATATCTCAAACCACCATTTGTAAGATATTTCTTGAACCTTTGCCTTGTATAGTATTGTACATTTTAGCACTTTTATTTTTAATTTCTTGCATGAGAGTAGTGAGAGAGAGTTTTCTTACATTTTTATTGAGCAAAATTTCAGAAAAAGATAAGGAGGAATGACAAAAGGGTGCAAGGGTACGATCTTGAAAAGAAAAGAAAGAAAAGTTTGAAAGGCAGCGAGGGACGCTCGTCTCGAGGGCAGGACGTTCGTCCTCAGCCTTCCTCAGGGTATTGTTTGGCGCTGACATGAAATCCGAGCGGATTTTGGAGCAAGACGCTCGTTCAGAAAAAGACGCCCGTATTATCAGTTGGACGCTCGTCCTGTAGGACACCTGAAGAAAAATTTCGCACTTGGCTAGAATCCGAGCGGATTCTAAAGAAGACGCGCGTCTCAGTTCATCCGCTCGTCTTTTGTCCACCTCAGCTGAAGCAGAATCCCTGGAATGAAATCCGAGCGGATTTTTGTTAAGACGCTCGGACCACCTACAGGAAGACGCTCGTCCCGACCAAAAAGACGCTCGGATTCCTGCACTTACCTCGACTAATCCGCCCGAGCCCGATGATACCCGTCGTTGTGAGTATCAAAAATAAGATTTATAATTTCCTATTAAGACTAACCTAGGCTAGTGGTAACAGGGTCGAACCACAAGGAGGCGAATGTAATTAATAGTTGTCCAATTCTTGTCTAAGGTAACGAATGTGGGGGTTGAGTTGATTTGGTCTATAGCTAAGAGTAATAAAAGACAATAAACTAAATAAACGGATAAAACAGATAAAAGAAGGGTACTAGGATGGTCGGTTCATTATAGTTTCGGCGGCAGCAAACTAAGTCGGTCTAAATTGAACACATGAGGCGGGAAACAAGAGGTCCTCTCGGTCCACTCTTAACAGATAGCATCTTTCGACCTCGCTATAAGTCCCTAATATCACTAATACTGACTCTCGTCCTGAAAAGTGACTTATAATCTAAACTTTACCTATCTTTCGATCTCAGCATAGTTTAGTCATTTTAATTGGTGATCTAACAACTGTCCCTATCTCTCGATCTTATGGGTCAGTCACATCCTAAACATTCAACTAGTCGTGTGCACTCGATTCGTCGAATAAAGAATTAAAACAATTAAAACGAAAATAAAACCCCACGAGGTCAGTCGATCGACCAAGTATGTCAGTCGATCGACTGACATGCGAATCAGGCCGTGTTCATTATTCTGCCGCCTACACTATAATTCCCCTACATCCTAGCACAATTGATTTAGCTACTCATGCTGAAATTAAAGGCAGCAATAATAGTGATGGAATAAACTATCGAATTCATGTTTATAAGAATTAAATAAGCAAATAACATAAATGATAAATTGGCTTTTGGGATACTAACTAACAATTCTATGTCTATGAACGATAATAAAGCAATAAACTGGAATAAGAACAGAAATAGTACCGAACGAAATTGCAGATGAAAGATCCGAAAACCAAGTTGTATTGAATATGGAACAATATCAAGAACCCTAATTATTTCCTAAACTATTAATGAAAGACTTAATGATAAAAACTTAGATGATTGTATCTCAGGAATGAGTTACGTTATATAGGCAAACGCACGCAACTTTATTCTAAAACCTAAACACAATGGGCTTCCTCAATCTCGATCTTTTATTTTGCGCGGACCGTTGTTGGTCGATCGACCATAAGCATCAGTCGATCGACCAACTTGCACTGTACAGGAGCTGTCAGTATGTCGTGCTCGGTCGATCGACTATGTAGGTCGGTCGATCGACCAAGGGTGTCAGACAAAGATGCATTCTCGACAATTTCCGCAGCGCGCACCGATCTTAAAACAGCTGCCATTTCTTCGTTACTTGGTCAAATCAGGCGTTCTACACGGTGTTGGAAAGCTAAGTGGATAAGATTTCACCTCCAATTGGAATCACTCGATTATCAGCTCTAGAACTCGAGATATTGTCATCTGAAGCAGGCTGCAATAATGTGAAGCGCTTCTTTGCTTGTTAAACTCGTACGCACCAATGCTTTTGCTATCTTTAGGCCTTGAAACGCGCACC
Source organism: Silene latifolia (assembly GCF_048544455.1). NCBI lineage: Eukaryota > Viridiplantae > Streptophyta > Magnoliopsida > Caryophyllales > Caryophyllaceae > Silene > Silene latifolia. The sequence continues at coordinate 353,036,241 of NC_133538.1, forward strand.
AAGCTCATTCCTCGAGTCACTACTCCATGTCAAATGCAATGCTAAGTACTTAGGGACGGATTTGGCTCGATTTCTACTCATTTCCGCATAAATCTGCAATATTACATAAAAATACGAAAGTAGACAAAATGGGGCAAATAGTAGCATCAACTACATAAATGAGCTCTAAAATGCGTGTAAAATAGGGCGTAAAACAACATATTTAGGACACGCATCAAACTTCCCCAAACCAAACCCTTGCTTGTCCCCAAGCAAGAACTAGACTCGATCTAAAGGAACGAGTTCAAACTCAGAGCGAAATGCAACATGTAAAGCCTAAACCAATTTAATGCACAACTAACAATCAATTAGTAACATGAATCATGCAAACGAGTTATGAAGTCGTTAGAAATATTGCTGAACCGTCAACCATAGAGACTTGTCAAATCGGACTCTCACGGGTCGCTCATATCACACATAAGCACAGGTGAATATATAAGAGAATAGAAAGAATTCATTTTGTAAAGACTCTCACCTAACTACGACCTATAAGAACATGTCTGCAATCTAATATGAAAATGATCTCTACAACCGTACATACGCATTCCAACCAACAAAAGACCATGACACATGCCGAGGTATAAATGTGGATATGTGAGGTATGGGTAAGAAGAGGCAAAACATTTTATGGAAAAGTGGAGGTACAGGTGATCAAGCTAGTACCAAAACGGAACCAAATGGCAGCATCCTTCTTCTTGCTCAAATTTTCAATCAAAACGGTGCTAATTAGAAGCACAAATCTCGCAATCTCCATAATAATTAATCAATCAACTCCCCATAAGATATAAATGCAACATGGGAGCAAAAATCGCCATATAATAAGGACTTTGAATTATGCGAATTGATTCTATATTTTTTTTCTTTTTTTTTTCTTTCGGGCTGCAGTCGATCGACCGATGATGCCAGTCGATCGACCGCTTTGAACAGTAAGAACACTTTTTTTTTTCTTTTTCGAAACATTTTTCATCCTTTTTTTTTTCCTTTTCTTTCTTTTCTATTTCTTTCTTTCTTTTTTTTCATCTTCCCATCAACATCTCAAACATGATCATATGCCACCAAAAACGAAGTAACAATCCCGAAAACTAAACTACTAGCTTGACAAGGGCAGGCTAAATGTAGGATGTAGTGATGGGACAAAAACGCTATTTTTTGGCAGTGTGGAGCTTATGGGCATAATAAGAAAAGGGGAACCTCTACCACATGTGTCAACAAACCACAAACCGAATGCATACAGGTATTAAGCAGATTAAGTTCATATTTATGCATATTAAGGAAACATGTCTCATAAGGAGTACTACTCACATTCCTAAATAAACTAGTCATAAATGTCACCAGTTATAGGCTCTAAATCTCAGAAATATGATGTAGGTTGCCAAAATTCTAAGTCAAGTCTCAAGTTCAGCAGATAATTTAACGAAAACTCGTAGATATGCATATATGATTCTACTAATAACATGTTAATCAAGCAAGGCTCAGGCGAAAAAGGTGCAAATGCAAAATCATCCTAGAAATACTACCGTTCCGACTCGACCTATATGCTAAAATAAACGTGCATTTTTTTGAAATTTTTGAAATTTTTCAATTTTTTTTTGGATTTTTGTATATGTGAGAAATGAAATAAACAATGCAAGACAGAACTGTAAACGTGAATGCAAGCAAATGATATGCGACGCAAAACCCTTCCCCAAACCAAATCGCACAATGTCCCCATTGTGCAAAATCATGTAATGAAGAAAAGAGAAATGGAAATTTGCGAGAAATAAATAAATATGACATGAAGTAAAGAAATCGGGAACTCACAAGACTTTAAGCGCAAAGGAAACCTCCCCAAACCAGCGTGAGCTAGGAGGTTTCAGTAGCTAGCAGTGCTACCATAAGTGCCTGAAAAGACAGAAAAATACCACGCATAAGACTGAGAAAACAATTTTGAAGCGGTAAGATTGTGCGTAAATGAGAGAACAGAAGAAATAAGTAATATAACGGAAAGTAAAGCGGAGTAGAAAACTCCCTTAGGTCCGCATATCGACCAAACACCGCAGGGGAGAGGTCGTGAACAAATACAGGATCAGTCGATCGACCAAGTGGACGTGAACAGTAGCTCCTGTAAACCTGCAAATCAGTCGATCGACCATGTAGGCCAGTCGATCGACTGAAAACACTGCTGCGACATCTTAATTCTTCGTATTAGCTCAATAATTTTGAGCTAACAAGCTCTAAATACCTGCAAGTACACAATAATACGCGCCCAAAATTGCGCAAAACCCAGAATAATGTCTAAAGTACTTAAAAATCCTAAGCAAAATAAATAAATGCGAAGTCTCGCGCACACAAACGCAATAAAAAGAAAGTTTAACAAAAGCAAATAAATAAAGGTTTTTGATAAAACTTGTGATCAGCTAATAAAACGGCCACGGTATGGCCCACTACTAGGCTTCTGACTGAACGCAGTGGCTTCAGAAACTGTCAAATCTCCTCCCGGCCTCCACAACAAGACGACGGAAGAACAACAACGTCTCGCAGCATCCGGATCCCAATCTTTCACCTCAGCGCACGGCTTCTTCTTAGACGGCACATCCTCATCAGGACCTCCTCCTGGATCATATTTCCGGGCAGTGCCAGACTTCAAGCTAGGAACACCCAACTCACCTGCGGGGTTTTTGAACCTGCCAAGATCTGTAGAAAGAGAAACAAAGCGATGTTCCTCCAATTTGTTCCCAAACTGGGACGGAGGCGTCAATCCTACAGCAGCAAATGGTTTAACCGAAGGAGTAGGAAGGTACACATAATCGACTAAAGGAGTGGAATTACCTCTAATCGGATAAGAGTGGTCTTCATTTACCTTCTCATCGTCATCCGGAATAGGCGTTGGTGACGATTTAACAATTCCCAAGGCTGCAGGTATCAATCGAACAGCGTCACTACTCGATCGAGTAGTTTCCTCCTCTAGCATAACTGGTCGATCGACCACTGGTTCCAGTCGATCGACCGCTCTTCCTTTTGCAATGTCATTCGTTCGACCACACAAATCTGCTTGATCGAATTCTTTATGTGGCGCAGCATTGAAGTGTTCAATGGACGCTTCATTTTCCTCCAAATCATCATCCTCCGAGTCATACACATCATCGTTTTGCTCGGCAGCTAATTGAGCCAAGAGAAGCTCAAGTCTTTTGAAAGAAGCTTCTCTCCGTTCAGCGATTTCTTGCATTTGGAGTTTAAGCATCTCCATCATAGACTTCATTTCCGCACTCTCTTCAGAAGGAAAAGGGTCTTGCTGAGGCGGTGCAAAGGAATATGAAGGATCTTGGAAGCCTTGCTGGTAGTACGGATGTGGTGGCACATAATGACCTTGTTTATAATGCCAGTAAGCATAGACTTGGTCCATATCTGCTCGGCATATAGCAGAATCATGCCCCTCAGCGCCACATCTCCCACAAATCTCCACCTGCTGCTCCCAAGAATGGAACATGAGTGGACTCTCCGAAATCGCAAATAGACAACACTAAAGAAGGAGATGAGAACCGCCTCAAGGTACTCGGTCTTCCCTCGAGGCGAAAAAAAGACTAAAATAAAACAACTAAAAATTAGAACAATTGCCTCCAAGAACGGCGCCAAAATTTGATACCCGTCGTTGTGAGTACCAAAAATAAGATTTATAATTTCCTATTAAGACTAACCTAGGCTAGTGGTAACAGGGTCGAACCACAAGGAGGCGAATGTAATTAATAGTTGTCCAATTCTAGTCTAAGGTAACGAATGTGGGGGTTGAGTTGATTTGGTCTATAGCTAAGAGTAATAAAAGACAATAAACTAAATAAACGGATAAAACAGATAAAAGAAGGGTACTAGGATGGTCGGTTCATTATAGTTTCGGCGGCAGCAAACTAAGTCGGTCTAAATCGAACACATGAGGCGGGAAACAAGGGGTCCTCTCGGTCCACTCTTAACAGATAGCATCTTTCGACCTCGCTATAAGTCCCTAATATCACTAATACTGACTCTCGTCCTGAAAAGTGACTTATAATCTAAACTTTACCTATCATTCGATCTCAGCATAGTTTAGTCATTTTAATTGGTGATCTAACAACTGTCCCTATCTCTCGATCTTATGGGTCAGTCACATCCTAAACATTCAACTAGTCGTGTGCACTCGATTCGTCGAATAAAGAATTAAAACAATTAAAACGAAAATAAAACCCCACGAGGTCAGTCGATCGACCAAGTATGTCAGTCGATCGACTGACATGCGAATCAGGCCGTGTTCATTATTCTGCCGCCTACACTATAATTCCCCTACATCCTAGCACAATTGATTTAGCTACTCATGCTGAAATTAAAGGCAACAATAATAGTGATGGAATAAACTATCGAATTCATGTTTGTAAGAATTAAATAAGCAAATAACATAAATGATAAATCGGCTTTTGGGATACTAACTAACAATTCTATGTCTATGAACGATAATAAAGCAATAAACTGGAATAAGAACAGATATAGTACCGAACGAAATTGCAGATGAAAGATCCGAAAACCAAGTTGTATTGAATATGGAACAATATCAAGAACCCTAATTATTTCCTAAACTATTAATGAAAGACTTAATGATAAAAACTTAGATGATTGTATCTCAGGAATGAGTTACGTTATATAGGCAAACGCACGCAACTTTATTCTAAAACCTAAACACAATGGGCTTCCTCAATCTCGATCTTTTATTTTGCGTCAGACCCGTTGTTCAGTCGATCGACCATAAGCATCAGTCGATCGACCAACTTGCGCTGTACAGGAGCTGCTGTATGTCGTGCTCTGGTCGATCGACTATGTAGGTCAGTCGATCGACCAAGGGTGCTGTACAGCAGTGCATTCTGACGAATTCTGCAGCGCGCACCGATCTTAAAACAGCTGCCATTTCTTCGTTACTTGGTCAAATCAGGCGTTCTACACGGCGTTGGAAAGCTAAGTGGATAAGCTTTCACCTACAATTGGAATCACTCGATTATCAGCTCTAGAACTCGAGATATTGTCATCTGAAGCAGGCTGCAATAATGTGAAGCGCTTCTTTGCTTGTTAAACTCGTACGCACCAATGCTTTTGCTATCTTTAGGCCTTCAAACGCGCACCAAGCTCATTCCTCGAGTCACTACTCCATGTCAAATGCAATGCTAAGTACTTAGGGACGGATTTGGCTCGATTTCTACTCATTTCCGCATAAATCTGCAATATTACATAAAAATACGAAAGTAGACAAAATGGGGCAAATAGTAGCATAAACTACATAAATGAGCTCTGAAATGCGTGTAAAATAGGGCGTAAAACAACATATTTAGGACACGCATCACCCGACCCTCAGCCGCTCGTCCCACCCCACTTTTCTATAAAAACACCCCCCCCATCCCTCATTTCCTCATCTTATCTAAACCTAATCCACTCATCTTCATCTCCAAACACTTCCTTCACAACAAAGACCAACCAAACCCTAACTTTCCCAAATCAAAAATGATGAATCTCAAGGGAAAAGCCAAGAAGCTCGTTGAAGCCGCTACCAAGAAACCCAAGGGCTCATCTTCTTCATCCCCTCAAAAAATGATGCTACCAAGAAACTTCCATCCCGTGATAAGAGGAGGGGTGGAGTAACTTGAGTACTTTCCGGAGGTACTCTTCACATCCGATGACCACCGCGCTAAGTTCGTCAAGTTGCTAGGTAAGCATTACGAACCGACTCAATTTATTGACAGTAGGGTGTTAGAAATCCTAGGTATAAGGTACAAAACCGAATTGTTCTTTGATGGTTTGGGGATTGGGGATTGGGAAATTATTTCATGCCCATGAAGAGACATACCTTAGCCTTACCTTGGAATTTTTGAGTAGCCTCCGTATTGTTTCGAACACACGAAACAATGTTGGTATGGAGTTCCGGTTGTGCAACCTCGACCATAGCCTATCACTTGACCAATTTGCTCAAATTTTTGGTCTTGTTGTACCGACAAGCAACATCAACAAACCCTTCGACTTTGATGTGGACCTAGTTTGGAAGGCTATTTCCGGGAGGGATTTCATTCACCAAAAACAATGCTACACTTTTGCTATTCAACACCCGGTGATTCGGATCACCGAACGTTTCGTAGCCGGCACCATTAATGGGCGTTATGAGCAGGATAGGTGCACTCTCCTTGATTTGACATTCCTTGAGTCCTATCTAAATGTTCGGGGGACAAGGTGATACAACTTCAATACCCCCCTTGAGATGCTTACGAGATTCTATGATTTCTCTCAAGGGAACTCCCAACTTAAGACCTTCGTGATGGGAGGTTTAATTACTATCTTGGCTAACTACATTTGTCCCGGGTTCAACACCCATGGGACTTATACACCTCTTGAGGGTAGTACTTTGATTGATGAGGACGCCGTCTTCAACCACCACCGGTGGTGTGCCTACACTCAAAATGGGAGTGTAGAATGGTTCACAAAAGGGTGTTCCTCTATTATTCTTTCGGGGTGGAATATACCCGGTACCGACCCAAGGTTGAGCCCGTATTCACCTAGGCCGAGCTACCTTCTCGACATCCAAATCCACCCTACCCCCGCTAAAATAGAAGATATACCCCGCCACCCTCCACCGCCTCATGGGATACCGGCAAGGCCCATTGCCCCGCCGTCCTATGTGCCTATCCCGCCATACCCTACTCCTCATACGCCATTCGCACCACAAGTCCCCAATGCTCCGGATATGAATAATTTGATGAATCTTATGAAGAAGGTTGATCTTGGAGTACACGATGGGCAGGTCGATAACTACATGGCCCTTTATCCTCAGTACTACCAAATGGCACAACAAGGGTATATCGACCCTAATGGCCCTCGACCATCTTGGGCTCAACCACACCTTTTGTTCCCTAATCAAGGGAACCAAGCAGGGAACTTTGATGGTCAAGGTGGAGGATACTCCGGTCAAGGAGGAGGGTATGACCAAGGAAGAATTTCTAGTAGGTATGGCTACCACCAGGATAATGATGACGAGTGAGAGATGCTTACCTCACCACCTCCATTTGTATGATACTCTTCTCTCCCTCTCTCTTTTGTATAGTGCATTGCATTTAGTTTAGCCTTCACTTGCATTTGTATTATATATCATATTGCATTCGCATTAGTTAGTTCATATAGTATAGTTACATTGTAATATATCTCACATGATTCATGCAGATAGCTGCATATAGACTAGAATTCATGCATAGTCACTAATGGCCAATCCTATTCTTTTCTACACTAGAAATAGTGTTTAAATCGGTTTGGGGAGGTTTGATCATAGGTGACTTAAGCATTTAGCATGCATCATTTAGTGTAATGTAGATTGCATTCATTTGTTATATATGTCATATAGAATTACATTTAGTTAGAGCATGCATTCATTCATATCATATTATTGCATTTGTACTTTAATTTCCATAAAACTTCAAAAATCCAAAAAACATGTACTTTCTTTTTCATTCCTACTCCTACATGTACATTGAGGACAATGTCCGAAATAAAGTGGGGGATGGGAATTTATATTCCTAAATACAAAAAATTGAAAATTTTTGAAAAATACAAAAACATGTCTTTTTGTTTCGTAAACATCAAAAACCATAAAAGTTTGAAAATTTGAAAATTCCAAAAACATGTTCATTTCCTTTGTAGTATAGTCTTGTATATATTATTTTGTATATATTGTGTTTGTTCATCCTTTTTCACATTTATCGACTATGCCACATCCGAGACATGAGGATATAGAAGACCGCATGGTATGATCTTTCCAATCTCCTTTTTCCTCTTCATGTTAATGACTATGTGGCTTATTTTGATTGATGCGGTATAAACAATGTGAATTTAGGACTTGTATTTAGATTATTTGGCATATTAGTTGGTAGAAGCATATGCATTAGGATGTATATATGTTAATTGCATCATGGCATATAGATTTCATGTTAGAAAATTTTTGTGAAACCATCTATTTGGGAAGCTTGACAAATGTATATAGGCCCTAGTAGATGCTCTTTCTTCCTAAGACTTTGCTTCTTAGAATACTTGTAAAACACCCTAGGATGAGTCATGTTAGTATCCTTTGACCCATGGATTAAGGCCTAGTCAAGAGTACCTTGTGGTTGTATAACTTCTTGGCTACCGTTTATTCCAAGGTGACCCTTGAAACCATGCAACCATCATTCATCCATGTTCTACCACATTTTGTCATCAAAAAGGGAATGGGCACAAAAATTGTTCAAATTTGAGTTCAAGAATTGAAGTTAAATGTCAAAAAATTTGCAAATTGCATCAAAAGAAAAGAGGAGCAAAATTAGACTCCTATGCTTCAAATATAAGGCACCCTCGTTACTAATTGGGGTGACTTTGAAAATGTTCAAAAAGAAAATGCAAGAAAAAGTTGATAGTTGTCAAGTTTTGAAATGCCAAACATCAAAGAAATGGCAAAAAGAAATGTTCTCAAAATGTCAAATGCCACAATAAATTGGAGGGAAAAACAACAACGAAAGCAAACTCCCACATGAAACTCAAATACTATTGATCCTTTTATCCATCGTATTCATTTTTGTGCATGGTAGAGAGGGGACGACCCTTCTTCTTGTCTAGGCAAGAGGGGGAATTTCACGATCCTCCAGTGTTTCTAACACCATAGGGAGTCTATTCTTGACAAAAGCATTTAACGATTGAGGACAAAGATACCCTAGCTTGACACAACTTGGAGATGATTTATTGGTATCCTTCTAGGCTTAGTAGTTTGAAGAAACCACATCCATGAAGGAGTATGTACCATTGAATTGCTTCCCCTTTAGATAATTTCCGCCACTTAGATGAGGAAAGTGGCTATCCTTTTCGTAGATGCATCCATTACTTGCTTTTGTGTGCTTTTATGATTGGATGTGTCACCATTTTGGCAAGACCCACCTTGCCTTGCATGAAGGCATCCTACCTCATGGTTGTCTTGTTGTGAGTTGAAGGGGCAGAGTGAGACCCGCTAATTGTCTCATATCGGCTATGTTAGTAGGATAGTTTAAATAAGGGTCCTAGTTTTGTCACCTCTTTACTCGAGAAGAGCAAAGGTTCGGTTTGGGAATATTTGATGTGACCCATATTTGCGCACATTTAGTCCCCTAATTGAACCTATTTTGCATACTATTATAACATTCCATAGCCATTTTATCCGTCAAATGCTTCCTATTTTGCTTTCCTATCGCCCTGTGCTTGTTTTGTAGGAAAGAAGACAATTAGGCGGAAATTCCCATCTGTTGAGCTTATTTGGAAGGACATTGACGATCTTGGTTGAACGAGTGTGGAAGAAGAGGCAAGAACTAAATACCAATATTGCAAGAATAAGAAGTATGCGAGAGGAAGCGTTCTGAACAGCAATACGAGCGTCCAAAGCTTCAAGACGCTCGTCCAGTGCCCCAACAATCCGAGCGTCCCGACCTTCAGCCGCTCATCCTACCTGTCCATAATCTGAGCGTCCTGCCTTAGTGTACGAGCGGACCATGGCGTCTTCAGCAAGGATGCTCATCTCTCCAAAATACTTGCATTTCCCTACTTACAACTTAGAATTGTTAATTACTAATTTAGCCTTAGTTAACCTAATGAGGCACCACTATATATACCCCATTTGATGATAATCAAAGGGGGCTTCCACATGAGAAAATCCTCTTAGAATAGATTAGGAGTAGATTAGATTAGATTACTCTTTAATCTTTCCACAAATTACCCATTAATCTTTCCTTAATTATTGTTCAAGTTTGTTACTTTTGGGTAATTGAAGATTATTGGGTTATTATTGGAGAATTGACAACTCTTCATCAATCAATCAAGTTCTCTTCTTTTATTCCTTGATTTATTATTTGGATCATCTCAAGTTTGGTATAATTCCTTTACTCTTTACTCTTTATTGTTTATTTCCTTAAGCTCTTATCATGATTATACTTGTTGTAATGATTGACACCATTAATGACATGTTTTCCATGATAATGAGTGAGTAGTTTCCTTTAGCTAGGATTAATGGGTAATTAAGGGAAACAAACATGGGGATTAATCATGCTTAATTTAATATATCTTCGTAATTAATTTGCTTGCTTGTTGTGATGTCAACCTATGCACATGTTATGTTTGATGAAATGCTAAGCCTATGAATCCTTGCATTTATAACCATCTCTTATCTATTCAACTTGACTTGTAAGATATAAATCAACTCGAGTCTTGTTAGACCATGCATAGAAGTGATTAGGAGGAAAGTAAGTCGACTTGTAGGTGTTGTACAATCTAATCGATTCGGCTCCGGGACCCAACTTTTCCTAAGAACCGTAAGCATAAACCAACTCGGTTCCTTTACAACATTAATTGCTTGCAACTTTGTGAACATTTTTGTATGGTTAACTCCCATAATTCCTCTATGAACCCACGATATCCTAGTACTTTTAATCATTTGTTTGCATCCTTCCTTTTATTGCTTGTTTTACTTTATTACTTTCATTAGTTTAGAACACAACTACAAACCCCATCAATTGTGACACTAGCATAAATTGAGATAGATAGACTTAGAACCCAAAGCACACCGTCCCATGGATCGACCTCGACTTAACCATTAACTAGTTGTTTTGTTGAGAATATAAATGTGTTTGATTGGGAGACCCGACGACAACACCCATCCGTTCCCAAAAAAAGAAAACAATCTCTAAAATCCCTTGTGTTGAGCCATGACATTCAACAAGGCAAACACCATCAATCCTTCATCAATTCTAATTAATTCTTGATCTAATTTCTCTCATTAATCATCTAATTCTAAGGGAAATTTAATTACTCTTATTTATATTATGTAGTTTGTTTTAAATTATTTATCATATAGTTTATTCATATGATCTATATGTTTTTGTAGGGTTCAAGATGATCCATTTGAAGAGTAATATCATATTGATTCGAATTCGGAATAAGGTAACTTCGACGTTACTCGGTATCACACGATTTACTTGTTGTAGTTGCATGTATTATAGAGTTTTTAATATTTTATGATGATTTATACTAATATAAAATTATTGAAACTTGGTTTTATGATGTTTATATTTTACTTTTGACTATACATAATTTTATTTTGTCAATTGGGAATTTATTTAGTTGATATATTGATTTTTATGTTTTAATCGATTGTTTTGATATTAGGGTTTTAATAATTCATTTTTTTTATATTTTAAACTTGTATAAATTATTTTTCTGGAATTAATAGTTTGTTTTAAGATACCATGAATCTTTGTGGAAATTGTTTTGGAGTTATAATATTTATTTCGGATTTTATAGTTCTGATGCGGTTTTTGCGATGTTATAGCGATGCTGAACTGTTTTAATTATATTTATAATACTAAATCAAATGATCTATTCACGAAAATTTAGTATGTGGCAGAGACATGGAGTTTTAGGTTGTGTGTAAAATTTTAGGTTTTGAAATCTTAATTTCTATTTAATAAGTATTTTACAAGTTTTGGTGAAAACCGTCGTAAAATCTGTCAAAACTGACAGACTATTTGTATAACTCATATCGGATGTTTTTATTTCGAATCTTCAAAAATGTTGAAAAGAGACACCTATTATTTTCAAGACTAGAGTCTTCAAAAAAAAATTTCATTAAATTTCGATGAATGGTTTGCTCAGAATAAATTATTTGTAAACAGGTCGCCTGTAAACCGCGTTTCTAACTTTTGCTCAAAGTTTTATTTATAAAATATATTTTCCTTTTGATACAGTGGCTAATCCTTTTCTCACAGAAACTTTATAATGTTTAGTTATGTTTAAAATTTTGCCTTGCCTTAAAATATTTTCTAAAAGTGGATTTATGAACTGAAAAATTATGGGTGACGTTTTCCGACTGTTTTTAGAAATGAATTTTTAGACCCCTGATAATTTCGTCATTTAAAGTTGGTTTTAAAATAAAAGTTGTAGCCAAGAGCTACAGGAAATCATGAGAGTTGGCCTTGAATCATTTAGATTTTTCTGTATTTAATTATAAATTTTACGGTGCTGTTGTTTTGTTTTAGAACTCCGTCTCATTAAGGCCTAAATAATATATCTTTACTAAAGTATTTTAAGTCATTTGGTATTTTTAAGTTTTAATTACAATGACTTATCTATTTTAAAGTCCTTGAATTAATTTTATACTTTTGGAAGTAAAGTTTAAACTTTCTGTTTTGAAGAAATAAAAGTGTAGTTCACTTACGAATATTTGAATAATATACAATGAATAATATATTATCCTTGGGATATTTTTAAGTTTGGAATAATTAAAGTAAGGGCAAAGATTAATGAACTAAGGCATACGGGTTCTTGTACAGCTATATGATTATTGCGTATCCTGCGGGCTGTACAGATTGACGTAGAGTCATGTACGTGTACTTAGACTAGGACTTCGCACTGCGTGGTAAGACGTGTCCTATTATAGCTTGTTGTCTAGTGAGTGAACCAGGAGTTGGTCACCTTTGCATGACACTGGGTTCCCGAAACTAGTGTAAGATGCTGCGGTGTCAAGGAGTATAGCTAAAGTGAAAATCTAGCCTGAACTATATTATTTCCATTCTGTCATTTGAGGAATTTTGCTTTTAAGCATGCAGCACGTTTAGCTTAAGCGTGAGTTTGGTAATTTATTTTTCGTGACATATGATTTGATATTTCAATTTATGTTTGATATATTATTGCTGCTGTAACATTTATATCATGTGATATGGTTGGGAGAACGTCGAGTTACTCCCCACTGATTGTGGCTGTTATATTTATAACATGACAGGTGTTAGCTTTGCTGGGGATTTCTGTGTGAGGTAGCGAGTAGTTTGCAGATCCTACTCTGTTTTTCTGCTTTCTTTTATGGTTTTAATCTTGAACACTTTTGGAGGTTTTCTTTATTTTCGCCCTTTTTATAAAACTGGCATTTGTTTAGACTTAACCATTTAATTTTATCCTTGAGAATTTTATACATTCTCAATTTATAACAGTTAAAACTTTTATATTTGTGTATTTAATCCCATTCGACAATGTTTTCGCCACTATTTTGCACTAGATTTTATAGGGGATTACATATAGTGGTACGAGAAAAAAAATGGTTTGGGTTACAGGTTTGTATCAGGTTTGTTGGTTGGGTATGTTTCAAGTCAAGCGGTTCGGGTTATTTCGGGTCGTGTCATCTTCCGGTCCATGATTAAGAGTAAAAAAAGGAATTTTAAGTATTTCTAGCAGGCCAATTAGAGTCTTGATATATTGGGCTACTCTCGGATTGGGTGGTTTTGGATCAGATCCATTCAGGTCAGGTCTGTTACAGGTCAAGAAAGATCGGGTCATTTTTATGCCGAGTCGGGTCAATTTGGGTTTCGGATCTCATTCGGGTGTTGTAGTTCGAGTCAATTTCGGGTCTCGGGTCAGCTTTTTTGGTTCGGGTTGATTTTGCCAGGTCTAAGCTCAAATTTTCTAATTTGAACTTATACGAGCTGGACAAATAGAAAAATGGGTGCTTATTACTGAACTTATAGGAAACATATTTATAATTGTTAGTAAATAAACTAACAAGCATAATTATTTTTTATATTTGTTTGATAGATCAAAGGACAATATAGTGAAAAATAAAAATAAAAATTAGAGTGCTCACTTAGATATATCGATATTATCGTGATTAGAGAGAATCATTTGCGTTAGACATTAAATGCTTAACATTGTTATAATTGTTCGTTTATATTTGTCATACAAGTCATTTAAGTAGATTTTCAAGTACAACATTTCTCGTGTACGTAATAATATAAAATTATTTGTAACATGATAATGTTAATCTGATCAAAAAATTTGTATAACTATTTATATATATTATTTATATATGCCCGTGCAACTTTGCACGGGTTCGAATAAGCTGTTCTGTAATAATTTGTTAAATGTTTCCATTAAATTTATTTGTTTTTAATGCAAAGTAAATCTTTATTATTGTTTCATAATTAATTAGCGTGTTAATTATTTAATTTAAATATTAATCATTTTTATATTGAAACAATAAAAACATAACATAAAACAAGGAAAAAATAAGCAATAAATATTACAAAACGAAATAAAAAAAACAATATAAAAAAAATGTCCAACAACAAACGGCATCCATGCAAATTACTTAAAATCCCTAACAGGAATTTCCCTCGGGTGTGGGTAATCAAGATAAACCTAATCATAAATCAACTTTACTATATCAACATCACAACGGTGATCAAAATGAGGCACTTCTTCGTCCTCCCAGGATTTCGGTACAGTAGTAAAATTGTGCGGGTACTCCATTCTCAGCATATGACAGTCCTCATCAACAGAAATCCATAAGTATGGCCCACTCTAAACATAATGATCGGGATCATCGTTATAGTACTCATGTTTCCCCGATTGATGATCACGTGAGGCATACCTTGCAGCAAGTTTTTCGCTTGCCGAAAATCGTCTTGCCCACACCCTCGAAACTTGATCAGGGCATGCCCATGAAAACCACCATCTTTTGTCCACGCGGGGTGGACTTTTTTGACATTTGTATAGCCATTATTACGGAGCACTCAACCAAGTAAGACTCTTAGAAAACAGTTTACCCATGTCATCATATTTGACAGGAAGATTGTTTATTATGCAAGTAATTGGATTGATATAACGGGTAACCGAGAATTGAGTAGTAGACGACGACATGATTAAATTTTAAGTGAAGTATGTTGTATGCTATTTGTGGTAAATATAGAATAATGGATAGATGTTTTAATTAAAAAGTTCATATATGTTAGGTTATTTATAGTATAAGGATATACTCCGTAATTAATTAAGAGTAATTTCATCCATAAGTTACATTCAAACAACAAATAAATGCAACGTTGAATACACTGCATGGCGTGCAGTAACTATGTAGCGTTGAAAGCGTAAAAATGTTCAAACAACCAATAAGTGAAATGTTGATTCAAACCAAAACATAATGAACGGTCCATAGGCATGCATGCAGTTGTCAAATCATACATAAGTGAAAAAATAAGACAATGATTTCTCAAAAACCATTCTCCTTTGCTAAAATTTTCATAACGGTTTCATTAAAACCGTTGTCAAATATTTTGAATATAAATTTAAATTCATATTAAGATAATAAACGGTCCATTTAAGAGCATGCATTTGTCAAATCATAAATAATGAAAAGTCAATATATAGGAAATAGTGAATAATAATGACAACGGTTGCTAAAAAACCGTTCTTTTATATGATAATTGACCACGGTTTTCCATGAACCGTTGTTATATATGTATTTTAAGACAACGGTTTCATAACCCTTTGTCAATAGTAATGACACCGGTTGCTAAAAAACCGTTCTTTTATGTGATAATTGACCACGGTTTTCCATGAACCGTTGTTATATATGTATTTTAAGACAATGGTTTCATAACCCGTTGTCATTTTATCTTGATGACAACGGTCAATATTAAGCATGCATTGATCAAATCTTGAATTAAACGGTCAATATACAAAATCCGTTGAGAGAAGAGCAATCTTGATTACCTATGAAGTTCAATAAATTAATGAAATCAAGCAAGAAAAAGTTCAATAAACTTATCATTTTTTTCATTAGAAATAACCAAAATACATTAATATTACATTCATCAGACATCAAAAGATTTAAAATAATCCGGAAAAATCTCGGTTAAAAGTAAAAAGTACTTCTCACACTGCCACCAACCACGCCACTCTGGTATACCGGCAACTTCCGGGTCACTAGCCTCGTATTTTGCAAAAACAGATTCAATGTATGCAAGAACCTGTCTTGCATGTGGAGATAAGGTAGGAAGAGTAGAACTCAACATATCTCTCGTGGCAGTCAAGTTGCGAGTATCAGGCCGATGAGGGTATGAAGACGGTGATGAGGATGATGAAGCTTGGTTGACAAGCCAGCTACGTCAAGCCTCTTACTCCAATAATTCCGGCTATGTTCAATGGATGCTTTGATTAATGGATGTTGATCAGCCGGAAGCCCGGCTAGAACCTCCTCCTCATCTACAATCGTTTGTTTAATCCACTCTTTGTTGTTGATTAAAGCTAGGATGAATGCCATCGTGTTTTTTGAATTTTGAGTGATGGGGATGATGTTAATAAAAGGATGCTTTAACATTTATTTACATAAGAAAACTGAATTTTGAATTTTGAGTGATGGGGATGATGTTTTTTTGAAAGTTGGTTTATGTATCAATTAGATCAATGACATAAAATTTATATTCGTATTCAATATTCCTATTAATTTTCTTGTATTTAATTTTCTGTTTAATTAATTAATGTGAGAAAAAAAACTGATATTCATTAATTAGAGAAAGAAAAATATATAACAATAATAAGAAAAGACGATTTAAATAATTCAACACTACACGGGGTCTATATATGTATATATGTATATATATATATATATATATATATATATATATATATATATATATATATATATATATATATATATATATATATATATATATATATAATAGTTAATTAATCATAATTATAATCATCGTGTAATTCCCCCGCGATAGAGTTAAATATCGAAAGTTCAACATGAGGATCATTAGGAGGCACTTGTTCTGCCTCCCATGAACGAGGCACGGTGTTAATATCGTAACGATATGTTCTTAATATATTAATGTCACGATCGGTCGCAATCCATAGATATTGTGCTTGTAACCCATCATCCGTATAATAATTGTGTTTTCCAGCGTCATGATGCTCGTATCTTGGCTGGAGTTTTCTCGCTTGACGAAGGAGTCCAGCTTCTTCCCAAAACCTTCAAACTCGATCATTACGTAACCAATAAAACCACGATCTTTAGCCCAAGCCGGGTGGACCTTTTTAACGTTCGTATAACCACCTTGACGAAGCATATCTCTCATTCACGTTAAAATTTTCGAAGAACCCTTACCATCGTCTTCAACTTTGATTGGAAGGTGGTGTATAATACACGTAATAGGATGGACATAGCGAGTATTTGATTGTGATTCAGCGTTTGTAGAAGATGATGACATGATGATCGAGGTATAAAATTTTTAATTAAATTATAGGTGATAATTAATTACTCGATGAATTGGTGCTTGTGGTTAATTAAACTATGAATTGGTACATATTTATAGGAAAATATGTGTGCATGTGAATGGATATTAATTAATAATAGTCAAACAAATTAAAACAATATTAATACATAGGAATTTAACATAATTTATTTATATAAAATGACAACGGTTTTACAAAAACCGTGATCAATGTAATCCATAACTACGGTTGTTCCTTAACCGTTGTCAATTTTGAGCCATTGAAACTATTCATATATTTAATTAAACCGTTTCCAATATATGTATGATCTCTAAACCCCTATATATATTAGAACCCTAAAATAAAAATTTTAATATTCACAACAAAATCTAAACTCTTTTTTTTATATATCAAATTATATATTCAAAAGAGTATTCTTTAATTATGTCGTCTTATAATTCATCGTCCGATGAAGGATCGTACGAATCTAATGTCGAATCATTTGACGGATTCGAACATTTTGAACGCCTAACTAGAATTTTGTATGTCAAACCTTTGATGTGCATCATTGACAATCTCCCATACAAATAAGACAGGAATGGGAAGAAAATACTGTCCTATGACCTTAACTAGTTAATAAGGGTGATTCGGGCTGCCGGATTGGATTTGGTTCAAGCTATCCACCCGTCTCTTTCGCATGATGGGTCGTTCAAGGGTCACGAACTCATCGAGTTTGGTAGGGGTGAGGAGCGGGAATGCTTCCGTCAAGCTCGCAAACTGGAGCGAGCTTTTTATAACAATGATTCTTCAAGGTATTGGTTTTATACCCATGAAGAACGGGAAGGACCATGTTTATGGGTCGGGAATGAAGATGACCGTGGACGAGTGGTGTATTTGTACATACACGGTCATAATTTTGAGTTAGAGAGAGTGTCGTTGGAACAGGAAAATGACTCGGTGGATTGGGTTCAAGGTGAAAGAGATGTTTTTAATGATGTTGTCGATGGATTCCACACTCTGTTCCCTGATTATCAATTAGCTTGTTTTTTTCTTTTTGTTTGATATAATTTTTAAGATCAAATTACCTCGTATGGTTTTATTTCAATTCTGTCTTGCTTCGTTCCTTTGTTTAATTTTTTAATATGCAAAGGAATACTTAACAATTAAAATACATAAATAATTAAGCTTCAATTCATTAGGAAAAGAACAACAATAAGTTATATTATACGATCAACTTAATTTCATTGCCAGAAATTAAAATAAAAACATAATTATTAATTATTAGAATCTGATGACAAAGGATAATCTTCATGAAGTTCGGTCCACATCAAGTCGTAAAGCGGCCCTTCATTGTCTACGGCCACCATAGGTGGAATTGCCTCTCTCTCCCATTACAGAGGCACAGTGACAAGATCGTGATGCCTCCTGTAATGACTCAGCATAAGATGATCAACATGGGCCGCGACCCATAGATAAGGGCCCTTTTGTCTAGCATCTGAATAGAAGTTCAGTTTCTCTGCATCTTCTCCCGCAAATCTAGCCTCTAATTTTCTTGCTTGACAAAAACTTTCATGGTGGTTGGCTTCGTCAAACTCGATAAAAGAGAATCCTTAAATACCCCGCCTGTTAGTCGACACAGGGTGGACTCTTTTAACCGCGGTGAAACCGCAGTCATGAAGCATTAACCTCATCGCCCAAAATCCTTATTTACACCCTTTCCATTTTTATAACGAACAGGGAGATTATGAACAATGCAAGTAAAAGGATAGTCGTAATGAGAACGTGATTGTGGTTCCGGCAAACCAACCATATTATTAGGTACGGAGTATTTTTATTTAATTTTTTAAGGGAAAGTACGGAGTATATTTTAGAGAGAGAATGAAAGAGTAAATGTTTGATATTCAACTATAATATTATGACGACATATTTATAGTCCAAATTGAATAGTATAACGCATGCATAAAATTCTGAATAAAGTTACACCTTTTTCGCATGCATTGGTTCAACTAAACTAATTTCAAAACATGACAGTTGTCTAAATATACAACAACGAACATATAAAACCGTTCATGTTTTATATTTTTAACGGTTTTATGTAAACCGTTGACAAAAATATGATAACAGGTTTTGCAGGACCGTTTACAAGATATATTTTATAACACTTTTATGTAAACCGTTGACAAAATATAATAACGGTTTTTCAAGAGCGTTTTAAGAAAATATTTTATAACGGTTTTGATTTAACCGTTGATAATTAAGAACACGATCATCAACAGAACCATTGTTGAACTTCATTTAATAACGGTTTCACTGTAAACCGTTTCTCAGAATTACGCGCTTTAATATTTGGGAAACGATGATCTATGTTCCGTTATTATATTTGGTAAACCATTGTTATACGGCCGTTGTTAAAGCGCAGAATTGGCGTAGTACTCCAAACAATTCCTACCCGGGTTCATTTTAATTAGACACCCTATGTTCATTTTGTTCATTGGTTTTAGGTTCCAAAATCGTCACTCTGATACCACTTTGTAACACCACTTTGTAACACCCCCATCTACCAAAGTGCATTACCAAGGTCTACCTTCGTAAATAGAAGTGCTACCATCTCGGTTGCCCGAGGCAAGGTATATCAAATGGACCATAATAGAACGTTTATTAAAAGTACAATATTGTTTAAACAAATACAAACTGAAATCAAACCAATACTATTTACAACTCCGAAAAGAAATCAAAATGAAACTAATGTTTAAAGTGACACCAGAAGCTAGCTAAAGGAAGGTGATGACTCGGCCCCGTCCGTAACCCGCATGCT
This sequence comes from Silene latifolia, assembly GCF_048544455.1. NCBI lineage: Eukaryota > Viridiplantae > Streptophyta > Magnoliopsida > Caryophyllales > Caryophyllaceae > Silene > Silene latifolia. The sequence goes on from NC_133538.1 coordinate 353,056,156, forward strand.
ACATCAACATCCGTTACCTGCTAAACCAACTTCTCACAATCCCTGAATGGATCACCAAAGTTTTGAAAACAATAAACATGGTCAGTCAACTATATAACCAAAATAAGAACTCACAACAACACAATCCAAAAAAACTATAACCAATCAATCCTCCAATCACCATCATTCATCAGTAACCGACTACACACCGAAATGTGTAGCCCTGCCAGATTCTCATCGCAACGGGAAACCCACACCACCAGTGGGGACCGCAGCCTTGCCACCTAAGTCCTACTCATCGCAATGAGCGAATCCCAGATCATTAATGTGCACATCCCCCCTTGTGATGGGAGCCACAAGGGGCGAACATGGGGTTGGAACCATCTCCCGAAAATGGCTCTACAAACAATTCAACAACCAATGTAATCACAATCTACAATCACAATCATATTACCAACAATCAATCACAATCATGACTTATAATCAATTATACAACCGACTGAGTAGGGAAACCCTACCTTATCAAGGTCCAAGCAAAGCACAACAAATCAAGCTAGAATGCCTCCTCTACGAAGTCCTCATCTTTTATGATATCATACAATCAATATACCACACATAATATGACTAATCACCCCAAAACCCCTAAATCACCCAATTAGGTTTTGTATAACCATACCCAAAATATCAATAAACAAAGGGTATAATTACTTACTGATCGAATCGACGTGGAGATGAAAAAAAAACCCCAATCTATGAATCCTAGCCTTGGAAATGATTAAGATAGTTGGAAAGCAGTGTTACGTAGTTTATGTTTGATAAAAGTGATTAAGAAATGATTATAAAGTGATTAAAACTGATAACACGACTTATATATACTTCTCCAATTATCTTAATCAAACTGCGGAAAATTACCCGTCAGACTGGGTACTCGGTCGAGTACCTCAGGTACTCGGCCGAGTACAGCCTACTCGACCGAGTTCCTCACAACTCGGCCGAGTGCACCCAAAACAGTAGCCTGTCTAAAAGCACTCGACGACTTACTCGGCCGAGTATGGCCTACTCGACCGAGTAAGCTAAGACCAGAAAATCTTAGTATTACATATGTTTTCCTTGGTTACGACCATATACCCACCACAAATTCGACCCTCGTTCAAAGTCTTGTGTCTTCCTTGGTTACTTTCCATCTCAACATGCTTATCTATGTCTTGACCCCGACAACAAACGCATTTATAGTTCGCGCCATGTTCGATTTATTGACTCCTCTTACCCATTTTCCAACACCACCGCATCCAGCACTCCTCTTCCCACCTCGGAGTCTTGGTGTCAATTAACGATTCCCGTCCTTCAACCTGTGGACCCAACCCCTGCCTCCTCTACTCCTACCACACCGGTTGTCTCCTCGCCCAACATACCAGCCACTCCCCCTATTTCCTCCCCTTGTGTCAGCTTTAATCCCACCTCCCCTGATTCATCAGCCCGTGTCAGTCCCCACTCCACTTCCCCTGACTCTTATACCTCTCCCGCGTCCCCACCACAGGCGCATTATCCCCATGTTACACAGGCCTCCCACAACATATACAAACCCATAGACCGTCTTAAATTATCTGCCCAATTGCAGCCATTCGAACCATGCACTACCAAACAAGCCCTTCTTAACCCTATTTGGAGAGCTGCCATAGAAACTCAGTTTTATGCTCTTCAAAAGAATGGTACCTGGGAACTTGTTCCTCCCTCCTCGTCTCAAAACATCGTGGGTTATAAATTGGTTTTCCTCACCAAATACAATCTTGATGGTTCCATTGACAAACATAAAGCTCGTCTTGTAGCTAAAAAGCTTTTATCAACACCCCGGACTTGATTACCCCGAAACTTTTAGCCCTGTTATTAAGCCCGCTACGGTCCATTTGTTGTTAAGTCTTCCTATTACTAATAATTGGCCGCTTCGTCAATTGGATATTAATAATGTCTTTCTTCAAGGCACGCTCACTGATACAGTTTATATGGCTCAGCCTCCTGGCTTTGTCGATCCTACAAAACCGGATCATATGTGACTCCTTTTTAAGGCTCACTATGGACTTAAGCAGGCCCTGAGAGCTTGGTATACCGAGCTGCGTTCTTATCTCCTTGACGTTGGCTTCACCAACTCTGTTTCTGATACTTCATTGTATTTATTTCATGGCAATTACACTTTATTTGTTCTTGTCTATGTCGATGATATAATTGTTACAGGTTCATGTAAATCCAGTGCACATGTGCTCATTGATGCGTTGTCTCGACGATTCTCCTTGAAGGATCTTGGTCCGCTTTCTTGTTTCCTTGGTGTGGAGGTCCAACCATGCTCTCATGGTCTTTTCCTAAATAAGCACAAATATACGAGTGACCTTCTCTCTCATGCCAACATGTTCGATGCCAAATCCGCCTCTACTCCCATGGATTCCACGGCTAAACTAAGTCTTCGTGACAGCCCATCTCACTCAAATCCGACAGAATATCAGGCTCTGGTTAGGGGCCTCCAATACTTGTCAATAACCCGTCCCGATGTTACCTTTGCTGTGAATAAGCTGTCTTAATATATGCACAGCCCCACTGAATGTCACTGGAATGCCCTCAAACGTCTTCTTCGCTATCTCACTGGCACGCCTTCCCATGGCATCACCATCTACCGTCGTTCTCCTCCAAGTCTTCATGCGTATTCAGACTCGAACTGGGTGGTAATCCTGACGATCTCAAATCCACTGGTGCATATATTGTTGATCTTGGTCATACTCCAATTTTCTGGAGCTCTAAAAAGAAATAAACAGTTGCCCGTTCATCCACTGAAGCTGAGTATCGCTTAATTACTAATGCTACCACTAAACTCACTTGGCTCGGTAATCTGCTCTATGAGCTTCGTGTTACTCTTCCTGCTACTACTTGTAACACCCCTATACTCCAAGTGCCTTACCAGGACCACTTAGGTATAAGGATGCTACCATCTCGGTTACCCGAGGCATGACATTCATAAGACAATAACGAAACAACTTTAAATGATATAACTTTAGTGAAAAGTACAACTGAAACCAAATCCCAAAATACGGGTACAAGTTCTCAAACCAACTGTCTACTGAGTTAACTAAAAAGTTATAAAACTAATAAAACTACAAATGAAGACTTCTATCGTCGACGGTGGCACATCCCAACTATCCCAAGACTCAACTCAAACCTGCTCAATTACTGCTCACCATCCCCGAATGGATCACCGCAGGTTTTACAAAACAACAACCGGGGTCAGTACTAATCACACAACTTACTTATATATATCAACAATACGATAAACAGACAGCTTAACCGTCACACACACACACACAATCACACCAATCCCAACAATCTCAATCACCGACTGTCCACTGGACCAACCCTGCCAGTGGGGGACCGCAGCCGTTTCCACCTAAGCCCCGCTCATCATACCGAGCGATAACCCTGTCCATTAATGTGCACATCTCTCCTGTGGCGGGTTCCACAGGAGGCGAAACTAGGGCGTGAAGCCACTCCCGCAAGTGACTCCACTCAGCCGAGAACGCATCTCGAGAACCAGAGACAAACAATCACAATCACAATCACAATCACAGTCGTCATAATACAATTACGATATTAAACAATCAATCTCAACACATTAACAATCATCCCATTATGGGACTAATACTGAGTAGGAAATCCTACCTGGAAAGCACAACTGTCAGACGGTCTCTACAGCTGTATCAAAAAGCCTCTTCTACAAAACCTCCTCCTATCATACAACATATAAACACTACCAAATCACAATCTACACAAAAACCCCCAAATCCCCATATTAGGGTTTAACCAACTTAAAGGAAAAACAGTAAAAAGGGTACATAGATCTTACCCTCGACGCAAGGATCTCAACGGTATAACAAACGATGAAAACCGACCTTCCAAACTCCGGGATTTGCTAACAATGCGATTAAAGGGATGAACGTACTTGCTCTCTCTTTGACAGGTAAATTAGGTTTTGAAAAGTGTTTAGAATGATGACGGAAAAGATTATATACCTTAATCGCATAATTAACAAAACCCGAGAAATAACTCCCCGTAAACCGGCTACTCGATCGAGTAGCTAAGGTACTCGATCGAGTGCCCCCTTACTTGATCGAGTATTATAGTTACTCAATCGAGTACCCAACAGGTCAGAAACTATTTTAAAACGCAACTCACCCTTACTCGACAGAGTAAGGCCTACTCAATAGAGTACCCCGAGACTCATAAATACGGAGTATTACAGTCTTCCCTCCTTAAAAAGAACTTCGTCCCCGAAGTTCAAACCACAACAAAACAAAGATACTCCCACAACACTTCCGACTCAACAACCAAAACAAAACTCAACATAAAACATGTTACTAACCCAACACATCCCGACAAACATACCGACACAACATACAAAAAGGGGTATAAAACTCTTAAAAACTCTTCGCGATCATCTCCTACCCCCCTAAAAGAAACAAGGTTACGTCCCCGTAACCATACATACCTGATCAAAAAGAAAAGGGTAACGCTCTTTCATAGCTTCCTCTGGCTCCCATGTAGCTTCCTCAGTCTCGTGGTTAGACCAAAGGATCTTAAGCAAAACTTTCTCACCACTTCTAGTCTTCCTAACCTTTCGGTCAAGAATCTGCTTAGGCACCTCAAGATATGATAAGGACTCATCTAGCTCTAAGTTCTCTACCTCTAACACATGTGACGGGTCACTCACATACTTCCGCAGCTGCGATACATGAAACACATTATGCACTCTCTCTAATGCAGCTGGTAAAGCCAGACGATATGCAACTTCCCTAACCCGCTCTAAGATCTCATAAGGCCCGATAAACTTCTAACTCAGCTTGCCTTTCTTCCCGAATCTCATAACCCCACGCATAGGAGACACTTTCAGAAGAACCTTGTCCCCAACCTGAAATTCTATATCCCGGCGATGTAGATCTGCATAACTCTTTTGCCTATCCTGAGCCGCTCTCATCCGTTCCCTGATCATCTTAATCTGTTCAACCATCTCATGTACCATCTCTGGTCCTAAAACCACTGCCTCAGCACTATCGTCCCAACAAATCGGACTCCTACATCTCCTCCCATACAAAGCCTCAAACGGTGTCATACCAATACTAGTGTGATAGCTTTTGTTGTAAGGAAACTCTATCAAGTCCAACCTCTGTTCCCAGCTACCACTAAAATCCATCACACAAGCTCGTAGCATATCCTCAAGTGTTTTGATCGTTCTCTCAGTCTGCCCGTCTGTCGCAGGATGAAATGTTATACTCATCTTCAAAGTTGTTCCCAACAATTCCTGCAACTCTTTCCAAAACCTTGATATAAATCTCGCATCTCTGTCAGACACTATGTTATTAAGGACTCCATGTAACTTAAGCACGTTCTTTCGATAGGCCATAGCCAATTGTGCTTTAGTCCATGTATCTTTCATTGGAACAAAGTGAGCTGACTTTGTCAGTCGATCCACTATTACCCAAATCATGTTGTTACCCTGTTGACTCTTTGGCAAACCCACGATAAAATCCATGGAAATGGATTCCCACTTCCACTCAGGTACCGTTAAAGACTGAATCTTACCTTGTGGTCGTCGCTGTTCCCCTTTAACTCTCTGGCATGTCAAACAACGGGCCACAAACTCAGTTGTCTCATTCTTCATCCCAGGCCACCAAAACGTGTTCTTTAAATCCTTGTACAACTTATCTCCACCTGGATAAACTGAATATGGTGTGCAATGTGCCTCTGTCATGATAGTCTTTTTCAACTCCTCATCATTAGGGACACACCACCTACCATCAAACCTCAAACTACCATCTGTATGAATAGAGAATCGAGACACTGTCCCTTTCTCTACTCCAGCTCTCCACTCGACTATCTTAGGATCCAACGCCTGCTTACCTCGAATATCATCATAAAACTCAAGCTACATTGTCAAATCTCCCATGGCATCTCCTTTCTGCATCATATGTATCCCAAACCTCGCTACCTCATCTCTCAACCTCATCAAAGATAGAGTTGTACATAAAGAATGTACACTCTTCCTACTCAAAGCATCTACAACAACATTGGCCTTCCCTTCATGGTAGATAATTTCCATGTCATAGTCGCCAATCAGCTCCATCCACCTCCTCTGTCTCATGTTCAACTTCTTTTGAGTGAAGATGTACTTGAGACTCTTGTGATCAGAAAATACCTTAAAGATTGCTCCATAAAGGTAATGTCTCCAAATCTTGAGAGAAAACACCACTGCACCCAACTCCAGATCATGAGTAGGGTAGTTCTCCTCATAAGGTTTCAATTGCCTAGAAGCATAGGCAATCACCTTACCGTTCTACATCAACACACACCCTAACCCATTCTTTGAGGCATCTGTATAAACCTCGAAGTTCTCGATCTCCTCAGGTAATGCTAAGATAGGAGCTGTAGTCAAACGCTCCTTTAATGTTTGGAACGCTGTCTCACAACTCTCATCCCAACGAAACCTGTTCTCTTTCCTCATCAACGCTGTCATAGGTCTAGCTATCTTGGAGAAATCTTTCACGAACCGTCTGTAGTATCCAGCTAAACCCAAGAAACTTCTGATCTCCGTAACATTCTTTGGTGCTTCCCATTTTGTCACTGCTTCAATCTTTGCCGGATCCACAGCTACACCCTTCTTTGTAATCACATGTCCCAGAAAAGCAACTTCCTCTAACCAGAACTCACACTTGGACAACTTAGCATATAACTCATGCTCCCTCAAGGTCTGCAACACAATCCTCATATGCTCCTCATGCTCCTCCTTAGTCTTGGAGTAGACTAAGATATCATCAATAAACACCACTACAAAATTATCCAAAAACTGTCTGAAGATCCTATTCATCAAATCCATAAACACTGCCGGTGCATTAGATAACCCAAACGGCATCACCACATACTCATAATGGCCATACCTCGACGTGGAAGCTGTCTTTGGTATGTCCACCTCTCTAATCATTACTTGATGGTACCCCGACCTCAAATCAATCTTTGAAAAGACTGATGCATCACTCAACTAATCAAACAAGTCATCTATCCTTGGCAAAGGATACTTGTTCTTCACTGTCACTCGGTTCAGCTCTCTATAGTCTATGCACAACCCCAAACTCCCATCTTTCTTCTTCACAAAAAGAACTGGTGCTCCCCACGGCGATACACTTGGTCTAATGTATCCCCTCTCTATCAAATCATCTAACTGCTTCCTAAGCTCCTCCATCTCTTTAGGACCCATACGGTACGGTGCCTTAGAGATTGGCTCCGTCCCCGGTTTCAACTCAACTGTGAAATCTATCTCTCTACTCGGTGGCAACCCCGGAATCTCCTCCGGAAACACATCCTCAAACACTCCCACCACTGGTATCTGATCAACTGTCGGACTCTCTATCCGGTCATCTCTCACATGGCACAATATCAAAGGACATCCCTTCCTCAGATATGACTTCAAGGTAACAGCTGCAATCAACTTAACTTTGGGTCTGACTAGAAACCCACGATAAGACACACTAACGTCCTTAGGACCTCTTAAAGACACTTTCTTTTGATGACAGTCTATCTAAGCTTTATACTTACCCAGCCAATACATCCCAACTATCATCTCAAAACCGTCAAAAGGAAACTCTAGCAAGTCTACAGGGAAATCAATTTGTCCAACTATCATAGGTACATCCCTATATAACCTCCCACATGATATAGACTCACCCGAAGGTATAAAAACTTTCTCACTAACAGACTCATATACCCTCAAACCCAACCGTTTAACATGACTCGAAGATACAAACGACTGAGACGCCCCCGAATCAAACAAAACAAAGGTATGGATACCGTTAACAAGAAAAGTATCAGTTATAACGTGTGCATCATCTTCAGCTGCTTTCTTCTCCATCATGAACAGCTTTTAACTGGTCTTCTGTCCACCTCCCTGGACAGTACTGGCTGATGTGGTCGGCTTAGCACCCGACCCTTGATTGTTGTTGTTGTTCGTTGGTGGTTTCTGATAAGAATTACCGCCGTTGCGGTTACCTCCACTCTGATAGCTCTGAATTCCCCGGTTTGACCATGATCCAGTCGGTCTATTGCTCGCATAGCTCTGCGCAGGTCTCTAGAAAGTTCCAGGTGCACTCGTGCACTCATGTCTCTTGTGGCCTACACCACCACAACCAAAGCAGGTCGTTCCCCAACTACCACTAGCACTTCCACGGCCACGCCCAAAGGAAGCTCCAGCACTAAACCTTGACCCAGAAGAAAACCCTCTAGATTGATTGTGGTTGCCTTTCTTGTGACTAGATTGGCCACCACCCTCGCTCTCAGACTTCCTTTTCTCAACACCTAACCTCTCTTGAGCCATCTCCACCAAACTCTCAGCTCTCCCAGCCCTCTCATAAGCTTCCTTAACGTCAGTAAGGACTCCCACGGGTAACTTATCCATAATCTTAGGGGTCAACCCCCTCTCAAATCTCAGCGCCAGATTCTCCTCACTCAAACCCATATCCTCAGCATACCTAGACTTCTCATTGAACTGCCCGTAGTACTCGGCCACGGACATGTCAAATGTCATCTTAAAACTGTCAAACTCTTCTCTCAACTTACTCCTCACTTGTTCCGGTAAAAACTCTTCCCTCATAGCCTTACGAAACTCTTTCCAAGGTATAGAAGGTAAACCTTGGTTCGCATACAACTCCTTAGCATTCACTTTCACCGTATCCCACCACTTGCCAGCTGCTTCCCTCAGATAGAACGCAGCCTGTTCTACTCTCATCTCATCAGGACAGTGAACCAAATCTAGTATGTTCTCTATCTCTCTATGCCAGTTATCAAGAAGGTTAAGCTCCCCAACCCCCTTGTACTCTTTCGGGTTAAACCTCGCTATATAGAGGCTGGTTTTAGAGTGATCAACCTCCTTCTCCTTGTCCTTATCCTTATCCTTTCCCACAGTCTTTAAAGCCTCTGTAAGAGCATCCTGATGCTCCAACATCTTAACGATATCATCTATGTTTATAAGCTCAGCTCTCGCATACAAAGCATTCTTCTTGGGCGGCATCTTGAAACTATATCAGAAAAGGGGTGGATATAAACATGCGCGCTAAAACCTCAAAACACGAAAACAAGCTGCCCAGGCCCTACTCGATCGAGTTCCCAAACATAATCGATAGAGTAACAGGCTACTCGATCGAGTGCCCAGCATACTCGATCGAGTGCCCCAACATCAGACCCCAAACAGACCTTCTGATCTCTAACATACTCGACCGAGTAGCCAGGCTACTCGATCGAGTGATTCCCTACTCGATCGAGTGCCCGAGGTACTCGATCGAGTGCCCAAAAACACGATTCTGGATTCAAAATCGTCAAACACCCACCCGATCAAGTCAGTCCCACTCGATCGAGTCATGATAACTCGAAAACGCTACCCGCATGCTATATCATATCCCAATACTAGAAACAACGTTATAACTCCAACATTATATCATAATTAAGCACATAATGCTACGCAACTCCTCATATAGCTAACGAATTAACCATATCATGTTATTAAACGCCACATAGTAAAACATTCATCATGTTTCTCATTCCAACGACAGTTCTACATATATCATCAACCTTTCTTTCACATTCTCAACTTTCTACTTCAAACATCCAACAATTACACACACTTTATCACATTCACAAACAAGCTACCCAAACAACGCATACGACCTTGACATACACCCCCCATGTGACCGGTTCAAAATTGTAGGGCAAGTTCGCGACTTTAGGATGTCTCCCAAGCCTTTGCATTAGCTCCTACAACCTTTACCCCGGGTTCATTTTAATTGACTCCCTATATTCATTAGATTTATTGGTTACAGGTTTCAGGATCGTCGCTCTGATACCATTTGTAACACCCCCATACTCCAAGTGCCTTACCAGGACCACTCAGGTATAAGGATGCTACCATCTCGGTTACCCGAGGCATGATATTCATAAGATAATAACGAAACAACTTTAAATGATATAACTTTAGTGAAAAGTACAACTGAAACCAAATCCCAAAATACGGGTACAAGTTCTCAAACCAATGTCTCATCGAGTTAATCGAAAAGTTATAAAACTAATAAAACTACAGCGGAAGACTTCTATCGTCAAACGGTGGCACATCCCAGCTATCCCAGTACTCAACTCAAACCTGCTCAATTACTGCTCACCATCCCCGAATGGATCACCGCAGGTTTTACAAAACAACAACCGGGGTCAGTACTAATCACACAACTTATATATATATCAACAATACGATAAACAGACAACTTAACCATCACACACACACAATCACACCAATCCCAACAATCTCAATCACCGACTGTCCACTAGACCAGCCCTGCCAGTGGGGGACCGCAGCCGTTCCCACCTAAGCCTCGCTCATCATACCGAGCGATAACCCTGTCCATTAATGTGCACATCCCTCCTGTGGCGGGTTCCACAGGAGGCGAAACTAGGGCGTGAAGCCACTCCCGCAAGTGACTCCACTCAGCCGAGAACGCATCTCGAGAACCAGAGACAAACAATCACAATCACAGTCGTCACAATACAATTACGATATTAAACAATCAATCTCAACACATCAACAATCATCCCATTATGGGACTAATACTGAGTAGGAAATCCTACCTGGAAAGCACAACTATCAGACGGTCTCTACAGCTGTATCAAAAAGCCTCTTCTACAAAACCTCCTCCTATCATACAACATATATACACTACCAAATCACAATCTACACAAAAACCCCCAAATCCCCATATTAGGGTTTAACTAACTTAAAGGAAAAACAGTAAAAAGGGTACATAGATCTTACCCTCGACGCAAAGATCTCAACGGTATAATAAACGATAAAAACCGACCTTCCAAACTCCGGGATTTTCTAACAATGCGATTAAAGGGATGAACGTACTTGCTTTCTCTCTTTGACAGTAAATTAGGTTTTGAAAATTGTTTAGAATGATGACGGAAAAGATTATATACCTTAATCGCATAATTAACAAAACCTGAGAAATAACTTCCCGTGAACTGGCTACTCGATCGAGTAGCTAAGGTACTCGATCGAGTGCCCCCTTACTCGATCGAGTATCATAGTTACTCGATCGAGTACCCAACAGGTCAGAAACTATTTTAAAACGCAACTCACCCTTACTCGACAGAGTAAGGCCTACTCGATAGAGTACCCCGAGACTCATAAATACGGAGTATTACACTACTGCCGTCTATTGTGACAACCTTGGAGGCGCAACAAATTTAAGTGCCAATCCCGTCTTTCATTCACGTATGAAACATGTGGCTCTTGAGTACCACTTTATTCATGAGAAAGTTCAGTCGGGCTCAGTGCGGGTTGTTCCCTTTGCCAATGACGATCAAATCGTTGATGCCTTAACAAAACCTCTTCAAATACCTTGGTTCTTCATCCTTATGTCCAAGATCGGACTCTCGCCTAGGTCGTCCGTCTTGCGGGGGGATGTTGAGAAAATTAGATATTATTCTCTACAATATTTGTTATTATTCTTCCTATAACTGTTCCTAATTTTATGCTATAATTTAAGTAGAATATATTCTTGTTATCAAATTGTTATGGCCAAGTTAGTATAAGAATCAAAGATTGTAATCATAATTATTAGCTTTGGCCAACCTAAGGAAGAACTTCAAACGTTAAAGCTCTTTTTAGAAGGGGGTTAGCTTTTAAACATTTGAATCTCCTTTCCAATGCCATTGCTGATTTTGAATGTGCTCTTACACTTAATCCTCATAACAAAGATATTTCCCGAGATCTACACTCAAAGAAGCCCTTATTATTCTCGGTTTCAACCGATGATTGTATTCCTCGTAGTTCACCATATCAATTGGATTCTGTGAGTAGCAGTGTGCCTATGGATTCTGTGAGTAGCAGTGCGTCGTGCGAGGCCTTGAACGATTCTGCTGGTTATAATTCTTCCTCCTCAGATGTCTTACTTGAGGGTTCGTACCCTCAACTCTAAAACTATCCAGACGGGAACTCCCCATGAAGAAATTTCAGGGTCAGCAGAAGTTCTCACCACTTCTCCTTTTGTCGGAGAACCTTTCTAAGCCACTTAATGTCAAGTATTCCAATAGTGTTGAGTTGGTTCAAGATAAGTTAATTATCCTGGTAGATATGAAGTCCCACGAAGACAATATGATTCAAGAGGAAGTTGTCTTACAAATTGCTAAAAAGAAGCGGGTTTCATCGAACTCCGCATAAGTTAGCAAGATTTCTGCGGTTCTTTTCCAGTTTGTTGCGGTTAGGGATAACGAGAACAACAAGACCAGGAATTGTCGACGAAAGGTGGCTTATCCCCCCCCCCCCATCGAAGTCATGTGACCCAAGCTAGTATTCATACGAAGAAAAGATCTTCGGTCTCTGTCGACTTTTATCTTTGTCTTTGCAGGTACACCGAGGAGATTGCAGCATTTAGGAAAGCTATAATAAAGGGGACAGATCAATTCCACTTCGACGACTTTTATCATCCTCCCTACAAGAAGAGTCGTCATACTTTTTCTGTTTCGAGTTCATTTAACGTTAGTACGGTTCGTTGGTTTTCTAGTAGTCTGCTAAACTCTGGTATCCCGGGGATTGTACTGTAACAACCTTTGTTTTATTTAATATCGGTTTTATTAGAATATAAAAATATTTTGTCAATATTTTGTAAATATTCAGTTTTCATATTAGTTGTACAGTATACATATTTAGTCAATTCTGCTCATATTCTTAGGCTATAATTAAGGCAAATATCAAGCCTGATTGGTTGTATTTGTATTGTATATAAACCCATGTGAAGTAAGGATAATGCAAGGAATATTGTTCTTTTATGGTATCAGGTTCAACGATCCTGTAATCACCTTGCTTCCTTCCTCTTTCTCCTAACATTTTTCTCATCTTCTTCCCTGTTTTCGCATTCCACAATGGCCCCATCCGGTGAAACTCCAAAAACAACACCTTTTCACTCCGCTTTCTCTAGCTCTAATATCAAAAACTATGTGCAAATTACCTTGGAAACCGAGAATGTTCATTATGCGTCGTGGGCAGAACTTTTCCTGAACACGACCCGTGCTTTCGACGTCGCCGATCACATTGCTCCTCCAAAGGACGCCATCCTTAAGAAAGAATTTTTTACCTTTGCGTCATTAAGAAGCCCAAGGTTTCCCCAATACCGAAGTCACCCATTACCGCGCTCCAAGATCCGAATTGGAAACTCGCCATGACCGATGAGATTGATGCTCTAATTAAAAATAAGACATGGGTCCTTGTTCCTCGTCTTCCTAATACTAATATCACTCGGTGTATATGGCTTTTTAAACATAAATTCAAGTCTAATGGTGATTTAGAGCGGTACAAAGCTCGCTTGGTTGTTAATGGCAGGTCACAACAGGTGGGCATTGATTGCGACGAGACATTTAGTCCAGTTGTTAAACCAGCAACAATCCGCACTGTTCTTAGCTTGGCCGTTTCGAAGCGGTGGTCTATTCATCAGCTATATGTGAAGAATGCATTTCTTCATGGTAACCGTGCTGAAATAGTTTACATGTATCAGCCTCCCGGATTCCGTGATCCTACATACCCCGACCATGTATGCCTTCTTCAAAAATCCTTATACGGCCTCAAGCAAGCTCCGAGAGCATGGTACCAACGGTTTGATTATTTTGTCTCTACTATTGGCTTTCATCATAGCAAATCGGATAATTCGTTATTTATTTTCCGACATGGTAACCAACTTTCATATCTCCTTTTATATGTTGATGACATAATTTTGGCTACCTCATCTGATCACTTGCGAATTACTATCATTGAAAAGCTCATATTCTTAGGCTATAATCAAGGCAAATATCAAGCCTAATTGGTTGTATTTGTATTGTATATAAAAAAAAAACTAAGGAAGCTGAGAAGGTCCTTGACAATTTAAAAACCTCAGGTTTAAGTCCACTACCATACACCTCAGTCAGTGATGTCTTTTTGAAACACGAGGATTATAATGCTGGAATTCAAAGCTTATGGAAATGAAGGGTGATGGTTTGGAGCCAGATCATAGGATTTGGGCTTACTTCATTTGCGCCCCAAGATTTTTGGGGGGTATGAATTAAAACAAGGATACTATGGCTACTTCAGGTAATTTGTTTTTAATGTTTAGTCAAATTATCTTTGTTACAATTTTTTTGTTTGTTACAATTTGTTTACACAAAGGTGTGATTTGAAAAATAATTAAGAAACACAGAGATTATAACAAAGATAATTTTATTAGATTGAAATATTTTGGGTGCAATCTCTATTTGTTCCACTGATTTGATCTCCACGTGGCTTGAATGACGATTTTTAAGGAAGGTCTCGATCACTTGGTTCTCCTTTGATGAGATGTTTATTTCTTCACTCTCGACTGCACGATTTTGGGTGCTTGCCGTCGGGACTTGAATAATTTGATAGAAAAGGGTCGCTTGACTTTATCTCCTCTGATGATTTGACTTTGTGAAAGAAGGCCTTTAATTTGGACTCCTGACTCCTCGGTGACGGCACGAGATTTGAACTGCTTTGATGTATGTCTTGATCCTTGGAGGCGATGATTGATCTTCTAATTTGATGGGTGGACTTGGAGAAATTTATTTGTTTTCTAGAGAGAACTAGTTTTCAACCCGTGCAAAATTGCACGGGTATATTTTTAATAACATTGTCGTAAATATTTAATATTTAAAAAATATTAACCAAAATAGATGAATATTTTATACTCTATTTCTCTTATAATGATAATAGATTAAAACACTGCAAAAATGTAGTGTTAAAACATGGTATGAAGTATATTAAATGCAATGTATATAAAACAATATGCATATCATACAGAAAAATTATATCTGACTGAATATATTTATGAGATAATAGCTTCTTTTTTTATTTGTTAAAAAGAAATTTCTAGTATTTTGTTTCTTTAATTTCTTACTCTATTTACGGTTAATTTAAATTTAAATTTAGTATTTAGTATTTTTGTAACAATATTAATTGTTATCAGTTGATGTATTTTTTCTTACTTTATTTTAATTGTTATTGTAATTTATCATTGTAGTAAAAATTTGGACTTAATTTTTAGCAGTTGGTGTAACTTATTAGTAAAACTTTAGGCTGGTTTATTTACGTTTTAAATTATTTATTTTACGTTATTATTCACTAATATTTACGTGTAGAAAATATAAACATAAACATTACGTCTAAATCTTAAACACAATAGTTTTTCAGCAATTAATTCAAGATATTTTTCTGTGGGTCCCACATTTACTTACAAAAATAAAAATATGTATGAGATGATGTGGCTTAAGGCGAATGCTTGAAATGTTTTTGGTTTTATATAGATAAGATTAATTCAAAAACAAATAATAAACTGTTACGGCGTATGTTATAATAATTTAAATACAACTAAAATCCGGGTAATTTACATGCACCTTTCAAATTGACTCTTTTTACTCAATATTTTTGTTAAAACAATAATACTCCCTTTCATTTTTTTTATCTTCCCGTTTGCTTTTGTGCGGCCTCTAAGACGACACTTTGACCGCTCTTATTCTTTTAAGAGGATAAAATTAAAGTTTTAAGTTAAGGTTATTATCCTTTTCGACCTGGTGACGGGTCTTATAATAAGAAAGTTGCTTGTCCATGTTATAGTTTCTTAAATTTAAACTTTACCTTGTAATCACATTTGGCTAGACTTATGAAAACATGACTCGGCCTGATTTTTTTAGGATCAAAGACAGTAAATCTTGACCTACCCGAATTGACACGTTATTTTAAAGTCGAACCCGACCCGACCCATTTGACTCGATGGGTAAAAAAAAAATTAAGAATATTATTAAAATATTAATATTTTATTTTATATTTGCAATAAAAAAACCCGACCCGACCCGTTTGACCCAAATTAATATTTTTAGTTAAAAAATTAATTTTATATAACTTTTATTATATCATTAAATTAGAAAATAATTTTTAAAATTGTAACACCCCCATTTATTTAAGGGCCTGAACTAGGACTCCTCAGATAAATGACAGTGTTACCATCTCGGAAACCCGAGGCAGTAGATAACAAAGGAAAGAAAACACAGTACTTTATTAAAATGTTTATAGTGAGATTACAATTGGAAATAAAACAAAGTCTCAAAATACGACCAAAAGATAAAGTCTGATGAAACTACTAATAAGACTAAGGTGGGCTAGGCACTAAGTCAGTCATCCAAGCTCTCTTCCCGGCCAAAGACCCATCGGTCTCGAAATACTGTCAATCGCTCACCAATAATTGGATCATCACAGCGTACACGAATACATTGTGGTCACCGAAGGCCGAGTAGGTAGTACAATAAAACAAGAACATAATACACATGCTCCTCCATCACCACCACCGCCATCACAACTCATAACCCGGACAACCCGACCCATACCGATCCCGATAGACTATACATCGACCGTAGCCGATCTGCCAAAGACGCTTGTTGAGGACACCAGGGCAAGTCCTGCAGAACCCGCCTGGGCCTTATCACCACACCATACTCACCTCCACCTCCACCAACTCCGATGCAATAATATATTAAAAAAGTTCAACGATAATACTTAACGAAATTAAATCAGACAATCATATTATAACATGTAAATCACCGATTCAGTCAATCCAGTCACATAGTACTATATCAAGTCCAGTGTATTCCCCTACCTCAAATAGCGGTAATAAGCTAACCGCAGATCGAAGTACTCCACCGAAACTCGCCACCTAAACATATACATAACATAATTAATTCACTTAACTATTCCCGTTCCCATACTCAAGAGTCACTATAAGAAGAAACTTTCCCAAATTAGAAGTTACTAAAAATATAAGTTACCCAAAATAGAAAGTTTCCTAAAATGGGAAGTTTCCAAAATAGCAACTTACTAAAAATAGCAGGTTACTAAAAATAGTAACCATCCCGAAATAGAATCCCGACTCAAAGCCTAAATATATGATTCCGTCATCGCTAATTAATATCGACTTAATAACTAAAACTAATAATAGGAATAATAGAAATAATAGAATAATAGAAATGTACATATTTTCCGACTTACTAAAAATAGAAACCGTAACAAAAATTACCCAAAACAATAAACTCAACCCGACACACAAACACACCCCCTTCAACCCGACACAACTCCCTCCAACAACCACCAGCCCTCACCGACCACCGGGCCCGACACTGTGTCCGGCCTAGTCACCTCCAACCACCACCAACGTGGTCGACCCACGCCGGTGGTCAGAACCACCACCACCAACACCCCCTGTCTGCAACTCTGCCGCCACAAAATGCCACAACATGCCCCTTTTCTGACTCGCCTGCCACCACGACACATCCCTGCCACCTTACCAACCACCACTCATGACACCACCGTCGAACGACGACTCTGACACACGTGGCACCACCGATTCGACCTCCCCCGAGTCCACGGTGGTGCCACCCCATTACCCCATGTCTGAAATGAAATAAAACCACCCATATCAACCCCGACACCTATTCACCACCACTGCAACCACCAACAGCGACGACAACCACTCAACCCACCACCACACGACTCGACTCACAACCAGCAACACATCCCACACCCCGACGACCGCTATAACAGCCCCTAAACGACGCACAACCCAGATCAAACTAGCGTGACAGAAATGAAAAACAGGGAACCTTACCTATGACTGCCGTCGATCTGTGCTATTCCGGCAAGTACAACCACCCTCGTCCACCAGCAACAGCTTCCCTAGACTCACGGCAGACCCTACTCCCTCCACACTCACTGGCGTGCACTCGTTGGCTGTAAATGAGGCTTGCGGCGTGGAAGAAAAGAGGTTGATGATGATGATGATGTGCAAAATGACGGTAGGAAGGGGGATTGGGTTTTAAGGTTGAATTAGGGTTTTGTTTTAGGGTTTTGGTGAGGTAAAAAGGTAAATGGGTAAGTGGGTAAATGGGTTATAACATCTTGACCCAAAAAGCCACCTAAAACTATAAACCCGACTCATCTTATAATATGAATCAATTAATTACCTTTACGCTTTTACCATTACCATAATAACATGATTTAATTACCTTTACGTTGCTATTAAATAATACTATCTCGCTCAATCGATAATAAAATACGGGGTATTACAGTCTTCCCCCCTTAAAATGAACTTCGTCCCGAAGTTCGCTCCCATACCAAACATGTCATCCGAATATAAAAGACATCTCGTATAACTAACACAGTCAAACACACAACTAGACTACATAAACACGAAATGTTACATTCTACCCTCCTAAAAAGAAAGTTACGTCCCGTAACTTACCTCAAGTGAACAGATGTGGATAACTCTCTCTCATTGCGGCCTCGGTTTCTCAGGTAGCCTCCTCTGCCTTATGATTAGTCCACAACACCTTCACTAATGCAGTCTCTCCGTGCCTGGTCTTTCTAACTTTCCTATCCAAAATCTCCTTAGGTGTCTCGATGTAGGTCAACTGCTCGTCCACCTCGACCACATCGTGGCTCAAAATATGTGAAGGGTCACTCAAATACCTCCGCAACTGAGAAACATGGAAGACATTATGTACCCTGGCTAAAGCTGGTGGTAGGGCTAGCCGATATGCCACCTCTCCAACTCTATCTAAGATCTCATATGGCCCAATAAAAACGGCTCAACTTCCCCGCTTCCCGAATCTCATCACTCCCTTCATCGGGGACACTCTAAGAAGTACTTTCTCTCCCACCTTGAAAGAAATGTCGCTTCTCCTAGCGTCAAGATAGCTCTTCTCACGGCCCTGGGCAGCCCTCATCTTCTCGTCGAATGATCTCGCACCGCTCAACCATCTCCGAATCATCTCTCGGTCCCAAAACTACCGCATCGCTCGATCATCCCAACACACAGGACTCCTACACTTCCTGCCATATAGAGCCTCAAATGGAGCCATCCCAATACTAGCGTGATAACTGTTGTTGTATGAAAACTCAATCAACCCCAGTCTATCCTCCCAAGAACCACCGAACTCCAAAACACAAGCCCTCAACATGTCCTCGAGTGTCTGAGTAGTCCTCTCTGTCTGACCATCTGTAGCTGGATGAAAAGCGGTGCTCATCTTTAATCGAGTACCCATTAATGATCGCAACTTTTGCGAATTTGGATAGAAAACCGGAGTCTCTATCGGAAATGATGTCCTTGGGCACACCATGCAGCTTCACCACATACTGAACATAAGCCTTGGCCAACTCAGCTTTACTCCAAGTATCTTTCATGGGAATAAAGTGAGCCGACTTGGTTAGCCTATCCACGATCACCCAAATCATATTGTTACCTCTCTGAGTTCGAGGCAACCCAACAATGAAATCCATGGAAATACTCTCCCACTTCCACTCTGGCACATCTAATGGTTGAACCTTCCCTTGCGGTCTCTTATGTTCACCCTTCACTCTATGGCACGTCAAGCATCGAGCTACGAACTCAAAGAACTTCCCTCTTCATATTCGGCCACCAAAAAGTCTTCTTGAGGTCCTTGTACAGCTTATCTCCCCAGGATGAACGAGTATGGTGTAGCATGTGCCTCGTAAGAATATTCCTCTTGACTCCTCATTATCCGGAACACACCACCGTCCTCCAAACCTCGGACTACCATCGTATGGATAACAAACTTGGAATCAACCCAGCCGCTCACTGTTTCTCTTGTCTTTCGCGCCACTTCGAATTCTAGCATCGGCTTCCTCAGAACTCTCGGATCTCCTCATATAACTCCGGCTCAACGGTCAAGTCCCCAAGAGTCTCTCCTTTCCGGATCATGTGGATTCCCATCTCCATGACTCATTATGCATCCTCACCCTAGATCTGCACTTTCGCTCAAAGCATGGATGGATTTCTGCTCAAAGCATCGCCTACGACATTCGCCTTCCCCTCATGATAAAGTATCTCCATGTCATAATCGCCGATCAATTCGATCCATCTCCTCTGTCTCATGTTCAACTCATTTTGTGTGTAAATGTATTTTAAGCTCTTGTGATCGGAAAACACTTTGAAGGTAGCTCCATAAAGATAATGTCACCATAGTTTAAGCGCAAACACCACTGCCCCCAACTCTAGATCATGAGTAGGGTAATTCTCCTCATAGGTCTTCAATTGTCGAGAAGCGTAAGCGATTACCTTCCCGTTCTGCATCAATACGCACCCCAGACCCTTCTTGGAAGCATCAGTATACACCTCGAAATTATCATTCCCGTCTGGTAGTGCAAAGATAGGAGCTGTAGTGAGACGTTCTTTAAGGGTTAGAAACGCCTCCTCACAACTCTCATCCCAAACAAACCTGTTCTCCTTCCGCATCAATGACGTCAATGGCTTTGCGATCTTTGAGAAGTCCTTGACAAATCTTCGATAATAACCTGCTAGCCCCAAGAAGCTTCGGATTTCACCCACATTCTTAGGACTCTTCCATCTTGTCACTGCCTTAATCTTACTAGGATCAACCGACACCCCTTCCTTGGAAATCACATGCCCCAGAAAAGCAACTTTCTTCATCCAGAACTCGCACTTGCTCAGCTTGGCATATAGCTGGTTCTCCTCCAAGGTTTTCAATACTAACCTCAAATGTTCCTCATGTTCTTCCTCGTTCTTGGAGTACACCAGGATATCATCGATGAACACAACCACAAACTTGTCCAGGTAAGGATTGAACACTCGATTCATCAAGTCCATGAACACCGCTGGCGCATTAGTCAACCCGAATGGCATGACCACGAACTCATAGTGCCCATACCTGGTTCTGAAAGCGGTCTTAGGTATATCTTCGTTCTTAATCCTCAACTGGTGATAACCCGACCTCAGATCGATCTTAGAGAATACTCCGGCTCCACTTAATTGATCGAACAAATCATCGATCCTTGGCAAAGGATAACGGTTCTTGATGGTCACATTATTCAACTCACGGTAATCCACGCAAAGTCTCAAGCTTCCATCTTTCTTCTTGACAAACAACACTGGTGCTCCCCAAGGTGAAACACTAGGCCGTATGTAACCTTTCTCTGCTAGCTCATCCAACTGCTTCTTCAATTCCTCCATCTCCTTTGGTCCCATACGGTAAGGTGGTTTAGAAATCGGCCCTGTGCCCGGCTTCAGATCAATGGAAAAGTCCACTTCTCTTTTCGGTGGTAACCCTGGAATGTCCTCCGGAAATACTCTCTCGAACTCCCTCACCAATGGAATCTCAGACACCTTAGGGATCTCCGACTCACTATCCCACATCTGACACAAGATCAACTGATCCCCTTTCCTCAGACTCGACTTTAGGGTGTTAACAGATATGAATTTGACTCTTGGCTTGACCACATACCCCTTATAAGACACCCTAGCTCCCTTAGGTCCCCTCAATGAAATTTTCTTCTGATAGCAATCGATAAAGGCTTTGTATTTCCCTAACCAGTCCATCCCCAGAATCACCTCAAAACCCCCCAATGGAAACTCTATAAGGTCACAGTGAAACACAACCTCCCCGATCTGGATTGGTACCCCAGTGTAGACTCTATCATAAGACACCGACTCCCCCGAAGGTACAACTACCGAATCAACAATTCTATCATATGACTTAAGGTTTAAGACTCTGGCATGTTCCGCAAATATAAAGGAATGTGTAGCTCCGGAATCAAACAACACAAAGGTGGGTTTAGAGTTAACAGGAAATGTACCAGTCACCACATGAGCGTCATTCTTAGCTGCCTCCTTGCCCATGGAAAAGAGCTTGCCACTTTGGACTTAGCCCCACTCGACTTGAAGAAGTGCTCCCAGTTGTTTGTTCCCCTCATTTGCAGTCCTCTGAAAGTTGGTACTCCCACTCTGCTGACTCTGCTGGTTACGGTTCTGGTAGTTGTTGTAGCTTCCCTGGTAACTGTTACTAGCTCCAGACCTCGCACCTCCCCCATAGCCAGACATAGGTGTGCGATAACTGTTATACCCAGACCCCACCGAACGAGAGCAACTGAACCTAGACATAGGTGCCCTGTATCCACCAGACTGATTCACCCCAGATGATCGGCATTCAAACCTCTTGTGTCCTGTCTTTCCGCAGCCAAAACAAGTAATCCCCGCAGAGCTACCTCCCCATTGGTGCCCCCAAGCCGCCTCCACTCGAGCTCTCATACCCCACAGGGCACCGTTAGTGGAGTACCCACCATATCTGCCCGAACTCGGCTTCTTTGCCCCGAGATATCGCTCGTGGTCTCCAGTTTCCTTTTCTCGGCCTTGCCTTTCTTATCGGCCTTGATCTGCTCCGAGAGCCTCTCAGACACCAGCCCTCAAGTAAATGTCCGAATCGTGGTGGGTGGAGCTGCTGTGAGCCTCTTCTTGATGTCCATAGTGAGTCCCCGCTCAAACCTCATAGCCAGCATAGCCTCATTCTGCCCAAAGTCATCAATGTATGAGGATAACTGCCGAAATTTCCGATGATAAGCCTCCACTATCATGTCTTCTGTCATCTTGAAAGTGTCAAACTCCTCCCGTAGCTTGGCCTTTTGAAACTCGGGCATGAACTCATTCTTCAGAAACTCTTGGAATTCCAACCAAGACACATGTCCCGTCTCAAGATCCCTAGCAACCTGTCGTATCTCCACCTTATTCCTGGTCCACCAGTCACCGGCTGTGGCCCTAAGATAGTGGGCAGCTTGATCCACCTGCAGCTCTTCCGGACATGCTATCAGCTCAAACAGATTGGTGAATTCTCTACACCATTCCCCCAGCAATTGAGGTTCCCCCTCTCCAGTGAATATTGTGGGGTTATGCCTTGCCACAATGGTGCTCATCTTTCCCGGATCCACTCGTTTGGCCTTTAGGGCCTCATTCTCAGCTCGGAGCCTATTCAACTCCGCTTGGGTGTCATTAGCAGCGGTCTCCCTTTTCGGAGGCATGTCTATAAAAATTTAGGAGAGTTAGTGATGTTCCCTGCAACACTAGAATTACATCGGCTACTCTAGTCAATTCTAATCATCTCCTACCCTACATATCTAGCTAACATGGTTCAGGGATCACATAACCGCATATCACTAGACATAACATCCATCTTAAAATTTTAGGCATCATATATATATATATATATATATATATATATATATATATATATATATATATATATATATATATATATATATATATATATATCTTACTTCATTATCATGCCAATTCTTACCTCTGAATCACAAATAAACACATGTGTACTCATACTAACAGCATATCACCTTGCCTAATTTCTCATATCATAGAATAGTCTTTCATGTTCAATATCATACAACTTTCCTACTCTACCCTTTTTCTCTCATATGATCTCAAGGTACCCGGGTCAAACTGAGAGGGCCAATGGTTCGGTGTGAGGGGGCCCCTAACTCATCCCTTACCTTTAGTGTGCTCCTAACAGTTCTATCCCAGGGGTTCATTTTATTTGACTCTTCCTAAATTCATTAGATTCATTGGTTTAGGCCTGAGGATCGTTCGCTCTGATACCACTTTGTAACACCCCCATTTATTTAAGGGCCTGAATTAGGACTCCTCAGATAAATGACAGTGTTACCATCTCGGAAACCCGAGGCAGTAGATAACAAAGGAAAGAAAACACAAGACTTTATTAAAATGTTTATAGTGAGATTACAACGGAAATAAAACAAAGTCTCAAAATACGACCAAAAGATAAAGTCTCGATGAAACTACTAATAAGACTAAGGTGGGCTAGGCACTAAGTCGGTCATCCAAGCTCTCTTCCCACCAGCTCCCATCGTCTCGAAATACCTGTCAATCTGCTCACCAATAATTGGATCATCACAGCGCATACGAATACATTGGGCCGCCCGCGAAGCTAAGTAGGTAATACAATAAAACAGCAACATAATACACATGCTCCTCCATCACCACCACCGCCATCACAACTCATAACCCGGACAACCCAGCCATACCGATCCCCGGTAGACTATACATCGACCGTAGCCGATCTGCCAGCACGCAGCTGAGGACACCAGGTCAAGTCCTGCAGAACCCGCCTGGGCCTTATCACCACACCATACTCACCTCCACCTCCACCAACTCCGATGCAATAATATATTAAAACAGTTCAACGATAATACTTAACGGAATTAAATCAGACAATCATATTATAACATGTAAATTACCGATTCAGTCAATCCAGTCACATAGTACTATATCAAGTCCAGTGTATTCCCCTACCTCAAATAGCGGTAATAAGCTAACTGCAGATCAGAAGTACTCCACCCGAAACTTGCCACCTAAACATATACATAACATAATTAATTCACTTAACTATTCCCGTTCCCATACTCAAGAGTCACTATAAGTAGAAACTTTCCCAAATTAGAAGTTACTAAAAATATAAGTTACCCAAAATAGAAAGTTTCCTAAAATGGGAAGTTTCCAAAATAGCAACTTACTAAAAATAGCAGGTTACTAAAAATAGTAACCTTCCCGAAATAGAATCCCGACTCAAAGCCTAAATATATGATTCCGTCATCGCTAATTAATATCGACTTAATAACTAAAACTAATAATAGGAATATTAGAAATAATAGAATAATAGAAATGTACATATTTTCCGACTTACTAAAAATAGAAACCGTAACAAAAATTACCCAAAACAATAAACTCAACCCGACACACAAACACACCCCCTTCAACCCGACACAACTCCCTCCAACAACCACCGGCCCTCACCGACCACCGGGCTCGACACTGTGTCCGGCTCGGTCACCTCCAACCACCACCAACGTGGTCGACCCACGCGGTGGTCGAACCACCACCACCAACACCCCCTGTCTGCAACTCTGCCGCCACAAAACGCCACAACAGGCCCCTTTTCTGACTCGCCTGCCACCACGACACATCCCTGCCACCTTACCAACCACCACCCATGACACCATCGTCGAACGGCGACTCTGACACACGTGGCACCACCGATTCGACCTCCCCCGAGTCCACGGTGGTGCCACCCCATTACCCCATGTCTGAAATGAAACAAAACCACCCATATCAACCCCGACACCTATTCACCACCACTGCAACCACCAACAGCGACGACAACCACTCAACCCACCACCACACGACTCAACTCACAACCAGCAACACATCCCACACCCCGACGACCGCTATACGGACCCTAAACGACGACAACCGGATCAAACTAGCGTGACGTAAATGAAAAACAGGGAACCTTTACCTGATGACGGCCGTCGATCCGTGCTATTCGCAAGTACAACCACCCTCGTCCACCAAAGCAACGAGCTTCCCTAGACTCACGGCGAGACCCTACTCCCTCCACACTCACCTTTGGCGTGCACTCGTTGGTTGTAAATGAGGCTTGCGGCGTGGAAGAAAAGAGGTTGATGATGATGATGTGCAAAATGACGGTAGGAAGGGGGATTGGGTTTTAAGGTTGAATTAGGGTTTTGTTTTAGGGTTTTGGTGAGGTAAAAAGGTAAATGAGTAAGTGGGTAAATGGGTTATAACATCTTGACCCAAAAAGCCACCTAAAACTATAAACCCGACTCATCTTATAATATGAATCAATTAATT